>NC_090442.1:558675861-559341022 GCF_031143425.1 Pleurodeles waltl
ACCTCCCTGCAGAAGCGGCACCCCCAGAGTCAAAAACTGTCAGGGTGCTTGTAGAAGCAGTCCTGCACAATTCTTCCACCAGTGCAGGGATGTTAACCTGCAACTGATCCTCCAACCTGGGGTCTGTACCTTCAGGTTGGACCAGGGCCAGGGGTGAGGCTCCCCTCCCCCTGCCCTCTCTTCTGGGGTCCTGAACCACCCAACTAGGAGTGGCCCCCCCAGAAGACAACATGGTAGGGGCACTGTTAGCAGTAGCCCCTTCCTCCAGGTCAGGGGGGACACCCTTAACCTGGCCTCCCAATCCAGGGTCTGTACCCACAGACTGGATCACTGCCTGGCAAACCAGGACTTCCTGGGGGGCATACCTACCCCCTACCAGGTCAGAGTTTACCCTCTGAACCTGGTCATCCAACCCAGGGTCACCACCCTGCGGTTGAACCACTGCCTGGCACACCAGGACTTCCAGGGGGGCACACTTACCCCCCTCAAGGGACACACTGTCCCGAAGGGCCACACAAGAGTCTGGCTGGCGCAGGTCTCCTGACCTCTGCCCATCTGACAGAGTCTGGATTCCCCCCAACCCAGAAATGGTCTCACCAAGGTCATTCATGGGGGGCTCTGCTCTCAGAGCTGACCCCTGACCCTCCAGGTTCTCCACTGGGGTCCGCAACCCCCTCTCAACCCTCTGTCTGGACTTCTGCACCCCCTCACTAGGAGTGGTACTGCCAGACACCAGAACTGGTGGGACGCTGGCTACAGCCGCCCTCCCAAGTTCTCCTGACACTGTGGGGTCTCCCTCAACAGATGGCCCTATGGTACAGGCTAGGCTCCCCTCCTGGTGTTCCCGCAGGGAACCCTCCAGGACCTGGGACCGGATCTCGGGCACCTTGGGCCTCAACCCATCCCCATTCCCTCTCCTCTGAGACTGGACATGGGGTCCCTCACCCATCCCACTACACTGGGACCTACCTGGGACACTACAATCCTTCCCTACCTCACCTGGTTGGGAACTACCTAGACCACTCCTCTCAGGAGCACCCCCAAATGCCTCTTCAGACTCTCTGGTACTCACCCAGAAGTCTGCCTCCATTGTAAGCTCCCTGGGGTCAGAGAACTCACACTCCACCTGGTGTTGGCATAGCTCTGGAAAATAAGGACTAGACATATGCTCTCCAGCAATTACATCACTCAGCCCCTCACATGAATTAACCAAAGTACCCTTCACCCAACCATCCAGTGACTCTGCTTTGAAAAAGCACCCCACATCACCCTCCTGAGACTGGTGAGACAGTACCTGACTGTCCCTGACACTCAACCCACACTCTTCTGGGATGTTTTCACACTCCATAACCAGGACTTCTACCTGGGGGGAACCCCTCTCTCTGTCACTCTCACCTAGAGTCAGTAGAGTGTCCCTCCCACCAGTAGGAATATGACTCCCCATGCCAGTTCCCCAATCCACCTCAGGGACCCTGTGCATCACTGGAGCTACCTCATACCCCTGAACCTCCTGGCGTGTGTTAACTCCCTCCTTCAAGTAGGGCACCACCTCTCTGGGCATGTGCACTTCTGCAGCATCACTGGATATACAATTGTTGCTGCCACCATTCCAGCTGGACTCAGCCCTCATGACTTCCAGCTCTTTCAATTTAAGCTCGTAAGCATAAATCATTTTTTTAATCTCTAAGTTCCTCCTCCTTTCTTCCAACTCCCAATCGAGCTTTTTCAGCTCCCATTGGTACTCCCTCTCTGCCTGTCTGTCCTGTAACTCTTCAGGAGTCAGACCCTTGGGTGACACCCTGCCATCCCTCCTGGGGACCCTCCCCCCAGGCGTAACAGGTTCCTCCACTACACCACTGTGTATCCTCTGCACTTCCCCACCCTTATTCTCCTCCTCTGTGTGCCCTCCAGCCTTCTTGATTGTCACCCAAGCCCTCTGTGCCTGTTGCAGCTCCCCCTCCCTGGTGGAGCTCTCAGTGGGACAGTCAAGATCTTTAAGGAACTGTTTCAATTGAGCAACTGAGTACTCCTTCAGTTTCTCCATTTCAAACACAGCTCCAGCTGTTGCATCTCCAGATTGAGACATGATGGTCACAAGTGCAAAGTTCCAAAGGCAGAAAATAATTTCCCAATGAAGAAAAAAGAATCAGTCAAGGGATCAGCAAAATCATGGAAGTAGAATAAAAAGAGTCCTTAAGAGAAAAATCAAAAGATCACCAAACAAGTAGTATGTGGTCACGTAGTGGTCTGAGATCAAAACAGTAGTGTACACTTAATTACTGTATGTCAAGTACAAATACAAGTCCAAATCCCGACCGCTGGTCACCAATGTTAGAAATGGGGTCTTTGGTTGACAGTCAGGTTACCCCCTGTTCAAGCAAGGACCCTCACTCTAGTTAGGATAAAAGAGAATCACCCTCAGCTAACCCCTGCTTACCCCCTTGGTAGCTTGGCAGAGCAGTAGGCTTAACCTCAGAGTGCTGGGCGTAAAGTATTTGTACCAACACACACAGTAACTTAATGAAAACACTACAAAATGACACAACACCAGTTTAGAAAAATAGGAAATATTTATCTAGACAAAACAAGACCAAAACGACAAAAATCCAACATACACAAGTCAAGTTATGATTTTTTAAAGGTTTAAAATAAAAAGAGTCTTTAGGTAGTTGTAACAACACACTAGCGCTGCTAGCGTGTAAATGTACCTGGTTTGCGTCAAAAATAACCCCGCACGGGCGGTGTGCGTCGAAAGTAACCCTGCACGGCTGTGTGCGTCGAAAACAACTCGGCACGGCGGTGCGTGTTGAAAAAGCCAGCTACACGACGATCCGAAAGTCCCGCGGCGCAGGGTGCGATCTCTCAGCCTCCGTCAGCGATGCTGCGCGTCGTTTCTCCTGCTCCGGGCGTCGGTTTTTCGGTCGCGTTTCCTGCGGCGTCGTTTCTCAGCTGCGGAACCGGCGTCGCGTCGTTTTCTCAGCTGCAATCGGATTCGCGTCGATCTTTTCTCCGCACGGCGCTCGGTGCGTGTATTTTTGTCCTTAGGCTGCCAGCCTCTCCTTTCAGGGTCCCAGGGACTGGAAGGGCACCACAGAGCAGAGTAGGGGTCTCTCCAGAGACTCCAGGTGCTGGCAGGAAGAAGTCTTTGCTATCCCTGAGACTTCAACAACAGGAGGCAAGCTCTACATCAAGCCCTTGGAGATTTCTTCTTCAAGATGGAAGGCACACAAAGTCCAGTCTTTGCCCTCTTACTCTGGCAGAAGCAGCACTGCAGGAAAGCTCCACAAAGCACAGTCACAGGCAGGGCAGCACGTTTTCCTCAGCTATCAGCTCTTCTCCAGGCAGAGGTTCCTCTTGGTTCCAGAAGTGTTTCTAAAGTTTGTAAGTTTGGGTGCCCTTCTTATACCCATTTTAGTCTTTGAAGTCACCTTTCTTCAAAGGGGACTCACACCTTCTTGTGAAATCCTGCCTTGCCCAGGCAAGGCCTCAGACACACACCAGGGGGTTGGAGACAGCATTGTCAGAGGCAGGCACAGTCCTTTCAGATGAGAGGGACCACTCCACCCCTCCCTCCTAGCAGAGATGGCTAATCAGGAAATGCAGATTACACCCCAGCTCCCTTTGTGTCACTGTCTGGTGTGAGGTGAAAAACAACCCAACTGTCAAACTGACCCAGACAGGGAATCCACAAACAAGGCAGAGTCACAGAATGGTTTAAGCAAGAAAATGCTCACTTTCTAAAAGTGGCATTTCCAAACGCACAATCTTAAAATCAACTTTACTAAAAGATGTATTTTTAAATTGTGAGTTCAGGGATCCCAAACTCCACATGTCCATCTACTCTCTAGGGGAATCTACACTTTAATCATATTTAAAGGTAGCCCCCATATTATCCTATGAGAGAGAGACAGACCTTGCAACAGTGAAAACGAAATTGGCAGTATTTCACTGTCAGGACATATAAACCACATTACTATATGTCCTACCTTATCCATACACTGCACCCTGCCCTTGGGGCTACCTAGGGCCTACCTTAGGGGTGCCTTACATGTAAGAAAAGGGAAGGTTTAGGCCTGGCAAGTGGGTACACTTGCCAAGTCGAATTTACAGTGTAAGAATACACATACAGACACTGCAGTGGCAGGTCTGAGACATGATTACAGAGCTACTTATGTGGGTGGCACAACCAGTGCTGCAGGCCCACTAGTAGCATTTGATTTACAGGCCCTGGCACCTCTAGTGCACCTTACTAGGGACTTACTAGTAAATCAAATATGCCAATCATGGATAAACCACTTACATACAATTTAAACAGGAGAGCATATGCACTTTAGCACTGGTTAGCAGTGGTAAAGTGCTCAGAGTTGAAAAGCCAACAGCAACATGTCAGAAAAAAATAGGAGGCAGGAGGCGAAAAAGACTGGGGATGACCCTGCATAAGCAAAAGTCCAACAGTTAGCATATCAATCATATTTTTGCCATTAATGATAAGGGCATGATGATAGGGCAATTTTTAAAGCCATACTGTAATCACATATTTCTCCCTTTGTGCTTGACTCCAATATTTGAATCAATATTGCAAGGGAACAAGAACTGTGCTTGTATTTTCGATCAATTTCATGAGGGAACAAATACATCAGCTCCACTTCTAAAGGAGCCATCGATTTGCAGCCAGGGCCTGAGGTGTCACAGTCAGGGAGGTTAGTGTGACAAGGGACCTCAGTACAATCACAATAACACAAGATTAGCATTATAACACTTACCATTACCAAAGACATGGTGTCAAGTTACATGTGCTTGCATCCACTCATACTGTGTGACGAACGGGGAAGGGGAGGGATCTATGCCTGTGAATGACAGAAGGCTGCCCTCACACAGTGCTGAAGACTCTGACACCCAAAACCATGACCCCAAAAGCTTCACTGGCCTATAGTGGATACTACCACAGACCACAATGAAAATGAAGGGCTTCAGAGCAGTCAGCCCTTCGCCATGCGTCACAGTGTAGAAAGTTGATTTACTGCCTGGCTTCCATCTCCTGCTTCAAAGTGAGGTGGGGCAAGCAGGATGGGACAGCCATCCCAGACTTAAATGCATCAATTTGTTTGGAGTTACGATCGTTACAATCTCATCTCTGAACAAATCGATCTATTTATTATTTTTTGCCATAAATGTATAGGAATATCAGAGGGGTGAAGCCCCTCAGCTCCGAAGGAGAAACCACCCCTAGTCAGAGGCTTACGACCCAGGTCAAACAAAAAGTCTCCAAAAAGAATTCCCCAAAATGCACAATGGTACTTTATTTTTCACAAACAAAACATCATTTGCCAAAGCTTATTTGAATGATAACACCTTTCTGAACTAATGTGATAGGTGTGGCTGTTTTTCTTCAAAGAGACAGTCAATCTGTGGTTGCTCCTCACTAGTACAGATTTAACACCCAAATATAGCAACAAGCAACAAAAAGGTGACCAATCCAACTTTTCAAAGGGCCTTCTGCTGCGTGGCAACACTTGTCACTGCTTTTTAGTATTTTTGAACCGTTTGAGCAACAAAAACATTTTCTATTAAAATCCTCTGATTGTGCGGCAGTTGATGGATTATGTGGTAAATGTGGCAAATCTTTAATCATGCGAACATTGCCACAGCTGCACGATTGCATAATTCCAGTGACCCTGGATATAATGGTTCTAATACATGGGCTGTAACTTTATTGCCTGTCATTTGAGGAGAGCCATACTATATTTCATGGGATGCTGCAGCTTGGCTTTTACAGCTGCATGGAACTGGAGGTTGCTATACATCATTCATCATAATTAAAACATACCATTTATGATCATTAATGATGAATTGTGAGCTCCAAATAGGATGTTTTTTTAAAATTCCATGAGAGGACGTGGTCCCTTAATCTTTTTTCACATGGTTTTTCTTTTTTGTTTTAACATAATGAAAATAGATGCTTTTATTTGAGCAAAAAACGACTTCTGGTTATATCAGTTTGCTGCTGTTGTTGACTTCAGTTTTTAGGTTTTTCACTGTCCGGTAGCTACATATAAAATAATACGTAGTTTAAACAAAATATAAATAAACATGTTGCTACTCACTGGGAAATGCACTATAATACTTTATGAAACCTCTATTAGTTAATGCGCTGCAGAGGTCTGTGTGTAAACAGGGAGCCACAGAATTAAATCTTGGTTGGTGCAGCGGAGAATAGTGACATGTATTTTAGTGCAATGAGGACACTGCCTGTTACATAAAGCACTGTGAATATGTCATTATTTTATACTTCCATTACACAGAGTATGAGATAGACTGTTACAAAATGTGCACAAAGTTTTACAATAAAAAGGTGCATCCAAAATATAGATTTTAGTAATACCTAGACCAGACGTAATACTTATTTTTTTTTAACTGTCCCTGCAACACCTCCTCAGGGGCAGTAAGCACAATGTTAATACAATTACACATAAAAGCACACACTTCACAACTCGGTTTTTAACTTTTTGTGTCACCACTCAAAATGAATACATCTTTGTCATCACAAAGCTTACAGAGATTCAATCAGTTAAAGTCAGTACAAGCTCCCAAGAATCCTTTACATTTGCAGATTTCCCTTTACATTTGCAGAGTAACTTGTAGCGAGCATTTGCATTTCTTTCAGGCAAGTGGGCACCCTGACAGGAAAGCTTGTTTAGCTGTCAGTCAGCTTCAGTTTCACAGTCCAAGAGACTCCCTGATAGTCACTCCAACAGAAGCATTTGAACTATCTGAGTTAACTGTCCCCGGATGTTTGTCTTATTTTAAAACAAAGAGCAAACATTTTGGATTCCAGGCACAAGTGAGGCTGTGGAATGGGCACCCCACCTTCTCATGACTCCACAGCCCCCCCCTAGGGGTCATGCCCTGCAGAATGAAGATCTCTGGCATAGGGGGTTGATTTTAGGATGGAAATTATTTGAGGATTTCAGCTATTGATCACACATTTACTGAAAGATATGCATAGTAAGCTGACATTAAACAGCTAAAATATTTAATGTTAAGCAATATGGTGCTTTTGTGGATGCAGTGTAGAAGAGTAAAACAGATAGTAGGTTGGGCCAATTCTTTTAACTTTTAGTAGGGTGAACTGTGAATCAATGATATTGTATTAAGGGCTCCAGTGATGAAGTAGTCTAGTGGCCATATCAGGTCACTTTGTTTTGCAGGTGTATATAGCACAAACTTGAACCAAATGTATTGGAGGGCTTCACATGAGCACTAGTTAAATTACACAAGGTCACATTTATTTTCCAGGCATATGGAGAGTAAGTGATCTACTCAAAATCACAGGATGATAAGCTGATGCTGAGACCCAACCCTGGTGCCCCTACTCCAAAACTGGCAGCTCTGTCTGTAGCACCACATTGGCTCCTCTGGCACTGCAGCAGCTCAGAAGGGGTTGTGTGTTTCTTTTTTATGTTGTCAGCGCATATGTTAACTCAAAAATAAAATCTCTCTCTTAATTCATTGACTGCCAATAACAGAGCTAGAAAACATAGACCAAAACATTGCCTCTTTGCAAATCTGCATTCTGTAGTTAGCACAAGATTCACTGTTTTTAATGTAATGTATGTGTTGAAGGTGCAAATAAAATGGGGTCATGACACTGCTCCACATGGGTGAACTCTGCATATGTGCAGCAACAGGTTTATCATTAAACCACTGCCCTAATGTCTGATGGAAGAGAACAAAAAGAAGTAGCATGATCACTACCCAGACCAGTGACAGCTATATGAGTGCGTTAGTAAGTTAAATGCTAGAAACAGCAAAAGTAGAAGTAACTGTGCTTCCCCTCCACTTTACTAGTAACTAACGTCTACTCCTTACAATGATCTAGCAAGCATGTCTGTCACATGATTATCCAACTGTGTTTAGCCCCTGAGGGAAGCACAAACATTATTCTCCTGCATCTTTGGCTGTTCTCTCATCTTGGAAGTGTGCCATTTTCTCTGTGAATTCTGATCATGAGCTCTGGAGAGATTGTTAATTCCTCCACGGCTGACTCTCTCAAAAATACCAAATCATTGACCACTCATGATATTCTCACAGTAGCAAATACCAATGCCATGGCTAAATATCTACAGCTACTTCTGTATTAATCAGTAGCGTGTTACTTGTGCACATGCATGACACGTTTTACTCCTTTAAGTGCACAAAAAGGTCTGTGTTTCACTTGATAGTATGTTGTCTCATAGACTTCCTCCAGTTTACAACCAGAAGAACTGTGAGGTTGACCTCACCAAGGTAATGAAGGAAGAAGAAGGGCTTGTCATTAAGCTATTTCTAGCTAGAGGTATTGATGTCTCTCTCTTCCCCCTTTCCTCTAAATCAGTGGGTCTAACTATGGTCTTCAAACAGTTGACTGTAGTCATAATGCTATCTCAATAACACACGGAACCAGCTACAGGACGATGGATGCCTGCAGTCTGTCAAAGACACTAAGGAACCTTTTATTGTTTTCTAGATATTCTCTTAATGGTGACTTTATCAAATAATCTAGCTGAAAGGAGATGAGGATGATGTATTTTGCGTCTTGCTGCTGAACTGAAAAGAGAGGAAGCAGCCACTTATAAAATTGACTTATCTCCCTTATTCTGAAATATCATGCTGCAAGATAATGACGACGTTGTGATGTGGTGGAATGTATGGTTGTTGCTAAGGCATAGTGGACAAAATTATACTACAACGAGCAGAAGGCTACAGTCGACATCATGTCTTGCTGAATACAAAAAAGGTTAATTTACAGCGGTCCTCATTACATGTGTATATTGATTTGCAAACCGGCTGGTAACATGATTAGTTGTCAAAATCAGAAGGGCCAGTTCAGCAGTAAAGCTGCACTCCAATGTTTTATTTACTGACATTTCACCAGCAAAAAAACAGTGAAATTTACAGGCAGAAAATGGAAAAAAAGGAATCACTGCAGGGACTAGGTGCAAAAATACAGATTCTTGCAGTAATTCCTCATGTTGAAAAAAATGAAAGAAATGACAAATCGAGTAAAAAGGTAAGTAAAAACAGTGTAATGAGGTAGAGAATGTCAAGGGGTGCTTAAGGAGGAAAAAACAAATGAGCCACACTTGGCCAAATCTTTGGAGGAAGCAGATTCAACTGTCTTTGCCCCAGCAAGGAGTCATGGTTGGGTGTTTTTACTACTCCATTATAACTCAATTAGTACCTGCCTCCTTGTTGGGGACAAGGGCGCAATCATCAAAGCCCCAGCAGAGAGGCAGATGCTGAGTGTTTTTTTTTATTAGGCTAGGAACACATTCAAATGAAGCCTGGTTCCTTTGTGTGTCATGGATATGTTTTTGTGCCCCAAAGGGAGCCAGAGGTTTTTTGGATTACTTCTTGGATGAAGAAAAAATCCATAAACCTCTGTCTGCTTGGTAGGGCAGAGGATTGCCTTGGGTAGAGACCACATCTCCTTCCACTCACAATGCTTTTCGTGTGTGTGTGCGTGTGTGTGTATGTGTGTGTGATGTTTGTGTCTGTGTCCCAGTAAGGATCCAGACACTGTTTTGTTTTTACGTAAGTTACGAAATACGTCAAACCATATATGTCTTCTTTCCACGGACACAGAATTGTATGTCTTTGCCCCAGAAACGTCTTAGACGGAGATAGGATATTCTTTTAAGCAAAGAAAATATCTAAACTGTGCCTGGCTCCTTGCTGAAGCATAGACACAATGCTCATTTGCCTTCCTGGACGGAGAAACATTGCGAGAGAGAGGAGCTCCTTGAAATGAACAAATATGTGGAAAGACTAAGGACAATCATAGTGCTCCACCCAAAAAAAATAATCTCCAAATCGTCACCTATTTGATAATTTCTTGTGTTGATGGGGTGGGAAGGGTGGGGTGAGCTATAGTGGGAGTAGTGGTCTGTCCTTCCCACCCTTTCCCCCAGCTTCCTACCTCCAGAAAATAATGGACAGGAAAGAAAGAAAGGAAGAAAAAAGAAATGAACAAGAAAAAAGAATGAAAGGATTTCGGAAATAATGGAATAAAAGAAGAATTAATCTAAAAAAGCAAGACAAGAAGAGGGAAGGAAAGGAGAAAAAAATAAAGTACGAAAACAACAAACAAAGACAGGAAGATCCAAAATAACAAAGAAGGGGTAAACCAGAAATAAAGAATCAAAATAAAAACTGTGAAAATTAAAAAGAGAGAGAATAGTGGAAGATGTTGAAAATAGACAAACAGTTGAGTCATAAAGCAGCGTACATGTAATCTCAGGGTCAGAGCACCCATTTCGACAACTAGACAAATGAAAATCAAGCTTTTTCACTTTATATTAGAAAGCATACACTTAAGAGGGGATCTACCTTCCTAAAGCTTGTTTTCAGTCTTGCTGTGACCTGATATAAGTATTTCTTGCCAATCTAAAAGGCATGAAAAGGCATTATAGAATTACCCTTCAATATGGAATCACTTTGAAACTCCATGATAGAAAATAACCATGGGTGGCAAGGCCCAGTGCCATGTATATGCAAGTAATGTCTGCAAGTGTGAAAACATATATTTAACACAAGAATAGGCTGAAATATACATAATTGTAATTTTAATTTGATGAAGCTACAAAAAGCACGACTAGTAATAATATACTAGTACATAAAACACTTAACAAATTATTTTATTTATGCTTTACGTAACACTAACCTGAAACAGTAATGTTTGACATTTCATACAAGGGAATTTAGTGATACAAATCAGTGTTCCAACTTACAGTGAGTCTGATGCACATCTCCGTCATCCCGTTGAGCGCAGTCACCGGCGTCTCAGTTGCTGATCTAGGTTTATTTCTAACAAATCCATATTTAAAATATTTGCTTGAGTTGTGTTTGAACACGAATGCATTTTTGTGAAACGTTTATACCGATAGACTGCAGTTATGAGTACCCATACCATGTGGTAACAGACTAGAGTGACCAGCCATCCCGGATTTCCCAAGGCAGTCCAGGTTTTGAGAGGACTGCCCCGGTGTCCCGATGCTTTTGTTCATTTTTAAATATATGTCCCGGTTTTTGGGGCAAAGGTCAGGTCAACCTGTGAACTTTTTGTTAATTTTAAATAAATGTCCTGGTTTTTAGGACAAAGGTCAGGTCAACCTATGAGTCAGAATTAAAAGTTATGCCCTCCTTTGACATGCAGCTCTAGAGTCTTACATAATTGAAGAAGTAATTTATTGGTTTCTTCCCCTCTGCTGCTGCCAGGAAAGACCAGATATAAAAGAGACTAAAGGTTTTAGTCCTACTTTTATGTCTGACCTGTCCTGGTTTTCTCATTTCAAAATCTGGTCACCCTATAACAGACGCTTTGATTCTAATCATCATTCCAGTTACTGGTGGTATTCAGAAGTATCTTACGAAAATAATGAGTTATGGGTTGGAAAAGTTGTGAAAATTCAAAGATACCCTATATCTGTTGTTTTTGTGCATCCAAAGTACTATTTAGCAAAATGTTGTAACATATGAAGTTACAGTCATTCAGAGTATTCATAAGAATGAGTTATGCAATCAACTGCACTCAAACCTGAAGTTTAAGTCCAGATATCCTGTTAGAAATTGGGTCTCTAGTTTGTAGAGGTATGCACCCTGACCAAGTATGGACCACAATCTTAGTCATGGTAAGTCAAATACACAACTTAAATTAACCTGTGCTCACTCTCTGGCAGCTTGGCAGAGAACAGTCAGGCTTAACTTAAGAGGCAATGTGTAAAGTATTTGTGCTACTTAAATTAGAGTAATTGTAGTGCAAACACCACAAAAAGTACTCCAAACCAATTTAGAAAAATAGAGAATATTTATCTGACTAAATCAAGATGACATTGACAGAAAACAAACCAGTAGATCCAGAGACATTCATTTTTCACGAATAAACTGCAATGTAGTGCTCTAAAGTCAATAGTGCTAAAAGGTTACTTGAGGTTGCGCAAGGCTGGAACAGTCCAAAGTTCAGACTGAGTGCAATGGAGGGCGGGCTGGCTGCAGGACTCACACAGAGCCTGCTGAAAATTACTATGGATGGAGCAAGTGTCAGCTTTGAGGAGCGATGCAAATGCAATGCATTGGTTCTGATCCACACAGTGTGATAGATGCATTGGTGTTGAGCTTTGCAATCCGGTCCCACCTCGGCATAAAACTCTGTTGAATATCTCTTCTATGTGATGTGTTGTCATGGAGCTAGGCATCAATATCCTTGGGTCAGTGCTGTGTCATCATCAAACCTTGCAGTTGGGTCCTGTGTCGTTGTCAAATCGACAATGTGCCGTAGGGCACTGCATCGGTTCAGATTGGTGCAAAGGGTTAGATGCATTGATTTTTTGCAGAGAAACAGCAGCAAAATCCACTTCTAGGGCACAGGACTGAATTGGCACCTCATACAAGGGTAGAACTCAGATGGCAAAGTCCAGCAGCAGAAGCAGAGTTGAGTCAGTCTTTGATGTCCTTGAGACTTGAGGAATACTAGCAAGCCATTGGAGTCACTTGGTTCTGTAGAGAATGAAAAGAGCAAAGTCCAGTCCTTTCCACTCCCAGGCAAGAGGCAGCAGGCCAACACAGCAATGCAGTTGAACAAAGTGGCAGTCATGCCTGGCAGCACAGCAGTCCTTCTTCCTTGCAGACTGTCCTTCAGACCCAGACTTACAATTTAAAATCTGACTTCACCATCAATTGGGTATTTAAATGGAGTACATAGACACTAAACTCCAGATTTCTATCTTTTCCCAATTGGAAGTTATACTTAAAAGTTATTTCCATGCTTCCCCAATGTTAACCTATGAGAGAGATAGGCCTTGCAATAGTGAAAAACAAATGTAATAGTTTTTCACTACCAGGGTATGTTAAACTTGAGAGTACATGTCCAGCTTTTAACAAACACTGTACCCTGCCACTGGGGCTAACCAGGGATTACATTTGGGATGACATATGTAATAGAAAAGAAGGTTTGGGGCTGACAAGTGGGTATACTTGCGAGGCCTAGATGGCCGAAAACATATTCAAAGGGCTACAGTAGTGGATTATCAGTGCTGCAAGTCCATCAGTAGCATTTAATTTACTGGCCCTGGCAAATATAGTGCACTTTACTAGGGACTTACAGGTAAAATAAATATGCCAATTATGGGTAAGCCAATATTGCCATGTTTTACTGTACAGACCACCTCCACTTTAGCACTGGTTAGCAGCACTCAGGTACACAGAATCCTAAAGCCAGCAAAAATGAAGACAAAAAAAACAGGAGGTCAGAAGGCAAAAAGTTAGGGGAAACCATGACAAGGCTGCTGGGTATAACATATCCCCATGTGGTTATTAGTAGTGGTGCCAAACTTGCTTAAAGTTGAAATTTTTTGAAAAAATGATTGCTGTTGTGAGAAAAATGCCTCTTATTCCATAGTCACCCAAAGTTTTGTATACTGATCCTGCTGTTTCTTATACTCTACCCACTAAGTCATTGCTTTCCACTTCCCAGTGTTTGCATGTTGACACTTAAAACATAGTAAAATTGTCTAATGCCCGTTTGTCTTAGTTAACTGTCCATTAAGGTAATAATATATATTGTAGGAAGTACTCCAATGATGTGGAAGTTAAATATAATCCATGGGCTTTATCATGTATTATGCAATCCACCAGGCTGAGCACTAGCACTTGGCCTCAGGCCAACCAGGGTAGCCTGATTCCTGCAGGTTTGAAACCTTAAGAAAGACCTGTCAAAAAACCCTGTTTGAATAAAATGAGCTTTGTTTAAACATTAAGTAAGTCACCCCAAAATAGGCATTTGGGTCCATAAGGTAGGGTTCCTACGGTGACTATTACTTGAAATGTATTGGAACTGTCTATGGATGGGGCTTTTTCTATGAGAAAAATTAAAGCACAAGGAAAATGCTATTTTTGTAACTGCGGTTTATAATAAGCTACATAACTCATTCAAATACTGCTTTATAATTCATTACAATGCTGTTTAACAGTTGGATGTTTGAGAAGATACTGGAAAATTGACCTTGATAAAGTTATACTTTTACTCCAGTAAGTTAATTAGCAATGACTGCCTAAATGCCTAAAGGTGTCCTCCCTATCAGTGCCTTCCCCTGAATGGAGTATGAAAACAAGTCTCAGAGCAAGTTAAACGGCCTGGGCCTTTTGGCAAGAAGATATGGATGTGGGGTACGTTACTCATCCTTCCTCAAAAAGAACAATCAGGGAAAGTTAAGAAGCTGTATTAACTTGAAAGCAAACAGGGAGAAGCCAACCATTCCTAGTTTATTATAAAATGTGACCTGGGGACAAGGGGTCTTTTGATGTTGGGGTGCTCCATAGCCATCCTGCCTCCATCCCAGTGGCAGGGGGAGCTGGCCTCTGAACCAGATTGGCACAGTTGAGGAGGTGGATATCCCTAATTTCCTACAGGCAACTGGGTTGGCCACCAGCCTCCTCGAGGGTGTCAAAGGCGTTCTGGCAGGCCTCTGCCCAGATCACCTGATGTGGCTGCTTCTTGGAAGCCAGCTCTGTTGAGGGAGCAACAATGATGCCATACCCCTTAATGAATCTCCTGAAATATCCAGTGTAGCCTAGGAAGACTCTTACTTCACTCTGGGTCTTGGGGGGGTTTCAAGTCAGAATGGTGTCAATCTTGGTTTGAAATGGCTGTACCCTGCCACCCCCTACATGTTGCCCTTCTTCTTCCCCTGCACTGTCCCATTGACCTCATTGCAACCCCAGGTGCTGAGACCTGCTTAGCCCAGTCAGGGTGAGGTCCCTGGCACCAGCACTCGCCTTCTTAGCCTCAATAACTCACCCTCAAAGCTTTTTGGAGCACTCCTCTCCACCCCATAACAGTATCAACGCCAGTCTCCAGCTGGAGTTACATTCACCACAAGCAGACTGCCATATATATCCAAGTATAAGCTCAGGTAGATTCTCCAGTTTAAGAAAAGACTCATAAACTATGCAATCTTAATTGATTTTTTGTCATTTTGATCCTAATTGAAATATATAGATTACCTATTTTTCTAACCAGGTGTTGAGTCATTTTGTGGTGCTGTCACTGTATCTCTGTAATGCGTGTATCGCACAAATACTTTACACATTGTCTCTTAAGTTAAGCCTCCCTGCTCTGTGTCAAGGCACCCGAGGGTGAACACAGGTTAATTTAAGTTGTATAACTGACTTACTCTCACAAGAATTGTGGTCTATACCTAGAAAGAGTGCATACCTCTGGCAACTAGAGACCCAATTTCAAACATACAGCATCTTTGGACATTCCAAAATGCCAACTTGAAGTTGTCTTTTGAACGGACTCTCTGGAAGCCTGCCATCACATCCTTAACTGTCACACATGCCTTGTGTCTTCCACTCAAAATGTCAAAAGGCGTAACTTCTGGGATTGGTTCTAGAAGTCTGGTTTTCTCCCCTTTATTCTCTTTGCAATAAGCCTCCCCAGGCATAGTGCACTGTGAAAAACTAATTAGTACATAGAGATTCCATCCTCACCCTGTCCTCTCCTTGGAGGTAGCCTAACCACGACAAATTATCCTTTTGTGTGGGGAAGCCTTTGAGCTTCATGCTGACCAGCATAGTACTTTACTTAGTCTAGCAGGGTTACCAAATTCATAATCTAATTGGGAGCAAAGAGAAATATGTGAAATGCTTAAGTGCCAGAAAGAATGCAAAGATGATAACAGCATCAATAAACCTTCATTTGTGATCCATGTTTGCCCTAAGATTGGTACACCACCCTAGTCTGTAGGTCTAACTATGGTAAAACTGTACTTTGGTGCAGCTTGTACTCATAATCCACAATACAGTACAGCAGACAACATTTTCAGTGAATCACTGCAGATTTACACATTGAATGCCCAAGCACATTATAAGGCTTACACAGGCCAGCACCAATCCATTCAGGGCCCCTTCTTTTACGGGATAACTATGTGCAGATACTGAATGCAGAGCTGGACAGTAGTCCTTCTTGCTCAGCCCTCACACATGTGCACAAGTCTTCATGTGAAGTCATTCTAATCCCTTGTTTTATGTTATGTTATGTTAATGATTTATAGAGCACATGGATACCCAAGGGCTACCCAGCGCTAAAAGAAATATCCAAATCTTATCAGTGCCATCACAGTGTCTAACAGGGAAACAAAAAGGGCTTCAATTTCTTATGAAAGGAAAGTTCTATTTGGTCCTGATGAAGTCCCAAAGGCAAAGTATTCCAGAGATGAGCAGATTTTACTAAAAATAAATTGCTTCCCCATCTAGACTTTTGAAAGCGAGGGGTGTAGACTTGTGCAGAAGAGGAAGACCTAAGGGGTCTAGTCGGAGCATAAAAAGACAGGGTCTGTCTAAGAAATATCGGCCCACTGTTATGCAAGGCTTTATGAGTCATACACATTGCCTTGAATTTGACTCGCTGACTTATGGGGAGCCAATGAAGAGATGCCAGAGCAGCTTTAACAGAGGTGTGTCTGGGGATCGTACACTGACAGCTACCGCTCCAAATCCATTTTTTTAACAGAGCTTACAATGAGACTCAGTTAGTGAGATTTACAGCAGAAGGGGAACCACATACCCTGTGTGTCACAAAATCATAGAGACACCTGCAAGGCTCTCCAGGACTGGACCAATGCAACACAGTCAGATGCAAAAAGTGTGGGTCAGCGGCTGCAGATGACCTACATATATTTGTGGAATGCCCACAGCTTGGTAAGTTTTGCAAAGAGGTTGGTGAAGCAATTAGTGAAATACTCCCCATAAGCTCCAAGGAAAGCATCCTGTTAGTGATTTTTGGATGTTTGACTGAATCCTCGACGATCAACATGGATGGCTCTAAATTGCTTTTTTATATGATGCTTGTGGCAAGAAGGGAGAGTTTTAAAAAATGGATCAGTGTTTTCCCTCCTACTCTTTTGGATTGGAAAGAATCTTTAATGTATAACTTGAAGTTGGATACGAGTAAGAATAGTAAGAAAAACTGATTTTGGAACCCACTGGAACTATAGTGGGGTATGGGAGAGGATATGGGTGTACATTAAGTTTGATATGGTCCTATGATTATTTATGCCTCAGAGTAAACCACCATATGTCGATTATACGCAGGCATACAGAGTGGTTATAGTGAGGTCATATTTCCAGACATGTGTGGTCTGGCGGAGATGGGCTGTGACAAAACCAGTTAAATTCGTTCTGGAAGACTCCCCACTCTCTCTGAGAGGAAGGAAGGAAGGTAAATGAGGACCTAATAAAAAAAACAAGCAGAAGTGGCCTTCAGCCTGTGCCTATTTGTTTTCTAGCCTCAAATAAGCTCTCATAGAGAATAGCTAACTGACTATTTCATAGTGAAAACACAGGTATCTCAACTCAAACAAAGACTACAACTTTAGCTAGAATTATCATAGACCTTAGAAATAGCTAGAGGATGTTTTGATGTTAAAAAATTATAACTTTCTTAGAAATGTTTCACCTGTTTTCACTGACCATAACATGCTTAATTGCATTAATTTTCACATTTGGTGTGGTTACAAAACACAGTTTAATCCTAGATCAGGATTTCAAAATAAACTGTTTAAATATATTCCCTGCTTCTGAGAGCTATTTGATTGTCTTATTCAGTTACAAAAGAGTTTTGAAGTTCCCGGTATCACTGAATTCATCAGTAAACACTTCCTGCACAGTATTGTTGAGAGGGTTTCAGATGGGTTGCCGTCTAATTGGATTTCTTTTTCATATTGGTGCATTGACTCAGTCCCTGTGCTAGGTGGGTAGAAACATTCCCCCTTTGTTTTTCAGTATATTTGTTTATTACTGCCAATTTAAGAAAGTTTACTCTTGTGCAGCTGTTAGATCTAGTGATTGGAAATTCTAAGATAGTTGGGACCGCATTCCACAACACAATACACAATGTTCGACTGTGCTTCCCAGAAGCTTAGCTAGGTTCTACCTGGAATGAACTACTTTAGAACATCAAGGGGCATATTTAAGAGCCCCTAGCGCCTCCTTTCGACATATTTGTGTCACTTTTTCGGATACAAATGTAGCCCAACAAGGCCAAAAACACTGCACCATATTTACAAAGTAACACAATGCTTGCATTGCTCCACTTTGTAAGCCATTGTGCCACATTATGCCTGAGCCAGGGTTAATGTATGCAATGGGGCATTACGGCGCTAGTTGGGCCATGAAAATGGCACAAAGGAATCTCTGAGATTCCTTTGTGTCATTTTTATTGCCATTTTTAACGCCTGCTAAGTGCAGGCATTAAACAGAGGCACACCATTGTTTACAATGGGCCTCTGAGTGCTTTGCAGGGTTAGCGTCATAATTTTTGACGCTATTCCTGCAAAGTGCCGGACTAGCATAAAAATTATGACGCTAGTCACCCTAACTATTGCCATGGTGCACCGTACTTTAAATGCGGCACTACCATGGTGGTGTTAGGGGGGGCGCTAAGGGGTGCAAGAAAAGCGGCGCTTCACTGTGTGCAGCGCCACTTTTCATAAATCTGCCCCTAGGTCTTCACAGCAAGCTGTCTACTATGAGAGATGGTTGTGAGAAATCAGGTTATTTGTGGGGGCGAAAACCTACTAATTAACAGCCACAGTCCTGTCATAGTGTACCACAAAAAGACACTAAATTAACCAGTGCTTAACCATCTGTAAGCTTGGCACCAAATCAGTCAGGCTTAACATACCAGCAATTTGTATAGTAGTTATGCAGCACTTAAATTGTAATAAAGTGAAAATCTAACACATGAAAATTCCAACATCAATTAAAAAATAGAGTCAAATGAAAACATTATTTGACACCAAAACGACAAACTTCCAATTGCTATAGCCGGAGTTATGAATTTTTAAAGTTTAAGGTGAAAAATAGCCCCTAAAAGTCAAAGCCCCAAATGCAAGCATCTAGTTGCACAAGACTTGGGTAAAGTCAAAAGATATGGCCAAACATGATGGAATGCAGTTTGGAAACAGAAAGTGGATTGGGGCCAGTCTCTGCTTACCTTCAGACTTAGAAAAAAAAGAAGTCTGAGAAGGTAATGTTCAGCAGGGCATGGCTTCCAGTGGTGTCTAAGAAGAAAGCGCTGCCAGGAAGCCATTGTCCAGAGTCTTGATGTGGAGTTCTACATTCAAACTTAGGAACTGATGTAGATGTCCCATCTGCCAAAATCTAAATCAAATTATTTCCTATAGTTACTGGATTACTGCGAACAGGATATCCGTCACTGTTGTGACAGAGTAATCCATCTTCCAATATTTATATCAGGCCCTGAGTCTCTTTCATTGAAGTCGAAAACCACTAGCGGGATGAAAATGCAGGCTGAAGCTAAGGATGGGTCATCAAGGCAGGATAGCCCTTCTGTGAGGAGATGCTGAACAAGATTTGTTGCTGCAGAGAAGAATTTAGCGGGAGCTACTGTGAAGTCAGGCCAACCGTATTGCACCTTGGGTGGATCAGCAAGCAGGCCCCCTCTTGGTTCTGCAAGCAATTTTTTTACGGCAAGTTTTGGATTTGGGCTATCCGGGCACCTTTTGCATCACTTCCAAGGGCCTAGGACTGGAGGGGTGCCACATCGAGAATCAAAATGGTTGGAGCCTTTTCTGTCCCTGAGGCTGTGATCAGGAGGTCAGCCAAAAAGCACTTGGAGTCACTCTGGAAGTCCTGGGCTCAAGCAGAAAAACAGGTTTTAAGCAGTATTGCAGTCCTCTGAGGGTACAATGCAGGATTTAGACTGCAGGGCAGTCCTCTTGGTGCAGCAGGGCAGTCCTCTGAACTACACAGCTGGCCACAGGCGGTAGGGCAGTCCTCTGAGAGTCCTCCCAGGTCCAGATGTGAACAGAAGAGTGGGCGTGAGGGTCCTAATTTTATAGCAGTGCCAGCTTTGAAGTACAAGAAACCTCTGGAAATTCCTCCAGAGAAGTGTCTGGTATTTCCAGCATTGGTCCCAGGCTGACTGCAGTCACAGTAGTCTAGTGTGAAATTCTTTGTGTATGAGATGAGTCAGTGTCTTTTGAAGTGCAGGTGGTGCTGTGCACAGCTCCACCCCCTCATCCTGCCAAAGCTCAGTCCCTCTATTGTATGGCAGTCTGAGAGGAACAGGTGAAGTCCTGCTGCCAACTACACCTAGTCATGTGACCCAGGAAACAGACTGCAGACACCAAACCGTTAGGACATGGAAATGCCAACTTCCTAAAACTGACTGATTTAGAATACAATTTTGCCATTTAGATGATTTTAAATTGCAATTCCTTAAAACCAAACACAACATTTCTAACCTTCTCCCAAACAGAGTTAACAACTGTTAAATGTAATGTGGGAACCCAATGATATAGCTTCCTAGAGGTAAACCTCACAGTAGTGAACAATGAATATGTGAGTTTTTCACAACCAGGACGTGGAAAATATAAGAGTACAAGTCCTACTACTTTTTAAATACAATGCATCCTGCCCTACAGGCTTTTTTAAGAACTATCTTAAGGCTGACTTATATGTATTAAAAGTGGAATTTTAGATCTGGGAAGCCTGCCTTTGCCAGGCCAAATTGACAGTTTAAAACTGCCAAAAGGCTGCAATAGCAGGCCTGAGCCATATTTTAAGTTGCTACTCGAGTGGGTGGTCCAATAAGTGCTGCAAGCCCACTAGTAGCATTCAATTTACCGGTCCTGGGTTTCTGGTATAGATCATTACTAGGGACTTATTAAGTACATTAAATATGTCAATCAGGTGTAAGCCAGTTTTACCATGTTTATGGAGTGAGAACAAGCATGTTAGCACTGGTTAGCAGTGGAAAAGTGAACTAAGACCTAAGGCCAAAGAAAACAAATTCAATTAAACAGTAAAAGAAAAGGCAAACATTTGGGGGAAGGCCAGCTAAAGCTGACAGGTTTAACAACAGAGTCAGACAGTAATTCATATTGCTTTAATTGCTTAGTTAAGGAGATGACATGTCCTCCAGACTAATTAAGAGTTAGGACATTTGACTGATAAAGGACTAGGACAAAGCATATTTTAATTGTGTGAATTTACTGTTCCACATCCTAGGCTGCTACTTCCACAAAATTCTTATCAAGCTCCTGCTCAGAGGATCTAGACTCACCCAGCTTGGTTTAGCTTCAAACCTTAGACCACAATGTCTAAGAACCATGAGAACCCAGGGCTCAGCTTGATAGTTTGGCAAAGGGAGTAATCTCCGTTTGGTCTGGGTTAGTACTTAGGACCTGATTTAGATCTTGGTGGTGGAGAATACACAGACATAACAGACATTCCCTCCTCTGTATTATGATCCCATTATATCCTATGGGCATCATAATACGGCAGATGGGATATCTGTCCCATTTGTGCTGGAGTATTCCTTCCATCAAGATCTAAATCAGGCCCCTAATGTCCTGAAGTCAGAGACTACCCCACCCGCCAAATTTAGAAATGACTGCCAAACATGCTGGAGCCCTGCACCAAACTATGGTGGTCAATATGACATTGGCGGACAATTCTGAAGACCGCCCAGGTGACAGCCGCCACAAGACCACTGCGGAGGCAGTAATCCGCCTGCCAGATAATGACACACAAACACAAAACTGACAGAAACCAGCCACAACCACAAATTCGCTAGACCCAACAAAGGCAAAAAACTGTCGGACCCACCACCCTCACCACTATGCCAGCAATACACAGCCCTCCAGATTATGACCCACAAATCTCCACAGTGGACATTCAACGGTGGTCAGCCATTGGCGGTGCACACTGCTGCAGCAGAATTGGGCACCTGACACTACTAGAAGCCAACATTGGTCATAACAAAAAACTCACATCTGACACATATACAAACACCCTACACACCCACCAACAGCACTATAATACACACCCTGAGATAACCCACAATCCTTTGCAAACACAAAATGACTGCTACACCTTGCCAGGCCAAACCCTTAGAGAACTGCTCACACACACACACACCACATCTACCTATACATCCGTCGCGCATCACACACCCTACCTCAACACTGAACACCCTCCGCACAACACACAATAGGCATGTCCCCTCAAAAGCACCCCTGTTTCACAGATGAGGAGTTGCGGGTGATGGTAGAGGAAATCATCAGGGTAGAGCCACAGCTGTTTGGTGCAGATCTCCATTGCCAGGAAGATGGAGCTATGATGGAGGATCGTGGGCAGAGTGAACTCCATGGGACAATATCCACGCACAAGGGATGACCTCCAAAAGAGGTGGAATGACCTACGGGGGAAGGTGCGTTCCATTGCATCAAGGCACCATGTCGCCATTATGAGGACTGACAATGGACTCCCACCTCTTCCTCCACAGTTGACAGCATGGGAGGAGCAAACTTGGCAATACTGCATCCTGACGGCCTCACTGGAGTCACTGGAAGGCAGGACTCTGTTAAGTCACCATTACTAACCTACCTCCACGGATACCTAGATGGCATGTCACCCCCCTCACCCCGGCTCCCCACACCCCACTCCCTCCCACACAGTGCACGACTCCAATGACCACACTTAAATGTGTACCCCTGCATACCCTACCCACTGCAACCACACCCCTCCCAACTCTACATTCACACCCACCAGCAATGCATGAACAGCATGTAGTACTATCAATTCCATAATCCATCACCATACACTACCAAAGGTGGGAGGACAACACCAAACTCATAATGAAAGGTAGAAATGTGGAAAATGTGACAAACAATTACCCCCAAAAATCACTTACATCCCCAAAGGTGTCTCAGCCAATGTCAGCGCGAGCAGGTGCCACTGCAACCCAGTCCTCCACCAGAAGATGCCCTCATTGATGACAGCAAATCTGGATGTCCCGAGCTGGATGAACTCCATGGCCGATCTGGGACCACAGGTCAGTTGGCTTCCACATCCCACAGTCAGTCCTCCACAGGGTCCCCTGACTGTAACACCACAGCCCCCAGTCAACATCTCCAAACCCCTGTGCCCAGGACATGTTGATCAATAGTGTGCCCACCTGTACAGGGACTTGAGTCGACACCACACAGGCAAGGCGGTGAAGGTCCTGGTGTAAGTCGGAGTTGGCACACTGTTCAGGGGACGCAGGTGCCAGGGACAGTGGGAGGTCAGCTGTGCACCAGGGGGAGGCAAAGCCCAGGGAACCGACTGCCCAGGAGGCACTCACACATGTCCTGGAGGCATACCAAAATTCCCAGGGCAGGATGGGCAAAATGATCACTATCATGCAGGAGAACCAGTGGCTGCAGGGGGTACACCACCAGGAGGTCATTGTCAGAGTCACCAGATCCTCGGGGTCTGCGCACGTTCCCAACACGTCCACCACTGAACAGCTCCAAGACTCTGATAGATAAATCACAGAGGCTAAGAGAGTTCAAGAGGGGAAGAGGGGATTAGGAAGGGAACAGCTGGGAAGGAGACCTGTAGTAAGAAAAAGGTTAGAACACACAATATGAAAATTATATCTCCTGAAATCAATACTAGACTATGATTCTAAGCCTAGTCATTCTGAAAACATGAACAATCTAAGAATTAAGCTTAAAATGATTAAGTTTCAAAATGGTCGGATACCTGTAAGGGAATCAAGATGGATTAAATGAAAACGTTCTTATTCAAGTACTTTCCTTTACATGAGAATCAGAAAAACATTCTGACTAAATTTTTAACCAGTCATATAAATCCTTTTTTAAGAATGCATACTAGGACCATACAGTATTGCGTCTAGAAACTCTGGCCTTCTGTATGCTCTTAAAATGTTCCAACACAAATTGCGAATATTGCAGATTTACATATATATATAGTAAACACCATAAAAGGATTGTGCACCATCAATAACACAATATGGATTCAGGAAACAAATCATATAACTTGTCAACTCTAATATTACATAATAAATATCCTAGAATAGTGGCATACAATAAACAACATGAATTAAACTTGAGGAGAGAATCGTGCGTCTTGCCAATTCGAGTGTCACCATGTAAAATGTCAAGAAATGGTAGCACGCAATGAATATCAAAATCAAATCATCATTAAACGAATCGCGCGACCTGCCGATTCGTAAACCACGATGTTTTTGCCAAGAAATAACAGCTCACAATGAATAACAAGATCAAAGTACAATGAAACGAATCGCGCATCTTTTGCCGCTTCTTAAGCTACCATGTAAATGTCAAGAAATGGTAGCACGCAATGAACAACAAAGTTAAATCCTCATGAAACAAATCGCGCGTCTTGACGATTCATAAGACATCATGTAAATACCAAGAAATACCAAGAAATGGTAGCGTGCAATGAATAACAAAGTTACACCTTTATGAAACAAATTGCGCGTCTTGCCGATTTGTAAACCACCATATAAATTTCAAGAATGGTAGCACACAAGTAATTTGTTAATCATTACAGAATTAAACCAAGAATATGAAAATTCTCTATAACGGTGTCGGAACAGTCCAACCACCGTCTTACCGCCTGGAACAATGATCACCAATGAAGGATGAAGGGCAGAAGCCTGGAAGATCCAATAGGCCGCCGGGACAGGAGCTCAGGAAGAAGCTGCTGCTCTGCACCGGGACCTCTGAATAGTGAGCCCTGGGAGTTGGGCTGGCTCTCTTTTATAGAGTCTTGGCCCAGCCCACAACCACGCCCAGGCATGTTGCAGGGAAAGTCTCTGGAAGGCCTTGGAAAGGGGCCACACCCTAAAACACTCTGAAAACCTGCAGCAATACATTGCAAAGGAACAGTATTTGTAAGCATATTAAAAATACGTTTTCAGGATTGAACTCTGCAATGCAAAGGGTTAAACCACAACATATCAGCACAATGCATAAATTACGTTGTTTTGAGAGTGCTTGGTTTTTGCATTCTAGTCGCCAATAGAGCGCGTACTGCTCTGGTGTTGACAGTACTCCCCTCTCCCAGACGCGCTCTAGGGCCTGGTTTGCCTGGATTTAAGACAATGAAAGCGTCTCACAAGTACTGGAGCATGAACATCAGATGCGGAAACCCATGAGTTACTTTCAGGACCATAACCTTTCCATGAGATTAAGGGCCAGATCTAGCAAACGATTGCGACTCGCAAACGGGCCGAATCGCAATTTGCGACAGTGCAAAATCGGAAATGGGATGCAAAAAGCCCATTTCCGACTCGCAAAAAGCGATGGGACCAGTTTGCGAGTCGCATCCGGTGCGACCCCATTTTGCGACATGCAAATTGCAAGTCGCAATTTGCGAGTCGCAACCCATATGCAATTGCAACTCGCAAATTGCGACTAGTCGCAAAAAGCCCAGTTTGCATGTCCCATTTACCACTAACTCAGAGCAGGTGGTAACCATTACCAAAGTATAAAAGGGGACCCAGAAGGCATCTGGCTTACTCAAGATGGCGGAGATATACCTGATAGCAGTGAGGAGGAGAGTCTACGCAGCCCAGCAGTGGAGGAGGAGGGGCCACAGACAGAAGATATATAGAACCAGGCAGACTCTTTTTCAGCAAACTGAAGAGGAGATCTATGACAAATACCGCCTTAGCAGCGCAGCCATTCTAGAATTAATAGATTTACTCAAACCACAGCTAGAACACAAGACTCTGCGTGGCATGCTCCATCCCTACGCATGTGCAAGTACTATGCGCAGTGCACCTCTTGGCCTCAGGGAGCTATCAGGGGGTCATTGCCGTGGCAGGTGGGGTATCCCAAAGTGCAGTGTCAAGGTTCCTCAGGGCATTCCTAGATGCCTTAGTCACGCACATGTCTCACTTCATATACTTACCAAGGAATGAGGCAGAAATTAACAGCACCAAGCTGGACTTTTACCGCATTGCCCACTTTCCTCATGTCATAGGGTGTGTAGATGGGACACACATTCAAATATGCCCCCCTGCTAATCTGGAACACATTTTCCGCAACAGGAAGTGTACCCACTCACTCAACATACAGGTTGTTTGTGATGCCCATTATGTCATCACGGACATCGTAGCTAAGTTTCCTAGCAGTTCCCATGACTCATACATGTTTAGGCATAGTGGGATACATCAACGCCTGGAACGTGGGGAATTTGGAGACGGTTACCTCCTAGGTAGAGCCACAGACACTTGCAGACATACACACAGGTCACTGTGCACGACTATCTGGACTTCCTAACAGTGTACTTTTGTGCCCAACAGGTGACAGTGCATATGCTCTCAGGCCTTGGATCATGACTCCGTTTTTAACACCCAGAACTGAATCAGAGAGGCAATACAACAGTGCGCATAAGAGGACCAGGAACCTGATCGAGCGCACCTTCGGACTGCTGAAGGCAAGATTCAGATGCCTCCACCGCAGTGGAGGCGCCCTCCAATACACCCCCATTACCGCTTTCAAAATTGTGGTCGCATGCGCCATCCTCCACAACATAGCCACCCGACGTGGGCTACCTCTCACGCCTGCAGACCCAGATCCTGATGATGAAGAGCAAGAACAACCACATCGCCATCATGGGGATAGGAGTCTAGCTAATCAAGGCATACTGAGACGGGACCACATTGCAACGCAATATTTTGGACGGTACGTGTCAACTCCCACCATACTCACCTATTAACCAAAAACTCCATTTGTTAAGTGGAACAAAAATAACTGTTTTATTAATGTCATGATGAAACTATATACATGTTGAAATTGTCCATGGGCAGGAAAATGCCAACCAGTCATGTGGCACATTAACGCCATGTGCCACATTAATCTGTCCTGGCTGTTGGCTATGATCTCCTGCCCCTCCTGCCAGCCTGGCTGGTCACTGCTGCGTCCATGGTGCTGTGCCTACCACTCCTCAGCACCCTACTGTCAGTGGCAGAGACACTGCTCACTGTTGAGCCCTCCTCACTGTCTTGGGGTGTTTCCCCGGTGGCCCTCGACATCTCCCGTGTCTCCATAAGTTCAACTATGTGGGTGAGACGTCCCAGGCCTCTGGCAACATCCTCAGCAAAATGGCCCATCTCTATTTGCAGGCCAACTGTCCTCCTCGACAGGCCTGTTGTATTGATGGCTAGCCTGCCGATCGATGTGGCCATCCTGTCCAGTCTTAGCATTATCTGGCGATCTCTGCGCCGCCCAGCCTCTGCCTGGCCCAGCAGTCCGGCCGCCAGTTCCCTGATGGCAAGGGCAATGTCCCCAGTGTTCTGGCACATCTGGTCCATGCGTCTGGTGAGGTGCTGCATGCTTGCATGGTTGTGTCTAACAAAGCGGTGCATCACACCACTTATCCTGCCCAATGTTATGTTCTGCAGGCGCTGACCCCGCAGCAGATGTGACTCACTGCTGGTTGGAGGAAGTATCCCGGATCCAGATGGTCTAGCCCTGCGCCGCCTGCGCAGCGGTGGCTGCCCTGTGCTCACACCTGTATCCTCCCTGCCTGTTGCTGGGGCAGCTCCTGGCGTGATTGTTGCAGCAGGCGTTACCACTGCAGGAATGCTGCTGACTGTGCAGGTGGGGGTGCTGGCGTGTCCTGGGGTGTCCTCCTGGGCCTGGGTGGTTGGGGTGTTGGGGGTCTCTTGCTGGAGACCTGTGGGACATGGGGAACACACTGTCAGTGTCTAGTATCTATTGCACAATTCCTAATAAACATTTGCCTTTGAACTGCCTCTTTGACTACATTTCCCATAATGCATCATTCTGCCTTTTTCTACCCTGAAATGGAGCTAATTTGGTTGTGCATGCACCTGTGTACATGGTGGGTGGGGTATGACATTGATAGGGGTACAAGCTTATCACATGGTACTCACCGGTTGATGTGCTGGGCTCTGAGGTGTCCAGGTCCCCAAATCCACACACTGCCTCCTGCTCAAATGTTTCCTCAACCCTTTCTTCCAGGGGTGTGGGTGGTGGCACAGATGATGGTCCCCCTCCAGTGCCTCTCATCTCCCTGAGCCTTTCTGCCACCCTCTCCTTGGTCCGGGAGCGGAGGTCATACCACCTCTTCTTCATGTCCTCAATTGTCCTGTGGCTCACACCCAGGGAATTAATTTTTTCTTGCATGTCCTGCCAGAGTTTCTTTTTGGTTGCCTCAGGAACAGTGAGGGCTGCTTTCCCAAAGAGCTCATCATGGTGCTGACAGCATTCCTCAGTCAGCACCTCCAGCTCCCTCTCAGAAAATTTGATTTTTCGTTTTCGTGGGGTTCCCTCCATGGCTGCTGCTGCTTGTTCAGTGTGAAGACTGGCAGTTATAAAAGGGTGTGGTCCTGCCTCCTCCCAGGTGTATTTGTTAACTTCCTGGCTGTGATGTCATCATCATGTGCCAGGAAGTGTTTCCAGAGTGTTCTCGTATGCTTTCTGGAGTGTTCTGCTGCACCTGCAAGCAATTTTGAAGGTAATCGCAATTTGCGACACCCACTCGCTAATTGCGAGTTCGTTTTTTGCACACTCGCAAACAGCGACCTCGCAAACTGCGGACTCGCACACAGCGTTGCGAGTCCGGCTGCGAGTCGCAAAATCGGATCGCTTTTTTTTCTGACATTCCAATTTGCGACTCGCATTTTGCGACTCGCATCAACTCGCAAAATGAGAGTCGCAATTTTTATTTTTGCTACATCTGGCCCTAAGTACCATAGATTACATCCTCTCAGTTTAGAATCCAACACTTTCTTGACTTCGTATTCCTCTTCCCCTTGTACTAGAACAGGAGCTGGATGAGGGTGGACCTTTTGGACTGCCTTTTTCAAGAGTGAAGTGTGGAACACTGGATGAATCCGTAAGGATCTGGGCAATTGTAGTTTATAGGTCACCGGATTGATTTGCTGAAGGACAGTATAAGGACCTATGAATTTGGGGTTAAACATGTGCTTCTTCTTGAAGTCTATATGTTTTGTGGAAAGCCACACTTTGTCACCTGGTTGATATTGTGGTCCCTCACAATGTTTCTTGTCATAATGCCTTTTGAATTTTTGTTTGGCTTTTTCTAAATGCTGTTGAATCAGTTTCTGGGTTGGATGCAAATGCTGAATGGTTTCTGACACAGCTGGAGTAAGAGAACTTTCTTGAGGAATTGTGATGGGCAAGGTGTCAGGATGATAGCCAAATAAACCAAAAAAGGGTGTAACGCCAATAGAAGTGTGGAATGAGTTATTGTAAGCTAACTCAGCTAACCAGAGCATAGATGTCCAAGAATGAAGTGCTTTTTCAGCGTAGGCACGTAAGTAGTGTTTCAAAGCCTGATTTAGTCTCTCCATTTGACCATCTGTTTGAGGATGGTGACTAGTAGATAGCGTAGATGTCACTTGAAGTGTTTTACACCATGTCTTCCAGAAATTGGAGGCAAATTGCGACCCCCGATCGGAGAGGATAACCTTTGGCAGTCCATGAAAATGAACCACTCAGTTCAGTAAAATAGTTGCCAATTCACTAGAAGTGGGAATTTTTTTACAGGCAATGAAATTTCCATATTTCGTGAGACTATCTACTACCACCAGAATTACTGAATGCTGTTGAACCACTGGTAGACTGGTAATAAAGTCTAAAGAAATGTGCTCCCATGGACGACTTGGGGTTGGAAGTGGATGTAACAGCCCTTTTGGTTTTGAATGACTTGTTTTAATGCAAGCACAAACTTCGCAGTTGTTTACCATTGCTTTTACATCTTTTGTTAGGGTAGGCCACCAAAAGTAGCGTTGGATCAGTTCAAGAGTTTTAGGAGTACCTGGGTGACCTGCTGTAGGTATAACAAGCAACCAATGAAACACTATCTTGCGTAGTTTGGTAGTGGGTACGAACAAACGAGCGTCATGAAAGGGTAATCCTTGCTTAATTGACCTTTTGGGGTCTGCTTGGGCCCATGTTTGCCATTTTTCAACAGTGAAAGAGTTGCACATTTCTACAAAGAAATCTTCAGTTTTTATGATACATAGAACCTTGTCAGGAGCAATGATAGCTCTGGAGAATTGAAATGCAGGCAACGTGGTAGACTCTTGATGGGTCAAGGCGTTAGCCTTGCGATTAGCTTTTCCTTTGTGGCCCTGCTTAGCTATGTAGGGTGGTATGTATGTTTGGTATGGGTAAGTAGCTAGCATGCCATGGCAGATAGGTCTAAGTGAGTTCCAGTAGGTGTGCAGATGGTAGTGTTTGGGTTCTTTACTGCTGATGTATCGAGGTAATGGTTTGTAATTGTGGACCATACTGCACAGTGGTTCCAGTGAGTGATTGTGATGTGAATGCCATATGTGCAATTGTTGCTGTGATTGACCCTGTTCTCCCTTTCTTTCTCCCCCACCCTCTCTCCTTTTCTCATCCTGCCCTTGTGTGCATTGGCATCATCTGGCGAAGGAGCAGGGGCACAAAGGAGTGGGGGAACTGCAGCCCACGGGACCCAGGAGGCAGAGAGCACAGACATCAAGGGGACCATTGGGTTGAAGGCGAAGGGAGCACCACAGAGGAGACAAGAGCAACGACTACAGAGTATGATTCCTCTTTCAATAGAAGCTTCCTGATGGTGGTGGACCCCTGTGGACCATCCCAGCTGCAAGATCTTCTGCCACCCTCATACCAGCACTGCCCTCCCAGTAGACCCCACCCAGTAGCCACTGCCCACTCACCCAGGAGGGTGGATGTCTCCTTCGTTCCAGGCACCTCAGGCCCTGCCCCAGTCAGCCCTGCTGCCCTCACTGAGGAGGCTATTGACCTCCTGAGGATCCTCTTTGTAGGGCAGTCAACCATGTAAATGCCATCCAGGGATTGGAATCCCAGATGCAGTAGTGCAATGCCTACCTGGAGGGGATTCACAGTGGCTTCGTGGCCCTACAGAAATCTTTTCAGACCCTGGCCTCCTCTTTGATGCGAGCCAGTGTCCCTGATTCTTCCGTCCCCTGTTCCCAGTCCCAAAGCCCCCTCCCCAACCCATCCCAAGCACACAATCTGGCAAACATGCACCCAAAACAACAAACAGGACTTGCACAGACAAACACAGGCACCACACTTCGCTCCACAAGCACACACACAGCCAACACACAGATGCACATACTAAAATAGCCACTGCCTCCACTGTCTCCCCCTCCTCTCTCACAGTCACATCAACCCACACCTGCATGCACTGCATCATCAGTCCCAGATCCTGCCACCTTTGCAGCATTGCCCACAGTCACCACAACTGCAGACACACAGACGTGCACCCCACACACCGCATGCGCAGTCACCACCAACACCATCAGAACCTCATGCAGCACACCCACCTCACTTGCAGACACCACAACAACATACATAGACACGTCCTGTTTGTCCTCTCTCACCGAGTCAGCCCCCTCCAATAACACATAAACGCTCCTAATCAGGCACTCAACAGCCATCCACCTCACACATGTACACTGTCCATGCACCTGCACCCAAGTCCAGCACACCTACTCCTCCTACAACCACTCCCTTTACCTCCACTCCCAATCCTGCTCCCACAACCTGCCCCATAGGTCCTAAGAAGCTTTTCCTTTCCCACCTTGACCTCTTCCCTCTCCCTGTCCTGCCCATAAGAGAAAGATCCCTCCCCCCAGCCCAGTACCTCCAGCTCCCAGTCGACTCCTGTTCCGCCCCCTAAAACTACATCTGCCATTAAGGGGCACAAGAATGGCTCTCCGGCCCCAACCCCAAGCCCACTCCTCCACCCACTAAACAGAAGGGTAAGCCCCAGCTACTTCCCAAGCCCAAGGACCCCCCCTCCAAAGAAGAACCCCCCACACAAACTCCATCCCTTGCCCCCTGAGGTGCCTTCCTAACATCATCATGATGCATCTGCCCAGTGAAGTGACTGGGCTGTAAGGAGTCAAGTTGGGCCTTGGACGTTGCTCTGTGGCCATTTATTGACTATGGACTGGCCACTGGCCCTTGTTGTATATTTCTACATATGTACATATATTTCTTTTTAATTGAGGTCGCTGTTCCTAGATTATTACAGTGGTTTGACCAGAGGTATGTGTTCTAACGTTCTTTGCTCATGGGTTATGTTGATGTTGATTTACTCTGCAGATTGTTCTCAGTGTGTGGTATGTGTGTTTGGTGTGAGTTGTGTGTGTCACTCTCCCCTGCCTCTGTTGTGTGCTAGGCAGCTGTACTCACTATCATCGTCTTTGTTGGTGTTGCTGCTTCTGGACTGCCATTGAGTGGTACAGCATGGGCAGGACTTCCAGTTGGGGTTCCATGGCGACTGCTGACTCCTCTGTGTCCCTGGAGGTGAGTGTTTCCTTTTATGTGATGTGTTTTCGCCCAGGCTTTTGGTGACACTGGTCCCGCCCCAGAAATCCTGGCAGTCTGCTATGTCATATGGTGGGCGGGTCATTGTCTTCAGCCTGCCCAAAGATTGCTATCACCGTGATCAGTGGACGGACGGCACTGGTGACTCAGGTAGTACATTTGCTGTCTCTGGGAGGGATTACAGCATTGGTCATAATTTGGCGGTCTTCACTGCCAGCGTGGTGACGGTACTACCGCCGTCGACAATGTGACGGTTAGCTGACCATAAATGTCATAACGAGGGCCTATGTTCTTTTTCAAAATGAAAAAAAAAAACTCTCCAATGGCGAGGGGTGCATTTAGCAGCTTTCACTGCCCCTTACCAGTAGGGATTTCCTGGCGGGAACAAGCAGTGACAACCGACCTCTAATTCTGCCCATGTAAATTATTTTGGCAAAATTAGGGGTCTTTCTCTGAGGTCCCTTACTCCACAGGGCCACTGGAAGGGTTTAATCACAACAGAGCCAACTTAATTAAACCCAAGATCTATCCACTTTTAAATTTGGCAGGCAGACCTTCACCTCAGTGGTATCCATACATTGATGGAGTACATGTCACTAAGATATGAATCAGACCTCTGAATGTGAAACCTGGATAAAGGGTGCAAGGTCAACCACATCTGTAATATAGCAATCATGTTTTGATTATTGGCTGCCACAAAGCATGTTTTCCTTCTTCACCCAGGGGTGCAGATGAGATTTGGCTGTTACCTTTGACACCACAATGACGATCTTCACATGACCAGATTTATGGTGTGCATTGCTAACAAGTTGACTGTAAAGTGGTGCACTGAAAATCTATATTAAGGAGCATTCACTGTAGACTGGTAATTTAATGTGTGTGGCATAGCCATTCTAATTAAAGTACATTCATTTATTTTGATTACTCACATTTCCTTATGATGTTAGGGAATTGTTGTCACTGAAACAATAATGCATTTCCTAATGAAAATGTTTTAAATGTTGTAAGCTAATGTTGAAGATTGTATTTCCTTGTCATATTTACTGGCGTCTTAAGAAGTTATTTTACTTTTGCAATTTACTGTGACATGAATATTGACATGATTTATTAAGGATGGATTTGCAATTAATTTTATATGTATTTTACTTACCATGAATAATGTCTGCCCTATCACTCCTATATGCTTTAACATATTGAATTACTGTGCCTCAGTCTAGCAGAATGTGAGAAAGTTGTTTTTGTTTTGCTAATGTGTCATTTCTTTAGAGATACCATTCCCATAGAATGTTAGTTTGGAAATAGATGTGCTATTAGAGAGTCTGAGAAAGTAATCCTGAGGACGGTACACCTAGAAACAGAGAATGTGAACACCAACCCAATTCGTTATTTGTTGCAAAAGTTGTAGAGGAGAGCGAAAATGCCCTATGACAGTCTTGGAAACTTGTCTTGATGTTGCAGATGTCTGTCATATGAAGTAATATGATTGGACAATGTAATCCTTTTGGTCCATGTGGTGTTATAGTCAAATCATCGTTCACTTCGGACTTTAATTTACTGTTTCCATTAAGTCTTTGGGGAGATATAATTTCGTCTTTGAGTAGGAGAGATCCCTCGGACTTTGAGAGGTGCAGACCTCTTTGCCCTTGCCCCAGCCCTACATTTTGCAATGCTTACTGAGAGAACTTAGATTTTTCCTGACTCAAGAGAAGATTCTTGACTGAGCTTCTGAAATGCTGACACCTTTTCTTTATACTTACTTTTTGCCATCCTTAGTTAGCTTTATTTTGCCCAAGATGTCATTTTTCCAAATTCTTTTTGCCCTTTATTTCCTTTTTACTTTTTGTCCCCATGTTTTTTAGCCCAGCACGTCAGTTAGTGACTGGTTACCATTAGGCATTCCCCTTTGTTTAGCTAGCTAACTTAGATACTTCATAAATGGCCTTCAGGTTCAGGAGAGTTGGACAGCATTTGTTTTTGAAACATCAGGTTCTTCTTTTATTGTTCTTATTAACTCTTATTGAGGGTTTTGTTGGTTTAATGTTAGTTCACCTAAACTTCTTTCTCCTTTTGGGCCATCCTATGCTGATATTGTATTGTTACAGCTTGGTTTTGATAATCATCTACATTAATCTGAGTATAAGTGTGAGAAAACAGGGCTGATTGCAGAGGCCCCATAACTTTTTGCCCCCATTTTCCTCTTTTTGCTGGTGTTTTCCTGACTCTGATGGTGCCCTGGGTACTGCTAACCAGTCCCAGGGCCTGTGCTCTGTGTAAAATGGATATGCAAATTAGGCTAATTATAATTGGCTAAGTTAACCTACCTATAAGTCCCTAGTATATGGTAGGGCATGTAGGTTTAGGGACCACAGCATAGGTGGTGCACACCTAGGTGCATTGCTGAGGTGCCCAGTGTCATTTTAAAAGCAAGCCTGCCTTGCTGGCTGCCTTTAAATTAAAGTTATATGCAAATTCGACTTTGGAATTAAAGGTACTTCCAAAGTCTTAAACTACCTTATTTTTACATATAAATCACCCCTAAGGTGTGCCCTATGTGCCCCTAGGGCTGGGTGCCATGTAACTATAAGCAAGGATTTTATAAAAATAGATTTATAAGCCCTGGTGAGGTAAAAACAGCCAAATTCGTTTTTCCCTCATTGAAGTAAATGGCCTTCATAGGCTAGAATGGGCAGACTTTATTTTAAATTTTAAAGTCTCCTTAAATGTTGCATACCAAGAATTTGGTATCAAATTAATTGTTGTAATAAATCCTACAACTTCCAGTTGTTGGATTTAATATAACTTGTCCAGGTAAAAAGTTTAGACTTTACCTAAAAAGTTGCCAATTTCAGCTCTGCATTGTTTTTGCTGCTGTGCTCTGATTGGCCAGCCTGCAGCAGCTTCTGCCAGGCTACCTTGATGAGGTGTGAAGTGGCCTGACTTCACACAAAGGAATGTGCTTGGGGGAGAGAATCTCCCCTCAGCAGATGGTGAGGCAGGAAGGGGAAGGGCTGCCAAACTGGTCTTCAAAGGCAGAGAAGGACATTTGCAGCACCCAGCAACACCCCCACATCCTGCAACCCCAGACAGCTAGGTGCCCCCTTGATTAGATTAGGAGAGGGCAGGAGAGGGGTGTGTTTATGATTTTTAGCCACACCAGTGGGTGGGCTCAGCCAGATGTAACCTCCAAAAATCAGATTAATCCATGTTGGATTTTTGGAGACTGTTGCCTTCTGGGATGGATTTTTGCCACACTTCCCAGGAAGTGGTCATCACAGGGGGACGACCCTGTACCTGATTGGAGGATCAGGACCCCCCTGCTTTTTACCCAGGAGCAAGGATAAAACTGGCAGACCTGCACCCACGCCTCAGATCCCCTCCAGAATTCAACAAGAAAGGAACTAAAGAAGAAGAAGGACTGCCCTGCTGGACCCCTGGCCTGCACCTGGACCCTGCACTCAGAAGGACTGCACCAGCTGCACACTTGGGCTTCACCACAAGAAGGACTTTGCCTGGCTTCAACTGGTTCAAGGAGGGACTCCCTGTTTGCTACAGGTGAAAAATTGCTAAACCAGAGTCCCCTGCACCAACTCCTGAAGAAAGCGACCAGCTGACCACTGTCCAGTGGCCAAAAAGGAGTTTGCGCCAGGTGCATTCTGGGAGTTGAAGTCCGCACCCCCCAAGGACCATCACAGAACTTCTGGACCCTTGGGGTGAGCTGTGGACCCCAAAAGAACCTTAAAAGAACATCTGGGTGAAGCCCCAGAAGTTTGGAAAAGATTTGAGAATTTTTGGAAAAAAGCTCCAGAGAGGGACCGACCCGCCGCGGAAATTCTAGCCGGCTTGCCTCAACCGCGACCCGGCCTGACTTCATGGTTCGTCCCGGTAAAGAAAAACATCCAAAAAATAGACTAAGGGGGTTATTCTAACTTTGGAGGAGTGTTAATCCGTCCCAAAAGTGACGGAAAAGTGACGGATATACCACCAGCCGTATTACGAGTTCCATAGGATATAATGGACTCGTAATACGGCTGGTGGTAAATCCGTCACTTTTCCGTCACTTTTGGAACGGATTAACACCTCCTCCAAAGTTAGAATAACCCCCTAAGTCTGAACGTAAAAAGTTGACCGGGACCTCCCAGCCATCGTATCCGAGAAGGGCTCCATAGACGTCGGATCAAGATCCAGGTTTACCCCGGTCGAAGGATTTTCATCTCGAAAAAACGACTAAGTCCGAAGGTAAAAGTCTCCACCGAGGAAACCCACATCGCGTATCCGGACAAGGGCTCCAGGAGGTCGGATTCAACTGGCAGGTTCGTCCCGGTGAAGAAAAACTTCAAAATAAAGACTAAGTCAGAAGGTAACTTTTTAACCGAGGCCTCCCGCGACTTGTAGCCGAGCAGGGCTCCATCGCGGTCGGCCTGAAAGTTTGACTTTGCCCCGGTCCTGGTGCAACCAGATGACCCGATTGGCGCTTTTTGTTTCTAAGCGCTAGAAAATAATAATACTTTAAAAATTCATATCTCCGGTTCCCCTGAACCGATTTTAATCGTTTTTGTGTCATTTTAAAGATAAAAATATAAGCTATTTTTATGAATTGGTTTTGGATTTTTAAACTGTTTCCTGTGTTTTATTTAATTACTGTTTTGTGATATTTGAATGCTTTACACTTTGTCTCCTAAGTTAAGCCTTGACGCTCGATGCCAAGCTACCAAGTGTAGAGCTGGGATTAATTTACTGAGACCTAACTGTACCTATGTGGAGGTTAGTGGCTTGTTGCTAGGTGTAGGTACCTACCTGCCCTACCAATAACCCATTTTCCAACAATAAGCTTGTGATAAAACCATTTAACTTCATTTCTAACTTTGGTGTTCCTCATATGGCCAAATTGGTCATACTATAAACTTAAAGTTGATTAAGTGTGATGTTAACCCATCTTACCCCTTGCTATGGTGAAAAGGTCTGTCAACCATGTTTAGAGCATGCCTGAAATGTTCCAGAAAATCTGATAGGAAAGGATGGTTTCATCCACAGTGGATGGGTGGGGGGTAGAATATAATTAGGCATTTAGGCATAGCGTTAGAGATTCATGAATTCCTATTATGAAATTGCCCAAGCCCAGCCCAAATGCGTTCCCATGGTTCATTCAGAGGATTAAAGGCGTTCAAGCATCATTCCTTTGCAGTGGATGTGTGAGTATTAATAAGGTTTGCACTTCCATTGCTTTGGCTAAAGAATGTGGTGAAGTGTGATGTTTTGAAGTGTGTTGCAGAGTTTTTGATGTTTTTGTGTGAATGTGGCACTTTTTGCTAAGATGTAGTGTTGGTTAACAGGTCTGTTATGGCCTAGGATCATTGGTTAACACACAAGTGCAGAAGACACTTGGTTAATTTATTGTCTGCAGTGTGAGGTGCTGGTCGTGGGATGTTGTTGACAGTACCAGTATGATTCAAGGTGTTTGTGTGAGAGGTTGGAATTAGTGAATCTTGAGTGCACAGAGAGGAACCCCTACTTTTTTTATTATTGTTCCTTTTATTGTGTACTGGTTTATGGTTTTTATCTTTCTGTACGTATGTATATATTTTTAAATCTTTTAAATGGCCCAAATTTGGACCGAATAAACTATTGAATTGAATTGAGAGGAACAGTATCAATCTGCATACGATCTGCTGGTTGAGTCTTCTTCATTGTCAAATTGTGAAAGCATAGTCAGAAAGAGTATCTCCATACTGCTATTAAATTGTTTAATTACCCAATCCTGTCGCGAGCAGACACTTGTTGCTATTTTTTATTTAGCATTAGGTTAGCGTGAAAGAATGATTGTGTGAGAGAAATTGTAAAAGAGAATGCTGCAAGGAGTGAGATTGACGTCACCCTATGCTGTGCCGGTATAGGTCGGTTAGTGTGAAGTCGCACTGGCATTGGTAGACTACATCATAGAGCTGTGCTGCTATTAGTTGTGAACATCAAAAAGAAAATTATGGGAACAGAATTACTTCCTGAATGCAAATTAAAAGTAAATTGTGAATTATCGAAATATTGATTTTAAAATGAAGTTCCTCAAACCATTAGAAAGTTGAAAAAAAATGATGTATTTATCCCGATCTTAGCAGTTATATAGACTCCACCCGAAGATTCTCCATATCATTATCTATTGTCCAACCTATGTCGCCCTGCATGTTTGTTGCTTGAACAGTGGCATAGGATTACTGAGAAAGAAAGTACATTAGCATTTCCCTGCTATGGAAAACTCAATATGACAATTATTGAAAATTTGAGGTGAATTTTATGTGAGATAAAGTTGCCTCAGAGACTTATACAATTTGAAACACTTAATATTTGGGAACACAGACCTCATCGGAGACAGAAAAAGAAGTATGAGGCCAGAGTCATGAAAACAATAAGAACTGTTGCAGAGGCAAGATGGGCTAACCAACAGAAAGCTTGGGGAGCAGACATAATCAAGGGAACTGTATCCTGTTTTAGCAAGTGAAGAAGGAGAAAGTACTAAATCAAAAGTAAAAAAGAGAGAAAAAACAGAACAAGCAACAGAGACAGTAAAAAAGCTGAAACTTATGAGTGTGATTTGTATGATGATTTTAAAATTCAGTTATTGTTAAATCGTCTGCCTCCTTTCAATTCTGAGCAGGAGGAAGTGTCCAGTGAGGCATTGAGAAATGTGACTTTTAATATACCTACTGCACCTGTTGAACAGAGCCCTAGTCAGATAGTACAAAGTACAAATTGGAATGTGATGGGACAGAGTTTTAATTTGAATCACAGAGGACAAGGTTTAAAAACCACTTTGACAGGACAGAATTTAGGAATGACAGTTCCACAGAATCAAATGAATTATGCTAGTCTAAATGCACTAACATTTAGATTAACAATAAGTCCAGCTGTTCTTTAGTATGGTCGATGCATGACAGGAGTCATTGCATATGCATTAATTGTTCTGAATGTTCTGAATCTCTCAAACACCCCAGTGCCTCTATCCACAAAAGCACAGGGATTTGTTTGTCCAAGTGCTTAAGAATGATAAAGAGTTATTTTACTTCTGAGACCATTGACCCCAGCAGTCATTTCAGGCCAAACCATATTTTATGTCCAGATCGGAGCCTACTATGAATATTGGTTATAGCACCCAAATAGGAGATTGCCCTGTAACACTCTGGAAGAAGACATGTCTTTTGTCAATACCCCAGATCAGGCAAATTTGTGCTCTTCAAAAGAAAAGAAGTATTGATGAATTCTACAATATGTTTGTGAGGTTGCAATGTCCTGGAATTAAATGATTGGTTAAATAGTTTGAGTTCTACAAATGCAGCAGGAAACACAGTGGAAGATTAGTACAAAAAGAGAAAGACCACTAGACATACCCAGATTAAAAATAGAGTTAAATGAGATTATACTGTGAACTATAGATGCAGCTCAGTTAGACACTTATGAGAGGAAAAACTGTGAATTGTGAGCAAAGACATTACAAAACGCGCAGGGCAAGCTTATGAAAGACAAGCTGAATAGGCCAGTGATATGATGGTGAAAACCCTTAGAGAAGAGTTATCAATTAGGATTCAGTAACAAGGATATCAATGAACATGTGACCTCCGGGAATGAGAATGCAGATTAGATAATTCATTTATTACATAACAAAATGGGGTAGTTGAGACAAGTGGGGAGGATGATGGGCAAAGAAAAGAAATCAGAAAAAAGCGAGAAGAAATCTGCCTACAGCTGGAGCAGGTCAGAGTGACGGAAATGTAAAGATGCTTCCCATAAGAGACGTTCCTGATGGAGAATATGCTCATGTACTTTGGTGCAGTAGTGATACTCTGCCATTCACAAATGGACAGAAAAACCTGCAGAATGGTATAGGCAGACTGAAAGAGTTGTAAAACTTTCCAAAAGTTTGTGGGAAGATTTTAATACATTGTTTGACATTGATGTTCTGAGTGATTTGTGGACCATCTGCAGATTTAATAGCTACTGTGTCCCCTGAAGTTTGGGACTTTACAGTAAAGGAGATTGGACTCATCAAAGATGTGGAGCTTGTCAAAATAACTGTAAAACTTCATGTTGTGTATCGAAGAACTCCACAACATAACATGAACCCGAACTAATTACTGGAATTACTCCAGTGATCAAGTCCATGATAAAACATGGAAGTTTTAATGAGATAATGGAAAGTCCATGTAACTCTCCCATTATGGGACTGATGTTGCCCAACGGAAAATACAGCATAGCCCAGGAGAGGTAAACAAAATGGTTGATCCTTGTGTCCCATGGTACTGACTCCAGCAGTGATTTTGTTTCAAATTTAATGTGAAGCTGAGTGGTTCACTGATTAACCAAGCATTTATCTTCATACCTTTGCATGAGAAGAGACAGTTTCTCTTTGCATTTTGGTTTGGCAATTGTGATTTGGCATGGTGCTGAGTCCCACACGGGTATACCAAAAGCCTGTCCATTTTCAACCAGATTTTCAAAAAGAATCTGGAGTCACTTAAATGCCTTATCAGTCTTGATTCAGACTGTAGATTATCTGTTAGTAGTATCAGATGCTCAAAAGCTTGCAGGAGAGATACAATTGCCCTGTTGAACCACTGTGCTAAGAATGGATATAAAGTTTCCCTGATTAAATTGCAGTTATGTAAGAAGGAAGTCTTGTATTTAGAGCATCACGTTGAGAAAGGTGCAAGAAAGGTGTCACAAAAGTGAATCTCAGCAGTTCTGAAAATGAATCCCCCAAAGACTCAGAAAAAAGTCAGGATGTTTCTGGAAATGGTTGGATACTGTCGCCCGTGGATTCCAAACTTTCCCCTTCACAGAGACTGACACAAAAGGATGTGTCTGATGAAGTACCATTGGATGATAACTGCAAATGTGCCTTCACAGAGCTAAGAGAAAATCTCTGTTTTACTTTGTACTGCTGTGAGATGAAGGAATGCACTTTCTTAGTTTTCCCTCAGTTACATGTAATTGCGTACAGAGCTGTTGCATATTTTTCAGCCACTCTTGATCCTGTTGCCCAGCTGCCTTAAGTTGGCTGCTGCTGCCAGTGTCAGCATAGATCAGTGTGAAAGCATTTTCATGGATCATTTCCTGAACGTTTTTGTTCTCCACTCAGTGGAAATTTTGTTAACCCATCTTAAAACTCAGCACATGACTAGTGCCAGACCTACCCACTATGAACATCTCACATTGGCTGACCATCATATAATGTTGAAGAGATGTGTCACTCTTAACCCTGCTACCTTATTGCTTGTGTCTGTTGATGAAATTGAGCATGACTGTCTAGATGTCACTGAACAATGCACCAAGCCAATAACCAATATTCAAGATATTCCACTTCCTGAATCTGATTATGCGATTTTTGTTGATGGCTCCTGCTTGAGAGACAATGATGGAAACCTGAGAGCTGCTTATCGGGTTTGCATTCTTAGGTGTGGTCAAAGCATCCTGGCTTCAAGGAGTCCTTTCCCCCCAGGTAGTTGAATTAATTGCTCTTACAAGAGCCTGCTGCGTTTCTGAACAGTTGGAGGTGACTGTTTTCACTGATAGTCATATTGGCTTTGGTGTTGTTCATGATTTTGGATAGTCATGTTCCCAGAGAGATTTTATGATATTGTCTGGATCTTCCATCCAAAATTGAGAAACAGTTTACAATTTGTCCATTGCAATGCAGTTACCTGTCCGAATTGTGGTCATGAAGTGTTCTGTGCACCCCAAGAGCACTGATTATGTTACTCTTGGCAATAGTTATACCAGTGAGTTGGCTAAATTTTGTGCCCTGAATTTCACTGCCCTTAATGGCAAATATGTGAATGAGGGAAGAGATGAGACAAATTACAAACTCTAATTAACTGCTACAGATACATGGAAAGAATTCAAATGGTTGCAGGAACAGGTGTCCATGGAAGAACATCAGAGTTGGGTTAGAGCAGGTTGTGTGAAAAGAGATTAGGATGATGTTTGGGTTTCAAGTGAAGGAAGAGTTGTGATGCCTAACAACTAGTTACCACCTATTGCAAGCTGTTACCACAGTTCTGTTTATGTTGGTTGTGATGCTAGGATTGGATTATATTTCATTAGCCTTGTTCTGGAGATTATAGGGTGCCCTGGTTTTGATTGTATGGTGAGAATCTTTCGGCAGACATCGTCTAACACCAAATTCAGACTGATGGCTCAAGCTCTTTGTAACAGGTGTGTCACGTGTCAGCAGATGAATATAGGGAAACATACTGGGGTTACACTAAGTCATATAGGAAGATTACGAGGACCTTTCAACAGAATGCAGCTTGATTTCATTGAGTGACCCATATGCAATGGACTGAGATATGTCTTGGTTATTGTGTGTTTTCTCTTATTGGATTGAAGCTGACCTGACTTGGAGGAGAGTCTCACAGTAGCAAAACTGTTGTTTAGTGGGCTAATACCTAGATTTGGCTTCCCAACTTCTCTAGAGTCAGATCGAGGGACTCACTTTATTAGTGAGGTTCTGAAGTTATGTGTGCAGCATTATAGTTTAAGCAAAGACTACATTGCAGATAGAGCCTGGAAGCTTCAGAATTGGCGGAGCAAGTAAATGGAGCTCTTAAATTGAGATTGTCAAACATTTGTGCTTCTACCTCATTCAAATGGTCTAAAGCATTGCTTCTTGTTTCGATGCATTTTCGCAGCACTACAGACAGGAAACAGGATTATCACCACATGAAATAACCATGGGTCATGGCATGAGATTATCTGCTGTGCTTGTAAATGCGCTTCTGAAAATTACAGATGATATGGTACTCGATTATTACAAAGTAATGGCAGATGTGGTTCTTTCTGTGCTTTCTGTGTCTCATCAGGTTGGAGAAGCTCCCAGGTCATGGCAATCCCTCAGGTCATGGCACTAGTCAAGCCTCAGCATGAGCTGTGCCATGACCTGAGTCCAGGTGATGGGGTCATGGTAAAGAACCACAAAAGGAAGTCATGCTTGGAACCTCAGGAAAGGGGTCTGACCAGATAGGACTGGTAACAAGGACAGTTGTGAATTGTGCTGGTCTCCTTAACTGGCTCCATGCAGCAAACACTTGCACAGTTCCAGGTCCCCTTGACAAAACAGCACTTGTCTCTGAAGGGCCGGTTACGGTGAGACAAATGTAGCAGGTTAGTCAAGCAGTTGGGGATGGGCAAGTTACTGACAGAGCACAATTGTGGGCTGAGGGGGGTCTGAGTGAGTCAATATCAGCAGTTGGTACAGAAGGGTGGAGACAAAACAGTGGACCACGCTCAGATGCTGGAGAAGGACCTAGTGCTGTAGCAAAAAGAATTGTGCCTGGAGATCAGCGGCCAAGTGAATAGACTGTGTCTGTAATGCAAGCGCCCCAACTTTTCCAGAAGAAACTGGAGAGTATGATCAAAGTGACAGTGATACAGAAAGACCAAAGAGGAGAGTTCTTTTTTAAATTTACACAGACATATTTTGCAGCAAATGAATGGGAGACAGAATTTGCAACCTTTTGTTTTAACAATACATATCCAGTTGAACATTCTTGGAGTTGTTCTTGTGGCAGATCTGAACTTTGAAACTTCATTGCCACTTTACAGACTGAGGCCCTCATTACAACCCTGGCAGTCGGTAATAAAACGGTGTTAATACTGCCAACAGGCTGGCGGACAAAAAAATGGGATCACGACCACGGCCAAAACCGCCAACATGGACAGCCACTTTAAGACTCCAACCTCCAGGGCGTTAGCAACAAACACTGCGGTGGTCACCGCTAACAGACAGGCAGAAGACAATGTACCGCCCACCATATTACAAGGCACCAATCTGTCAGCTTTTCTGGGGCGGTACCAATGACATCAAAAGCACAGTGGAAACAGTACACTGAAGGGGAACCACTCACCTTTTGAATTGCAACAGAGAACCAGGACGCCATGGAGCTTGAACTGCAGGTCCTCTCCATGCTGGTGTATCTGCTAATACACCAGGAATTTGAAAGAAGGCGGCGGCGGCGGCGACGACGACGGTGAGTACTGCACCTAGCTCACAGGGGAGGGAGGAGGAAAAAGAAAGTGACACACACACACAACATGCAACACCCCCACCCCCCACCCTCACCCACAACATCATACACACTAACAGATCGAGAAACATTACAGATACACCCTGTAGCTCCCTGGAAGAACGCAGGGACAAAAGGAATTGAGTCAAATCTGTGATATTTAGAAAATGCATATAAAGTTAATGATTGTAAACAACAGGTTATACAAATATGTACAATATGTACAGAGGGCCGTACACTGTCCATTGCAAATGTACGTGGATCAGTGGCCCAAAAAATCATGGGCGAAGCCCACACTTGACTCCTGCCTCAAAACGGAGAGAACATTGCAGGGGCATCAGGTCAAAAAAACACTGGCACCTCAGGGGGAAGGGGAGGGGAGGCACCTCAGCTGGAAGATGGTACTACGCCTCTGCTCCTCGAGGGGGCAACATGCCCACAGCGATGTTCTGGGTAGGTCAAACCCATAGTCTCTCAAGTGGGTGGTTTGCCCACTGCTTGGTCCTGGGGAGTGCAAGGCCACAGTCTCTCAAGTGGGTGGTTTGCCCACTGCTTGGTCCTCGTGACTGCAAGTCCACAGTCTCTCAAGTGGGTGGTTTGCCCACTGCTTGGTCCTGGGGAGTGCAAGGCCACAGTCTCTCAAGTGGGTGGTTTGTCCACTGCTTGGTCCTGGGGAGTGCAACGCCACAGTCTCTCAAGTGGGTGGTTTATCCACTGCTTGGTCCTTGGGAGTTCAAAGCCACAGTCTCTCAAGTGGGTGACATGTTCCACTGGTTCTGGAGGGGGCCTTGTCCCCAGTCTGCTTCATCCTGCCAAGGATAGGGGGAGTGGATGCATCTCTCCATTGGTTCTGGAGGGGTCAGTGTGCCCAGTCTGCTTCATCCTGCCAAGTATTGGGTGAGTGGATGCATCTCTCCACTGGTTCTAGAGGGGGCATTGTGCCCAGTCTGCTTCATCCTGCCAAGGATTGCGTGAGTGGATGCATCTCTCCACTAGTTCTGGGGGGGCATTGTGCCCAGTCTGCTTCATCTTGCCAAGGATAGGGGGAGTGGATGCATCTCTCCACTGGTTCTGAAGGGGGCATTGTGCCCAGTCTGCTTCATCCTGCCAAGGATAGGGGGAGTGGAAGCATCTCTCCACTGGTTCTGGAGTGGGCCTGGTACCCAGTGATGCTGCACCTGGGGTGTGGCAGTTCACATTCCCTCACCTGGGTGTCTGAGGCAAGCGATATGCAGGGAACAAGTAGCATGATACTCCATGAAGGCAGAGCCAGACTCCATCCTCCGGCAACTTAGGCTGCAAACTGCTGGTAGTGCCAGTGCTGGTGCCTCAAGTGGTAGGTGCAGTGTCCAGGACGTCTCCTGCAGCATCGTACGGCTGCCCACTGGGGATGATGCTGGTGACTGGTGGTGCAGATGGCAGTGCAGATGGTGGGGCAGGTGGCGGTGCAGGTGGCAGTCATTGCAGCGGTGCTTACCGTGGTACAGGTTGCTGGCCTGCCAGGACAAATGGTGGTCACCAGTCCCTCACCTGGAGACTCCGAGCCCTGAAGTGCCTTGCCTTTGCTATTTTTTCCCTTCCCCACCTTTGCAGATGCTGCTGGGGCCTTGGCACTGTCCTCTTTTTTTTGGATGAGGCCTTTCTGGGTGGGTCATGCATCTTGTATGTGCTGCATGCCGGCCCCTTCTTAACCTTGGCAGGTGGCACACTGCCAGCCATGACGGGTGCCCCCTTCGATCCTCTCAGACTTGCAGGGACCACAGCGGACGCCGACTTGGTGGCTGAGGTGCTGGCCTGGGATCTAGACATCCTGGCCCTAGGAGAAGTACGGGGGGAATCGTAGGAAAGAGGTCAATGTTAGCCACAAAAGATTTTTTAGACACACTGGGACGGGAAGATGGGGGGTGTAGGAGTGGAGGAAGAGGTAGTGGTTGTTGGAGGTGTACGTCTGCTGAGATTGAGTGAAGGTGCATGGGCTGGAGGCTAATGTTAAGTGGATGGCTGTTGAGTGGGTGTGTGCCTGCGTTTGTGTACTTTGGGAGGAGGGCTCACAGACACACTGGAAGAGGACACAGGGGATGTGTGCATTGTTGTGGGGTGGTGATTGCTCGTGAGGGGTGTGTTGTGATGGGCGTGCTGGTGATGGAGGCAGTGGCTGATGATGTAGTGCATGCAGGTGTGAGTGAAGACGATACTGGGAGGGAGGTGGAGGAAGAGGAGGAGTGGACACAGTGGAGGAAGCGGATGTTGGTATGTGTGCATGGGTATGGTGCTTGTGTGTATGTCTTTGTGATGATGTGTGGTGCTTATGTTTTCCTGAGCCACTTTTGTGTGTTGATGTGTGTGCATGCTGGTCTGAAGGTGTGCTTGGGAAATGGTAAGGTAGAGGGGATTGGGTCGGGGTAGTGGAAGTTGGAGGGGAAGGCTGGACACAGGGACAATGGCTGCCATCAGTGCTGAGGCCAGATCCTGAAATGCTCTCTGTTGGGCAGGCACGCCAGAGTGAATGCCCTCCAGGTATGCATTTGTTTGTTGCAAATGCCTCTCGACACCCTGGATGGTTGACTGCCCAAAAGTGAGGGATCTCAGGAGGTCAATAGCCTCCTCACTGAGGGCAGCAGGGCTGACTGGGGCAGGGCCTGAGGTGCCTGGGGTGAAGGAGATGCCCACCCTTCTGGGTGAGCGGGCACGGGAAACATGCAGAGGAGCTGCTGGGAGGGAAATGCTGGTACGGGGTGGTTGCTGTACCTGTTGTTGGGGTGGGCACAGAGGTGTCCACCACCGCCAGGGAGCTTCCATCGGAGGAGGAGTCGCTGTCACTGGTATCCCCCCATCCCCTTCGTGGAGCTCCCCTTGCCCTCCATCCCACTGGTGCCTTCACCCTCAGTGGATTCGCCCTCATGGGCCATGTGAGATGCAGCTCCATTCATCACCGGTGCCTCTGCTCCTCCGCCAGATGATGCTAATGCACACAAGGACAGGGTGACAAAACAAGAAGGGGGGGAAGAGACAGAGGATACACTTGGTCAATGCCAGCAACACCACTACCATTGGCGTACAGAACACACACTGAGCTGCCCTATGCACTAGGCCATGCCCAACCAGTCACTAAGGTAGTCACCAGCCCATTGGGTACAATGTCTAATGCCAGCATCTGCACACCTGACACCCACAGGACCCTGCCCAGTAGTAGTTGGCCACTTGTACCATTGGGGTAGGAGTGCTTCAGAGCCTGCATACAAGGGACATACCCTGCCATGATCGCCATGGCCTGGGGCACCCACAGCCCACATCCCCACCCCCACCCAGCTTGTTCCTAAAGCGTGCAAAGTCAGCTTTCTGAATCTGTACTCACCCCCTTGTGGCTGCTGTGATGCCCTCAAGCGCCCATCCAACTCTGGATAGTCCACAGCCAGGATGCGGAGCATCAGGGGGGTCATGGTGAGACGGGCACCCCTTCACATTGGGAGGCCAGCCCCAGCTGGGCATCTGCCATCTTCTTGGTCCAGAGGCACAGGTCCTCCCATCTCTTGCAGCAGTGGGTGCTCCGCCTGTGAGAGACCCCCAGGGACTGCACCTCTTTGGCGATGGCACACCAAATACCCTATTTCTGGTGGGTGCTGACCTAGAGGGAGAAGACAGCAGAAAATGTAATTACTCACCCGTCCGGATCGTCATACTTATTGCCCACCAGTTCCCACCCATGCCCTGACGCACATACACTGACCACCTCTGATGCAGCATTCAGGCCAAGATGCCTTAGCACCCCCCAACATGTGGCTTACATCCACACCACTCCAAAAAGGCATTGCCCACACATCATGCTCACAGTGTACTCACCTGTTTGTCTTGAGGACCGTAGTATTGTGTACTGGGGGAGGACCCCAGCCACCAGTTTCTCCAACTGGTGGATGGCAGGGGCCCTTTCCCCAGACAGTCTAGCCATTGTCGCTTCCAGACTCAGGTCACAGCAGCACTTGCAGTGTAGGTCCTCAGTGTAGGTCCTCTCCTGTTGATGGTCAGGTAGCAAGTGAGTGAATAGCTAGAAAATGGTGGTGATGTCCGCGGCCATAGGGCCCAATGCTAACCAATGCGGAGTTCCGCAGCGGTCATCAACCACCTACCGCGACACAGCACAACGCCAGCGCAGTTACCTCATTTTCCCTTGTCCCTCCTCACAGGTCAGTCAGACACCATTTCAAGGTAACCTAACTGCACCTAGGCACCTAACTGCATCACAGCACATATTGGCACATATGCTAACTCTCGAATTCACACACTGCTTCTGTGACATTAATTCAAACCCAGTTGTGCTATCTATGTAGAAAATGACCTTCTGCTCACCGTTCTCCTTCATAGGCTACAACCGCTGAGGCAGATGATGAAATGGCGGCATCCTCCGGTGTACAGACCCCTGGTGGACCTGTCGACAATGGAGGACGGACACATTATCATCACATACAGTCTTGATTGTGCCACAATCCAAGAACTGTGTGCCCAATTGGAGCCAGACCTGATGTCATCTATCTGCCAGCCCACAGGAATACCACCGCTAGTGCAGGTCCTGTCAGTGCTCCATTTCCTGGCAAGTGGTTCCTTTCAAACAATAGTGGCCATGGCATCAGGGATGTCTCAGCCAATGTTCTCCAACATGTTGCCTGCCCTGCTGAAACACATGCGCAGCTACATCGTCTTCCCCCAGGTGGAGGATTTGGCCACAGTGAAAGCTGACTTCTATGCCCTGGGACATATACCCAACATCATTGGTGCCATTGATCGTACACATGTGGAATTTGTCCCCCCACCCGCAGAAATGAACAGGTCTACAGGAATAGAAAAAGCTATCATTCGATGAATGTGCAAATGGTGTGTTTGGCAGACCAGTACATCTCCTATGTGAATGCCAAATATCCTGGTTCAGTGCATGACGCCTATGTCTTGAGGAATAGCAGCATACCTTATGTGGGCAACTCCAGAGCCACCGGGTGTGGCTATTAGGTGAGGCCAAGGTCCCCAAAGAGTATAAGTTGGGGTCTGAGTGCGGGGTTGTCCCTAAGGGTTAGCGTGTGTCTAACAGTTATCCCTCGATATTTACAGGTGACTCTGGTTACCCCAACCACTCATGGCTACTGACCCCAGTGAGGAATGTCAGGACAACAAGGCGAAAAAGGAGGATTATTGAGAGGACCTTCGGCCTCCTGAAGGCCAGGTTCTGGTTCCTCCATCTGACAGGTGGATCCCTGTACTACTCACCCAAGAAGGTGTGCCAGATCATCGTAGCATGCTGTATGTTGCACAACCTGGCCTTGAGACGCAAGGTGCCTTTCCCGCTGGAGGATGAGCCTGGTGATGGTCTTGTGGCAGCGGTGGAGCCTGTGGACTGTGAGGAAGAGGAGGCAGATGAAGAAGATGTGGACAACAGAACAAATATTATACAGCAGTACTTCCAGTGACACACAGGTAAGAGACTGTAACACAGCTTCACATTTCAGCATACTTCTGGACATTTTACATGGCAGCCTCTTACCCTCTTATGGCCACTGACTGTTCCCTTTGGATTCCCTTTTTTCAGATCTGTGTACTTCATTCTGGTTTCTGCTATATGTACTGCTGCCCACCAATTGTCATCCAAAGGTATAAATCAATGAACATAGACGTTGCAATGCTTTGAGAATGTTGTAAGAATACCTCTTTCCAATCATTACACTGACTCCAGTATGGTTTATATTTCAATGGTGTTTGTTTTTTGTGCTACATAGTATGGTGGTAAGTGCAAGGGGCTGGGGTGATGGTGGAAAAAGGTCCAGGGTAAAGTCCAGTCTTTTGGTAGCACAGGTACATTGCCCAATGGGGCATGGGAAGGGGAGTAATGGCAGTTCAAGGTGGACAGGGTGACAGAGTGGGACAGAAGGGTGACAATCAGGAGAGTCCTATTTCCTGGTGGGAGTCTTGACAATGTTGTCTGTCTTCTGCCTGGATCACTTGGACTGTTTGCGGGGTGGTTCTCCTTCTGCAGGGGATGGGGTGCTGGTGGCCTGTTGGTCCTGTGGTGGGGCCTCCTGTCCACTAGTGCCGGCGGAGGTGGAAGGCTGTTCTTCGGTTTGGCTAGTGTCAGGGGTCCTTTGTTGTGCCACTGCCTCCCTCATGGTCTTGCCCATGTCATCCAGCACCCCTGCTATGGTGACTAGGATGGTGTAGATTTTTGTGAGGTCCTCCCTGATCCCCAAGTACTGTCCCTCCTGCAGCCACTGGGTCTCCTGTAACTTGGCCAGTACCATGCCCATGGTCTTCTGCAAATGGTGGCATGCTCCCATGATGTTTGAGAGTGCCTCGTGGAGGGTTGATTCCCTGGGCCTGTCCTCCCCCTGTCGCACAGCAGTCCTCCCAGCTTCCTTGCTGTCCTGTGCCTCTGTCCCCTGAACCATGTGCCCACTGCCACTGACCCCAGGTCCCTGATCGTCCTGTGTTAAAGGTGTTGCCTGGGGTCCCTGCAGTGGTGGACACACTGCTGATTGACGTGTCCTGGGAACAGTGGCATGGGCCCGCTGGGTGGGTGCTGTGGTGGTGTTTCCTGAGGGGGAAGCACTGTGGTGGGTTGGGACTGTGGCAGGGAAACCGACTGTCCAGAGGTCCCTGATGGGCCAAGTTGGTCATTGTGATCCAGGTGTGCAAAGCTGCTGTCATCACTGTGGGCCTCTTCTGGGGGGACTGGATGTTGGTGGCACCTCCTCTCCGGTGACGTTGGATAGGGGTTCTGTTGGGATGGAAATTAATTGTTATTGTATCTATGTGTGCCATCTTGTGCAATGGGTGTGTTTCCCTGTATAATGGTGCTTTCCCTGTCACCTTGTGTGAGTGCTGATTGTGTGGGCTAGGTGAGTCTCTCTACTGGGCATGCTGTGGTAATGTGTGTCCATGCAGGTCTCTGATGGGTGTCCATGCATTGTTGTTGCATGCAGGGCTTGGTATTGGGATGGGTGGGTTGTGATGGTGGGGTATATGTGAGGTGATGGAGTGATGGGAGTGAGGGTATGGGTGGGGGTATGTGATGGCATGCAGGTAGGGTGGGGGATATAATGGTAAAGATTTGACTTACCAGAGCCCAGTCCTCCTTCTACTCCTGCGAGGCCCTCAGGATGCATGATCGCCAAGACTTGCTCCTCCCATGTTGTTAGTTGTGGGGGAGGAGGTGGGGTCCACCACCAGTCCTCTGTACAGCAATCTGGTGTCTTGAAACCACGTAACGCACCTTCCCCCATAGGTCGTTCCACCTCTTCCTGATGTCATCCCTGGTTCTTGGGTGCTGTCTCATGGGGTTGACCCTGTCCACGATTCTCCGCCATAACTCCATCTTCCTAGCAATGGACGTCTGCTGCACCTGTGATCCGAATAGCTGTTGCTCTACCCGGATGATTTCCTCCACCATGACCCTTAGCTTCTCCTCTGAAAACCTGGGGTGTCTTTGGGGCACCATGGATGTGGTGTGAGTGATATGTGTGTGGATGTGCGAGGTGATGTGTGGGGTGATGTGTTGGGGTATATACTGTCATTTGCGTGGACGGAGTATGGGTGATGGTGTTCTGTGCTCTTTGCTTGTCTCTCTGTGCTTGGTCTCTTTTTTCCATTGTAAGGGGTTGTGGGTAGTGTGGGTGTGTGTTTTATAGTGGTCTGAGTGTGTGGTGTGTGTATGTGTGTCAGGTGGGTGTATTTTGAATTGTCCTATGTGGTGTGGTTTTGAAAGTGGGCATATTTTGAGCGCCGCAGTGTGTACCCCAATGGTTTAACGCCGTTGAAAGACCCCGGCGTTGATTCGTGGGTCGTGATATTGTGGGTGTATTCCTGTTGGCGTGACAGTGTGGGTTTTGCTATCGCCATTTTATCACTGACCTTTGGTGTGGCGGACTTGTGTGGGTGTCTGTATATTGGCTGTATTCTCTGTGTGGGTCATAATACCCGTGGTGGATTACCGCCGCAATCACGGTATCTTGGCGGCAGTCAGCACGTCGGTAAGTGGCATTTACTACCAGGGTTGTAATGAGGGCCTGAGACATTATACTCTGGATGTGACTACAAGTGATTTTTAACTGTGCATTTATCAGCGGCATTTGTTGACCCTTGTGGAAATTAGAAGATTTTTTAAATTACCCTCTGGACTTTGCTGAAGTGATGATTGCTTGCTATTTGCTTTTGTTCACAGCAAAGTGTCTGAATGGACTAAAAGAGTCAGTTGCTATTTTTGCTGCTACCATTTTCATTTTTACGTTTGCATTTTACATTTTTATTTTTGGTTACTGGTCTGAAATTAGATCAATCATGGAGCCCAACAGAAACAAGAGTATTAAACGTACATACATCTGTGTAGGAGTGTTAGTTGTGACAGTTATTTTTATGATTACATTGTTTATCAGATTAAGCCTACCTACACCTTTGAAGTCAGGTAACATTAGATCAACAAGTGCCTTGAGTTCCACAGTGGCCACAGATAATAGAATGCATACGATAGCCGATAAGAAATTACATGTAGGCAGCAGAAGAGAAGATCTTTCTTCAAATGCCTATTTTAAATTGCTTTATGAGTACATTGATACAATGGACACAAAGAACTGCTACTTCTGTACACAATTGCCTCCATCAGTTAGTGAGGGAATTACATATAACAGTCTTCCCTTGACATTTAGTATTTCATGGAGTTTGTTGATGAGCCTTTTATATGAAACAGAACACTTTCAATATTATTATTCTAATTATGATTTTGTCTTTTCAGAAATACTCACCATGAGATACCTGAATACATTTTCTTAAGAGAAAAGTTTAGAGACAGTAGGAGGGTTCTTTGAGCCTATCTTGACATATGGTACATTTTATGCCCATAGAAATAATTTGACCTGTATTCCTACCCCGGTAGAAAAGATTTTTTTAGGAAGAGCATTGTAAATGAAGGTAGAGAGAGGACTGTTTGTATGTAGTTTGGGAAAGGAAGAAGAAGCCCATCCAGCAGCAGGAAGTCAAGCTACCTTAATTTTAGTTTGGATGCATATAGGGAAATTATATGCCAAAAACAGAAACAAAGCTTGTAGGGACAAACGAGTGAAGACACATATTTAAATTTCATAGTTGGAAATTTATGTTGATGCAGCAATTCTAAGAGTTTATTTCAGTTGTGGAAAGCATGCTTATTTATGATTGCCGAAAGGATGGTATGGTACCTGTTATTTACATTTAAGAATAGTTTTTCCAAAGATGTATCAAGTTTAAAATTTTGATGATCCCGTGCAGGAGGAGAAGTCAAATGCCTAAATCAATAGAGGTGCCAGTGTTTCAGAGATAGTAGGACATATTTTTGGTGGAATGGTTCCATCTGTGAGAGTGATCCTGCATGATCTGAAGATAAGATATATACAGATACAGTAGGTCTTCTTGTTAGTCGACACTGAAATGGTTGCCGTAAGATCAATGATTTTGCAAAAACATCTTGCTTTAGACCCCTTCTTGCAAAAGAGGCCAGAGTTTGCAAGATGCTGAAAGTTCAACAATGATGTACTTTTATACCAGACAACAGTAAGGAGCTGAGAAAGTACACTAAGAATATGATTGACCTGAAAGAGGTTGTTTTAGCTCAGCCATATTAAATTGGCAGGCCTCACTCTTGCAAAACGTGACAAAGATTTTCTTTTTGTGAACATGTCATTTCTTTCCAGATGTCGTTCCCATAGAATGTTAGTTTGGAAATAGATGTGCTATTGTTTGATGCAAATCAGAAAAAGTACACTGTTCCACAAGAATAGTTAAGGATCAGAAAGGCACTTCTAAATTAAGAAGCTAGAACCCTCACACATCCATTGGATGTCCTGCTTCATCATCGGGTCTGCTCCTCGTCGGGCTGGCACTGCAATGTCCGACGGGCCCCACGAGGGGGCGCTTTGCCGGAGATATTTTGAAGTGCGTGCCGTCAAGAGGAATGTAGGAATGGATTCAGGCCTACGCAAACAGAGAGGGAGCTGGAGAAGGAAAATTAAAATTGGCTTGAGAACCTCACAGCAAGTTTATTATATGTGACATGTGACAGATCTCGGTCAAGGTTAAAAACAGAGGGGAGTAGAAAGGAAGTAATGATCCTCTACTCTACCAGACAAAAAAAGGGGCAAAGGGGCTCTACCTCTGGCCCTAAATACAGGTCAACATGTTTCTCATCCTAGTGGTCCCTACAGATCAGGTGGCATTTCATCAGGACCAACAAAAAAAACTCCTAGACTTCACTAAGGTACCCAATTGGGTGTAAAAAATAGGAAAAACTGTAACTTACATCGAGAGCTATGCAAAAAGGACCTAAATAGGTGTAGACCTGTGGAGAAAAAGCAGACTGAAACATATACATTAAAGTAAAAAAACAAAAAACACACAAAAAACACCCTGGTGTGATGGCAAACTGTGCTAACATGTTCTCATTCTATGTGTAGCAAACACTTGGCTAGTCGTGAGCTCGCCACTTACAATCAACTCCCTTCCAAAAAACTAGAGCTTTGCAAGTGTTTACCCTCCTATAATAAGGAAAGGGCATTGTGGGTAAAGTGCAAGCCGAGAGACTATCATTGCCTTAGAAAAATCAATAATAATAAGTAACAATGCACATGTAATAATAAGCATAAATGAACAAGCAGACGCCCATTTGTTTATCTTGAAAACATTTAGAGTAGTACAGCAGTATATAAGCTGGAAAATATGTCCCTAAAAGGTCTAGTATATAGTACGGTTAAACTACTGAAACCTGAGTAAGTATAGTACAAAAGGTGAGTTCTCTGGAAAAATAGTTATACAGTAATTAGGAAATAATACAAAATAAGTGATAAACCCCACTACGAAGGACAAGTGCAGGGTAAGTCTCACATTCACGAGGAGGACGAGACTCAAGTAGACTCATTGGTCATGCCAATCATCATGAAAACAAATATTTAAGACGTATCTCATTATACTACGAAGGTGCAGTTATAGTAGTACGGTAGCGCTCACTTGGAATTAGCGACAGCTAAGGCAAATGTAATACAGCAGGCAACATGGAGGGATTTGGTAACTGGCAGAACAACTTTTATTGTCATCAATAGAAGAGCTGGTCAGACTTGCAAAGGAGGCTGTCAAGACAGGGCCTCAGGAGAGCTTGCGGTTTAAATACAAGTTAGAGAAATAAACCACAGGTGTATATAATGAGGAGCCCTCAACCTACAATGGATTTGCTAATACCTTCCGATTTACTGGGGAAGGACATGCAGGAGGGATGACAAACAAGCGGGAATGGTCAGAAAGACCAAAGTAAAAAATGCCAGCAGCGTATGAACACGCACAGGGAACTTTGTCATGCCCAATTTCGGCATGGGAAGGCCTGCAAAAAATGAAAAACAACATATATAGTACTCACGATTTTCTACAAGGCCTCTGCTGTGTGACCTACCCACAGCTGCACAGCCGAAAGTGTTGGGTTTAGAAGTGGCGCCGGGTTAATATGGGAGGACACGTAAGGCGAGCCAATCAAAATTTGAGATGCCTCAAAAAACTTAAAAAAATACACACAAGAGCTTGACAGAAATACACGCCCACTCATGTGCATAGATGCAGGACTAATAAACTCGTCCTTGGGCAATATGGAAGTACGGTAACAAAAGGTACTGTGCTAGATGTACAAAAATATAGCAATTAAAAAGAATATTGACATTGTGATTTGTGGAATTCAAAGAACTCACGAGTTAGGTGCAAGGCAGGTACTCTGCTAGGTTTCATAAGCAGAGTTCTCAATTTATCATGAAAATTAACCCTGATGTAGGTGGCAGACCAATAGTTGCAGAAGACTACATCTGAAAAGGGCAGTAAAAAATGGGGATCGGACAAATATGGTAAAGACAAACTATGTGGTGGCACAGGATACATAAATTTGATGAAAAGACTTATTACATGTGTAGGTATCATGATAGTCCTAGTTGAAACATTTACAGATTGGAACAAAAGGTCATCCATGGTATTTCATCGTTTAAACCCCTAATGTGTATCCAAAGTCTAAGCACCCAACATTGTTTATTTTCAAATAAACATTTGGGATTGGTCATGGAGACATTGGGTGCCTCCAAAACTACCCACCATAGATCGTTTGGAGAATGTTTTGTGCTATTGTTTTACTAATAGAGAGCCTGAGAAAGTAACCTTTAGGACAGTACACCGGGAAACAGAGATTGTGAAGACCAACTCACTACTTTTTTATTTGTTGCAAAAGTTGGACAGGAGAGCAAAGATGGATGCCTTCACATGATGGTCACGGGAACTTGTTTTAATATTGCATATACCTGTTGTGGATGTACTATGATTGGCCAACCAATTTTTTTTACCCATGTGGCATTACCAATGGACAAATCATCATTCACTTTGGACTTTAATTTACTATTTCCAGTTAGTCGTAGGGGTTAGATCATTTGGACTTTGAGTAGGAGAGATCCCTTGGACTTAAAGAGGTACAGACCACTTTGCAATTGCCCCTCACTTTCCCAATGCTTGTTCTTGACAGCTGAGGGCCCTAAAATACTGGCTAGTCGATGGTGTTTCACCCGCCATATTTAGATGTATTGTGGCTGAGCCACAGACACCGTGGTGGAGTGCTCTTCGTCAGGCAGGTGGACTCCCATTGGCAGCCTTTAGATGTTATAGTTTTACAGGTGCTGTAAGTTTTCTGATGGAGGGAGGACACCACTGGACCCAATGGACATCAGACAATGGCATTGGCCATGGAATACAGGTAAGTCACACCCACACACTCTAGGCTTAACATATACACCACTTTCAATTGCCATTAAAACACAACACAATGCATACATGCCATAAACACAAATTGACATACATCTATGACAAAATATACCCATGCTAGTGACACTGCACCCACACAGATGACACACCCACAACAACTACACACTCATCTACACAAACACACACACAAGCACAACTGCACACATTATGACAATGACCTCCACACAACAACATGCACCTGAATGTTGCATGCAGCACCATAACACTCAACACAACTTACACAATGAGGTTCACTCCATATGCAACTGGCACACATACTGACACAACCACATCACCCACTACATCTTCCTCCATCTCACCCACCCAATCACATCGCACACACACCTACACATACTGAGTCACACACACAACTCAGTGCACAACATCACAGGTACAGGTCCCCTTGCACATGCACAGATTGACATGGTTGTCAAGTGTGAATGTACGCCATAATGACAGTTATGTAAGTTTCTGATATGTGATATGTACCAGTGTGTCTCCATCTGTGTCTGACCAGTGCATGTACCCGACATATGCATGTCACAGTAATAAAAAAAAATGATTGTATATGTCTGCAGTGGTCTTGTGCTCATGTACAGTGCTCCCCCAATGTGCAGTGCTAATGTGGGTTCCTTACCTTTGTGCCCATTGATAGGGGGTTGTGTTTCTTTTTGGTCCCATGGCAGCAGCGATGGAGGATCCTGTCCATTTGTTTTCAGTTGGAAACAGCAGTTGAATAGGAAGAAAAGGTGAGTTTTCACCCCTTTCCCCCACCCAAATCTGCCAAGTCAGAAGCGGAGGACGAACTATCACTTTTTACATAGTGGTATGGCACATCCAGATCTGCTCGGCGGTAAATGTGGCTGGAGTCCTGCCATCAGCCACACTTTCCTATGCTACCTTCAGTGCAGATGGGAATCCTTGGAGGAGTCAACAGGACTCGGGCGGGTGAAATCTATGGGACAGCCATCATCTAAATCTGGCGGATGGACTGCCATAGTGGCAGATGGTTTTTTAGATGGAAAACCAATGTTGGGAGAGTTACTGACGAGACCTAGCTCAGGCACTTACATTTTTTCTGACTCATGAAAAGACTCTTGACCAAGCTTCTGAAATGCTGACACCTTTTCTTTTTACTTACTTTTTGCCAACCTTGATCAGCTTCATTTTCACTTTTTGCCCCATATTTAGTGGCCCAGCACTTGCCAGTTAGTGACTGACTTGTTACCTTTGTTTCTCTTTGTTTGGCTAACTAAATTTGATAATTCTTTGATTGCCTTGATGTGCAGGAGAGCTCGACAGCATTTGTTTTTGGATCATCAGGTTCTTCTTTAAGTGTTCTATATAGCTCATATTTAGTGTTTAGTTTGTTTAATATTAGTTGTAATAAAACCCTTTAATTTTGTTTGTGGCTTAGGTTTTTCTTGTGTGGCCAAATTGGTCATACAGTGAACTTAATGTTGATTGATTGTGATGTTACCCTCTCTTAAACCTTCCTAGGGTGAAACGTTCTGTCAATCTTGTGTAGAGCATACCTGAAATGCTCCAGCAGCAGCTTACTGAAGCGCTCAAGTTTGCTTCAGTCTAACTCCTGAGAATGTCTGAGGTCTTGGAATGTAACTTGACTAGTGCCTGCAATATGCCTCTACAATGTAGCTTTCCAGGTCAGGTACAACTACCTACCTTTGACAGAACACATTCACTCACATTCCATATAAAAAAACAAAGTTCGAAGTAGTAAAACCCTACAACCGTTTACCACTTCATAGGCATTGATTTTGTCAAAACCTCTCACTGACTTCAATGTAAAATGGTGAGGGGTAGGTTCAATCTTTTGCTAAATTTTTCTAAAACCAACCTATTAGTATGTTTGAGCTTATGAGTTGCCTTTATATAAATAACCTTGCTATCATACTAAGTGAATTTACTTATTTTCATTTGTGCCTATTTGTTTCTGTCTCTCCACACATCTAGTACAGATAAACCTTATGAAAGGGTAAACTCCTTTAGTTAGGTAAAAAAGAAGGCCCTTACAAGTAGACTAGATATTGGAATTTTAGGAGCTCAGATACTGAGTTAAACACTTCCCAACTATCCTACCCCTGCCCAGACAGCCAGTTTCTCACACAATCTCTTGAACTTGATTGGTTTTCCCACTCTTTAATTCTTTTCATTGTCTGTTTCCTTCTGCATGCTGATTGTCACAAACAAGACTCAGACAAATGGAGTGAAATGCTCTACCGACTGATTCAGAGGATCTAGCTACTCACCTGTCATACCAACTCCCTCACTGTCTTGTAGGAAAAAACACTTGCTTCTTGAAACTATGTTTTGTGTTGCACCAATTAAACAGAAATCCATCTATTGTAAAACACATTCTCAGTCAAGTTAGAGAGACCTGAAAGCAAATCAACTAAAGGGTATATGGTACAACTTCAAATTCCAGATTGCTTAAGTAAAAAAGAAAAATCTGAAAATCATTGATTTTAGATGTAAAACACAAATACAACACCTGAAAGACATCTTTCTTTAAACACATTCAGGCTCTTTTTTCAAGCAATAAAACCTGATGTAAGTCTCCCAATCAGCTTGAATGATGCTTCATACTTTGTTTGATACTCTCACAATCCATGTTGTTTGTCACAATTCACAACCAGTGCTCCCTACTCATAAACCTTACTCATTTAAAAGAATAATTTGCCAAAGCCACACTTCCAGCAAATTTCATTAAACCTTAGGCAATCTCATCTGCTCTAATTCTTCTCAAAACTACAAACCCCTTTAATGGGTAAGGTATACAATGTCTCCTTAGTGAAACCTGGACCCTAGGAACTATCTGTTTTTGTAACCTAACTCTACCATCCTTACTAAATTGAAACTATTATCTCCACCTACCCGAAAGCTCATTTGAAAATATAGACATAGGATAAGATCCTTTTTGCAGTCTTCCTTCTTATTTTTGCCCTCTGTTGCTGAACCCGTTTTTGTTGGCATTAAGACTCTATGCACTTTTTCCCTCCTAACCAGTGGTACAGTGCTTGTGCTCTCACCCTTAAACATGGTACAATTGGCATCTGCCTGGTTTGTACATTTAGGCCCTCATTACAACCCTGGTGGTAAATCCCGCCTACCGCCTTGCTGAAGACCGCCAACATACCGCTGCAGCGGCAGAATTCATCTACAGGTATTACAACCCACATTTCGGAATCCGCCACAATGCAGACACCCACACAAGTCCGCCACACCAAAGGTCAGTGATAAACTGGCAATACCAAAACCTACACCATCATGCCAACAAGAATATGCTCACACTATCAGGACCCATGAACTAATGCGGCGGTCTTTAAACCACGGTAATCCATTGGCGGTACACACCGCGGTATACATTTACAAAACACAACCACATTGGAAAATTTGCAATACACACACGTGAGACACATACACACACCATACCCACACACTCACAATACTATAAAACACACACCCACATTACCCACAACCCCTTACGATAATTTTTTTTCAAAAAGCAGAGAGAGAGAATAGCAAACACAACACCAGCATCCACAGGCTCACAACACCATCACTCATTCAACATCCACGCAACTCAAACAACACACACCAACACATCCCCCCTCACATCACAACAAACAGCACCTCACACATCACCCATACCACATCAAGGCACCTCCAAGACACCCCAGGTTTTCTGAGGAGGAGCTCAGGGTCATGGTGGAGGAAATCATCCGTGTAGAGCCACAGCTTTTCGGATCACAGGTGCAGCACACCTCCATTGCGAGGAAGATGGAGCTATGGCAGAGAATCGTCGACAGGGTCAACGCAGTGGGACAGCATCCAAGAACACTGGATGACATCAGGAAGAGGTGTAACGACCTACGGGGGAAGGTGCATTCCAGGGTTTCAAGACACCAGATTGCTGTACAGAGGACTGGCGGTGGACCCCCACCTCCTCCCCGACAACTAACAACATGGGAGGAGCAAGTCTTGGCAAAACTGCATCCTGAGGGCCTCGCAGGAGTAGCAGGAGGACTGGACTCTGGTAAGTCAGATCTTAATTACCATATCCCCCACACCCTATCTGCATGCCATCACATACCCCCAACCTCACCCCCATAACTACAACTTCTCACATATGTCCCACTATCACAACCCACACATCCCAATACCAAGGCCCTGCATGCAACACCTATGCATGGACCACCATCACCGATGCATGTCCAGTACAGATACCCACACAGACCCCAAACCAACTATCCTAAAAGGGCAAACACAATGATGCAAGCACAGGAGTAGAGGGTACCTCACCCAATGCACAAGATGGCACACACAGATACTAAAACTATGCATTTACACCCCAACAGGCTCCATACCCAATGTCACCGGACAGGAGGTGCCAGCCATATCCAGTCCCCCCACAGAAGAGGCCCACAGTGATGACAGCAGCTCTGCACGCCTGGATCAAGATGAGCAGCCCGGCCCATTAGGGACCTCTGGACAGTCTGTTCCCCTGCCACTGTAACAAGCCACCACAGAACCTCCCCCCTCAGGAAACACCACCACAGCACCCACCAAGCGGGCCCATCCCTCTGTCCCCAGGACACGTCAATCAGCAGTGTGTCCACCTCTACAGGGAACCCAGGCAAACCCACCAACCCAAGAAAACCAGGGACCTGGGGTCAGTGGTAGTGGGCACACAGTTCAAGGGACAGAAGCACAGGGTAACAGGGAAGCTGGGGGGACTGCTGTGCGACGGGGAGGACAGGCCCAGGGAACCGACACTCCACGAGGCACTCTCCAACATCATGGGAGCATACCACCATTCCCAGGAGAACATGGGCACGGTACTGGCCAAGTTTCAGGAGACTCAGCGGCTGCAGCAGGAACACTACCTTGGGATCAGGAAGGACTTGAAGTCCATTACCAACACCCTGGTCACCATTGCAGGGGTGCTGGTAGACCTTGTCAACACCATGAGGGACACAGTGGCACACAAACAGGCCCCTGAGACTAGCCTAGGCGATGAACAGCCCTCCACCTCTGCCGGCGCTAGTGGACAGGAGGCACCGCCACAGGAACAACATGCCACCAGCACCCAAACCCCTGCAGAAGGAGAACCACCCCGCAAACGGTCCCTGAGATCCAGGAACAAGACAGAGAACATTGCCAAGACCCCCACCAGGAAATAAGACCCTCCTGATTGTTACCCTTCTGTCCCACTTTGTCACCCTGTCCACCGTAAACTCCCCTTCCTATGCCCCATTGGACTATACACCTGTGAGACCAAGAGACTGGACTCTACCATGGACATTCCTCCACCATCAGCCTAGGCCATTTCACACACCCCTCCACTTATTAGCACAGAAATAAACACCCTTGAATCACAAAACAATCTGGAGTCAGTCTTTGCTTTCAAAAATGTGTAATTGCAACCTCTCTGAAATATAGCAATGTAAATGTACTTGTTCACATACCAATGTTACACAGTTGTAGGCCAGCAGTAAACATAGCAGAGGGCACAAAGTGGGAGACAAATCTGTGAAATGGAAAGGCAAAGTGACAAGTCAGGGTCCATACACAGAGGTAAAAAGGCAGATTTATGCTCGGTCCAACAATAGTGTGAGATGTGGGAAGCAGTTCCATCCTCTTACCTGTGTCTCACTGGAAGTATTGCATGATGATGTTATTTCGGGTGTCCACATCTTCTTCTTCTGCCTCCTCTTCTTTACTGTCCACAGGCTCCACAGCTGCCACAAGACCACAATCAGACCCATCCTCCTGCAGAAAAGGCACCTGTTTTCGCAAAGCCAGGTTGTGCAACATGCAGCTGGCCACGATGATCTGGCACACCTTCTTTGTTGAGTAGTATAGGGATCCACTTGTCAGATGGATGCACCGGAATCTGGCCTTCAGGAGGCCGAAAGTGTGCTCTATTATCCTCCTAGTTCGCCCATGTGCCTCATTGTAGCGTTCCTCTGCCCTTGTCCTGGGATTCCTCACTGGGGTCAGTAGCCATGACAGGTTGGGGTAACCAGAGTCACCTGCAAATATCGAGGGACAACTGTTAGACATCCTCCAAACATTAGGGAATCTCCCATCCACAGACAGCAAATGAAACTGTGTGGGGACTTTAGGCTCACCTATTAGCCACACACGGTGCCTCTGGAGTTGCCCCATCACATAAGGGATGCTGCTATTCCTCAAAATATAAGCGTCATGCACTGAGCCAGGATACTTGGCATTCACATGGGAGATGTACTGGTCTACCAAACACACCATCTGCACATTCATTGAATAGTAGCTTTTCCAGTTTCTGTACCCCTGTTCATTCCTGCGGGGGGGGACAAATGCCACATGTGTCCCATCAATGGCAACAATGATGTTGGGGATATGTCCCAGGGCATAAATGTCACCTTTCACTGTGGGCAGATACTCCACCTGAGGGAAAACAATATAGTTGTGCATGTATTTCATCAGAGCAGATAACACTCTGGACAACACGTTAGAGAACATTGGCTGTTGCATCCCTCATGCCATGGCCACTGTTGTTTGAAAAGAACCACTGGCCAGGAAATGGAGTACTGAGAGGACCTGCACTAGAGGGGGGATTCCTGTGGGAGGGCGGATAGCTGACATCAGGTCTGGCTCCAACTGGGCACACAGTTCCTGGATTGTTGCACGATCAAGTCTGTAAGTGATAATGTCGACAGGTCCACCAGGGGTCTGTACACTGGAGGATGGTGCCATCTTATCCCCTGCCCCAGCGGATGTGCCCTATGGAGGAGAACGGTGAGCAGAGGGTCATACACCACATAGGTTTCACAAGGCTGTTTAGCACAATCATTAAATTTTCTCTATGTGACTTTGTCTGTCCGTATTCCTGGCCTAAATAGGTGTGACACAGTTAGTTGGCCTGCCATGTGGCCCTCAGAAATGGCGGCTACCTGACCTGTAAGGTGGGACAAGGGGAAATGAGGTAACTGTGCTGGCATTGTGCAGTGTCGCGGTAGGCGGTCGAAGACCGCTGCACAATTCAGCATTGGTTATCATTGGGCCCTATGGGTTCCAGGAGCCAATGACGATGTACGCCAGTGGTGACGGTATGCACCCACGCAGACGTGATCGCCATTTTCTATCAGTTCCCTCACTTGATATCTGACCTTCAACAGGAGAGGACCTACACTGCAAATGCTGCTGTGACCTGCATCTGGAAGTCACAATGGCTACAGTGCCTGGGGAAAGGGCCCCTGCCTTCACTGCGGAGGAGATGGAGAAACTGATGGATGGGGTCCTCCCCCATTACACCCAACTGTATGGTCCTCCAGACAAACAGGTGAGTAAACTGTGTGCATGGTGGATGGCACATGATTGTATGGAGTGTTGTGGATGGAAGAGACAGCGGTGGGTGACAGGCCAGCATGTGAGGATGGTGTGTGTATGTATTTCTGGGCCAGGGTGGGAGGTTTGTGGCCAATGTGTGAGAAAAAATGTACGGGGGTTTTCCTCTAGGTCTGCGCCCACTAGAAGAAGGGTATTTGGCGTGCCATCACCAAAGAAGTGCGGACCCTGGGGGTCTACCATTGACGGAGCACCCACTACCGGAAAAGATGGGAGGACCTGCGCCGCTGGACCAAGAAGATGGCGGAGGCCCAGCTGGGGATGGCCTCCCAACGTGGAAGTGGTGCCCATCGCACCATGACCCCCCCTGATGTACCGGACCCTGGTGGTGGCATATCCTGAGTTGGATGGGGGCTTAAGGGCATCACAGCAGCCACAAGGGGGTGAGTACCCTCTCATTCAGCTGACTCTGCACATTTGACAGGGTGTCTGGGTGGTGGAGGTGGGCTGTGGGTTCCCCTAGGCCAGGGCAGACGCGCAAAGGTTGATCCATTGATTTGCAGCCTCATTCCCGGTCCAACCCCAAAGGTGGTATTTGCCCTCTACACCAGGTCAGGCTCCTATGGGTTCCAGCTGTGCATGAAATGGTTCTCAACAGAGTCCCCCATGGGCATGTCCTTTTCCCCTGCCCTGGCAGTGCATGGCTTAGTGCATAGTGCTGTTTCCTGTGTGTTGTGTCCGCCAATGGTGTTGCAGGCATTGACCATGTGTCCCTTGTGTCTTTCCCCCACTTTTTGTTTTGTCACCCTGTCCTTGTGTGCAGTAGCATCATCTGGCAGATGAGCAGTGGCACCGGAGCAGGAGGGAGCTGCATCCCACATGGCCCTCGAGGGTGAAGTAACGGAGTCAGAAGGCACCAGTGGGACGGAGGGGGAGGGGAGCTCCACGACGGGGGACATGAGCAGACACCAGCGACAGCAACTCCTCCTCTGATGGGAGCTCCCTTACGGTGGTGGGCACCTCTGTGCCCACCGCATCAACAGGTACAGCCGCCACCCCCCCACCAGCACCGCCCTCCCAGCAGCCCCTCATCGAGTTTCCTGTGCCCGCTCACCCAGGAGGGTGGGCATCTCCCTCGCCCCAGGCACCTCAGGCTCTGCCCAAGTCAGCCCTTCTGCCCTCAGTGAGGAGGCTATTGACCTCCTGAGATCCCTCACTGTTGGGCAATCAACCATTTTGAATGCCATCCAGGGTGTTGAGAGGCATTTGCAGCAAACAAATGCATACCTGAAGGGCATTCATTCAGGCGTGGTGGCCCAACAGAGAGCATTTCAGGCTCTGGCCTCAGCACTGATGGCAGCCATTGTCTCTGTGTCCAGCTCCCCCCCTCCAACTTCCTCTAACCATACTCAATCCCCTGTACCTCAGCCTATCCCAAGCACACCATCAGACCAGCATGCACACTCATCAACACACAAGAGTGGACATGGCAAATATAAGCACCTCACATCCCACAGGCACTCACACAAGCACCATCCCCATGCAGACACACCAACATCCACAGGCTCCACTGTTTACCCCTCCTCCACGTCCTCCTCCTCCCTCCCTGTCTCATCTCCACTCACACCTGCATGCACTACATCTTCATCCACTACCTCCATCACCAGCACGCCCTTCACCACACACCGCTCACGTGCAATCACCACCCCCACTACCATTCACACGTCCAGTGTCCTCTCCCAGTGTGTCTGTGAGCCCTCCTCCCAAAGTACACAAACACAGGCACACACCCACCCAACAGCCATCCACCTCACAACAGCCTCTGGCCAATGCACCTTCACCCAAATTCAGCAGACGTACACCTCCTATAACCACTACATCTTCCTCCACTCTCAAACCCCCTCCATCTTCCCATCTCATTGTGTCTAAAAAACCTTTCCTTGCAAACTTTGACCTCTTCCCTACACCTCCCTCCACGTCCTTCCCCTAAGGCCAGGCTGTCCAGGTCCCAGCCCAGGACCTCAGCCATCAACACCAAATCATCCACCACAGTGGTCTCAGCAAGTCCGGTCACATCGCGGGCGGCACCCATCAGGGCTGCCAGTGTGCCACCTAGCGAGGCCAAGGAGTAGGCCATTCCGCCACCTGCCAAGGTGAAGAAGGTGCCCACATGCTGAAGGGAGAAGCTGCACCTACCACCAAGCAAAGGCTCCTCCAAGCCAAAAGGGGACAGTGGCAAGGGACCAGCAGCGACATCAAAGGTGGGGAAGGGACACAAGACGAAGACAGGGCAAGGAGGCTCCGGCTGAGGGACCAGAGTCACCCCTTCTGTCAACCAGAACATCAACCTGTATGGCGGTGGACACCGCCACCTGCACCGCCACCTGCATGTCTGCTGCCTCAGCAACAGTCCCCAGCATCATCCCCAGTGGGCAGCCGTCCTTGGCTGCAGGAGACATCCTGCTGTGTCCCTCAACAGGTGCAGACACATGCACCACCACCAGCAACTCCGCCACAGTCACCGCCACAAGCACCGCCAATAGCCCTGCGACGTGCTCAGACAGTGCCACCACAGCTGACATGGCAATCATCCCCAGTGGCCAGCCGTCCGAGGCTGCAGGAGACATCCTGGACCATGCACAGCTTACATGAGGCACGACACCCAGCACTGTTTGTACTTGAAGGTGGCAGGCGCAGTCGCAGCAGGGTGGAGTGTGTCTCTGCCTCCATGGAGTATCATGCTACCTGCCTCTCGTGGTACACACACCCAGGTGAGGGAATGGGACATGCCATACTGCATGTGAAGCACTCTGGGCACAAAGCCCCTTCCAGAACCAGTGGAGATTCACATCCACTACCTCAGTCCTTGGCAGGATGAAGCACTCTGGGCACAAAGCCCCCTCCAGAACCAGTGGAGAAAGGCATCCACCACCTCAGTCCTTGGCAGGATGAAGCACTCTGGGCACAAAGCCCCCCTCCATAACCAGTGGAGACCGACATCCACTTGTGAGACTGTGGCTTAGCATTCCCCAGGATAAAGCAGTGGGCAAACCACCCACTGGAGAGACTTGTGAGACTGTGGCTTAGCACTCCCCAGGACCAAGCAGTGGGCAAACCACCCACTGGAGAGACTTGTGAGACTGTGGCTTTACACTCCCCAGGATAATGCAGTGGGCAAACCACCCACTGGAGAGACTTGTGAGACTGTGGCTTAGCACTCCCCAGGACCAAGCAGTGGGCAAACCACCCACTGGAGAGACTTGAGAGACTGTGGCTTTACACTCCCCAGAATAATGCATTGGGCAAACCACCCACTGGAGAGACTTGTGAGACTGTGGCTTTACACTCCCCAGGATAATGCAGTGGGCAAACCAACCACTGGAGAAACTTGTGAGACTGTGGCTTTGCACTCCCCAGGACCAATCAGTGGGCATGGAGCCCCCTCATGGAGCAGAGGTGTCATCTGTTCATCTGGCTGAGGTGCCCCCCTCCCCATGAGGTGCCTGTTTATTTTCCATCTGATGCCCCTGCAGTGCTCTCTCCGTTTCGAGTCAGGTATCTTGTGTGGGCTTCGCCCATGCATTTTGGGACACTGATCCACGGACGATGATTTCATTCATATCCGGACTTGTGTAGTTGGTGTACATATTTGTAAATACTGATATTTGAATTTGGCCTATCTGATATTTCAATGATTACACTCTTTACAATAATTTCCTTTTGTCCTTGCGTTCTTCCAGGGGGTTACAGGGTGTATCTGTAATGTTGTTGGATCAGTTTGTGTGTATGGTGTTGTGGGTGAGGGCGGAGGTGGGGGTGTTGCGTGTGTTTGTCACTCTCTTTTCCCTCCCCCCCTCCCCTGTGTGCTAGGTGCAGTACTCACCTTGGTTGTCGCCGGCGTCTTTGCTGCTACTGTTACAAGAGGAGGTAGACCAGCATCGGCAGGACCTATAACTCGGGCTCCATGGCGTCCTGGTTCCTCATTGGGTCTCGAGAGGTGAGTGGATCCCGTTCCAAGTACTGTTTCCGCTGTGCTTTTGATGGCGTTGGTACCGCCCCAGAAAAGGCGGCGGATATGTGTGCTTGTAATACAGTGGGCGGAACCTTGTCTTCTGCCTATCTGTTGGCAGTTACCTCCGCGGTGTTTGTTTCTACCTCCGTGGCAGTCGGAGTGTTAAAATGGCTGTCTATGTTGGTGGTTTCCTCCATGGTCGTGATTCCATTTTTTTTTACCGCCGGTATGTTGGCAGTATTACCACTGCTTTAACACCGACCGCCATGGTTGTAATAAGGGGCCTTAATGTATTTGTAAGTCTTTGGCATATGCTACAACATGTACCCAGGGCCTGTAAATTAAATGCTGCTCATTGTGCCACCTGCTAAAATGGCCTTTTAAAATGTGTCTCTGGCCTGCCACTGCAGTTTGTAGTGCAGTTTTAAACTGCCATTTTGATCAGGCAAAAGGAAGCTTTTGCCAAGACTAAACCATCCTTTTTGATACTTAGAAGCCACCCCAAAGTAGGCCCTAAAGGCTCATAGGGAGGGAGGCATTGTATTTATGAGTTAGGGCATGTGTAAGGCCTATCTATCCTATTGACTAACACTGAGTTAATCTAGTACATTTAATAAGTGAAAGTATTGGATGGTGAGCATATTGAGGTATGCTGTTGACACTCAAGTTACTTCTTTAAGTCTTAAATGGTGAAGTCAAATTTTAAGTCTCAATCCTGAAATTGGCATTTTTTTGTCCTAACCATTTGTGCCTTCTGCCAGTGTCCTGGGTCACATGACTCAGAATGGCTCTGCTCTTGGTGTATTCCTTCCAGACAGCAACACAAGGGGGGCTTAGGTGTGGACAGGATGGACCATCCTTTCAGGATAACTGGGAGAGGCTGGAACCAGACTCTCTTCCATTTAAATTGCCTTTGCCTCCTGCACACACAAAGGAATCTAAACCTATGCCTGCCCTGTCTTTTGTAACCCCAGCCAGTTCAGAGCCTTGACAGAGGAAGGGAGAGGAAAGATGTTGGGGTCGGACAGGAAGTTCCCCCGCACAAAAGGCTGGCACCAGGAATACATATTAGACCTCTAGGAACACTCATCAGAACTTTTGGTAGTTCATGGAGGCACTGAAACCTTTGGCTTAAATGTGCAGTAATCGAAAATGGTTTTGCTTGCAGCATTGCATGGAATTCCTTATTTGAAAAAGATGTAAGACCTTGTGGATTTGCAAGAACTTTGTTGGGAATTCTTTGCATTCGGATATAGTACATGCAGTAGACCTTAGTGAAAGGTGTGCGGCTCACTTGAATTCAAACACAAACCGTGCAGTTTTAAGAAAGTCCCAGACCCTCCTAAAAATTGTAATAGAAAACAGAATGCAATTACACATGGATACCTTTTTGATATGGTTAAATATTACTAATCACACTTTGATTTTGTGTACACTGTGTCAGGGGTAGGCCTGCAAATGTTGTAGGATAGTATTTTGAGGTGAGGAAAACATAGGTATCCGAGGCAGTGTTTCTACACCAGTTGTTTAGATGCATTGATATGTAACTCTGTATATGTTTTGCACATACTTTGACATTTACTGCATACATCTTGCATACAAGAAAATCATTTGTGCCAATTTTGCCTTTCATTTTTCTCAAGCTTAAGGATCACATGTTCATAGGGAAAATGTTAATATAAATATGAAACATTACATATGCGTGGTAAGGGATGACTTACTGCTAAGTTACAATGTACGACCAGATGGAACCCAGACTATTACCCCATTACCAGTATACTTTACAAAGCTGTTTAGAATTGCCCCTGGTCGTGCATAACCTCTGGTCATTTGAGAGAGAGTTCCATACAATAGTCGCTTCTGTTTGCAAAGACTTGCCACTTGATTTTGTTTTATTACGGTGGCCAGTTCACAGAGGTCACTTTCAAAATAAACGATGTGTGCCCAGGTGTTTCTTGTGAACAACTGGCAAATGTCAGCTTTGATAAATCCTAAAATTCCCCTCACTGTTCAGTTCTGGCCGCTCTGACGTTGAGACCCAACATAATCTGAAAATACCAGATACAAGACATAAATGTCCTTAATGATGGAGAGTCTTATGAGTTCAACCATGGATGTCTGTGCAAGGGATTTATGAGATAAAACTGTTAGTTGCTAACTACAATTATTTATGGAAAAGTTTTGATCTGTCTAAAAGCTAAAGCCCTTCTCAGTTGGAGAAGGAGTTGCTGCAGGCCCTGGAGCTTCTGTTGAATTTAGAGTTGGATGCACACATTATCTGGCCACAAGAACTTTTATACTTGCCCCGTTTTATGCCAGACTATTTTGATTTATCATTGAATAGTCACCACCAATCATGGATGATGTTTTCCATTGTGTTCACCATCTGCATCATTAGCCAGGTTTCACCTGCATCCCCCTGGTATAGTTTTAACATTCTTACCAATCCAGCTGGAGCCTTATAAAGTAAAAAGGGTATTTTCCATGTTTGCACCATGGTGCACCCTTAAATGGGTGTGCTGGTGAGAAACAGGGAACGCGCCCCCTATTGTGATGAATGTGCTGCCCTGGGGGCAGCACATTCAAATAAATAAGGAGCAGCTGTTTAAAAGCTGCTTCATGTTTCATAGTGAAGCCGACAACCGACCTGCAGTTTCAAGAGGAATAAGAAATCCCCTTTCAGGTGGGTATAGTGAGTGGCTCTACATGCTTGCAGTGGGACATTAGGGAACTTAATGGGACCCCCTTTTACCGCTTGAGCGAACTGCCATCAAGCGACCTACTGACAGTGCTTCATCTTTTTTTGTGGTGCACTGTCAGTGTGCCACCTAAGAGTATGTTTTCATCTGCATCTTCGTCTGTTATGTGGTGTAGGTGCAGAGTCAAAGTGACTCCCTCATTTGCATGGGGCCACACCCCTGTGCAAATGGCAGAAAACATTCTCATGGTAGCACTAGCACTACTTGTGCACCAGCACTATCAGCAGTAGCACAAGCACCTGCTGCCTTTCAGTAGTAACACAAGCATTTGTGGCCCCTTCTGTAATTCCAAAGTGCCATGGGGATGCACAAATCGGGCAGACATGTCTGTTGCAGTCCTAGGGTACTTTCTTTATTTTGGTACCTCAGGTCTGTTGTTGGAAATGTCCCTCTATACAGGGTCACCCCCAAACCTTTTGCATTTCTCCTCCTACCTTTTGCTGGATTTTTGCTTGTTGGCTTTAGGAGTCTTTGCACTTTACCACTGTTAACCTGTGGTAAAGTGATTGTGCTCACTCCCTGAAACATGATTTTATTGGCATATTTAAATTACACTTAAGTCCCATGTAGAGTGGAATACCATATAGCCATGGCATGTACATTAAATGATAAAGGCCTGCAGCACTCATTGTGCCACCCACTTGGGTAGCACTTTAAAACATGCCCCAGGCCTGCAATTGCAGCCTGAAGACAGTGTCCCACTGCCATGTCGACTTGGCATTAATAACCCCATTGCCAAGCCTTAAACTCCCCATTTATTACATATAAATCACCCCTAAGATAAGCCCTAGGTAGCCCACAGGCAGGGTGCTGTGTAATTAAAAGGTAGAACATTTAGTTTTACGTTTTCCATGTCCTGTAGTGAAAAACTCCCAAATGCGTTATTCGCTATTCTGAGCTCTACCCCTCCCATAGGATAACATTGGAGATTATTTATTATATTTAATAAGCTGTCATTCCTAAACCAGAAGTAGTAGATATTTCCTGTTTGGTATATATGAACTTGTAAACATAAACCCTCTCCTCTTTGACAATAAAGTCAGATTTATCATTACAAGTTTCAAAATGTCACTTTTTCAAAGTTGGCATTTTCCTACCCTTAGCCCTCTGTGCAGGCTGCCTGCCTTAGGTCACGTGACTGGGTGTAACTGACAGTTGAGCATTTGTCAAGCCACCCCAGATAGTCAAACAATATGGGATTTTCAGAGCCTGAATTGACCATTAACTCACTTGATGGGGGTGCAGAGCTAAGTACAACCCTACTTGCACCTGAATAGGCAGGGCTCTGTAACCACACAATAGGCTTAACGACCCAGTATTGTCAGTCCAGCCAGCTAGGAACCAGGGCAGAGGAAGCAGGAAACTCATGGAACTTCAAAGAACCCTTCTAGAAACTTCTCCCAACTTCTAGGAGCAGGGCACACGGGTATAAAAATAAGGCTCTCAGACCCACGCTTCAGTTCACTACTGGACCTGCAAAGGACCCTCAGATGAATGCCTGCTGCTGTGATCTACTGTGCACTCTGCTGCACTGCTGCTGTATCTGAAAAGACTGCTTTGCTGTCAGGAGCCTGATTTGAACCTTCAGAGGCGAGCCCTACCCAGGACTTTAGAAGTGACTCCAAGGGCTAAATTTGTTGTCCTCCTGTTCTGAGGAACATTGACAAAACAGGTTCTCACCATCTTGAACCCAAACCTGGACCCAGCATGAGTGAGTCCTGAACCTCCAAGTGGTCTCCATTCACTCCTGAACCCTTGGGTGTGGTGCTAAAAGTGCCTAGATGACCATCTTCTACAACTGAGAATTAGCTATTTTGAACCTTAAGCCATAAACATTGTTAGCTCTGGTTCTACTTACTGGATTTTTATAGTTTTGGTGTCAAATAATGTATTATAATCTACTCTATTTATCTAAAATGGTTTGGAATTTTTCTTGTGCTGTGTCATCACTTTATCATTGTTTGTTTGCTGCATAAACACTTTACACATTACCTTTAAGTTAAGCCTAACAGCTTTTTTGTGCCAAGCTACCCAGGGTTAAGCACGGGTTAAATTAATAACTTGATGATGATTTAATTTATTGTTTCAGTTAACTAAAACCATGACAATTATGCATCTTGCATATTCATTAAATACATTATACTACAATTAAAATACCTTTTCAAAGTAAACATCTTAAAAAAAAAGATTTTCTAGCCATCAGCGCCTCTCCAATGCTTTAGGGCAGGGCGTGCACCGCAAATTTTCCTCTTAGCTGTCCATGGTCTTCCTAGGCTCTAGAAGCCAAAAGTGCAGGTTCTTGACTATAATGACCATTCATTAGTACCCTAAAGAATAAAGCTGTCTAAAATTGCTCTTAAAACTTCAAAAAATTTGAGTCAGGTTAAAATGCTTTGATTATTATCACCCAGAAATCTGTAATACAACACATCGTATTTTTGGACAATTAAACATTGAGTCGCACTAAACACTTATAATGCTTTTTACATGCAACAACCGTTATAGTCCCCTTGTACAGATGCCCAAAGTGCAAGTGTTGTATCCTTACTGACAAAGATAGGCACTATTAGATTAGTTTAAAGAGTTTAGGTGATGAGCTATTTTGGTGAGCACTCCACTGTGCTAAGGACACAAGCATCACTTTTACCACAGCACTAATGCCATGAACCTAACAAACTTACAGTTTAACTGCAGACTGTGTGGATTTAAGCAAGCTACCATGGCCGTTCTGCAAGTCCGAATGCCTCTATCAGTAAACAGTCTCTTAAGAAGTCTCTTCCGAAGGTCATGCAGACCTGGACAAACACAAGTATTGTGAACAAGATCTTCTTTATGGCATGCACAATGCCTGCCTAGCTCTGGGCTTGCATTCCTCCACGCTGGAGTGTTTGATGTAGTTGGTAAATTGCCCAGTCGCATTAATATTAGCTGATGTTTAATTAGCAGGAAGTAATGTGTGGAGAGGTATGTAGCTGGGTCTAGTAACTTTTTATGGCTCCCCCTGCAATGAATTGTGGCTGTTGCTTGGCCAGGGCTCCCACCTCAGTCAACCAACAACCCAATTTCTTACATTTGTGAATAGATTTTAAACATTGTTAGTGAGATGGTTGAGCCCTGGGGGATAACACAATGTATATCTTGATAGACTTGCGGGTAAGTTGTAAGCTAATTGAACCATGCAACCACCTTTTACCAAGCTAGAATTTCCAGACACCCAATCCAGGTGAATCATTATCAGTGGTTGGGAGACTAAAGTTAGGAATTAAGATTAGCAGGTCAAATACCACTCAACATCCTTCATCAATGTGAAGATGACACTCAGTTCTATACAAGGGTGCTCCATAGATTTCTAAACATCTGGCTGCTAGATCATATATTTTATTGTTTGGTAGACTAAACCGTTACATTCTCAAAGCTGAACCCACACTAGCAACAATCCTTTCTTATGTACAATGATGGCTTCTAGCTTCCTGTGTCAGCTGGGCTAAGATAAATATTGCATTTGGGCACCTCATCCACATTGGTTCCTCTGCCAAAGCCGGGTTTACACTAAAGTCTCAACTAACATCGTAATGCACATCCAAAAAGAACAGTCACTTGCACAGTACATATTCCGCGAAGGATAAAATAACATATTTCTTCTTTGGTCTTCAGGCTACCTGCCCGTATGCTCTTTGATGAAGATAATACCCACATTGATTGCCTTCACAGTAACTGCAAAGATGCCATAATCTGGAATGTTTAGGTGGAAATTTCTGAGCCATTTCCCTACAACCTACCTTTTCAAGAACATCTAATGTGAACAAGTGTCCTCTCTACTTCAACCAGTTTAATACCTGTTTCACCTCAGTGAATTTATTCTAGCCATCTCGTAGTAAACTATGAAATGTCTATGGTGCTTTAATTCTCATGTACTAAAGTTTTTACTGAGAAAACAGTATTAAAACTGGTATAGGCCTGCTGCTATCAACATTTCAATGTACTAATACAGGGCATCTGCCTTTCTCTTTCCCCTGCCTCTTAAAAATGTTTTATTTAGGCAAAGGAAAGCGAAAGACAGAGCCCGCGCAGGCAGACACATGCATCCTTCACACTTCCTCCTGTAACTCACTGTTGCTAGGGCTTCAGAAGGAGGGCTGTGTGAATGGTGCTCAAATCTTCGGTCTCCGTGGCTTTGTTAAAATACAAACAGCAGTTCAGCCAAGCCGAGGAGAATCAGGTGCTGATTTTAGCTCTTTTCACAGCTTTTGCTGTGAATGTTCAACAGCTAACAGCCATGGCCCTGCACTTGCTGTTAGCTGTAGAACATTTACAGCAGTAGCTCCGAACAAAGGCTTGGGGGCCTTAAGGAGGTTTCAACCCCTTCGAGATCTGTGAGGCCTTTGTTTTACTATTCGACTTGAAAGCCTTATTGTGGCCTTCCCGCAGCTTTTTGCCTACCTCTCTCCATTTTTCTCATCCTGTTTTTGCTGACAAGTGCTAAAATTCATGTGTCTCTTTGCTAAACATAGTAACATTCGCTCCTACTCAATTGACATACTTAATTTACCTGAAAGTCCTAAGTAAAGTGCACTAGAGGTGCCAAGGACCTACATATTAAATGCTACTAGTGGGCCTGCAGCCCTGATTATGTCACCCACATAATTAGCCCCTTAATCGTATCTCAGGCCTGCCATTGCAAAGCCTGTGTGTGCAGTTTCACTTGACTTCGACTTGGCATTTAAAACTACTTTCCAAGCCTTAAACTCCCATTTTTCCACGTATACGTTACTCCTAAGGTAGATCCTAGGTAACTCACAGGGCAAGGTGCTATGTAAGTCAAAGGCAGGACATGCACGTATGTGTTTTATATGTCCTGGTGGTGAAAAACTGACAGATTTGTTTCTCATTACTGTGAGGCCTGCTCCTCTGATAGGCCAACATTAGACCTGCCCTTATATACTTTTATGTGGTAGATTCCGATCTGAAAGGAGTAGCCTTGTTATGTTTAGTATGGCCAGAATAGCAATAGAAAACCCTGCTTACTTGTGAAGCTGGATTTAACAATACTATTTTAGAAATGCCACTTTTAAAAAGTAAGCATTTCCCTGCACTTACTGCCTTCTGTGCCTTACAGTCTGTCTCCAGTCCTTGTCTGGGCTGTGCTGGTTGACAGCTCCTCTTATGCATTTCACCCAGACAGCCATAAACAAAGGACACTCAGTCACATCTGCATTCATCTGCATTCTGAATAGGTCTCCCTGGGCAGGAAGGGTGGAGGAGCTCTCACTTACACTTCAAAGGCCAGTGGTCTTACCCCACATAAAGGACTGATAACACCCAGCAGGGATATTGGCAGACAGGGCTGGGTTGAAAGGGGAACTTGTGAACTTCAAAACCACTCTTTGAAGTTTCCCTAACTTCAAAGGCATCTCTGGGTGTATATATACTGGGTCAGAGACCCTCCAAAATCAGACATTTCTGGATCTACAACGGGGCTCTGTCAGAGTGACCGCCAGGCTGCCCTGAGGACTAATCTGGACTGCTTTGCTGGAAGGACTGTTGCCTCACTCCTTGCCCTGCTGACTGCTGGCCCCTGACTCTGATTGAAGGACTCTGACTTTCCCAAAAGGGCTCTGCAAGGGCTTGGATTGAGTTTGCCCCCGTTCTGAAGTCTCAGGGCCAGAAAAGACTTCCTCTACTAGATCCTAGCTAGTTTACCGACTTCAGTGACTCCAGAACTGGTGCGTGGTCTGACACCACACCACTACTTGCTCTGGCTCCCTGTTCCTCGCTTACCGCAACAACTGTGGCCCTCAATGTAAGCCTGACATCACCACGATGCAGCTGAAGTCCCTTGGTGGGATTGCGACACTGCAAAGTCAATATATCACCTCTTGACCTGCTGGACTCATCGACCCCACCGGGTCACAAGGAACCATTGCCTCGCAATCAACACCGCATCACCTCCCCTGCAACCAGACAGAACTAACACCTCACCTTCCCTGCACAGCAGTAAGGAACTGACACATCGACTCCCCTGCCACAGCCAAGAACCGACGCTGCACGGACCCCAGCAATTCCTCATCTCCCGACTCCATCCTATGTCCTTGTTTCCTCGTTTACCAAAGGTACTGTGCCTGGAGTCAGTGCGAATCCATGACTGGCCATCACTCCCCTATGAGTGGTGTAGGTCTGACATAACATCATAATAGCCCCAGTTGGAGTTGTTGTGTTTCTAAGCACGCAAATGTGATTTAATCTTCAGGATACATAACTTTACTTGTGTACATTGGATGCTTGACATTTTGGGCGTATTTTATTCAAATAACTATTTTCTATTTTCCTAAACTGGTGTGGAGTGGTTTTTGTTTTCACTGTATTACTGTATGAGTTATTGCACAAATACTTTACACATTGTCTTCTAAGTTAAGCCTGCCTACTCTGTGCCAAGCTACTGGAGGTTGAGTGCATAATAATTTGGATTGTGTAGTGACTTACCCTGACTAGGATTGTGGTCCCAACTTGGACAGGGTGCATACCTCTGCCAACTAGAGACAAGGATATTCAGCCCTTATGGTGTGGAATATTCTAATAGCTTTACAGCACTCCGTTGCTGAGCTATACCATCCATTAAAGGCTGGCTCCCTTGTTAAAGGTCCTCACCTTCAGCTCTGGCCTTTAACACTGGAGCAGATCTTTAATGGCCAGTATAACCTGCTACAGGGTGATATAAAGCTATATTAGAACACTGGAATGTAGAGAGCTTCAACTCTGGGCTTATAATGGTTGGTGTTAGCCTTCTGTGGCAACATTCTAATCTTTGCCTTTCTGTTTCTCCCTTTCTAATTTATAACATTCTACCCTGAGTGAGTAGTGCAGAAGCCAACCCTCCAATGTACCACACCGACCGCCATGGCAATTGCAGCCGTCGGGCTGTAGATAACAATCTCCAACCTGGTGACCGCTACTGTCCCGCCAGCGGCATTATGACCCTGCCTACAACCATGGGTTTTGTGGCGTTCATAATGCCACGAAAACCATGGCGGTAGGCCCTAGCAATGACAGGGAATACCTTCCCTGTCACTGGTAGGAGGCCACTCTAACACTCCCCATATTTTCCCCTCTCCATCTACTCTGTCCCCTTCCAATCCTCTCCCCCATACACGCACGCTCACAGACACACACCATGCATTCACACACTCGCTCACACAGGCATGCACGCATTCATACACACATGCATCCATTCATTCACGCACGCATCCGTACACACATCCAAACTAACACGCAGACACACATTCACATTTGCATTCATACACGCAGTCTCACACATGCACTCACACACGCAAGCAACAGTACACACTCATGCGCATGCATGCACACCCTCACATACTGTATTCATGCACACACTATCCCACACACACACAACACCTCCAGCCCCCTCCCCTGTTGGAAATCTGACATACCTGAATCCAGGGGGTCTTCCGACAGGGGACGGAACGGGGCACCGCTACCACCAGCAGCGCCCGCCAGCAGAATACTGCCAGGCTGTATTATTTTTCATAATACGGCTGACGGCGGTCTACTAGTGTGGCGCTGCTGGTGGTAGCAGCGCCACCTTAACACCGCCCACCAGCATGGCCACAGGCAGATTTCCACCCTTATTGTGGCGAAAATCCAGCTGTGGTCATATTATGGTGGATGGATATTAGCCGCAGCAACAGTCTTTTGGCGGCCGTCGTCACGGCTGTAGTCGACATTTGCCGCCAAAGTTAAAGTGTGGGCCTATGTATCTTCAAGGCTTTTGCACATTTGAAATCACAGTACCCTGCTGTAGTTTTTTTATTATTGAAGTGCAACTATTTTGTCATGTCCATTAGCAATGGTTAAATATTACTCAAAGGCTAAACAACCAAACAGAATAGGTCACATGTTATAAATACTTTAACTGAAGAATACAGCCATAAATTAGCTTCTATCTTTGCTTGCTATAGGTATTTTGGCAAGAATTAAGTATTAAGTCACTCTAACTTCTATTCAGAATTGTGTCGGTACATGGGAGTACTGAATGTTGGAGAGAGCGAACGGTTTTGCTTGCATGATCGCATGGCGATCGCTTATTTGAAAAAGCTCTAAGGACATGTGGATTTGAAAAATCTAAAACTTTGTTGAGATTTTGTTTTTTTTGCATTCACATGTAGTAAGTTTAATAAAAACTCAATGTAAAAGTGAAGCTCGCTTGAATTCAAAACCCATTTTAAGAAAGTATTTAGAACACTATTACAATATTCAGTTGTAATGAGAAGTAAGTTTTATATTAAGAAGTCAATTGATTGTTTTATTATCTCCTAAAATGACCTGTTCTTAATATTACATTTAGAAATAATCTCATGAGTTAATGAAAGGCAAAGTCCTAAGATATTGATAGGCTCTCCCCTTCTCCATCATAGTTACTTGGGAGAAAACACAATATCACAACGAGGGGTATATTTAAGAGCCCCTAGCGTTATTCCAATACCACATCAGCATCATTTTTTTTACGCTAATGTGGCATTAGAGGGCCAAAAACACTGTGCCATATTTACAAAGTGGTGCAATGCATGCATTGTGCCACTTTGGAACCTCTTGCACTACATTATGCCTGCCCCAGGCATAATGTATGCAAACGGTGAGTTCCACAGTTGGGGAACCAAAAAATGGCGCAAAGATATCTAAGAGATTTCTTTGCATCATTTGTTTCAGCACTTTTACCGCCTGCTCAGAGTAGCCATTAAAAGGAGTGTCCCATTGGTTGCAATGGGCTCCTGGGTACTTTGCAGGATTAGCATTAACATTTTTGATGCTAATCCTGCAAGATACCAGACTAGCATAAAAAATTCTGATGCTAGTACCCTAACTATTGTGATGGTGCACCGTATTTTAAATATGGGGCACACATGGTGGTGTTAGGGGGCGGTAAGGGGCATAACAAAAGTGGCGCTGCACTGTGTGCAGTGCCACTTTTCTTAAATATGCCCCTTAGCCTCTAGCAGTCATCCGTCAGTTACTCAACATTGACAGCTCTTAGCCAAAACGCTAGGCCTCTGGGGGATTTTCAGTGACTCGACCAGTGCAATCAGGTAAGTTGGAAGGGTGGAGGATGGTGCGGAGCACACAAAAAAATGCCAAACCACCTAAAGAAGCATTAAAGACAGTACTGACACAACTACAAAACAGCAATGAAGCACATGAGACTTAAACGGAACCGAGACATGGAGGTGGGTTGCGAGCAACCAGAAGTAAGGTGAAATATGGGGATCGATCTGGCCAGGAACATAGAAAGACATAATGAAGTGCTAGAGTGAGCTGGAAGGGCCACCATTGACGGGAGGTAATGGCAAGAGTACTCTGTGTTTTCTTCATTGGAACACTTCTTGGCCTACAGCCGGCGAGGTACAAAATAGAGAGGTCGACGTCCTTCTTAATTATGTTTTTCAGTACTTTGTTCTTATTGGGACTGAAGGGAGTGGCGACTCACTTCACTCATCCACAGAAAACAACAGACTTGTACGCAGGCCTCACACAGTGGGCACTCTACAGGGAGAATGCAAAAAGAACAACATGGTGCGAGGAAACCAGCATAGTGAGGTAAATGGGATATGACATGAATGAAATTAAGATATTGAGGCGCAATATTAGCGGTCTAAATGCTAAGTTCAATAGGAGGGGCAAGGGGTCTACTTATCACCACTTTTATATGCCATATTGATGGAACCTCTGACAATACTAATAATAAGAAAAAGTGAAGGGAGTTCTATTTCGTCATACTGGGCACACAATTAGCTTAAATGCTGGCACTTTAATATTGATGTTGACAGACACAGTCAACTTGGTTCAGGCTGTAGTTACAATAATATAACAATTCGATCTGGCTTCGGAATTTAAAATAAATCTTCAGAAATCTCAGATTTTAAACTTCTATGCCAGAGGTCCATACAAGACACAGTTTCAAGAAATCTTCCCAATACAAAGGGCATAGGATAGCAAACAATATCTTGGAGTCTCACAATTCTCAACATTAGACAGGATATGATGAAGGAGAATGGCTCACTGAAAAATAAATCACAGAAGGACTTTCATATGTAGCACGAGTTTGAGGGGCGGCTTCATGGCTGGATCACATAGCAGCCATCAAAATGACTGCACTACCAAGATTTTTGTGCATGGTAAAACACAACTACTTCACACTTTTAGAGAAACCCTGGCACACATCCCAAAAATGTTTAATGATTTTCTACGTTCTGAATTGCTAAAACTCATATGTCTACACCCATAGAGGAAGAATGTCTTGGACTACCAAATGTTATAAACTTTTATCACACACCACAACTACGATATGTCATTGAGAAGACAGTGAGAAACACTAGTGTTTCATAGACCAAGATATAGCTGCCACATATATGAAAAATACAGTGGTTACCCAAAAACTGAAATGAATGGGGTGTACCGTCAGCACCAATAACAGAACTCACGCCACAAGATTCAGAAATCATCACAACTGCCATTCACCCCTTTTATAGGGATTCCAGACTCCACCACAGTCCCTCCTGTTCCCCCAGCAGCTGCAGGAGAAAGAGATTTCTCAATATGGCAAAAAATAAAACTACTGGAGAATAAAACAATGAGACTTCTTTTATCACAAGAGTATCAAAGCATTTCGACAAATACAAGAAGACTATTTCATTTCAGAGCAAGAATGGCACACTTACAAGTACGCTACTGAGTAATGACGAAAGGAGGCAGGGCGAATTCTGTTACCTTTCAATAAATGGCTCATAAATAATCCCAGGGACTTTCAGTAACCTGTAAGGTCTTGTGAAGGAAGAATACAGTGGAGAGAAACACAGGACAATCAATCAATCACATTTTTTTAGAGCTTGCTATTCACCTACAGTGTCTCAAGGTGCTGAGGGGTAGGTTCTCAGAGTTCAGTCGAAGAGCCAGATCTTGAGGTCCTTCCTGAATTGAGTTAGCGATGGTAACTGTCTGAGGTGAAGAGGGAAGGTGTTTTGCTGACAGGTAGGTGAAAGATATCCCTCTACCCGGCGACTTCTTTATGTGGGGAACGTTGGTGAGTGACTGCTGAGAGGAGCGGAGCGGTCTGGAAGGGGATTACCAGGTGATGCGATGGTTGAGGTAGCTGGGTCCGGTGTTGTGGAGGGCTCTGTAGGTGTGTCCAAGGAGCTTGAAGTTGATCCTCTTCTCGACGGTGAGCAAGTGGAGGTCTTTAAGGTGTCCTGTGATGTGTTCTTGGCGGCAGATGTTCAGGACGAGTCTGGCGGCGGCGTTCTGGATTTGTTGCAGCTTGCTCAGATTCTTCTTGGAGGTTCTGGCATAGAGGGTGTTACTGTAGTCAAGTCTGCATATGATTAGGGTGTGTGTCACGGTTTTTGGCAGTCGATTGGTATCCATCTAAAAATCTTCAGTGGAGGTGACAGGTGTGGAAGTAGGCAGATGCAACGGAGTTGACTTGTCTGGTCATGGTGAGTACTGAATGAAGAATGATGTTGAGGTTTCATGCATAGTCTGTGGGAGTGGGGGACCCGCTGAGTGTTGAGGGCCACCAGGAGTCATCCCAGGCTGAGGAGGAAGGTCCCAGAATGAGGATCTCGGTCTTGTTGGAGTTCAGCTTAAGGCAACTCTCCTTCATCCAGGTGGTGACGGCTTCCATCCCATCTCTGAAATTGTTCTTGGCTACGGAGGGGTTTTTGGTCATGGAGATGATCAGCTGGATGTCATCAGCATAGGGGACGATGTTCATGCCTTAGTTCTTGATGATAGGGTTGAGAGGGGTCATGTAGATGTTGAACAGAGTGTGGCTCAACGAGGATGCTTGGGGTACTCCACAACTGACATCTGTAGGTTCTGACAGGTGTGGTGGGAGCCTGACTTTCTGTGTTCTGCCTGTCTTGAAGGAGTGTATCCATCAAATGTCCTTGCTGCGTATGCCTGATGTGTGGAGTTTGGTGCATAGGGTACGGTGGGACACTGTATCGAAGGCGGCTGAAAGATCTAGTAGGATAAGGGTTGTTGTTTGGCCACGGTCGAGGAGGGAGCAGATGTCATCTTTGGCGGCGAGCAGGGCGGTTTCTGTGCTGTGGTTAGTTCTGAATCTTGATTGGGAGATGTCCATGATGTCGTTGTCTTCGATGTGTTGGCGGAGCTGAGAGTTGATTGCTTTCTCAGCTATCTCAGCTGGGAAGGGCAGTAGCGAGATGGGGTGGTAGTTCTTGAGATCTGTTCAGTCTGCTGTGGGTTTCTTCAGAAGTGGACGGATCTCGGCATGTTTCCAGTCCTCGAGCAAGGTTGCCGACTCCAGGGAGCAGTTGATAGTCTTGCAGAGTTTGGGCATGATCAAGGCACTGGCCTTGTTGAAGATGTAGTGGGGGCAGGGGTCGGTAGGGGCTCCAGGGTAAATGCTGTTCACGATGGAGTGAGTTTTGTCTGTCGTGAAGGGGGTCCAGGCGTGCAGGAGTCACGGGGTTCGGTAGATCCTGGTAGGGGCATTGTTGGTGAGTTCAGAGAGTCTTGTGGTCCGAAGCTGTCGAAGATGTCTTTGATTTTCCGATGGAAGAAGGTGGCAAGTCTGTCACAGAGATCCTGAGATGGAGGGATGTTAATAGTCTTGGCTTGTGGTGTGGCAAATTCTTTGATGACGTTGAAAAGTTCTTGTTGATGCAGTCCTGCAGGACAGTTTTCCTGGTGGATCTGATGAGCCCAATGTAGTATCTTGTTGCAAATTTGAAGGTTGCAAGGTCTTCCGGGGATTTGCTGTTTCTCCACTTTTTCTCCTGCCTCCTGCAGGTGTGCTTTGAATTATGGATTGTGGGGTGAATCAGCTGGCTTTCTTGGAGGAGTGTTTCCCTGTGGTCATTCAGAGAGGAGCTAGGGTGTTGGTGCCACTGGTGATCCATTTGTGGAGGTTGTTTGCTGAGGTGCTCACATCTGTTGTGTCTGGGGCAGCAAGTTGCTGAGGGTGCTGATGAGTTGCTCCTCTGTAGTCTGGTTCCATCTCCTGTGGGGGCGTGTTGTGTAAGTGTGCACTGTAGGTGTGGAGATGGAGAAATGGATGCAGTGGTGGTTGGACCAGTGTCACAGGGTTGTCGTTGATGATGATGTTGCTGCTGACTGAGAAAATGAGGTTGAGAGTGTGTCTGGCGGTGTGCCTTGGTGAGGTGACCAGTTGCTTGAACCTGATTGTGTTCAGGTTCTCGAGTAGTGATGAGGTGTTCTGGCCGCTGAGATTGTTGAAGTGGAAGTTGAGGGCTCCGATGAGTATGTAGTTGCTGGAGGCTAGTGCCTGGGGGCTATGATGCTGATGATGGAGTCGCTGAATGCTGGGGGTGGTCTGTAGATGAGGGTGCCACGGGTGGTGGTGTTCATTTGGAAGTGGAGGTGCTCCATGAAGGGGGACAATTCCTGTGTGTTGATCATTAGTCAAAGAGTGGTCTTGTGGGCGATGGCTATAATGCCTCCTGGCATTTCAAATGCGGCACACACATGGTGGCATCAGGGGATAGCTAAGGAGCGCACGAAAAGTGGAGCTGAACTAGGTACAGAGCCACTATTCATAAATCTGCCCCTTGGTTTTTTCAGTGAATATCTATGGTTTATTTAACATGCAAGCTGCAGGGCCTGCGGCCAGGCTATGCAACAAACCTCCTATAACCACCAAACCTCGCTCCAAGCCGTGTATGGTGGAGGTTGGCTGAGGGGCCTCTTCATTGTAGCACTTAGCCCCAGGAAGGTGGTTTGCCCTGTGACCAGGGATTTGTAACTGACCCCCTACATTAATTTATTTCAGCCATGGGGAGGGGTGCAGGCCCTTTGCATTATTTTAGTTTGCCCTGGGGAAATAATGGTCCTTGGGGCTGCAGGGGACTGTGCAGGTCCCCCACATTATTTTTGCAATATTTGCCATAGAGAGGGTGTGGTTGTCAGGGCGTACAGGGGTCCAATGGGCCAACCAGCATACATATGTTTGTGTTCCCTGTGGAGGTGGTGGTTGCCAGGGCTGTGGTGGTGCTGCACAGGCCCACTCACATTATTGTGACAACATTTGCTCTGGGAGGTGGTGGTCCTGGGGCACAGGGTGAAATGTGGGCACCCCCTACATACATTAAAGGCAGTGCCCCAGGGAGGTGGCAGGTCCCAGGACTTTCATAAGCCCTATCAGTGGGGCCCTCAGTGCCCCATCCTATATTTATGGTATGCCCACAGGACCTGGCCCACCTGGGGTAAAAAAAAGAAAGTGCAGTGTACCGCTCTTGCTTTTTTTAAAATAAAATAAAGGAAAAAGTTGTGGATTTGCTGTGATTTTTGCTATGATGTAAACAAATATCCAAGGCTAGAGGGGTTGGGTGACAGTACCCTATGGCCCTTGCACTTTTTCATTTTGTTTTGACTCGGCTGAAGCCGAGTCTCAAAATGGCTGACAACACTTCCTGGTGTGAATGGGAGTCTTAGCTTGTGCTGATTCTGGTACTCACAGCCCGTTATGAAGGTTGATGAGGGCTGTGCACTGCAAAAATAGGAAGTGGCAATAGTAACTCACACTGTTCATTGGTGAGCAAAGAAGATGAAGGGGGTGTAGGCCCCAGCAGTTGATGGAAGAGCAGGCAGGCAGGATAGGCACAAGCTGAGAATAGGTGCCTCAGGTGGGTGGCACTAAATTGTAGCACTTAGTGTGCAATGCATCCAGATGCTAGGGTTGCAGAGAAGTGTTAGTTTATATGGGGCCAGTGCAGGGCAGAATTAGACAGAGAGAATTCACTCTGCCGAGTTGCGCTGCATGGGTCTCCCTCAGTTTTGGGAAACTCTTCCAGAACATTTTCTCGAGATTTATAGTATTCATGTGATTAATCTTAGTTTTTTTTGTTGTTATTTATATATATATATGTTGAGATAGTTTTATTCAAACAATTTTAAACGTATCACAAAGGCGTCTTTAAGCAACTCTAGGTATAAACTTTTATTTTTTGTCACTTCTGTATTTATATATATACAGTGTGATTTAAATACTTTATTTGTGTCTACTCATTTTATCAATATGCAGAATGTTTCCTCTCCGCCTTTCTTTCTTTCCACTCCTGGTGAACCCCCAATTAAGTGGGCTAAATGGAAGAAAGTTTTTGAAAGATACTCTAGAGTGTGTGGTACATCGTTGAGCAATGAGAGAAGGACTGCTTTACTTCTTCATTGTTTAGGAACAGAAGGTCAGGAGGTTTTTGACCATCTTCCTGATCTCCCAGACAATGAAGCGATCAATTTGAATGAGTATGAAATATGTATTAGAAAGTTGGATCTGCATTATCTTCCTAAAGTTAGTACAATTCTAGAGAGGTATTATTTTGGAAAGCGTTTTCAATTGGAAGGTGAATCTATTGAAAATTATATCACGGATTTGAGACGTTTAGCTTCATCATGTAAATTTGGGTCCACAATAGATGAAAGAATTCGTGACCAATTCATGTTGGGGTGCAACGTTAAAAAAGTAAGAAGTGAACTATGGCTTTTAGATGATCCTCAGATTGACCAAGTCATTTCTTTAGCTAAGAGGGTTGAACATTCCCTTAAGTGTGTTGATGTTGTGAAACACTGTGATTCCAAAGATGTCAATGTTGTTGGTGATGCTAAACTCAAAGTAATCAAAACTTTTGATAAAGAATTACCCTCCAGCGTTGCTAGCAAGAAATGTTTTAGGTGTGGGAGAGGGGGACATCTAGCCAATAGTAAACTTTGCCCGGCTATTAATAATTCTTGTTTGTTCTGCAAAAAGAAGGGTCATTTTGCAGTTGTGTGTAATCTGAAAAGAACAAAACAGCATGTGAGAGTGGTGGATAATGATGTTGATGTCTGTAAGGTTGAATCTGATTTTGACTGTGGTCAAATAATACTTCAAGTTGGTGACGGATTATCTGGCCCTCAAGATTTTATTACTGTGGAGGGTAAAAGAACCAAAGTTCTTTTTGACTCAGGGGCAAAAATTTCCATTGTGTCTAATGAGTTTTATCAGAATGAGTTAAAGGGTAAGGTTAATCTATTGGAACCTGATATCAAACCTTGTGGTTATGGTGGTGAGCCCATTGATTTACATGGTTATTTTGTTGGTTTGATAGAATATGATCAACGTTTTACTTCTGGAAAAGTCTACATTTCTAAAAAGGAGACAGCATCATAAGTTGGTGGCATCAGAAAGATCTTGGAGTGATGCTTGATCCCAACAGTTCACCTCCTATTATAATAAAACATTCAGGAGACATAGATGGAGTGGATATAATGTCTACAACTAATCTCACTGAGAAATTATGTAAAGAATTTCCGAATGTTTTCAGTGACAGAATAGGTTGTATGAAAGGTTATTCTCATAAAATCAAATTGCTTCCTGATGCTATACCGTTCTGTAGTAAAGTACGGAATGTTCCGTTTGCGGTAAGAGATGAGTTACAATTGGAACTCAAAAAATTAAAAGATCAAGGGATAATTGAAGAGGTGGAGGGAACTGATTGGTTGTCTCCCATAGTTGTAGCTAAAAAACCTAATGGTAAAATCAGGCTTTGTGTTGATCTTCGCAAACTTAATAGATGTGTAATGGTTGACAGATATCCACTTCCCAACATTTCTGATTTACTAACCGTGGTTTCGGGTGCTAAGGTTTTCTCTACGATTGACTTAACTTCAGCTTATCATCAGATTATCTTAGATGAATCTTCAAGAGATCTAACCTCCTTTGTTACACCTTTTGGTACGTTCAGATTCATCAGATTGCCTTTCGGCTTAATCTCGGCTGCGTCTGTTTTTCAAAGGGCAATGGAACGCATTTTAAAAGGGATCAATGTTGTGTGTATATATCAGGATGATATTCTAATTTATGGGGAGAACAGTTATGCCCATGATGAAATCCTCAGAAAGGTGTTAATGAAAATTTCTGAACATGGTTTGACTATTAAGGTGGAGAAATGCAAATTTGCAGTGGAGAACATTGACTACCTTGGACACACCATATCTTGTGGTGGTTTGGTTCCCAAGAAAGATCTGGTTGACACGATTAAAAGTTTGGCTTCTCCAACCTCCAAGGAAGAGCTAATGAGATTTTTGGGGATGGCTGAATACTATAGTAAATTCGTTCAGGATTTTGCTAGCTCATGCTTAAATATGAGACAGTTATTAAAGAAAGGTAAAGAATTTCTGTGGGATGAGGTGTGTGAGAAGGAATTCATCAAATTAAAAGATTGTTTGTGTAATGCTCCCAAACTGAAGAATTTTAATCCTAAATTGCAGTCTATACTGACAACTGATGCCAGTAGTAATGGGTTGGGTGCTGTTCTGCAACAAGGTTTGCGTAGTGCTGAGAATACCATAGCATTCATCTCTAGAAGTCTGAAAGATACGGAGACAAATTACTCTGTTATAGAGAGAGAGGCTCTTGCGGTTTATTGGGCAATAAAGAAATTTAAAAAGTTTTTGTGGGGAAGGCCTTTTGTTGTGAAAACTGATCACAAACCATTGGTTGAAGTTTTTAAGTCCAAAGGTGTTGATGCAATCTCAAGCAGAATTACCAAATGGATCATAGCGTTACAAGAGTATGATTTTCTTGTTGAGTATGTTACTGGGATTGATAATTACTCTGCAGATGTGTTGTCAAGATTAGTATCTCCTAAAATGGCAGATTTTGAAGATGTTGAAGACTTTGAACAACTTGATAAAGTTTGTACAGTGGATTTCGAAATAATAACTGAAGAAAAGTGGCGTGAAGATACTAAGTCTGACAAAGTTTTACAAGAAATAAGTAAGTTAGTGTGTTCTGGTTGGATGAGCAAGAATCAAGGCAGTGTGGAGTGCAGAGAATTCTGGAATGTGAGGGATCAATTAAGTGTTGATCGAGATTTATTACTTAGAGGTATGAGGTTAATTCCACTATCTAGTGTAAGAGGTCTACTTATTGGTCGGGCACATGACAGTCACATGGGAATATCTAAAACGAAAGAGAGGTTAAGATCTTCGTATTGGTGGCCTGGGATGGATACTCAAGTTGAGAGAGTTGTTCGCGACTGTATGCAGTGTGCTCTTAATGAGAAGACTATGAAGTCAAGAGTTCAACCGATGATAATTAGAGATAAACCGAAGGGACCTTGGGAAGATATTTCTCTAGATATTTTGGGTCCCATATATGATGATGGGTCTATTGACTATGTTATTGTAGTCATGGATATGTATTCAAGATGGCCTGAAGTTTTTTTTACTAAAGGGATAGATACACGAACTGTAATAGAGTGTCTTAAACCTCTCTTTACTAGAGAAGGCATCCCTTCCACTTTACTTACTGACAATGGGGTACAATTGATTTCGAGAGAGATGGAGGAATTTCTTAAGAAATGTGGCATAAAACATAAGTTATGTGCGTTATATCATCCCGAGTGTAATGGATTAGTTGAGAGGTTCAACCGAGTTTTAAAGGAAACTATATCTTTGGCTAAAGATAATCGTCTTAACTGGAAACAAGAAGTAATTAAAAAAGTTGCAGTATATAGACATACTCCACATTCCACAACAGGACAGATTCCTTTTGTTTTGTTTCAAGGAAGACGAGGGAATACTATACTTGAGCCACATTGGGTCAATGAATTTTTGGAGGAGAAAGGAAGAAAGAGTTTTAATAAGGATTGGGAATTCAGGGAACAAAAGAAAGTTTCTAAGAGTAAAAGTTATTTTGATAGAAGGAATGCTGTGAAGAAGACTTTTGTAAATGTTGGTGATTGGGTTTTAGTCAAGAATCCGGTGTTGAAGACTAGTAGTAAGAAATCTTATTCTCCTTTAAAAGTTGTGAAACTTTTCACTAATGCTGTAAAACTGAGTGATGGCCGAATTTGGAACTTAAATAGAATAAGTAAGTTCAATGCTGATGCTACGAGTTTGGAAGCCTCAAAGTGTCAACATGAGGAGAACGTCTGTCCTGATGATAATATGAGAATGAGGAAATCTGAAAGGAACGTCAAGGCACTTTCACACTTGAAGGACTACATCTTATATGGATAAAGAGAATGTTTTTTTTTTCTTCTCGTTTCTCAAATTTGGTGGATGAAAGAACAATGATATGTATCAAGACTCCTTTTCATCTCAAAAAACTTTGTTATGAAATAATATGTTTCATTGTCTTGCTTGCAATTTTGGGACTTTGAAGTTTGTGTTCTCTTTGTTATTGTAATTTGAAAAAAAAAATTCAAAAAAAAAAATTCATGCTATTCTTTGGGTTATGTTGCAAAGGGGGGAGGTGTGTTGTAATAGGTATAGAAGTGGAACCTCGGGAGGTTCCAGAATGTGGGGGCGCGAGGTGGAACGGAGGTTGAGACGGGGGCTGAGAGGGAGGAGTGACGGTTGACTATGGAGAGGAGGCTGGGATGTATTACGGAGATTTGATCTACTAGTAATAAATATAAGAAATACAACTTACCTGATTTGGATCTTCTTTACAACACAAAGGTAGCATATCAGTCATGTTGGAGTATGAAAAGTGGTGTCAAAAACGGCAAAATATATATTTACTTTTCTGTAATACCAGTGTTCTCCAAAACATACATTTTACTATTGTGAGTCAATTTTATTTGACTTACAACTTTACCTTCTGTGGAACGATTGAATACTTGAAAATTTTGCGTATCGCACGCATGACACAGTATTTCAAATTGCGAAAATGAACATCAAAGTGGTCGTTTTGCCAAAAAATAAACAGAATTATGAAGGACTTTTGTGTATCTACTTTCTAAAAAGATCATTTTTTATTTCACACTTCTTATGCCGTCACTGACAGTTACTGTTTTCAAAGTCACTTGTCAGCCATCTTGAATTTTCTTGTGAATCAGTGTTTTATAAATATATGTTTTACATATAAATTGATGCAAAAAGACCTGAAACCAAAATATACATGGTTTCTCTACATTGTAATTGTGATACCAAATTACAACTGTTGTAAAAAAAATATCTCCATAAATACATTAAGGGCCAGATGTAGCAAAGGTTTTTACCCATTCTGTGTCTATGGGAAAAAGTGTTCGTACATATGGCCCTAAATGGCTTGGTGCTGAATGATTTTCAGTGGGCTCTAATTGAGGTAGTCCTGACATGTTAGCCTCTAATCGAACACATTGAATCCAAATGGTGTTTGTCAATGGGGTCTAATTTGCACTTGGTGTATAATACTCTACTGCCTCATGTTACCAGACTATTGTAATTAACATATTGTACCATATATCATGTCTTATATGTTGCTTAGCAAAATTTCACCCCATGGGACTTAATAAAAGAACATCTACACTCAGTGGAATGATGATGGTAACAATATGTCTGGCATAAGATATTTTTCCTAACTATATTCTGATAAATAACCCCTAAAGTTGTCAAGTTGTGGAAGAAGATGCCTACCAAACATACTACCTGAAGAATGTAAAAGGAGAAGTCAGCCAGAAGCTCACCAGATAATTGTAGTCCTTCTTATACATTGGTACTATCATTTACCCTCATTATGAGTGGGGTAAGATTACAGTTGTCTTCATTATGTTTCAAAGATTGTTATATAGTGCATACCCAGATTTTCAAACTGAATGTCAGTGCAGGGCCAGTGTCATTAGCCAGGTGATAGATTGCCCAAAAATAAATGCGGTTCCACTGGACAGTAAGTTGTCACCCCAAGCATCAAACTATATCTGGGCATCCACACACATAAGTGAAGTTCTGCTGTCTCCCCAGAAAACATGTAATGCTCTTATACCTGGATATGCTTTTTTTAACATGTTGACAAAGTTTTCTAAGGTCGTGATCTTGCTTCCCACATGATCCCTGCATGCCTGACAGATTAAGTCTGCTATGGATTTTTGTTTTGAAATTATCTAAAACATACTGGCAACACTTGCCCATTTCCTACAATACCAATGTATTCTTGGTTGTTCTTCCTCCTTTAGTCTTAACAATGTGAGCTCACAAGAAAATTGAGTGATGACAGGAATGTTCTTCTACAGAGCGGTCTGGTAATAGCAAGAGGACAACATATTGGTTGGCTATCGGTTTTTTTTCATACCCATCGTACACTTCGTTGCGACAACCGAGGACATGTATTACAGCACCCAGATTGTATTCAAAGCCTTGTTCCCAGGAACAGTCAGTATGTGAGTGGGTGGGATCTTATGTCAGGTAAGTGCCAATGAGAAGATCTGCTGATGTGTCATTTTGTATAGTCAAAGTTACTGCACAGTGGTTGATGCTAAGAAGTCGCACAACTGAAACGAAGAGCAACAGAGTTCATCTATCGAATGTAAAGTCCTGGGGAGGGTGCCAAACTGGTATAAATACCCAACCACCTTGGGTATCGAGATGCACAGAACACAAGAGGGATTCGGAAATGCCACCTATGTCACGTGCTGTGAATACAAAGTGAAAACAAAAGCACAACCAGGGCACTCCGAATAATGAGTCCACGATGAAGAAAGTTGCAGAATGCTTTATTCCTTTGTATTGAGAACGATCTAATCAATGCTCAGAGATAATCATATCCTCATGTTTGAGAGAAAACACATCAATGTTCAGAAACAGCCAACACGTGTTTCGTCTACATGGACTTTTTCAAGGCTGGAAACAAGAAAAAATGGGATCTCTTAAGACTTACAAAAACTACCATCCGGTAGGTATGAAATACGATAATAAACCAATTGGAAAATAAAATCAAAACAAAAATGTTCTCCATGGAATATATAGCCCCTAGGCATGACAAGGCAATTGGAATAGAGATACTCCTAAGCTGGAGAGTGTTAGGGAAAACTTAGCGAAAATCGCCACCAAAAAGTGCTGGTGAAGAGAGAGGAGAGGTGAGAAAAGATAAACGCATTAATAAGCAAGAGTACAGAGATCACCAACATGGACATTAGGTACAATAAAATGTGAGGTTACCCAAAAGTGAAAATAAAAATAATGCTACCGAAAACACGATTTAGGAAATAGCTACCGGTGCCCCTGCAACATTAAACTAAGGAACTGTTGTTGAGCAAGGCCAAATGCTAAGGTCCTTAAGGAATGTACCCCCAAATGGGTCATGTGAAAAAGAAAGAGGCCCATGAAAATTGTGGACTAAACTATAAGGTCCCTGCTGGAAATAAACGTGCGAGAGTAGGAAAGAGAGAAAGGCTGATTCAGTCATACCACAATGATGATTGACAACAGCAGTGTCCAGAGCCGTCCCTTAATGCATAGGGAGGTAACGGTCCTTAAAGATATGAGGACTGTAAGGGTTGAAGGCATCTGAAAAAATTATAATGGATGGCACGTATACGGGCCCTGATAAGCCCACACCTGTATAACAGAAAACAGAAGAGAAGGCAACATGCGAGTAAGAAGAGCCTGCCATATAAAGAGGCGTAGATAGCAATACACATACTAAAAACTAAGGAAAAAACTAACCCTAGTCTCTGGACTTTGAAAGGTCAGGTAAGGGGCCACACATATGCCGTGCCACTCGCGTAGGAGCCTATGAGGTATGGAAATCGAGTGAAACCCAGCTATGCAAAAATTCAAATAACCTGGGAGAAGCACCCGTCATAGACCAGAAAGAATATGCCCTCCCATAAAAAGCCTTCACGGCTTGTTGTCCGTAACCGCTCCTAGGTGAGTGGCACGGCATATGTGCGGCCCCTTATTGGGCCTTTCAAAGTCCCGAGAGTCAGGGAGGAAAAGCAGAAGCAGCTTGTGCGTGATAACGCTGCAGGTTCATGAAGACACGCCCCAGTTGGGACTGGCATCTATATTAGCACGTTCAAAATTGAAAAAGGACTCAGAACGCAATGTGGAAAAAACACCTATCCTTAACTAGACGGCACTTATGAGGCGCCATGTTGAGTGTACTGAGTAACTGCCAGGGCATAATACCGGGCATGAAAACTATGCATAATAATAAATGACGTAGACTATGTCAGCGGAGGTTACTAATCTCAGTCAGCTATGTGGGCCACTAAAACTTATGGTAATGTAAAATGGATCTAAGCCAAATCAATGGAAGGGCATATGGACCCTCCAATCTAAGATTAAATACATAGAGTAGGTGGGTGGAGAGGAAAATAGGAGAGATACATAGTTAAGATATGTGATAAATAAGAGACAGGAATGAACCAGAGAAAGAAAAGAAGAAGAGAAGAGGAAAAAAGGAGAAAAGGGAAAATCAGGAAAACAATGAACCGCCACCATGCACATTATGTAGTCCCAAAAAAGGCATGTATGCACAGCATGTCAAAGAATGGGAAAAACACGACTAAGACATATTGTTGTACACCACTGATAACGGGTGTTTAACATAGACAAGAATGTAATACATTGTGCAGAGTGAGGGAAAAACTTGTTACATTCCCCTAAAAACAGTGTCCAAACAAATAGAGACGGGTGAGGTGTTGTTAACCCCAAATCCTGCATACACGTTTAACCTAACAAACAATACCCAATATACAATAACCGGAAATGAAGTATAAAGGGAATTCCCCTTAGGCAGTTATGTATGTGCTGTTAGTTAGCTACTTAGTACAATTACATTCACAACCAATAGTACAGCGTTACCTTCAACAGTGAAATATACATTCAAAAAGTATATATGCATGTACAAAAAGGACATGGCACATGTTAAGAAAAAGAAAGGGGGTAAGGAGATAATGGACATACGTGGGAAAGCCACAATATTTAGAGAAATACATGTAGGTCCTTGTGGATGTTGAGACCCAGTTCTACAGCCCGTAGTTTGATAATCCACCTGCTTTCAAGGCGTCTAAGGGCCAAAGTCCTGTTGCCACCTTGAGGTGTCCTGTTCAATGAGTCAGTCCCATGGACAGCAATTCCCAAAACTTTTCTGTGTCCATGTGACTCATTATAATGAATTGCAAAAGGGTAGTTAATATTCGATGATCGAATAGCTCTCAGATGTTCTTGTATTCTCTCTTTTGATGGTCGAATAGTGCTTCCAACATATATAAGCCCACACGTACAGATAATACAGTACACCACAAAACTAGTATTACAGTTGAACAAGTGTTTGATTTTGTGTGTAACCTGTGTGTTGTATTGGAAACTCACTATCTTATCTTTGATGTACCCACAGATGTTGCAATGGCCACATCTATAGGTACCTGGTGGAGGTTTAGGCAACCAGGTATCCTTACTATCTGGTGGAATGAAGCTATGACATAACTGGTCACGTAGGGTAGTACCTCTCTTGTATGTAATACTGGGTCTCGTAGTAAGACGGCTCCTCAGTATGTCATCAGTTAGTAATAATGACCAATGTTTGCGTATAGTTTTGAAAATCTGGGAGCTCAGTGCACTATGTCTTATCACAAGAGATATTTGTTTATGTGACTTGGCCTTCTTAGAATTGGTAAGAAGGTCAGGGCGTTTGGCTTTCTTGATCAGGTGACAGGCTTTGTTCAGCGTATGAGAGTGATAGCCCCTATGTCTGAAACGTAGTTCCATGTTGTGTAGTTCCTTCTGGAACACCTGGTCTTCACTACAATTGCGACGAATCCTAGTGCTTTCCCCATATGGAATGGCCTCAATCTGAGACTTAAGGTGTGAGCTTGTGGCGTGCAAGATCACATTAGGTGCTGTGGGTTTCCTGAAAAGTTTGGTGCAGATGTTACCATGCTCTATATAAATGGTAAGGTAAACAAAGTTAATAGAGGATTGACTGGCCTCATGCATAAACTTGATATTCAAGGTGTTGTTGTTTAGATGTTCAGTGAAGAGTGTTAGAGAAAGTGCATCACCCGACCAAAATACAAGGATGTCATCAATATATCTTACCCAGTACAATATGTGTTGTATCAGGGGGAGAGGGCAAGACTACCACACATGCGTTTTCTCCAGGTACCCCATATACAGATTAGTATAGGATGGAGAGAACTTAGCCCCCTATGCCACTCCTTGTATTTGACGATACCAGCACCCATTGTGTAAGAAAACGTTGTTGTCTAGGACCGTACCTATGAGGTCCAAAAGCATGTTGGTATGTTCAAGTAGGGAGGCATCCCTGGTGTCCAGGTAGTGTTGAATAGCTGATAGACCCTCTAACCTGGGGATGCTGGTATATAGAGAAGTAACATACAAGGTTACTAGATAGTGGCCTTCCGTCCAGTCAAAGTCTGCAATCTTGCAAAGTAAATCTTTGGTGACCCTGATATACGAGGGTAAATTATGAACAAAGGGCTGTAGAAAAATGTCAATATATTCTGACAATTTCTCCGTAGGGGAGCCAATGCCAGAAATGATGGGTCTACCCGGGGGGGAAGGTGCCCACTTTGTGTATCTTTGGTAGGACATATATACATAGCGAAGTGGGTGTACTATTGTACAGATATTTAAACTCCATATCTGAGATGAGATCAAGATTAAAAAAAAATTGAAGTTTTTGTAGAATGCATCTTTTAACCCCCGACATGGGGTTGGAGATGAGTTTTTGATATGCGGTGCTATCTGATAGTTGGCGATCCAGTTCCGAGATGTAGTCTACTCTGTCCATAATAACAATGTTCCCACCCTTATCAGCCTCCTTGATAACGATGTCATTGCAAGTACCAAGAGAGTACAAAGCTTGTTTTTCGGCTAGAGTAATATTATGCGAAGGGATGGTCTTGTGTCCCAACAGATATTGTTCCTCCATATGATAAAGATCGCTAGTCATTTTATCATAGAAGGAATCAATTGCATAGTCTCTGGGTATTACAGGTGTAAATTTGGAAGTTGTTCTCAAGCCACTAAGCATCCTAGTATTGGAGGCTATGTTCAAATCAGCAAGAATCTCTGATAGTGGTGGGATGGGGCCCTCCTTGTGTTCAATTGATAGCAAAGTTTGAATGTCCTTGACATCTTTAATGGACATGGTACTTGGAGTATGGTACAGAGCAGTGGCAACCTGGGAAGGGGTATTTGTGTCATAGAAGTACTTATAGAGTTTGCATTTGCGAATGAACTTGAAAAGACTAATATGGAATTGTGTAAAATCAGGTAGTGCAGTGGGTACAAACCATAGACCTTTTTTGAGGATGTTGATTTGGTCGGGATTCAGAGTCACAGACGATATGTTGACAATTGAAATGGTATCAGGGGTATGTCTCATGGAAGCGCGTTCGTCAGTCATTGTTGTGCATTGCGAGTTATCGAACGCGTGGTGACGCCCTCCTGTCTTCTGTTCATGTCTGTGTTTGTGTTCTCCCCGCCTGATGGCCTTATGGGTATTTCTTCCCTCCTTTGTAGTTATTTTTGGCCCTTTCGATATATCTCCAGTTCTAGAGGGCAATTGTGCATGGTCTCTCGTGTCCTCAGTAGTACCACTAGAGATACTAGATATATCTGTGTCACTAGTCGTGAAGCTGGAAAGAGGAAGGTCTTTTTTGGTTGTTGTAAACTCCCTACTACTGTCTAATTTGGTATTGTCATATTTTCGTGCAAAAGTAAACACCCTGCTATTTTTATAGTCATTATCGTCTCTCCTAAGTTTACGCAGTTTTTTATCCTTAATGTACAGCTGATGTTTCTGAAGGACCTCCTTAAGTATGTTAAAGTTTTTTGCTTTGGTATCAGGTGAATCTATGTCATTAATGTCCTTTTCAAGCAGTGCTATGTCCTGTAATAGTTTGTCTCTTTTGGCCTTAGCATCGCAAACAATGATATCCATCATACCATACGATGAAGTTATAAGAAGCTGTTCCCATTCCTTTAATAAGTCAGGGCTGAGAACATCAAATGAAGGGAACAAGATAACCCTCAGGCCCCTTGGGATTTGTTTATTCTCCATATATTTCTGTAAGATCGTGTAGTCCTACCACTGTGAGAGTTCCTGTTTCCTTAAACGTTCAAGTTTGATAAACTTCATTCTGAGACCCTCCTTTGTGGGCTTATGTGCATGAGGTACAATATTTTGGGCACCAGTTTGAAATATTTCTCCTCCTCTCCACCCACCTACTCTATGTATTTAATCTTAGATTGGAGGGTCCATATGCCCTTCCATTGATTTGGCTTAGATCCATTTTACATTACCATAAGTTTTAGTGGCCCACAAAGCTGACTGAGATTAATAACCTCAGCTGACGTAGTCTACGTCATTTATTATTATGCATCGTTTTCATGCCCGGTATTATGCTCTGGCAGTTACTCAGTACACTCAACATGGCGCCTCATAAGTGCCGTCTAGTTAAGGATAGGTGTTTTTTCCACATTGCGTTCTGTGTCCTTTTTCTATTTTGAACGTGCTAATATAGACGCCAGTCCCAACCAGGGAGCGTCTTCATGAACCTGCAGCGTTATCACGCACAAGCCGCTTCTGCTTTTCCTCCCTGACTCTCGGGACTTTGAAAGGTCAGGTAAGGGGCCGCACATATGCCGTGCCACTCACGTAGGAGCCTATGAGGTATGGAAATCGAGTGAAACCCAGCTATGCAAAAGTTCAAATAACCTGGGAGACGCACCCGTCATAGACCAGAAAGAATATGTCCTCCCACAAAAACCCTTCACGGCTTGTTGTCCGTAACCGCTCCTACGTGAGTGGCACATCATATGTGCGGCCCCTTACCTGACCTTTCAAAGTCCCGAGAGTCAGGGAGGAAAAGCAAAAGCGGCTTGCGCGTGATAACGCTGCAGGTTCATGAAGACGCACCCCAGTTGGGACTGGCGTCTATGTTAGCACGTTCAAAATAGAAAAAGGACTCAGAACGCAATGTGGAAAAAACACCTATCCTTAACTAGACTGCACTTATGGGGCGCCATGTTGAGTGTACTGAGTAACTGCCAGGGCATAATACTGGACATGAAAACGATGCATAATAATAAATGACGTAGACTACGTCAGCGGAGGTTATTAATCTCAATCAGCTATGTGGGCCACTAAAACTTATGGTAATGTAAAATGGATCTAAGCCAAATCAATGGAAGGGCATATGGACCCTCCAATCTAAGATTAAATACATAGAGTAGGTGGGTGCAGAGGAAAATAGGAGAGATACATAGGAAAGATATGTGATAAATAAGAGACAGGAATGAACCAGAGAAAGAAAAGAAGAAGAGAAGAGGAAAAAAGGAGAAAAGGGAAAATCAGGAAAACAATGAACCGCCACCATTCACATTATGTAGTCCCAAAAAAGGCATGTATGCATAGCATGTCAAAGAATGGGAAAAACACGACTAAGACATATTGTTGTACACCACTGATAACGGGTGTTTCACATTGACAAGAATGTAATACATTGTGCAGAGTGAGGGAAAAATGTGTTACATTCCCCTAAAAACAGTGTCCAAACAAATAGAGACGGGTGAGGTGTTGTTAACCCCAAATCCTGCATACACATTTAACCTAACAAACAATACCCAATATACAATAACCGGAAATGAAGTATAAAGGGAATTCCCCTTAGGCAGTTATGTATGTGCTGTTAGTTAGCTACTTAGTACAATTACATTTCACAACCAATAGTACAGCGTTACCTTCAACAGTGAAATATACATTCAAAAGGTATATATGCATGTACAAAAAGGACATGGCACATGTTAAGAAAAAGAAAGGGGGGAAGGAGATAATAGACATACGTGGGAAAGCCACAATATTTAGAGAAATACATGTAGGTCCTTGTGGATGTTGAGACCCAGTTCTACAGCCCATAGTTTGATAATCCACCTGCTTTCAAGGCGTCTAAGGGCCAAAGTCCTGTTGCCTCCTCGAGGTGTCCTGTTCAATGAGTCAGTCCCATGGACAGCAATGTCCAAGACTTCTCTGTGTCCATGTGACTCATTATAGTGAATTGCAAAAGGGTAGTTAATATTCGATGATCGAATAGCTCTCAGATGTTCTTGTATTCTCTCTTTTAATGGTTGAATAGTGCTTCCAACATATATAAGCCCACACGTACAGATAATACAGTACACCACAAAACTAGTATTACAGTTGATGAAGTGTTTGATTTTGTGTGTAACCTGTGTGTTGTATTGGAAACTCACTATCTTATCTTTGATGTACCCACAGATGTTGCAATGGCCACATCTATAGGTACCTGGTGGAGGTTTAGGCAACCAGGTATCCTTACTATCTGGTGGCATGAAGCTATGACATAACTGGTCACGTAGGGTAGTACCTCTCTTGTATGTAATACTGGGTCTCGTAGTAAGACGGCTCCTCAGTATGTCATCAGTTAGTAATAATGACCAATGTTTGTTTATAGTTTTGAAAATCTGGGAGCTCAGTGCACTATGTCTTATCACAAGAGATATTTGTTTATGTGACTTGGCCTTCTTAGAATTGGCAAGAAGGTCAGGGTGTTTGGCTTTCTGGATCATGTTACAGGCTTTGTTCAGAGTATGAGAGTGATAGCCCCTATGTCTGAAACGTAGTTCCATGTTGTGTAGTTCCTTCTGGAACACCTGGTCTTCACTACAATTGTGACGAATCCTAGTGCTTTCCCCATATGGAATGGCCTCAATCTGAGACTTAGGGTGTGAGCTTGTGGCGTGCAAGATCGCATTACGTGCTGTGGGTTTCCTGAAAAGTTTGGTGCAGATTTTACCATGCTCTATAGAAATGGTAAGGTCAAGAAAGTTAATAGAGGATTGACTGGCTTCATGCATAAACTTGATATTCAAGGTGTTGTTGTTTAGATGTTCAGTGAAGAGTGTTAGAGAAAGTGCATCACCCGACAAAAATACTAGGATGTCATCAATATATCTTCCCCAGTACAATATGTGTTGTGGCAGGGGGGGAGGGCAAGACTGCCACACATGCGTTTTCTCCAGGTACCCCATATACAGATTAGCATAGGATGAAGAGAACTTAGCCCCCTTGGCCACTCCTTGTATTTGACGACACCAGCACCCATTATGTAAGAAAACGTTGTTGTCTAGGACCGTACCTATGAGGTCCAAAAGCATGTTGGTATGTTCAAGTAGGGAGGCATCCCTGGTGTCCAGGTAGTGTTGAATAGCTGATAGACCCTCTAACCTGGGGATGCTGGTATATAGAGAAGTAACATACAAGGTTACTAGGTAGTGGCCTTCCATCCAATCAAAGTCTGCAATCTTGCAAAGTAAATCTTTGGTGTCCCTGATATACGAGGGTAAATTATGAACAAAGGGCTGTAGAAAAATGTCAATATATTCTGACAATTTCTTCGTAGGGGAGCCAATGCCAGAAATGATGGGTCTACCCGGGGGGAAGGTGCCCACATTGTGTATCTTTGGTAGGACATATATACATAGCGAAGTGGGTGTACTATTGTACAGATATTTAAACTCCATATCTGAGATGAGATCAAGATTAAAAAAAGTTTGAAGTTTTTGTAGAATGCATCTATTAACCCCCGACATGGGGTTGGAGATGAGTTTTTGATATGCGGTGCTATCCGATAGTTGGCGATCCAGTTCCGAGATGTAGTCTACTCTGTCCTTAATAACAATGTTCCCACCCTTATCAGCCTCCTTGATAACGATGTCATTGCAAGTACCAAGAGAGTACAAAGCTTGTTTTTCGGCTAGAGTAATATTATGCGAAGGGATGGTCTTGTGTCCCAACAGATATTGTTCCTCCATATGATGAAGATCGCTAGTCATTTTATTATAGAAGGAATCAATTACATAGTCTATGGGTATTACAGGCATAAATTTGGAAGTTGTTCTCAAGCCACTAAGCATCCTAGTATTGGAGGCTATGTTCAAATCAGCAAGAATCTCTGATAGTTGTGGGATGGGGCCCTCCTTGTGTTCAATTGATAGCAAAGTTTGAATGTCCTTGACATCTTTAATGGGCATGGTACTTGGGGTATGGTACAGAGCAGTGGCAACCTGGGAAGGGGTATTTGTGTCATAGAAGTACTTATAGAGTTTGCATTTGCGAATGAACTTGAAAAGACTAATATGGAGTTGTGTAAAATCAGGTAGTGCAGTGGGTACAAACCCTAGACCTTTTTTGAGGATGTTGGTTTGGTCGGGATTCAGAGTCACAGACGATATGTTGACAATTGAAATGGTATCAGGGGTATGTCTCATGGAAGCGCGTTCGTCAGTCATTGTTGTGCATTGCGAGTTATTGAAAGCGTGGTGACACCCTCCGGTCTTCTGTTCATGTCTGTGTTTGTGTTTTCCCCGCCTGATGGCCTTATGGGTATTTCCTCCCTCCTTTGTAGTTGTTTTTGGCCCTTTCGATATCTCTCCAGTTCTAGAGGGCAATTGTGCTTGGTCTCTCGTGTCCTCACAAGTACCACTAGAGATACTAGATATATCCGTGTCACTAGTCGAGAAGCTGGAAAGAGGAAGGTATTTTTTGGTTGTTGTAAACTCCCTACTACTGTCTAATTTGGTATTGTCATATTTTTGTGCAAAAGTAAACACCCTGCCATTTTTATAGTCATTATCGTCTCTCCTAAGTTTACGTTGTTTTTAATCCTTAATGTACAGCTGATGTTTCTGAAGGACCTCCTTAAGTATGTTAAAGTTTTTTGCTTTGGTATCAGGTGAATCTATGTCATTAATGTCCTTTTCAAGCAGTGCTATGTCCTGTAATAGTTTGTCTCTTTTGGCCTTAGCATCGCGAATAATGATATCCATCATATCATACGATGAAGTTATAAGAAGCTGTTCCCATTCCTTTAATAAGTCAGGGCTGAGATCATCAAATGAAAGGAACAAGATAACCCTCAGGCCCCTTGGGATTTGTTTATTCTCCATATATTTCTGTAAGATCGTGTAGTCCCACCACCGTGAGAGTTCCTGTTTCCTTAAACGTTCAAGTTTGATAAACTTCGTTCTGAGACCCTCCTTTGTGGGCTTATGTGCATGAGGTACAACATTTTGGGCACCAGTTTGAAATATTTCTCCTCCTCTCTACCCACCTACTCTATGTATTTAATCTTAGATTGGAGGGTCCATATGCCCTTCCATTGATTTGGCTTAGATCCATTTTACATTACCATAAGTTTTAGAGGCCCACATAGCTGACTGAGATTAATAACCTCCGCTGACTTAGTCTACGTCATTTATTATTATGCATCGTTTTCATGCCCGGTATTATGCCCTGGCAGTTACTCAGTACACTCAACATGGCGCCTCATAAGTGCCGTCTAGTTAAGGATAGGTGTTTTTTCCACATTGCGTTCTGTGTCCTTTTTCTATTTTGAACGTGCTAATATAGACGCCAGTCCCAACCGGGGCACGTCTTCATGAACCTGCAGCGTTATCACGCGCAAGCCGCTTCTGCTTTTCCTCCCTGACTCTCGGGACTTTGAAAGGTCAGGTAAGGGGCTGCACATATGCCGTGCCACTCGCGTAGGAGCCTATGAGGTATGGAAATCGAGTGAAACCCAGCTATGCAAAAGTTCAAATAACCTGGGAGACGCACCCGTCATAGACCAGAAAGAATATGCCCTCCCATAAAAAGCCTTCACGGCTTGTTGTCCGTAACCGCTCCTACGTGAGTGGCACAGCATATGTGCGCCCCTTATCTGACCTTTCAAAGTCCCGAGAGTCAGGGAGGAAAAGCAGAAGCAGCTTGTGCGTGATAACGCTGCAGGTTCATGAAGACTCGCCCCAGTTGGGACTGGCGTCTATATTAGCACGTTCAAAATTGAAAAAGGACTCAGAACGCAATGTGGAAAAAACACCTATCCTTAACTAGACAGCACTTATGAGGCGCCATGTTGAGTGTACTGAGTAACTGCCAGGGCATAATACCGGGCATGAAAACGATGCATAATAATAAATGACGTAGACTACGTCAGCGGAGGTTATTAATCTCAGTCAGCTATGTGGGCCACTAAAACTTATGGTAATGTAAAATGGATCTAAGCCAAATCAATGGAAGGGCATAAGGACCCTCCAATCTAAGATTAAATACATAGAGTAGGTGGGTGGAGAGGAAAATAGGAGAGATACATAGGAAAGATATGTGATAAATAAGAGACAGGAATGAACCAGAGAAAGAAAAGAAGAAGAGAAGAGGAAAAAAGGAGAAAAGGGGAAATCAGGAAAACAATGAACCGCCACCATGCACATTATGTAGTCCCAAAAAAGGCATGTCAAAGAATGGGAAAAACACGACTAAGACATATTGTTGTACACCACTGATAACGGGTGTTTCACATAGACAAGAATGTAATACATTGTGTAGAGTGAAGGAAAAACTTGTTACATTCCCCTAAAAACAGTGTCCAAACAAATAGAGACGGGTGAGGTGTTGTTAACCCCAAATCCTGCATACACATTTAACCTAACAAACAATACCCAATATACAATAACCGGAAATGAAGTATAAAGGGAATTCCCCTTAGGCAGTTATGTATGTGCTGTTAGTTAGCTACTTAGTACAATTACATTTCACAACCAATAGTACAGCGTTACCTTCAACAGTGAAATATACATTCAAAAGGTATATATGCATGTACAAAAAGGACATGGCACATGTTAAGAAAAAGAAAGGGTAGAAGGAGATAATGGAAATACGTGGGAAAGCCACAATATTTAGAGAAATACATGTAGGTCCTTGTGGATGTTGAGACCCAGTTCTACAGCCCGTAGTTTGATAATCCACCTGCTTTCAAGGCGTCTAAGGGCCAAAGTCCTGTTGCCACCTCGAGGTGTCCTGTTGAATGAGTCAGTCCCATGGACAGCAATGTCCAAGACTTCTCTGTGTCCATGTGACTCATTATAGTGAATTGCAAAAGGGTAGTTAATATTCGATGATCGAATAGCTCTCAGATGTTCTTGTATTCTCTCTTTTAATGGTTGAATAGTGCTTCCAACATATATAAGCCCACACGTACAGATAACACAGTACACCACAAAACTAGTATTACAGTTGATGAAGTGTTTGATTTTGTGTGTAACCTGTGTGTTGTATTGGAAACTCACTATCTTATCTTTGATGTACCCACAGATGTTGCAATGGCCACATCTATAGGTACCTGGTGGAGGTTTAGGCAACCAGGTATCCTTACTATCTGGTGGCATGAAGCTATGACATAACTGGTCACGTAGGGTAGTACCTCTCTTGTATGTAATACTGGGTCTCGTAGTAAGACGGCTCCTCAGTATGTCATCAGTTAGTAATAACGACCAATGTTTGCGTATAGTTTTGAAAATCTGGGAGCTCAGTGCACTATGTCTTATCACAAGAGATATTTGTTTATGTGACTTGGCCTTCTTAGAATTGGCAAGAAGGTCAGGGCGTTTGGCTTTCTGGATCATGTTACAGGCTTTGTTCAGAGTATGAGAGTGATAGACCCTATGTCTGAAACGTAGTTCCATGTTGTGTAGTTCCTTCTGGAACACCTGGTCTTCACTACAATTGCGACGAATCCTAGTGCTTTCCCCATATGGAATGGCCTCAATCTGAGACTTAAAGTGTGAGCTTGTGGCGTGCAAGATCGCATTACGTGCTGTGGGTTTCCTGAAAAGTTTGGTGCAGATTTTACCATGCTCTATAGAAATGGTAAGGTCAAGAAAGTTAATAGAGGATTGACTGGCCTCATGCATAAACTTGATATTCACGGTGTTGTTGTTTAGATGTTCAGTGAAGAGTGTTAGAGAAAGTGCATCACCCGACAAAAATACTAGGATGTCATCAATATATCTTCCCCAGTACAATATGTGTTGTGGCAGGGGGGGAGGGCAAGACTGCAACACATGTGTTTTCTCCAGGTACCCCATATACAGATTAGCATAGGATGAAGAGAACTTAGCCCCCATGGCCCCTCCTTGTATTTGACGATACCAGCACCCATTATGTAAGAAAACGTTGTTGTCTAGGACCGTACCTTTGAGGTCCTAAAGCATGTTGGTATGTTCAAGTAGGGAGGCATCCCTGGTGTCCAGGTAGTGTTGAATAGCTGATAGACCCTCTGTAACCGGACGTCTCCGGACGCCGGTTTCCAGGACATTGTGCGGAACGGACGCGAGCCTGTGACGTCAGACGCCTTCGGCGTCTGGACGACAACCGAAAGAAAAGACGGACCAAAAGAGGACGAAGAGAGAGAGGAGACGGAAGTGGTGTCTCGACGTGCGCTGCCGGAGGAGAAGGAGACCGGGACGCCGACGACAGAGAAGAAGGAACCCGCCGAAGGAACCGAGACCCCGAGAGAGAGAGGAGAGTCCCGGGGCTCTCCCGCCCCCGTCGGAGAGAAGCCGGGAGGCTGCCAAAGTGCCGGCCACGTCCCAGGAGGGGCGTGGTCACCTCAGGTACGTTCGTACCGCAGCTGGGGGTTTGCTAGAGGGTGGTTGTTAGGGAAAAGGGGAGCCAAGGGAAAGGAAGGGAGGTCCTGCCGGGAAGGGGAGGCCATATAACAAAGACCCCTAAAATAAAACCTAACCTCACAAAAACCAACCACCAGAGGATTTCTACAAGGAGGAGAAGGTCTGAGAACACCCATAGGGGGGAACCACAAACCAACGGGCAGTTAAACCCTCACTTCCCTTCACTTATACCTAGCCCCCCCCTCACCGCCCTACTAACCCTATATACTTACTTTATATATATATCCCACTTACCTGTTTTGTTATCCTCCTTTCTATTTCTTTGGAGAGCCGGGCCCCTGACGAGGAGGAGGACCAGAGACCTTCCCAAGGCTGGACCGCGTTACTCACGGACTACCACCAAAATCCTGAAAGAGAAAAACAAGGGGGAACTTTTTTTTTTGTTAATTATTTCTGGATTGCAAGTGCGTTATCCGTGTGAACAAAACAAGGGATAAAAAGCCATCCTTAAAACCAAAACACGAATAAAATAACTAAAACCTACCTTCTGCGCCTGTTATCTTATTCCAATATCCCTTTTATGTGCTTCAGGGATAAAGAACCCATTACAGTGGTGTCAGAAGTGGGATATTGGAATAACTACAGGTAACCAAAGACGATGGAGGGCACACCCAGCCTATCGGAGATGATGCAGCAGCTAGCCGCAGGGCAGAGGCATCTGCAAGTAGTATGGGAAGAGCAACAGAAGGAGGCTAAAGTGGAAAGGGAGGCCCTACAAAGCGCTCTGAAAAGTCAGGCCACTATCATGGCCAACAATCAGTTGGTCCATGAGACTGCAATCAAAAACCTCACGGACACTATTGCCGCTACCCGGGTACATCCGAACGTACCCAGTTCGGTCCTGCAGCGATATCAGGAAGGCGAAGACCCGGATGCCTTTTTCACGAATTTCGAGCGGGTTGCTACTTCCGCCACCTGGCCCCCGGATAGGTGGGGCCAATACATCGCCCCGTTATTGACAGGAACTCTCCAAGCGGCTTATCAAGCGGTAAACCCCGGCGGAACGACACCCTATCAGGATATTAAGAAGAGTATCCTGGAGCGGGTGGGGTTTGATACCGAACATTATAGGGTCCGGTTTAGGAAAGCCAAGTGGGGACCCTCCGAGAATCCCCGGGCCCTATATTTTCGAATTAAGGACTTGGGACTCAAATGGCTAGGTCCCATTGGGACCAATAGGGAGGATATCATTGAGGTTGTTCTCCTAGAACAATATCTAGATGCTCTACCTACCAATACCCGTAATTGGATCAAGCAACACCCAAGTCCAGATACTAACACCACTATTGAATTAGCCTGTGCCTTTCACCGCTCCCTCGAGTTCAAAATCCCTCCCGTACGGCCAACACTTAACCCCCTCTGACAGAACCTCGGACCCTCCCCAACCCTAGGGCGAAAACCAACCGAGGATCCGGGAAAATTACGAGGTCCCGAAAGATCCTATATGCAACAACCACAGTGTTTTAGCTGTGGAGAGTGGGGACATATCGCCCGGGTTTGCCCACTGAAGTCAGAAAAGTCAGAGCCGATGGAAATAGGAGTCACCAGGGGGAGAGTCTTCTATACAGGGGGAAAGGAAACCCGATACAAGAAGAGACTTGTTATCAATGGAAGAACCACAGTAGCGCTCATCGACTCAGGGTGCAGCCAATCTGTAATTCGTGCTGATTTATTGGAAAAACCCCTTTTTGCTTCAGGGCTTACAGTATCCATATGTTGTATTCATGGAGATACAAGAGAATACCCCCTAATCTGGACAACTTTGTCCTGGGATGGAAAAGAAGTCCCCATAAGGATGGGGGTGGTGGAACGATTAGTCGAAGAAGCTATCATAGGAACCGACTTCCCTGACTTTTCGGAACTTCTTGACAGTACAAAAGACTCTGAAAACATGAGCACATGGTGGAAAAGAGCTCCTTTTTCTAGTACACCAATAACACCACCGGTGCTTAAATACCGACCCTCCCGAAAAGAAAAGAGAGAAACCCGAAGAGTCTTTTCCCAAGGAAACATGAGTCCAGATAGGGTAATTACAAAGGTCCTTACTCTTACTGACCTTCCCCCATTCCGTAGTTGTCAAAGAGAAGATCCGAGTTTGATCCATGCCTGGAAAAATGCCCGACCCCGGGAACCCCAAGACAAAAGCCCCTCTTTTACCATAATCAGAAACCTGTTGTACCGTGTCACTGGTAATAACCGAGAAGAAAAGAAGCAGCTATTAGTCCCCGAACCTTATAGACCACAAGTCCTACACCTAGCCCATAGCCAGCCAGGGGGGGGTCACTATGGCAGGGAAAAAACAGAAGAATATCTGTTGAGGAAGTTTTACTGGCCGGGGGTCTTTTCACAGATTAGGAGGTTTTGTCAGCAATGTCCCAAATGCCAAATGATTGATCCTGGTCCCAAAAGAAGAGCCCCCTTACAACCGTTGCCCATTATAGACATCCCTTTTTCAAGAATAGGAATGGACATTGTAGGTCCTCTCCTACCTTCTTCTAGAGGATACCGTTATATACTGGTATTAGTGGATTATGCCACCAGATACCCAGAAGCCATCCCACTCAGCAGTATTAACTCCAAGAGCGTAGCTCATGCAATGATAGGGTTCTTCTCCCGAATAGGCTTTCCCCGAGAAATTTTAACAGACCAAGGTACCCAGTTCATGTCCAACTTGATGTCACAAATATGTCAACTTCTGGGGATCAAACAGTTACGGACAGCGGTTTATCATCCTCAAACGGATGGTTTGGTGGAAAGGTATAACCGCACTCTGAAAACTCTACTAAAGAAATCTATTTCAGAGACAGGTAAGGACTGGGATAGAAAACTCCCCTTAGTGTTATACGCTATCAGGACCCATGAACAAGCTTCCACGGGCCATAGTCCATTTGAATTATTGTTCGGACGACAGCCCAGGACCTTGTTAGATATGGCTGCCGAGTTATGGGAGGAGGAGGACGGAGAAAAATCCCTCTTAGAATATACCCAGGAGTTAAAAACCAACATCCAAAATGTGTGGGAAAATGTAAGGGAGCATATGGAAAAGGCTCAAGAAAAGCAGAAAAGATATTACGACAGGAATACCCAATTAAGGACCTTTACCATAGGTGATAAGGTGTTAGTGCTTCTCCCTAGCTCAGACAACAAGTTGCTGGCAAAGTGGCAGGGACCTTATAAAGTGATAGGGGTAATAACCCCCGTGACCTATAAGATCCAGCTCACAGATAGTTCCAACCGGTCCCAGATCTTTCATGTCAATCTCTTGAAAAAGTGGGAAGAGCCACAGGGAGAACCAACCAGGGGATGCCTAGTTAACACCGTTAAGGAGTTAGAGATAGGGTGGTGTCCCACTGAGCATCCTAGCGGAAACGAGGTGCCTCCCATAAATAGCGAAATCTCGATCCAACAGAGTGAGCAATTAAATCAGCTCCTCCATGTTCATGCCCATGTGTTCTCCTCGATACCAGGCAAGACCAAGCTGGTACATCATCAAATCATAACCCCACCTGGCAAGGTCATACGCTTACGACCATATCGTATCCCAGAAGCTAGAAAGATCCTGGTAGAAAACGAAATAGAAAAGATGTTAGACCTAGGCGTTATAGAGCCTTCCCAGAGTCCCTGGTGTTCCCCGGTGGTATTAGTGCCAAAGCCAGATGGGTCCATACGTTTCTGTATTGACTTTAGACAAGTCAATTCTATATCCCAGTTTGATACCTATCCCCTTCCAAGGGTAGACGAACTCTTAGAGAAGTTGGGAAAAGCTAGGTACATGTCTACACTCGACTTGACCAAAGGCTATTGGCAGATTCCTTTGACGCCAGAAGATAAAGAGAAAACGGCCTTCTCTACCCCCTCTGGGTTATACCATTTTAAGGTTCTCCCTTTCGGGTTACATGGGGCACCCGCCACCTTCCAACGTCTCATCGACACCATTCTACGACCTCATACCAGATACGCTGCCGCGTATCTGGATGATATCGTTATCCACAGCGAGACTTGGGAGGACCACTTGACACATTTAACCAAAATCTTTACAGCGTTACGAGGGGCTGGGTTAACAGCCAATGCCTCCAAAAGCCGATTGGCGTTCAATGAGATCTCTTATCTAGGATATCATATAGGGAAAGGTATACTTAGACCACAAATGAGTAAAGTCGAAGCCATCCTACGGATAGAGGCACCCACAACGAAAAAGGAGGTCCGCTCATTCTTAGGTTTAGTAGGCTACTACCGAAGATTTATACCCCATTATTCCACCGTGGCCGCTCCCCTAACCGATCTCCTGAGGAAAGGACAGAAAAAAAATATCACGAATTTAAACCCCGTACAATCCCAGAGTTACCGTACCCTCCAAAGATACCTCACTACCCAACCGATTTTAAAATGTCCTGACTTCACTGTCCCCTTTCACCTCCAAACGGATGCCTCAGACGTGGGTCTGGGGGCCGTGCTTTTTCAGAAAGATGGGAAAGGTATTAGTCACCCCGTGGTCTTTATTAGCCGTAAACTGTTTCCCAGGGAGCGAAACTATCCCATTATTGAGCGAGAATGTCTCGCCATCAAGTGGGCACTTGAGAGCCTCCAATATTACCTCCTGGGAAGATCCTTTCTATTATATACGGACCACGCTCCCCTCACCTGGCTATCGAGGTATAAAGATACTAACAGTCGCATATTGAGATGGTTTATGGAGCTTCAACCTTTCTCCTTCCAGGTTTGCCATCTCCCTGGTGATCTTATGGGACAGGCTGACTATTTATCCCGGTTCCCGGGACCTTTGGGGCTCGAACAGCCCCATTCAAGGGAGGGGATGTGTAACCGGACGTCTCCGGACGCCGGTTTCCAGGACATTGTGCGGAACGGACGCGAGCCTGTGACGTCAGACGCCTTCGGCGTCTGGACGACAACCGAAAGAAAAGACGGACCAAAAGAGGACGAAGAGAGAGAGGAGACGGAAGTGGTGTCTCGACGTGCGCGGCCGGAGGAGAAGGAGACCGGGACGCCGACGACAGAGAAGAAGGAACCCGCCGAAGGAACCGAGACCCCGAGAGAGAGAGGAGAGTCCCGGGGCTCTCCCGCCCCCGTCGGAGAGAAGCCGGGAGGCTGCCAAAGTGCCGGCCACGTCCCAGGAGGGGCGTGGTCACCTCAGGTACGTTCATACCGCAGCTGGGGGTTTGCTAGAGGGTGGTTGTTAGGGAAAAGGGGAGCCAAGGGAAAGGAAGGGAGGTCCTGCCGGGAAGGGGAGGCCATATAACAAAGACCCCTAAAATAAAACCTAACCTCACAAAAACCAACCACCAGAGGATTTCTACAAGGAGGAGAAGGTCTGAGAACACCCATAGGGGGGAACCACAAACCAACGGGCAGTTAAACCCTCACTTCCCTTCACTTATACCTAGCCCCCCCCTCACCGCCCTACTAACCCTATATACTTACTTTATATATATATCCCACTTACCTGTTTTGTTATCCTCCTTTCTATTTCTTTGGAGAGCCGGGCCCCTGACGAGGAGGAGGACCAGAGACCTTCCCAAGGCTGGACCGCGTTACTCACGGACTACCACCAAAACCCTGAAAGAGAAAAACAAGGGGGAACTTTTTTTTTTGTTAATTATTTCTGGATTGCAAGTGCGTTATCCGTGTGAACAAAACAAGGGATAAAAAGCCATCCTTAAAACCAAAACACGAATAAAATAACTAAAACCTACCTTCTGCGCCTGTTATCTTATTCCAATATCCCTTTTATGTGCTTCAGGGATAAAGAACCCATTACAGTGGTGTCAGAAGTGGGATATTGGAATAACTACAGGTAACCAAAGACGATGGAGGGCACACCCAGCCTATCGGAGATGATGCAGCAGCTAGCCGCAGGGCAGAGGCATCTGCAAGTAGTATGGGAAGAGCAACAGAAGGAGGCTAAAGTGGAAAGGGAGGCCCTACAAAGCGCTCTGAAAAGTCAGGCCACTATCATGGCCAACAATCAGTTGGTCCATGAGACTGCAATCAAAAACCTCACGGACACTATTGCCGCTACCCGGGTACATCCGAACGTACCCAGTTCGGTCCTGCAGCGATATCAGGAAGGCGAAGACCCGGATGCCTTTTTCACGAATTTCGAGCGGGTTGCTACTTCCGCCACCTGGCCCCCGGATAGGTGGGGCCAATACATCGCCCCGTTATTGACAGGAACTCTCCAAGCGGCTTATCAAGCGGTAAACCCCGGCGGAACGACACCCTATCAGGATATTAAGAAGAGTATCCTGGAGCGGGTGGGGTTTGATACCGAACATTATAGGGTCCGGTTTAGGAAAGCCAAGTGGGGACCCTCCGAGAATCCCCGGGCCCTATATTTTCGAATTAAGGACTTGGGACTCAAATGGCTAGGTCCCATTGGGACCAATAGGGAGGATATCATTGAGGTTGTTCTCCTAGAACAATATCTAGATGCTCTACCTACCAATACCCGTAATTGGATCAAGCAACACCCAAGTCCAGATACTAACACCACTATTGAATTAGCCTGTGCCTTTCACCGCTCCCTCGAGTTCAAAATCCCTCCCGTACGGCCAACACTTAACCCCCTCTGACAGAACCTCGGACCCTCCCCAACCCTAGGGCGAAAACCAACCGAGGATCCGGGAAAATTACGAGGTCCCGAAAGATCCTATATGCAACAACCACAGTGTTTTAGCTGTGGAGAGTGGGGACATATCGCCCGGGTTTGCCCACTGAAGTCAGAAAAGTCAGAGCCGATGGAAATAGGAGTCACCAGGGGGAGAGTCTTCTATACAGGGGGAAAGGAAACCCGATACAAGAAGAGACTTGTTATCAATGGAAGAACCACAGTAGCGCTCATCGACTCAGGGTGCAGCCAATCTGTAATTCGTGCTGATTTATTGGAAAAACCCCTTTTTGCTTCAGGGCTTACAGTATCCATATGTTGTATTCATGGAGATACAAGAGAATACCCCCTAATCTGGACAACTTTGTCCTGGGATGGAAAAGAAGTCCCCATAAGGATGGGGGTGGTGGAACGATTAGTCGAAGAAGCTATCATAGGAACCGACTTCCCTGACTTTTCGGAACTTCTTGACAGTACAAAAGACTCTGAAAACATGAGCACATGGTGGAAAAGAGCTCCTTTTTCTAGTACACCAATAACACCACCGGTGCTTAAATACCGACCCTCCCGAAAAGAAAAGAGAGAAACCCGAAGAGTCTTTTCCCAAGGAAACATGAGTCCAGATAGGGTAATTACAAAGGTCCTTACTCTTACTGACCTTCCCCCATTCCGTAGTTGTCAAAGAGAAGATCCGAGTTTGATCCATGCCTGGAAAAATGCCCGACCCCGGGAACCCCAAGACAAAAGCCCCTCTTTTACCATAATCAGAAACCTGTTGTACCGTGTCACTGGTAATAACCGAGAAGAAAAGAAGCAGCTATTAGTCCCCGAACCTTATAGACCACAAGTCCTACACCTAGCCCATAGCCAGCCAGGGGGGGGTCACTATGGCAGGGAAAAAACAGAAGAATATCTGTTGAGGAAGTTTTACTGGCCGGGGGTCTTTTCACAGATTAGGAGGTTTTGTCAGCAATGTCCCAAATGCCAAATGATTGATCCTGGTCCCAAAAGAAGAGCCCCCTTACAACCGTTGCCCATTATAGACATCCCTTTTTCAAGAATAGGAATGGACATTGTAGGTCCTCTCCTACCTTCTTCTAGAGGATACCGTTATATACTGGTATTAGTGGATTATGCCACCAGATACCCAGAAGCCATCCCACTCAGCAGTATTAACTCCAAGAGCGTAGCTCATGCAATGATAGGGTTCTTCTCCCGAATAGGCTTTCCCCGAGAAATTTTAACAGACCAAGGTACCCAGTTCATGTCCAACTTGATGTCACAAATATGTCAACTTCTGGGGATCAAACAGTTACGGACAGCGGTTTATCATCCTCAAACGGATGGTTTGGTGGAAAGGTATAACCGCACTCTGAAAACTCTACTAAAGAAATCTATTTCAGAGACAGGTAAGGACTGGGATAGAAAACTCCCCTTAGTGTTATACGCTATCAGGACCCATGAACAAGCTTCCACGGGCCATAGTCCATTTGAATTATTGTTCGGACGACAGCCCAGGACCTTGTTAGATATGGCTGCCGAGTTATGGGAGGAGGAGGACGGAGAAAAATCCCTCTTAGAATATACCCAGGAGTTAAAAACCAACATCCAAAATGTGTGGGAAAATGTAAGGGAGCATATGGAAAAGGCTCAAGAAAAGCAGAAAAGATATTACGACAGGAATACCCAATTAAGGACCTTTACCATAGGTGATAAGGTGTTAGTGCTTCTCCCTAGCTCAGACAACAAGTTGCTGGCAAAGTGGCAGGGACCTTATAAAGTGATAGGGGTAATAACCCCCGTGACCTATAAGATCCAGCTCACAGATAGTTCCAACCGGTCCCAGATCTTTCATGTCAATCTCTTGAAAAAGTGGGAAGAGCCACAGGGAGAACCAACCAGGGGATGCCTAGTTAACACCGTTAAGGAGTTAGAGATAGGGTGGTGTCCCACTGAGCATCCTAGCGGAAACGAGGTGCCTCCCATAAATAGCGAAATCTCGATCCAACAGAGTGAGCAATTAAATCAGCTCCTCCATGTTCATGCCCATGTGTTCTCCTCGATACCAGGCAAGACCAAGCTGGTACATCATCAAATCATAACCCCACCTGGCAAGGTCATACGCTTACGACCATATCGTATCCCAGAAGCTAGAAAGATCCTGGTAGAAAACGAAATAGAAAAGATGTTAGACCTAGGCGTTATAGAGCCTTCCCAGAGTCCCTGGTGTTCCCCGGTGGTATTAGTGCCAAAGCCAGATGGGTCCATACGTTTCTGTATTGACTTTAGACAAGTCAATTCTATATCCCAGTTTGATACCTATCCCCTTCCAAGGGTAGACGAACTCTTAGAGAAGTTGGGAAAAGCTAGGTACATGTCTACACTCGACTTGACCAAAGGCTATTGGCAGATTCCTTTGACGCCAGAAGATAAAGAGAAAACGGCCTTCTCTACCCCCTCTGGGTTATACCATTTTAAGGTTCTCCCTTTCGGGTTACATGGGGCACCCGCCACCTTCCAACGTCTCATCGACACCATTCTACGACCTCATACCAGATATGCTGCCGCGTATCTGGATGATATCGTTATCCACAGCGAGACTTGGGAGGACCACTTGACACATTTAACCAAAATCTTTACAGCGTTACGAGGGGCTGGGTTAACAGCCAATGCCTCCAAAAGCCGATTGGCGTTCAATGAGATCTCTTATCTAGGATATCATATAGGGAAAGGTATACTTAGACCACAAATGAGTAAAGTCGAAGCCATCCTACGGATAGAGGCACCCACAACGAAAAAGGAGGTCCGCTCATTCTTAGGTTTAGTAGGCTACTACCGAAGATTTATACCCCATTATTCCACCGTGGCCGCTCCCCTAACCGATCTCCTGAGGAAAGGACAGAAAAAAAATATCACGAATTTAAACCCCGTACAATCCCAGAGTTACCGTACCCTCCAAAGATACCTCACTACCCAACCGATTTTAAAATGTCCTGACTTCACTGTCCCCTTTCACCTCCAAACGGATGCCTCAGACGTGGGTCTGGGGGCCGTGCTTTTTCAGAAAGATGGGAAAGGTATTAGTCACCCCGTGGTCTTTATTAGCCGTAAACTGTTTCCCAGGGAGCGAAACTATCCCATTATTGAGCGAGAATGTCTCGCCATCAAGTGGGCACTTGAGAGCCTCCAATATTACCTCCTGGGAAGATCCTTTCTATTATATACGGACCACGCTCCCCTCACCTGGCTATCGAGGTATAAAGATACTAACAGTCGCATATTGAGATGGTTTATGGAGCTTCAACCTTTCTCCTTCCAGGTTTGCCATCTCCCTGGTGATCTTATGGGACAGGCTGACTATTTATCCCGGTTCCCGGGACCTTTGGGGCTCGAACAGCCCCATTCAAGGGAGGGGATGTGTAACCGGACGTCTCCGGACGCCGGTTTCCAGGACATTGTGCGGAACGGACGCGAGCCTGTGACGTCAGACGCCTTCGGCGTCTGGACGACAACCGAAAGAAAAGACGGACCAAAAGAGGACGAAGAGAGAGAGGAGACGGAAGTGGTGTCTCGACGTGCGCGGCCGGAGGAGAAGGAGACCGGGACGCCGACGACAGAGAAGAAGGAACGCGCCGAAGGAACCGAGACCCCGAGAGAGAGAGGAGAGTCCCGGGGCTCTCCCGCCCCCGTCGGAGAGAAGCCGGGAGGCTGCCAAAGTGCCGGCCACGTCCCAGGAGGGGCGTGGTCACCTCAGGTACGTTCATACCGCAGCTGGGGGTTTGCTAGAGGGTGGTTGTTAGGGAAAAGGGGAGCCAAGGGAAAGGAAGGGAGGTCCTGCCGGGAAGGGGAGGCCATATAACAAAGACCCCTAAAATAAAACCTAACCTCACAAAAACCAACCACCAGAGGATTTCTACAAGGAGGAGAAGGTCTGAGAACACCCATAGGGGGGAACCACAAACCAACGGGCAGTTAAACCCTCACTTCCCTTCACTTATACCTAGCCCCCCCCTCACCGCCCTACTAACCCTATATACTTACTTTATATATATATCCCACTTACCTGTTTTGTTATCCTCCTTTCTATTTCTTTGGAGAGCCGGGCCCCTGACGAGGAGGAGGACCAGAGACCTTCCCAAGGCTGGACCGCGTTACTCACGGACTACCACCAAAACCCTGAAAGAGAAAAACAAGGGGGAACTTTTTTTTTTGTTAATTATTTCTGGATTGCAAGTGCGTTATCCGTGTGAACAAAACAAGGGATAAAAAGCCATCCTTAAAACCAAAACACGAATAAAATAACTAAAACCTACCTTCTGCGCCTGTTATCTTATTCCAATATCCCTTTTATGTGCTTCAGGGATAAAGAACCCATTACACCCTCTAACCTGGGGATGCTGGTATATAGAGAAGTAACATACAAGGTTACTAGGTAGTGGCCTTCCGTCCAGTGAAATTCTGCAATCTTGCGAAGTAATTCTTTGGTGTCCCTGATATATGAGGGTAAATTATGAACAAAGGGCTGTAGAAAAATGTCAATATATTCTGACAATTTCTCCGTAGGGGAGCCAATGTCAGAAATGATGGGTCTACCCGGGGGGAAGGTGCCCAGTTTGTGTATCTTTGGTAGGACATATATACATAGCGAAGTGGGTGTACTATTGTACAGATATTTAAACTCCATATCTGAGATGAGATCAAGATTTTAAAAAGTTTGAAGTTTTTGTAGAATGCATCTTTTAACCCCCGACATGGGGTTGGAGATGAGTTTTTGATATGCGGTACTATCCGATAGTTGGCGATCCAGTTCCGAGATGTAGTCTACTCTGTCCATAATAACAATGTTCCCACCTTTATCAGCCTCCTTGATAACGATGTCATTGCAAGTACCAAGAGAGTACAAAGCTTGTTTTTCGGCTAGAGTAATATTATGCGAAGGGATGGTCTTGTGTCCCAACAGATATTGTTCCTCCATATGACAAAGATTGCTAGTCATTTTATTATCGAAGGAATCCATTGCATAGTCTCTGGGTATTACAGGTGTACATTTGGATATTGTTCTCAAGCCACTAAGCATCCTAGTATTGGAGGCTATGTTCAAATCAGCAAGAATCTCTGATAGTGGTGGGATGGGGCCTTCCTTGTGTTCAGTTGATAGCAAAGTTTGAATGTCCTTGACATCTTTAATGGACATGGTACTTGGAGTATGGTACAGAGCAGTGGCAACCTGGGAAGGGGTATTTGTGTCATAGAAGTACTTAAAGAGTTTACATTTGCGAATGAACTTGAAAAGACTAATATGGAGTTGTGTAAAATCAGGTAGTGCAGTGGGTAGAAACCCTACACCTTTTTTGAGGATGTTGGTTTGGTCGGGATTCAGAGTCACAGACGATATGTTAACAATTGAAATGGTATCAGGGGTATGTCTCATGGAAGCGCGTTCGTCAGTCATTGTTGTGCAGTGCGAGTTATCGAACGCGTGGTGATGCCCTCCGGTCTTCTGTTCATGTCTGTGTTTGTGTTTTCCCCGCCTGATGTCCTTATGGGTATTTCTTCCCTCCTTTGTAGTTGTTTTTGGCCCATTTGATATCTCTCCAGTTCTAGAGGGCAATTGTGCTTGGTCTCTTGTGTCCTCACTAGTACCACTAGAGATACTAGATATATCCGTGTCACTAGTTGTGAAGCTGGAAAGAGGAAGTTCTTTTTTGGTTGTTGTAAACTCCCTACTACTGTCTAATTTGGTATTGTCATATTTTCGTGCAAAAGTAAACACCCTGCCATTTTTATAGTCATTATCGTCTCTCCTAAGTTTACGTAGTTTTTTATCCTTAATGTACAGCTGATGTTTCTGAAGGACCTCCTTAAGTATGTTAAAGTTTTTTGCTTTGGTATCAGGTGAATCTATGTCATTAATGTCCTTTTCAAGCAGTGCTATGTCCTGTAATAGTTTGTCTCTTTTGGTCTTAGCATCGCAAATAATGATATCCATCATACCATACGATGATATAAGAAGCTGTTCCCATTCCTTTAATAAGTCAGGGCTGAGAACATCAAATGAAGGGAACAAGATAACCCTCAGGCCCCTTGGGATTTGTTTATTCTCCATATATTTCTGTAAGATCGTGTAGTCCCACCACCGTGAGAGTTCCTGTTTCCTTAAACGTTCAAGTTTGATAAACTTCGTTCTGAGACCCTCCTGTGTGGGCTTATGTGCATGAGGTACAATATTTTGGGCACCAGTTTGAAATATTTCTCCTCCTCTCCACCCACCTACTCTATGTATTTAATCTTGGATTGAACGGTCCATATGCCCTTCCATTGATTTGGCTTAGATCCATTTTACATTACCATAAGTTTTAGTGGCCCACATAGCTGACTGAGATTAATAACCTCAGCTGACGTAGTCTACGTCATTTATTATTATGCATTGTTTTCATGCCCGGTATTATGCCCTGGCAGTTACTCATTACACTCAACATGGCGCCTCATAAGTGCCGTCTAGTTAAGGATAGGTGTTTTTTCCACATTGCGTTCTGTGTCCTTTTTCTATTTTGAACGTGCTAATATAGACGCCAGTCCCAACCGGGCCGCGTCTTCATGAACCTGCAGCGTTATCACGCGCAAGCCGCTTCTGCTTTTCCTCCCTGACTCTCAGGACTTTGAAAGGTCAGGTAATTGGCCGCACATATGCTGTGCCACTCGCATAGGAGCGGTTACGGACAACAAGCCGTGAAGGCTTTTTGTGGGAGGGCATATTCTTTCTGGTCTATGACGGTTGCGTCTCCCGGGTTATTTTAACTTTTGCATAGCCTGGGTTCACTCGATTTGCATACCTCATAGGTGTTCGTTTTAAACATAGAGGCGTGCGCTTAACATTAAGGACACTTCCTTTTAGGCTTTATTACCCGCTATTACTTGGTGTGTAGAGATTATCTTAGCACGTTGTTGGTCATCTTTATTTTTGATCATAACCTTCGTTTGTGTGTACTTCTGATTCACTTCAATAGACATGTTTTTCCATACACACGTTTTTAAGTACTATACCTGGGCCTCACACGCTTCCTGGGTAGTTCATCCCTATATGTTGTAATGGTGAATACCTTCTCATAGGGTTAGTTTTTTCCTTCGTTTTTAGTATGTGTATCGCTATCTACGCCTCTTTATATGGCAGGCTCTTCTTACTCGCATGTTGCCTTCTCTTCTGTTTTCTGTTATACAGGTGTGGGTTTATCAGGGCCCGTACACGTGCCATCCATTATTATTTTTTCGGATGCCTTCAACCCTTACAGTCCTCATATCTTTAAGGACCGTTACCTCCTTATGCATTAAGGGACGGCTCTGGACACTGCTGTCGTCAATCATCATTGTGGTATGACTGAATCAGCCATTCGCTGTTCCCTACTCTCGCACGTTAATTTCCAGCAGGGACCTTAAAGTTTAGTCCACAATTTTCATGGGCCTCTTTCTTTTTCACATGACCCATTTGGGGGTACATTCCATTTGGCCTTGCTCAACAACAGTTCCTTAGTTTAATGTTGCGGGGGCACCGGTAGCTATTTCCTAAAGCGTGTTTTCGGTACCATTATTTTTATATTTTTACTTTTGGGTAACCTCACATTTTATTGTACCTAATATCCACGTTGGTGATCTCTGTACTCTCGCCTATTAATGCGTTTATCTTTTCTCACCTCTCCTCTCTCTTCACCGGCACTTTTTGGTGACGATTTTCGCTAAGTTTTCCATAACACTCTCCAGCTTGGGAGTATCTCTATTCCAATTTCCTTGTCACGCCTAAGGCTATATATTCCATGGAGAACATTTTTGTTTTGATTTGTTTACCACTGGTGTCATATGCACAAGATCATAAGAAAACACAATACACAGATATACTAAAAATAAAGGTACTTTATTTTTATGACAATATGGCAAAAGTATCTCAGTGAGTGCCCTCAGTATGAGGATGCCAAATATACACAAGATCTATGTACACAATACCAAAAATATGCAGTAATAGCAAAAGGAAGTAATGCAAGCAATGTAAAGTTACAGTAGATTGCAATAGGAGTACATAGGTATAGTGGCAACACAAACCATATACTCCAAAAGTGGAATGCGAACCACGAATGGACCCCAAACCTATGTGAGCTTGTAGAGGGTCACTGGGACTGTAAGAAAACAGTGAGGGTTAGAAAAATAGCCCACCCCAAGACCCTGAAAAGTAGGTGTAAAGTGCACCTATATTCCCCAGAGAGCACAGAAGTCGTGATGGGGGAATTCTGCAAGGAAGACCAACAACAGCAATGCAACCAATTTGGATTTCCGGACCTGAGTACCTGTGGAACAAGGGAACCAAGTCCAAGAGTCGCGTCAATGTCGAGAGAGGGCAGATGCCCAGGAAATGCCAGCTGAGGATGCAAATAAGCTGCCACCGGATGGTAGAAGCTGAGGATTCTGCAAGAACGAAGATGACTAGGAACTTCCCCTTTAGAGGATGGATGACCCACGTCATGAAGAAGCTTGCAGAGGTGTTCCCACGCAGGAAGACCGCAAACAAGCCTTGCTAGCTGCAAGGGTCGCGGTTAGGGTTTTTGGATGCTGCTGTGGCCCAGGAGGGACCAGGATGTCGCCACTTGGATGAGGAGACAGAGGGGGTGCCCAGCAAGTCAGGGAGCCCCCACAGAAGCAGGCAGTACCCACAGAAGTACCGGAACAGGCACTTAGAAGAGGAGTGAACCGGAGTCCATGCAAAGTCACAAAAGGGAGTCCCACAACGGCGGAGGAAAACTCAGAAGGTTGTGCACTGCAGGTTAGAGTGTCGGGGACCCAGGCTTGGCAGTGCACAGAGGAAATCCTGGAAGAGTGCACAGGAGCCGGAGCAGCTGCAAATCACGCGGTACCCAGCAATGCAGTCTAGCGTGGGGAGGCAAGGACTTACCTCCACCAAACTTGGACTGAAGAGTCACTGGACTGTGGGAGTCACTTGGACAGAGTTGCTGAGTTCCAGGGACCACGCTTGTTGTGCTGAGAGGGGACCCAGAGGACCGGTGATGCAGTCTTTTGTTGCCTGTGGTTGCAGGGGGAGGATTCCGTCGTCCCACGGGAGATTTCTTCAGAGCTCCTGGTGCACAAAGGAGGCAGGCTAGCCCCAGAGCATGCACCACCAGGAAACAGGCGAGAAAGCGACAGGATCAGCGATACAAGGTTGCAGTAGTCGTCTTTGCTACTTTGTTGCGGTTTTGCAGGTGTCCTGAGCAGTCAGCGGTCGATCCTTTGGCAGAAGGTGAAGAGAGAGATGCAGAGGAACTCTAGTGAGCTCTTGCATTCGGTATCTGAAGAATTCCCCAAAGCAGAGACCCTAAATAGCCAGAAAAAGAGGTTTGGCTACCTAGGAAGGAGGATAGGCTAGTAACACAGGTAAGAGGCTATCAGAAAGAGTCTCTGACGTCACCTGCTGGCCCTGGCCACTTAGAGCAGTCCAGTGTGCCAGCACACCTCTGAATCCAAGATGGCAGAGGTCTGGGGCACGCTGGAGGAGCTCTGGGCACCTCCCCTGGGAGATGCAGGTCAGGGGAGTGGTCACTCCCCTTTCCTTTGTCCAGTTTCGCCTCAGAGCAGGGCTGGGGGATCCCTGAACCGGTGTAGACTGGTTTATGCAGAGATGGGCACCATCTGTGCCCATCAAAGCATTTCCAGAGGCTGGGGGAGGCTACTCCTCCCCAGCCCTGACACCTTTTCCCAAAGGGAGAGGGTGTAACACACCCTCTCTGAGGAAGTCCTTAGTTCTGCCTTCCAGGGCCAGGCCTGGCTGGACCCCAGGAGGGCAGAAACCTGTCTGAGGGGTTGGCAGCAGCAGCAGCTGCAGTGAAACCCCGGGAAAGGTAGTTTGGCAGTACCCGGGTCTGTGCTAGAGACTCTGGGGATCATGGAATTGTCTCCCCAATGCCAGAATGGCATTGGGGTGACAATTCCATGATCTTAGACATGTTACATGGCCATGTTCGGAGTTACTATTGTGACGCTATACATAGGCAGTGACCTATGTATAGTGCACGCGTGAAATGGTGTCCCCGCACTCAGAAAGTCCGGGGAATTTGCCCTGAACAATGTGGGGGCACCTTGGCTAGTGCCAGCGTGCCCACACACTAAGTAACTTAGCACCCAACCTTCACCAGGTGAAGGTTAGACATGTAGGTGACTTATAAGTTACTTAAGTGCAGTGGTAAATGGCTGTGAAATAACGTGGACGTTATTTCACTCAGGCTGCAGTGGCAGGCCTGTGTAAGAATTGTCTGAGCTCCCTATGGGTGGCAAAAGAAATGCTGCAGCCCATAGGGATCTCCTGGAACCCCAATACCCTGGGTACCTCAGTACCATATACTAGGGAATTATAAGGGTGTTCCAGTATGCCAATGTGAATTCGTGAAATTGGTCACTAGCCTGTTAGTGACAATTTGGAAAGCAGAGAGAGCATAACCACTGAGGTTCTGGTTAGTAGAGTCTCAGTGAGACAGTTAGTCATCACACAGGGAACACATACAAGGCACACTTATGAGCACTGGGGCCCTGGCTGGCAGGGTCCCAGTGACACATACACTAAAACAATATATATACAGTGAAATATGGGGGTAACATGCCAGGCAAGATGGTACTTTCCTACAATTTTCCAATTGGTTTATTATCGTATTTCATACCTACCGGATGGTAGTTTTTGTAAGTCTTAAGAGATCCCATTCTTTCTTGTTTCCAGCCCTGAAAAAGTCCGTGTGGACGAAACATGTGTTGGCTGTTTCTGAACATTGATGTGTTTTCTCTCAAACATGAGGATATGATTATCTCTGAGCATTGATTGGATCTTTCTCAATACAAAGGAATAAAGAATTCTGCAACTTTCCTCATCGTGGACTCATTATTCGGAGTGCCCTGGTTGTGCTTTTGTTTTCACTTTGTGTCATTTTGTATGTTTGGGTGAATGTCAGCAACTAACATTCTGTTCACTCTGTTGGCATCTCTGTACTACAGTTCAAGGCTTCCTTCTGTAGATCCTTTTCCTGTATTCCATGTTTAAAGCACTTTGTGTACCTTCGATGGTGCTCAATGACCTTGTGGTCTACACTGTCATCAAATAGGTTTGCTGTTGGAATTTTGTGTATATTTATGTGTCATAAGGTTCAATGAACAAGCTGTGTGAGGCATGTCACCTGAACGTGGTCTTTCCCCAAATGTTTACCTTCACCCTCTGTTAGAAAATGGGTCATTGGTTGTATGGTCTGCACAAGTAATGGGTCCACATTTGTCCTCTACTTGGAACCTAAAACCCTATTGTAGTGCTTGACTCTCACAGGGTAGAAAAGCAGAGCAGTCCAAGGCCTACCGAAGGGAGGTGGTTTGGGGTAGTAATCACCATTCACAAGTACACAATAATAACACTCAATAAATAATTGTCCAATCTGTGCTTCTTCTTTTAAAGAAAGTACATTTATTTCACACACACTACTCATTACTATGCAACAAATGTACACAAGCAGATGGAATGCTTCTCAACATGCATTTTAAACCACCTTTAACATACCATGAGGCAATGTAACGTAGCCCCTAAACAACATCATACTCAGTTACCATCTTTCGATCCTAGAGGGTGTCTGTTAATATGAACAGCTCATGTTTGCAAGTTTAGGCCACAAGCAATATAACCATACTTTTTCCCCCCATAAAGGGAGCATCACTCTCAGGTAAAAACTAAAGTTCTAGCTTTTTGAGTGCATCAGAGTACTGCAAAACCTGTGAGCGGTTAGCTTCTATAAGTTTGACCCAAACTAGGTTGGAAACACAAAAACTTCTGTTGGGGAGAGGATGTGTGGCTCCTGCAGTTCCCCCCACACATTGGCATTTTTTGGTGGTGACACTGCTCTCCTGGGGCCACCATGCAGAAAAAATTAGGTATTTGTAGAGTAGAAAATGCGGTCACGCCCCGTAAGGAATTATGGGGCGCTCTTCCGTGAATTTCAAAGCAGTGGCTCTCCCACTGTGCTGGGGAGTGCCACACATGTTTCTGTTCATTTGTGCCTTTTCATGCGACCTCAATCTGCAGTATCGTTTCCCTTGGGGTACCCCATCTCACCCAGACATCACATGAGTGGTGGTTCCTTGGTGGGAGAGTGGCTTCAAGAGCCCAGCCCCAACCGCTCTCACTGGCCCCATGCATAGCCAGCACCCTTGCATGCTGCAGCGGGAGCCGGCAATTAGATCTGGTCTGCCCACTCCTGCAGGCAGACATGCACTGCTCCGCTGGCCTTCCTACCCCCAAGGAAATGGGCATGGGGAGCAGAAAGGCATGGTGTGTCAGAGGGAGTGGGGAATCACTCCTCCTCCATCCTTCTCATCGGTCAAGGCCCAGGGATGGCATCCCGGGCCCCATCCCGCACCAGTGTGGGGAAGCGCAACAGCACTCTCCCACAGCTCCATCTTCCCATGGCCTAGGGATGGAGTCCTGTGCCCCTCTCTGAAATCACAAGAGGGTACAATGGTCGTCTCTCATAGTCCTCTAATCACAGGACCCAGGGATGTGGTCCTGGGCCACTTCCGCATAAGGCGGGGCTGCAACAGCACTCCCTCACCCTCCACAACTTTAGGGAAGTGCAGTGGTGTTTCTCTGCATTTTTCTTGCTTTGCAGGCAGGCCCTGGGCCCTGGCCTAACTGAGGGTGAATTTAAAACCGGTAGTGGAGACCCATGCACTTTGTCACTGGTTGGTTAAGGTCAAAGGTCGCCATATCTTGAAACTCAGGACCAGTTGGGCTGATTTTAATGATCCTTGTGTCATCTTGTCCCTGGTGGAGAGCCCTTGCCCCTAGAGTACTGTCTTCAGGTGTCCCGGCCTCCAAGATGGCAAAGGTTGTAGGCACCAGTTTCTCTGGCTCCCCACACCAGCCTTTCACTTTGCAATCTTCTCAGTCTCCCCTCCTTGCTCAGAGCCCCGGGTTTCCCCCAACTGGTTCTGGGGTCAATCAGAATCAGAGTCTTTGATCCAATGGGCAATCATGGGGTTCTTCCTTCCAATTGTCCATGGCTCCTGCCTCCAGTCCCAGTGGTTGGCAGAAAAGCACATCCAAAAGAGAGCTGTCTCCCCTGCACAGGACCTTTTATGTGGTAGCGGGACTGATCAGCAGGGCTGTGCTTCTGGTCTATCCTGATGTGCCATATCGCCTCTCCACCCTTGTCCCAACCTCTTCCAGGATAGCTCAAAATGGTGTCACCCAGGAGTCACTTGCCACATGTGCTCTGGGGTAGTCAGCTCCTCATCTCACTAACATCACTGGCAGGGCCTTCCCCCAGAAAAATCTACAAAGGAGCCCCCTCTTTGGTTTAACTCCAGGGGTCTGGGCACCCTCCTTTGTTTTCCTGGCACAGGATGACTGCTAGCTGATTGATGCAGAGCCATTCACCCAGTCCCTTTCTCCCTCAGCACTGCTAATTGCTTCCTTTGATGGGTAAGGCCTTTGTTCCTGCAGCTGGAGGAAACAATAATTAACCCAGCCCAGCAGGGTTGCAAAACGACTGTGCGCTAATCCTGAGCTGAATCTGAGAAATATGAAATTCCTGGATGACACATAAGCTGTACAGATATGCTTTTGGACTTCACATCAGTGTTCTTTTCATACAGGTTACAGTGTACATTGGTGCAACTCTGGAGTCTGTGGACCCTAGGGAACTAGAGTTGTATACTAGGGCAGCCTTTATGATGGGAGTATAATAGAGTGTCTATAACAGTCAGGACAGTAAAGCACACTGAGTTTTCCTGTATGTGTCCCACATTAAAAGGCCTATTCCAGGTCACCTCTCCATCTGCAAGTCCCTTCTGCACCAGGCTACCTATGCCTAGTTCTTGGGATGGGCGCAACAGGTATCTATCATGTACAGCCCTCACACATGTGAACACTTGTGTGCATATGTGTCCACATGTAACTAACCAGGTGCCTCTTATCCTTGCTGTGTCGTAGTGGCCTTGGCTTAAAAGGCGGGCACTGGCGGTAAACACATGTAGTCAGTTTTACCATGAGCTTACTCTAGGTGAGTCACAGGTCATAAGGCTCCCCCACAGTAAAAGGTAAAAATCAGGTGATCCAGGTATATTAGATGGTCAGAACCACCTTCTCACACCCTCCAATTTTTCTGAATTTGATTTTGCTGGCTTTAGGACTCAGTGGATTTTACCACTGCTAACCAGTGCTAAAGTGCTTGTGCTCACTCCCCTAAAAACATGGTAAAGGTGGCTTATACCTAATTGACATATTTAGTCTACTAATAAGTCTCTAGTAAAGAGGTAAATCATACACCCAGGGCTGTAGGTGAAATGCTACTAGTGGCGCTTAGACCTCATTGCACCACCCATTTAGGTAGCCCCGTAATTCATGTCCTAAGTCAGCTATTGCAACTTGAAGGCAAGTTTTTTTAAACTGCCAATTTGAGTTAGCAAAATAACCCAAATGCTTTAGTCTCCCCTCTTTTTACATATAACTCACCCCTAAGGTAGGTCCAAGGCTTTGTACTTAAGGGGTGTACAAATACTTTTGAGTTTTACATGTTCTGGTAGTGAAAACCTCCTACATTTGTTTTTCACTGGTATGAGGCCTACCTTTTCCATTCTATTGAGGTGCTGTATTACATTTAATAAGTGCTACGCTTTAATTGAGAACAGGTAAAGGTTTCATGTTTGGTGTCTAAAAAATTTTAATTTCATGTTTAGTGTCTACAATTTTTTAATTCAAAATATTCTTTAGTGGTAAAATCAAATTTGAAGTTAAAAGTTTAAAAATTACACTTTTAGAAAATTGGCATTTTCCTTCTCTAGGTATTTTGTGCCGGGAATAACCTGATTGTCTATCCACTCAAGGTGCATTGCTAGTCGGCAGGACTTCATGGCAGCTCCTGCTATGTTCTCTGTAACAGCAAATCCTGTCCCGAAGGGATACCTGCCTCGCGGAGACCTTGCTGGCTACAGTCTCATTCCAATAGAGATTTTCAACTTCTGAAAAAGAGACACAGTCCGAAAGTACAAATCTTCAGCAGAACTTCATCAGGCAGCTCCCCGATGACAATGACTGCTCCGCAGAACCAACTGCAGCCTTGCCCCACTGAACTTCTACCTTCTCAGAACATTTTTGTTAAAATGTCTTTGTGCCAACTTAGCCCTATCCATTTTGTTTTATCCAGCTCATACACCACTGCAGTTGGCCATGTGGTCATATTTTTTACTTTCACCCAACCTTGCAGGACCTAATGCCCACAGTAGGTGCTTTCATCTTTTAAGTGCTAGTGTTTACCTCAAGTTTAAAAAATGCTTAACCCCAGTTCTACTGATTTTCGTCATTTTAGTGTCAAATAATTTATTAAAATTTACCATCAGTGTGTTTCTGTGTGTGTTTTCTTTTCACTTTATTAGTATTTGTGTGCTGCTTGAATACTTTACACATTGCCTCTAAGTTAAGCCTGACTGTTTTTTTGCCAAGACACCATTGAGTTAAGCACAGGTTAATTTATTGACTTTTTGTGGTTCATGTTCACAGGGGTTTGTGGCTGTTGCTTGAGCAGGGCTAACACCCCACTCAAGTAACAACCCATTTTCTCTCATACAGCTATTTGGGTTGGTTGATGTGGAGTTGTTGAATGGGTTTTTCTCTTTTTGAGTGAGTAGAGTGAGCAATGTGTATAGTTAAAAGACATGTGCGTACATTGTAATGTGTTTTAAGCTTTGTTGTGTGTTGTGAGTCAGACAGTTCAATAGCTTTGCTGTTAATCTGGTATGGTGTGATGCACTGTGGTGACGTGGTAAGTTGATCTGTTGAAATTTGATGTGATATGAGTTGGTGTAAAACGTAGTACAATTACAAAGGCAGTAAAGTGCTTAGCAGTCTGAGCTTTTTGACAACGTTTTAGGCATAAGAGAATAGTGTATTTGTGAAATAATAGGTTTAGTCTTGTACAACTCTTTTAGTAAATATGTTTAATTTTACACATATTGACCTACCGGTTTGTCTTATAAGGTGTTCTGCTAAGCTTTATATCTTTTGTTTTTACAACATTATTAATTCACTTACTCATTTACAACAATGTAAAATATTAAAATATTAAGGAACTGTTTCTTCCCCCACAGAACCAATCTTCGTCCCTTCTCCAAGCCTTCCCCGACTTCCCCTCATTCTTATTCTCAAGTACAACATAATCTGATTCAATTTGCAATGTTTGTAATGTTATGTTTTGTTTAAGGGGCATAGCTGCCCCCCGCAACAGGGCTTCCCAGCGCTAATCCCATAGACAATAAAAACGAAACCAGCTGCATTGGAGGCAGAGTGCCCATCATAGAGTTCAGGAGGAGAAGAGCCAGATCACCAGAGCTTTCCTAAAAGGCATCTTATTCTCCATATTCCTCATAGTAAGTGGAAGTGTATTTCAAAGACCTGGAGCTTTTGCATAAAAAAGCTTATTGTTCTTAATAATTCCCATTGCCTCCTGTACTGACATCCCCCACAACAGGAGTCCCTACTCAACTAGTGTAGTTACAAAATTCAAACACTTTTTTCCACAGCAAAAATCCTAGTAGCTCAAATCAAGGTTTGGAGCTCCACTCTATCTTTTTTTCGCTCTTTCCCTTTGACATTTGACTACTTGAGTCTACCTTAACCTTTAAGAAATTGCAGAGAAATCAATTCAATCATGCAGTACTCTCAAAGTCTCAATGTTTTCAAACTTCCTTTCTATAAATCAGAATAAAAATCGAACAAATGTGCAATATTAAACCTTACCATGATAACCACTGATTCCAGAGAAAGAACGTAACTGCCTTAATTTCTAGGACAAGCTACATATTGATTCATCCTTTTCATTGTGTCTAACCTTTTCCAACTCCAATTTGCAACTATATTGAACTCTCTGAACACAGATCATTATTCAGCTGATGGCTAGGAAAATTGGCTGCAGTAGCACATCCCCATTCATAATGTAACAAAGCGCTGTGTAGCCTTCTCAATGTAGTTAGGTTATTCTTTAGAGATGGGGGGGCCGTCAAACACTCCACGGATGGAAAGGTTCCAAATTTAACAACAAAATCTCTCAAGCTCCAAAATAAAAGTCGTAGGGCCTAATTTAGAGTTTGTTTGGTAGAGGGTTACTCCATCACAAATGTGATGGATATCCAGTCCGCTATATTATGATGCCATTATAGTCTACGGAGATCCTACTACGGCAGACAGGCTATCCGCCACATTTGTGACAGAGTAACCTGTCTGCCAAGCTCTCAATAAGGGCCCAAGTCATTGTTGATGTTGCTATTTATTGATTTCATAGTTTCACAACTCTAACTAACACGTTTCATCTTATTAAAAGACTTCCTTGGTGCTGTAAAAAAATTCATACAATATGTCAATTCATTCTGACATGTTAATCAAATACACGTGTCTATAAAAACAGTCATAATACTAAAAAGAAGTTAATTTATAAACCAACACATTGTTCGGGGAGAAGGAAACCACGTGTCCGAAAAGACAACCAATAGAGAAATAAAATGAAAAACCGAAAGAACAATTCCCCCCTAATATTGGTGTCCATTGAGTATCATTAACTAAGTGCTCTGACATTAAGGAGACAAACAAAAGGCAAACAAAGAGGTGAACAAGAGTGAAACACCAAGAAGGACGTAGCCGAATCCTAAATATTTTTTATAAGAGCAACATTAACAGAGCTCCAAAAAGATAACCCATATCAGACACCCATGCCCATAAACACATCCAAAACGAGTGTCATTCACGTATAAAAGTTATATATCTTGTGGGTGTGATCTTAAAATGTAAATCATAAATACAGCCGATCACCACAAGAGGAAAGTCAATCTTCACCTTCCCAGTAAGTGGAGCATAAATGCAAAAAATCTGAAATCAAAAAGGCAATAAATAAGAGGCCTATAAAAGTGCATCCAAGCTGGGGGTAGACGCAATTCCTCATCCACCAGACTTTACTTATGGTCCCCATTAGAAATCATAGATACCCGTAAAAACTTAGGGCCTGTTGTAGATCTTGGTGTAGGAGAATACTCCCTCACAAATGTGACAGAAATCCTGTTTCGTATTAAGATCGCATTATATCCTTTGGAGATCGTTATATGGCAGACTGGATATCTGTCATGTTTGTGACATAGGGGATCATTACAACATTGGCGGTAAAAGCCGCTTACTGCTGTGCAGAAGACAGCCAACACACCGCCGCGGCTGCGGAATTCCACCACAGTCATTCTGACCCAAAGCCCGGAATCTGCCAAAATCTAGACACCCACACAAGTCCGCCACACCAAAGATCAGTGATAAACTGGTGATAAGAAAGCCTCCACCGTCACGCCAACAGGAATACGCCCACACTATCACAACCCACTAATCCACGTGGCGGTCTTTCAACCGTGGTATTCCATTGGCGGTACACACCGCCGCGCTCAAAATACACACACATTTATAAAACACATCCACATTGGACAATTCGAAATACACACACCTGATACACATACACACACCACTCCCACACATCCAATACAATATAAAACACACACCCACATCACCCACAAACCCCTATGACAAAAATTGAGAAAGAAGCACACAGAGAGACACCACCATCTACACACGAGCATCCACAGGCACTCAACACCATCACTCACACAACATCCATGCACCTCACACAACACACCTCTAAATATCACCCCACACATCACAACACACACCACCCCACACATCACCCAAACCACTCCATGGCACCGCAAAGACAACCCAGGTTCTCTGAGGAGGAGCTCAGGGTCATGGTGGAGGAAATAATCCGGGTCGAGCCACAGCTATTCGGACCACAGGTGCAGCACACCTCCATAGCTAGGAAGATGGAGCTATGGTGAAGAATCATGGACAGGGTCAACGCAGTGGGACAGCACCCAAGAACTAGGGATGACATCAGGAAGAGGTGGAATGAACTACGGGGGAAGGTGCATTCCGTGGTCTCAAGACACCACATCGCGGTTCAGAGGACTGGCGGCGGACCCCCACCTCCTCCCCCACAACTAACAACATGGGAGGAGCAGGTCTTGGCTATTTTGCATCCTAAGGGCCTCACAGGAGTAGCTGGAGGAATGGACTCTGGTAAGTCAAATCTTTACTACTTCATCCCCCACCCAACCTGAATGCCATCACATACCCCCACCCTCGCCCTCACCCCATCACTCCAACTCCTCACACATGTCCCAATATCACAAAGCACACATCCCAAACCCAAGCCCTGCATGCAACACCAAAGCATGGACACCCATCACCAAAACATGGCCACTGCACATACTCATACACCCCCCTAACCCATCACCACACAAGGTCCTACACAGGAATGCAAGCACTGGGGTACACGGTCACCCACCCATTGCACACCATGGCACACACAGATGCAATAACCATGCTTTTACACCCCTGCAGGACCCCTACCGAAAGTCACTGGACAGGAGGGTCCAGATATGTCCACTCCACCCACAGAAGAGGCCCACAGTGATGACAGCAGCTCTGTCCAACTGGATAGATGACCAGCCCGGCCCATCTGGGACCTCGGGACAGTCGGTTCCCCTCACACTGGCACAAGCCACTACAGAGCTTCCCCCCTCTGGAAACACCAGCACAGCACCCACCCAGCGGGCCCATACCTCTGTCCCCAGGACACATCAAGCAGCAGTGTGTCCACCACTACAGGGAACCCAGGCTAACCCTCCACCCCAATAACACCAGGGACCTGGGGGCAGTGGCAGTGGGCACACGGTTCAGGGGACAGAGGCCTAGGAACACAGGGGAACTGGGAGGGCTGCTGTGTGACAGGGGGAGGACAGGCCCAGGGAACCCACTCTCCACGAGGCCCTCTCCAACATCATGGGAGCCTACCACCATTCCCAGGAGACGATGGCAGTGGTACTGGCCAAGTTTCAGGAGACCCAGCGGCTGCAGGTGGAACAGTATTTGGGGTGCAGGGAGGAACTCAAATCCATCAATTCCACCCTGGGCACCATTGTAGGGGTGCTGAAGGAACTCGTCAACACCAGGAGGGACACTGTGGCACAACAAGGGGCCTCTGACACTAGCCTGGACAATGAACTGCCCACCGCCACCGCCGGCGCTAGTGGACAGGAGGCACCGCCACAGGACCACCACACCAGCACCCCAACCTCTGCAGAGGTAGAACCACCCCGCAAACGGTTCCTGAGATCCAGGACAAAGACAGAGAACGATGCCAAGACCCCTGCCAAGAAATGAGACCACCCTGATTGTCATGCTTTTTTCCTACCTTGTCACCCTGTCCATCCTTAAACTGCCCCAGCTCCACTTCCTATGCCCCTTTGGAAAATGCACCTGTGAGACTAATAGACTGGACTCTGCCATGGACATTCCTCCACCATCACCCCTCACCATTTTACAACCCCCTCCAATATTGAGCACTTAAATAAACACCCTTAAAGCACAAAACAATCAGGAGTCTGTCTGTGATTTCGAAATAGTGTATTAGCAATTACAGTGGCAAAATGCTCATTCAAATGTAATGTCAACATACCTATGTCATACAGCTCTAGTCCATGAGGAAACAAAGCAGATGTTACAGAGTGGGACCCACATCTTTGAAATCATAAGGGAAAGTGACAACTCAGTGACCATACACTGGGTGAAAATGACAGACAGTAGAGAGTTAGTAGATGTAAATCAGATGTAGCAGGCAGTGTTGTCTTCTTACCTGTGTCTCAGTAGTGGAAGTATTGTAGGATCAACGTGTTCCTGTTGTCAATGTCCTCTTCTTCTGCTTCCTCGTCTTCACTGTCTACAGGGTCCACAGCTGCCACAACACCTCCATCTGGACCATCCTCCTGCGGAAAAAGGCACCTGTTGTCGCAAAGCCAAGTTGTGAAGCATACAGCAGGCCACGATGATCTGGCGTACCTTCTTTGGTGAGTAGAATAGGGATCCACCTGTCATATGGAGGCACCGGTCCACTCTATAATCATCCTAGTTCGCCCATGGGCCTCATTGTAGCGTTCCTCTGCCCTTGCCCTGGGATTCCTCACTGGTGTCCGTAGCCATGACATGTTTGGGTAACCAGAGTCACCTGGAAATGGCGAGGGACAACTGTTAGTCACACACTAACTCATAGGGACATCCACAGACCCAGACAACTATTCCCACTGTATTGGGTCCATGTCCTCACCTAATAGCCACACCCGGTGCCTCTGGAGTTGCCCCATCACATAAGGGATGCTGCTATTCCGCAGGATGTAAGCATCATGCACTGAGCAAGGGAATTTTGCTTTAACATGGTGATGTTCTGGTCTGCCAAACACACCATCTGCACATTCATGGAATGGTAACTCTTCCGGTTTCTGTACACCTGTTCACTCCTGCGGGGGGTACCAAGGCCACATGTGTCCCATCAATGGCACCTATGATGTTGGGGATATGTCCCAGGGCATAGAAATCACCTTTCACTGTAGGCAAATCCTCCACCTAAGGGAAAACGATGTAGCTCCGCATGTGTTTCAGTAGGGCAGACAACACTCTGGACAACACGTTGGAAAACATAGGCTGGGACATCCCTGATGCTATGGCAACTGTTGTTTGAAAAGACCCACTTGCTAGGAAATGGAGTACCGACAGCAACTGCACTTGAGGGTGGTTTCCTGTGGGGAGGCGGATAGCTGACATTCAGGTCTGGTTCCAACTGGGCACACAGTTCCTGGATTGTGGCACGATCAAGCCTGTAGGTGATGATCACATGTCACCCCTCCATTGTCGACAGGTCCACCAGCGGTCTGTACACCAGAGGATGCCGCCATCTCCTCACATGCCCCAGCGGACGGTGCCTATGGAGGAGAACAGCGAGCAGAGAGTCAACCAACTCTGAGGTACGTAAACACAGCTTACTCTGAAAATATTAGCAAATCGAAATATGCCTGTATGAGTGTTTAGGCAAGGCCTAGATATGTGTGACGCAGTAAAAAATAATGCCATGTGGGCCCCTGAAATGGCGGCTGCCTGACTTGTAAAGTGGGACAGAGGGATGTGAGGTAACTGCGCTGGCGTTGTACATCGTCGCGGTAGGCGGTCGAAGACCGTGACGCAATCCTGCATTGGTTAACATTGGACCCTATGGATCCCAGGATCCAATGATGATGTACGCCGGCGGTGACGGTACGCATTGCCGCGGACGTGACCACCATTTTGTCTCTGTTCAATCACTTGAAACCTGATCTTCGACAGGAGAGGACCTGCACTGAAAGTGCTGCTGTGACCTCAGTCTGGAAGAGACAATGGCTCGTGTGTCTGGGGAAAGGGCCCCTGCCTTCAGCACAGAGGAGTTGGACAAACTAGTGGATGGGGTCCTCCCCCAGTACACGCTACTCTACGGTCCTCCAGACAAACAGATAAGTACACTGTGAGCATGCTGTATGGGCAATGCCTGTGGGGTGGAGGAAAGATAGGGGGGGTGAGAATGAAGCGTGCATGAAACAACGGTGAGTGCATGTGCGTCCTAACAAGAGTAGGGATGCGGGCCAATGACTGTGATGGTGCAGATGGTAATTACTTCTCTTTTTCCCCTGTACAATTCATGTAGGTCAGCACCCACCAGAAGAAGGACATTTGGCGTGCCATTGCCAAGGAAGTCTGGACCCTGGGGGGTCTAAACAGACGGAGCGCACCCAGTGCCGGAAAAGATGGGAGGACATTCCCCGCTGGAGCAGGAAGACGGCAGAGGCCCAGCTGGGGATGGCCTCCCAACGTGGGAGGGGTGCCCGTCGCACCATGACCCCCCTGATGTTCAGGATCCTGGCGGTGGCGTACCCAGAGTTAGATGGGCGCTTGAGGGCATCACAGCAGGCACAAGGGGGTTAGTACACTCTCATTCTGCTGATTCAGCGCGCATTGTAGGTGTCTGGGTGGGGGAGGTGGGCTGTGTGTTCCCCTAGGCCAGGGCCAGTTTAGTAGGCAAGGACCCTTCTTGAAGCAGGCCCTGTGGCACCCCACCCCACCTGTGTACAGTGCCAACTACACCTAGTCAGGCTCCTGTGACATCCATGTGTGCAGAAATCGGGCATAGCCTTGTAGCCCATGTCCCTGGGATTGAATAGTGGACTCCAAGTGCGCAGCGTAGTGCAGGGGACTTCTGTGTCTGTTGTGTCTGCCAACTATAGCGGTATTGCATGCACTCAACATGTCTTTCTTCTGTCTCCCCCCTCCCTTTTTGTGGTCTCCCTGTTCTTGTGTGCATTAGCATCATCAGGTGGAGGAGCAGTGGCACCGGAGCAGGAGGGAGCTGCATCCCACATGGCCCTGGAGGGCGACACTACGGAGTCTGAATTCACCAGTGGGACGGAGGGCGAGGGCAGCTCCATGACGGGGACAGGAGCTGAGACCAGTGATACGAACTCCTCCTCTGATGGGAGCTCCCTTGCGGTGGTGGGCCCATCTGTGCCCCCGCATCTACAGGTACAGCCGCCACCCCCCCTACCAGTACCGCCCTCCTAGCAGACCCTCAGCGTTTGCTCCGTGCCCGCTCACCCAGGAGGGTGGGCATCACCTTCGCCCCACGCACCTCGGCGCCTGTCCCAGTCACCCCTGTTGCCCTCAGTGAGGAGGCCATTGACCTCCACAGGTCCCTCACTGTTGGGCAGTTTACCATTTTGAATGCCATTGAGAGTAAAGCATTCAAATATCACAAAACAGTAATTAAATAAAACACAGGAAACAGTTTAAAAATCCACAACCAGTTTATAAAAATAAATTATATTTTGATCTTTAAAATGACACAAAAACGAATAAAATCGGATAAGGGGAACCGGAGATATGATTTTTTAAAGAATTATTGTTTTTTTTAGCGCCTAGAAACAAAAAGCGCCAATCGGGTTATCTGGTTGCACCTCGACTGAGGCAAAGTTAAAGTTTAAGGCCGACCGCGGTGGAGCCCAGTTCGGCTACAGGCCGTGGGAGGCCTCGTCAAAAGTTTACCTTCGCACTTAGTCGTTTTTCTGAAGATTTTCTTCAGCGGGACGAACCTGCCAGTCCAATCCGACCTCCTGGAGCCCTTCTCCGGATACGCGTCATGGGAATCCTCGGTGGAGATTTTTACCTTAAGACTTAGACATTTTTTAGAGGTGAAAATCCTTTGACCGGGGTAAACCTGGATCTTGAACTGACTTCCCTGGAGCCCTCCTCGGATACGCTGGCTGGAAGGTCCCGGTCAACCTTGTAAATTCAGACTTAGGGGGTCATTCTGACCCTGGCGGTAATTACCGCCATGGCGGAGGTCGGCGGTAGCACCGCCAACAGGCTGGCGGTGCACCGCTGGGCATTCTGACCGCGGCGGTTCAGCCGCGGCCAGAAACGGAAAGTCGGCGGTGTCCCGCCGACTTTCCGCTGCCCTTGAGAATCCTCCATGGCGGCGGAGCGCGCTCCGCCGCCATGGGGATTCTGACACCCCCTACCGCCATCCAGTTCCTGGCGGTTCTCCCGCCGGGAACAGGATGGCGGTAGGGGGTGCCGCGGGGCCCCTGGGGGCCCCAAAAAGAATTTCAGTGTCTGCCTAGCAGACACTGAAATTCGCGACGGGTGCAACTGCACCCGTCGCACCTTCCCACACCGCCGGCTCAATTCTGAGCCGGCGTCCTCGTGGGAAGGGTGTTTCCCGCTGGCCTGGGGGCGGACTTTCGGCGGTCGCCCGCCAGCCCAGTGGGAAAGCCAGAATGACCGCCGCAGTCTTTTGGCGGGAACCGCGTGGCGAGCGGCGACCGCCGTCCGCCGCGGTCAGAATCACCCCCTTAGTATCTTTTTTGGGAGAAGTTTTCTTCACCGGGACGAACCTGCAAATCAGGCCGGGTCGCGGTTGAGGCAAGCCGGCTAGAGTTGCTGGGCGGGTCGGTCCCTCTATGGAGCTTTTTTCAAAAGTACTCAAAGTTTCTCCAAACTTCTGGGGCTTCTCCCAGATGTCCTTTTAAGGTTCTTTTGGGGTCCACGGCTCACCCCAAGGGTCCAGAAGCTTTGAGATGATAGATGATCCATGGGGTGCGGACTACAACTCCCAGAATGCACCTGGCGCAAACGCCTTTTTGGCCACTGGGCAGTGGTCAGCTGGTTGATTTCTTCAGGAGTTGGTGCAGGGGACTCTGGTTAGCAATTTTTCACCTGTAGCAAACAGGGAGTTCCTCCTTGAACCAGTTGAAGCCAGGCAAAGTCCTTCTTGTGGTGAAGCCCAAGTGTGCAGCTGGTGCAGTCCTTCTGAGTGCAGGTTCCAGGTGCAGGCCAGGGGTCCAGTAGGGCAGTCCTTCTTCTCCTTTGGTTCTTCCTTGTTGGAATCTGATTGGGGATCTGAAGTGTGGGTGCAGGTCTGCCTGTTTTATCCTTGCTCCTGGGTGAAAAACAGGGGGGTCCTGATTCTCCAATAAGGTGCAGGGTCCTTCCCCCGGTGATGACCACTTCCTGGGAAGTGTGGCAAAAATCAATCCCAGGAGACAACATTCTTCAAAAATCCATCATGGCTGACTCTGATTTTTTGAGGTTACATCTGGCTGAGCCCACCCACTGGTGTGGCTAAAAATCATAAACACACCCCTCTCCCACCCTCTCCTAATCTAATCAAGGGGGCACCTAGATGTCTGGGGTTGCAGGATGAGGGGGTGTTGCTGGGTTGCTCCAAATGTCCTTCTCTGCCTTTGAAGACCAGTTTGGCAGCCCTCCCCCTTCCTGCCTCACCATCTGCTGAGGGGAAATTCTCTCCAACAGGCACATCTCTTTGTGTGAAGCCGGGCCACTTCACACATCATCATGGCAGCCTGGCCAGGCTGCCAGAGGCTGGCCAATCAGAGCACAGAAGCAAAAACAATGCAGGGCTGAAATTGGCAACTTTTCAGGTCAAGTTTAAAACTCTTTACCTGAACAAGTTTTATTAAATCCAACAACTGGAAGTTGTGGGATTTATTATAACAATTAATTGGATACCAAACTCTTTGTATGCATTACTTAAGGGGACTTTTAAAATTAAAATAAAGTCTCCCCATTCTAGCCTATGGAGGCCATTCACTACAATGAGGGAAACACGAATTTGGCTGTTTTTACCTCACCAGGGGTTATAAAACTATTTTTATAAGGTCCCTGCTTATAGTTACATGGCGCCCAGCCCTAAGGGCACATAGGGCACACCTTAGGGGTGACTTATATGTAAAAATAAGGTAGTTGAAGAGTTTGGAACTACTTTTGATTCCAAAGTTGAATTTGCATATAACTTTAATTTAAAAGCAGCCAACAAGGCAGGCCTGCCTTTAAAATGACACTGGGCACCTATGGGTGCACTACCTATGCTGTGGTCCCTAAACCCACATGCCCTACCATATACTAGGGACTTATAGGTAGGTTAATTTAGCCAATTATAATTAGCCTAATTTGCATATCTATTTTACACAGAGCACTGGCCCTGGGACTGGTAAGCAGTACCCAGGGCACAGCCAAGAGTGAGTAACCACCAGTAGCTGTCCAAAAATTATGGGGGTGACCAGTGCAAAAAGGAGGACTTTCCTACACTGCCCCCCCAGATGAAAGGTGATGGGTACTAACCTACACCCTGGTAGTCCTCATCAGCTAAGTGGAAAAACCTGGAAAGGCCATCTGCATTGGCATGGGCAGTCCCAGGTCTGTGCTCCACTGTGAAGTCCATCCCCTGTAGGGAAATGGACAGCCTTAACAGTTTTGGGTTCTCCCCCCTCATTTGCATCAACCATCTGAAAGGTCTGTGGTCAGTTTGTACACGGAAGTGAGTGCCAAACAGGTATGGCCTCAACTTCTTCATGGACCAGACCACAGCAAAGGCCTCCCTCTCAATGGCACTCCATATTTTCTCTCTGGGGAGTAGTCGCCTGCTGATGAAGGCAACTGGTTGATCTTGGCCCTCTTCATTAACTTGTGCTAACACTGCCCCAATCCCTTCCTCTGAAGCATTTGTTTGCATTATAAACTCATTGGTATAGTGAGGGGCCAGTAACACTGGTGATGAACACATAGCCTGTTTTAGGGTGTCAAAAGCTTTCTGACACTCTGGGGTCCAAATGACCTTCTTGGGTTGTTTCTTGGAGGTAAGCTCAGTCAGAGGGGCCACTATGGTCCCATAATTCTGAACAAACCTCCTGTAGTACCCAGTCAGGCCAAGAAAGGCCCTGACCTGAGTCTGGGTTTTAGGAGCCTCCCAATCCAGGACAGTCTAGATCTTGGGCTGAAGAGGTTGTACATGGCCTCCACCAACAAGGTGGCCCAGGTGCACAACCGAGCTTTGCCCTATCTGGCACTTGCTTGCCTTGATAGTCAGGCCTTGAAGCACAGCCTGAAGCACTTCCTCCAGGTGGACCAGGTGGACCAGGTGGTCCCCCCAGGTGGAACTAAATACAGCTATATCATCCAGATAAGCTGCACTGAAATATTCCAACACAGACAGGACTCTATTCACCAACCGTTGGAAGGTGGCAGGAGCATTTTTCAGGCCAAAGGGCATCACCTTGAACTGAAAGTGGCCCTTTGGTGTGGAAAATGCTGACCTCTCCTTAGCTCCTGGACTTAAGGCAATCTGCCAGTATCCCTTCTGTGGCACCTCCCTGTAGGCAAACAGCAGGCATGGGAGAAGAACATCCCATCTCCTCCTGAGGTTGTCAGACAAACCCATGATCATGCCCTTCAGGGTCTTGTTAAATCTTTCCACCAGACCATTGGTTTGTGGATGATAGGGGGTGGTGAACTTATAAGTAACACCACACTCATCCCACATGGCTTTCAGATAGGCAGACATACAATTTGTGCCCCTATCTGAGACCACCTCCTTTGGGAACCCCACTCTGGTGAACACACCAAGGAGGGCCCTAGCCACTGTGGGAGCAGTGACTGTCCGGAGGGGTATTGCCTCAGGGTACCTGGTGGCATGATCCACAACCACCAAAATGTACCTGTTACCTGAGGCAGTTGGTAGGTCTAGGGGACCAACAATGTCAATCCCCACCCTCTCAAAAGGAGTCCCAACCACTGGCAGTGGTATCAAGGGAGCCTTTGGCTTGCCCCCTGCCTTGCCACTGGCTTGGCAGGTGACACAGGAGCTGCAAAACTCCTTGACTTTTTCTGACATTTGGGGCCAATAAAAATGGTTGACCAGCCTGTTTCAGGTCTTGGTTTGTCCCAAATGTCCTGCTAAGGGAATATCATGGCTTAAAGTAAGGAGGAATTCTCTATACTTCTGGGGGACCACTACTCTCCTGGTTGCCCCTGGTTTGGGGTCCCTTGCCTCGGTGTAGAGAACTCCATCCTCCCAGGAAACCTTGTGGGTCCCACTGGTATCCCCTTGTTCTTACCTGGCAGCAGTCTGCCTCAGGCCCTCAAGAGTGGGACACTCTCTTTGTCCCTGGCACAACTGTTCTCTGGTGGGCCCACCTGCCCCTTGCAGTTCTGCCAAGTCAGGCAGAGCTTGCAGGAGAAGTGACCCTCCATCAGAGGTCAGATCCTCCCCCTCAGGTTTGGATTCCTCTTGATCCTCTGTACTTGTCGGGGCTGGCAAGCCAGACCAGTGCCCTTTCTCTTCTTTTTGGAGGCTTGGCCCATTGTTCCAGGGTCCAAGTGTCCAGCACTTCACTGTTGTGCTGCCTGTGACCTGGTCACAGCACACACCCATTCAGGGAGGTCCAGCATCTGTGCATGGACCCTTCTCTCCACCTCTGACCATACAGATGCTTCAAGATCATTTCCCAGCAGACACTCTACTGGGAGGGCAGGAGCTACAGCTACCTTCTTAGGGCCAGTCATACCTCCCCATTCCAGGCTCACCATGGCCATGGGATGGAGTTGGGTTCTGCTATCTGCATGTTACTTGGTGGAAGACACCAGGTAAGACCTGTTCTGGAGAAACCAGCTTCTCTGTGACCATTGTCACACTGGCTCCTGTATCTCTCAGAGCTTCCACCTCAGTCCCATTGACTTTAGGCCTTTGCCTATACCTCTCCATGCTGGGAGGTAAGGTGGCCATAGTTGCAATGTCCACCCCACCCACAGATACTAAGGTGACTTCTTTGTACGCTGATCCTATCCCTGGGCCAACTTCCAACCCTACCCTAGCAATCCCCTCAGATTTCCCACCAGTGGGGGGCTTCTTGGAGCAGATAGCATCTCCTCTTTTGTGTCCAGGTTGATGGCACTCAAAAAACTTGCCGGCCTTAGCAAGCTCCTGAAACTTTCCTGCTTTATCATGATCATAATTCTTCCCCTGATACCCTTTCCCATTAGAAGTGGAATGGCTCGAGGCTCCCCCACCCTAAGAAGTTTTTGGGGACTCTTGTGAGGACTCTTTGGGCTTTTTGTCATCTTTCTCTTGGTTCTTCCCCTGAGAAGAACCCTGTCCTCCCTTTTTCTGATCACCCCCTGGGGGTTTCTTGTTAACCCTAGTTCTTAACCAGTCATCTGCTGCCTCCCCCAGCTCCATGGGGTTGGTCAACTTAGAGTCAACTAGATACTGGCGGAGCTTCTCTTGGACACAATTGGTTAGAAGGTGCTCCCTCATAATCAAATTGTACAGCCCCTCAAAGGTACTTACCTTGTTGCCCTGTATCCAGCCCTCTAGTGCTTTAACTGAGATGTCCTCAAAGTCCACCCAGGACTGGGTGCTTGTCTTTTGGGTGTTCCTAAACTTGAGCCTATACTGCTCTGGTGTCAGACCAAACTTTTTAGTCAAGCATCTCTTCATACTGGGGTATGAATCTGCCTCCTTAGGAGCCTATCCCTCCCAGAGTTGGGGACCAACTCCCAAAGAAGTGAACAGGTCCTAAGGCTTGACTCTCCTCATCTGGAGGGCCCTCACAAAGGCCCCCAGCCACTTATCTATGTCATCCCCCTCTACATAGGCAGGAACCACTCCCTTGGGTAATTTGGGGCAAAAACCCCCACCCATGAACACCTCAGTTTCTCTGTCCCTGCCACCATCTCTTTTCTCTTCCCTTGCCCACTTTTTCTCTTCTAGGGCCAGCTTCTTGGCTTCCAAAGCTATAAATGCTAGCTGGGCCTCCAGCTCTCTTTCCCTGAGGGACAGGTTCTCTCCTCCTGAAGGGGCCCCCTTCCCCTAGCTAGCTTTGGGTATGACCCTAGTGACTGTGTGTAGGGAGGACTGGTCTTCCTCCTCCTCACTTAGGCTCAGATGCCCTCCCTCCCCTAAGTGGTTGGAACTAGCATCCTCCCCTACTTCTTCCTCCTCTAGAGCTTCCTCTGAGTCTACCTATTGGGCCTCAGCCCATGCTGTCAGGGATTTGATCAGGACATGCTTCCTGAGGTCAGTGGTTGCAGACAATCCTCTTTCAGTACACAACCCCCTAAGCTGGACTACTGTCAGTGTGGGTAGGCTAGCCAGATCAAGCTCCATGGTTCCCTAGTTTTGTGTCAACAAAAACTTTTAGCAAAAATTGGAAACAAGAATTTCGAAAAATCACAAAAATTTAATAATTGAAATGAATCCAAATTAAAAATATTAAAACAATTTTTGCACTAGGACAATTTAAAGGATTTTTAATTTATTTGTTTTAATTAAAACTGTAATGTGATACTGAACACAAGTACAGGATCCCACCACTGCACACCAAAAATGTTGGAAAATGGGTTATTGGTCAGGGCAGGTAGGTACCTACACTTAGCAATAGGCCACTAACCTCCACTTAGGTCCAGTTAGGTCTCAGTAAATTAAACCCAGCTCAACCCTTGGTAGCTTGGCAACGAGCGACAAGGCTTAATTTAGGAGACAGAGTGTAAAGCATTCAAATATCACAAAACAGTAATTAAATAAAACACAGGAAACAGTATAAAAATCCAAAACCAATTTATAAAAATAGATTATATTTTATCTTTAAAATGACACAGAAACAAATAAAATAGGATAAAGGGAACCGGAGATGATGTTTTAAAGAATTTTTTTTTTTTTAGCGCCTAGAAAAAAAAAGCGCCAATCGTGTCATCTGGTTGCACCTCGACTGGGGCAAAGTCAAAGTACAAGGCTGACCGCGATGGAGCCCGGCTCGGCTACAGGCCGCGGGAGGCCTCAGTCAAAAGTTTACCTTCGCATTTAGTCGTTTTTCTGAAGATTTTCTTCAGCGGGACGAACCTGCCAGTCCAATCCGACCTTCTGGAGCCCTTCTCCAGATACGTGTTGTGGGAATCCTCAGTGGAGATTTTTACCTTCGGACTTAGTAATTTTTTTGAGTTGAAAATCCTTCGAAAGGGGTAAACCTGGATCTTGATCCGACTTCCCTGGAGACCTCCTCGGATGCGCTGGCTGGAAGTTCGCGGTCAACCTTGTACGTTCGGACTTAGTCTCTATTTTGGAGATTTTTCTTCACTGGGACGAACCTGCAAATAGCTTAGTACATCTGGCCCTTCATGTTTTGGGGCCTACAAACTAAGAGTCATACTAATCTACTTGTGATAGACTCAGCTAAGGTGGCAAATCTAATAATGGAGGCATATAAAAGTCGATGAATAATGTTTTGTGTTATAGGTTGTTTTGATATGGTCCTGAATTCACTAGTTTAAGAATAAGGCAGCTCAATTGAAGATCGAAATGATACCCTGAAAATTAGTCTATTAACAGAGTGAAGTAATGGTTGTTGGAAAGCAAGACTGTGGATTAGTATATTGTGACAGGCCTTTTACATAGATATTGACGTTCTGTCACATGTGAATTGATGCTTGTAGGAAAGTCTTCCTTTTTGCCCTGGTCTCCCCGACACTTTTTGGACAGGTACTGGTATTTACTGACTCTTGGCTGTGCCCTGGGTACTGCTTATCAGTCCCAGGGCCAGTGCTCTGTGTACAATGGATATGCAAATTAGGCTAATTATAATTGGCTAAGTTAACCTACCTATAAGTCCCTAGTATATGGTAGGGCATGTAGGTTTAGGGACCACAGGAGAGGTAGTGCACCCATAGGTGCACTGCTGAGGTGCCCAGTGTCATTTTAAAGGCAGGCCTGCCTTGCTTCCTGCTTTTAAATTAAAGTTATATGCAAATTCGACTTTGGAGTCAAAAGTAGTTCCAAAGTCTTCAACTACCTTATGTTTACATATAAGTAGACCCTAAGGTGTGCCCTATGTGCCCCTAGGGCTGGGTGCAATGTAACTATAAGCAGGGACCTTATCACAATAGTTTTATAAGCCTTGGTGAGGTAAAAACAGCCACATTTGTTTTTCCCTCATTGTAGTGAATGGCCTCCATCACTACAATGAGGGAAAAAAATTGTAATCCGAAGTTCTCTTTCAAAAATGATTCTCAATTATTCATCATGTTTTCCTTGTTTTAAAGAAAAACATTTATGACCCTTGAATTTTAGTCAGTTTAATAGTTTGCTTTTTCGCCATTGCTGGGATCAGATCAAGCATCTTAATAGCTATCGCTTATATGCAGGTGTAATTCAGATACCTCACATTACTTTTATTTCCTGAATCATTTTCCTTCACAAGATTGTGATAGCTGTTTATAAATTTAGGACAGCTCAATAAAGTAACCTGCCTGGAGTATGCAGCTGTGTGAGGAAGCATGCCGTAAAGTAAGAGCTGAGAGTGCAAATTTGAGACATGGAGCAGGATCACAAAACGTTTCTGACTGGTACTTTTTTTGTGTCATTTGTAGTAATTTAGACAGTGCTTGGTGTAAACACCTTTCACCGCCGTATTGTGAAAGCAGGTTTCTGGAGTAGATAATTTGTGACAAGAATGTCTGCGTGCATATTTGTTGTGTGGCATTTTGTTGTGGTAGTAACACCTTCTTCCATTTTTATGGGCTGCACTGTTTTCTCTGCTGCATTATTGCAATGTGATGACAAAAGGTAAAACGTGTTCGCGCCCATCTCTGCTTTAAGTCACTACCATGGGCATGAAATGTCGGCAGTCAAAAATATTTTGTGATCCAAGCAAATTGTTCTTTTTTTACCTCGTAAATGAATTATACAGAGAAATGCATTTAAATGTAAACGCATGTACACTGACACACGACCAAGTTGTAAATCATTCACCCTCTGAGCCACTTGTCTGCCATTACAATACACTTCAGTAGGAAAACAGTTATGAGAGGATTGACACAATTCGAGTTGTCAGTTCAGAAGAAACCACTCAGAGGGATATCAGTGCCAGGCCAGTAATCCTGACAGGATAGCTTCAAGAACCGCTGCTGCTAGATATCTGAAATACCACAAACAGATGGTGAAGGCTTAATAAAATGCCATTATCTGTTTTTCTTTCATTTTTATATCAAGAAACACAATTTAAAGAAATGCCGACCCACTCAACATTTGAACCGCATGGCCCTCATTCAAGTCTTGAATTATAAAGTCTGCTGCAGAGCAAAACCAGTGAATCCATTCTTGTTTTTTTAAATATGTAATTGAGAACTTAATTATAAGGTGCATGTATAACTATGGACTAATTATAAGGTGTATGTTTTATAACTATGAAAAGTAACATGTCCACTTGTCCATGCTCCAGATACGTTTTTCTTGCAGTTAGAATGAAACTAATTAGATTTAAAAAATAAAATATAAGCCTTAGTTCAAGTGGTGCACTCAATTCAACTTAATTTTACCAAATTAATAATTGACTTTAGTTATCTACAGCACTACATTACTGCAGTAATTTCGTCAACTATGTCACTCACATTCCTTATACCTTCCCGTATTAAAATATTTTGTTCATGCAGTATTGCTATACTTATGATATTTTGGCCATCATTACAACCCTGGTTGTCAGTGATAAAGTGGCGTTAATACCACCAACAGGCTGGCGGTAACTATCGCCAAATTATGACCATGGAGGTGAGAACTCAGATAGACGGCCACTTTACCACACCGACTGCCAGGGCGGAAACAACAGACACCATGGCGGTAGCCGCCTACAGCCAGACGGAAGTCAATGTTCCGCCCACCATGTTAAGAGACACAAATACGTCGCCTTTTCCGGGACGGTACCAATGACTTCCAAACCCTGGCTGAAACAGAACACAGAAGGGAAAGTACTCACCTTGGGAGACACAGGGAACAACCACGCTCCCTTGGAGCCTGAACTTCAGATCTTCCCAATGATTTTCTACATCCTGCTCCACCACGAACACCAACGCTAGCGAAGACGACCACGGTGAGTACAGCTGCCTAGCATACAGGGGAGGGGGGAAGAAAAACAGAGTGACACACACACGTACAATAAACCACAAAAAGTGTGGGGCGATAGGTTAGGGGAACTGGGTTAAAGAACCCTGTTCACGAGGCACTGGCTCAGCGCGTAATGTCTGGGTGAAGGGCTGAGTGTAGGGTGAATGTCATTATGGCCATATCCACAGGAGGGAGTTCCCTTTACGGACTAAGTGGTCTCACACACATTAGTGTCTTGCTTCATCATTTGACCACCTTGCCCCACCCAGGTAAGATAGTACTACCTGGGCGGACTCAACCTCGTTGTTAATAGAACTGCAGAGGGACTGCTGAAATGTAAGTCTGACTGGATATTTTACAGGGATCCAGAGAGGGTGTGAATAAAATTACCTTACAAGTCACCTATCACTGTTAGAAGAATACTTTAATCAAGGTGCATGTAGGTAAGGTTAAAACTTAAATTCCGGACTAAGTTGAGACTGATGACTCACGAAGTCTAAAAAACAGCAAGGACCAACATGTTTCTGCCCTCTCTACGTGCTGGAAGGTCAGGGGCATTCATCAGGGTCATGGATCCCTTAAGGGTGAAGGCATGACAACATGCTTGATCAGTAGTGAAAGGTATCCCTTGTAGTCACACTCACATCAAAGGAATTACTTCCTTGAGCGGCTGGGAGACGGACTATAGGTACACTTACTGGTGTTTTTATGCTTTATCTTTGTCACTGGCATGCTGTTATTTCCCACATCTATGCCCACTCACTGTACTGTTTGGCAACTCATTTGGCAACTCATTTTGCAGATGTTGGTGTCCCACTATCGCTCCTGGTGTGATCACTGCAGCCAACTACAGGTCTTGCCTATTTGAACATTACTGTACATTTGAATTTGCAATATTTGAATGAATACATACTAAAATAAGTTTAACATACTCCATATTTGGATTTTTTCAAAGGGTGTTTATTTAAGTGCTAAGAAGTAGAGGGGAAAGTGCAATGGGCTGGGTGATGATGGAGGAAAGTCCAGGGTATTGCTCCAGTCTATTGGTAGCACAGGTTCATTGTCCAAGGGCACATAGGAAGGGGAGCAATGGCAGTTCAAGGCGGACAGGGTGACAGAGTGGGACACAAGGGTGACAATCAGCAGAGTCTTATTTCCTGGTGGGTATCTTGGCAATAGTGTCTGGCTTCTGCCTGGATCGCAGGGAACATTTGTGGGGTGGTTCACCTTTTGCAGGGGGAGGGGTGCTGGTGACCTGTTGGTCCTGTGGCGGGGCCTCCTGTCCACTAGCAGCAGTGGAGGTGGAGGGCAGTTCAGATGTCTGGCTAGTCTCAGGGGCCCGCTGTTGTAAGACTGCCTCCCTCATGATGGTGGCCATGTCTGCCAGCACCCCTGCAATGGAGACCAGGGTGGTGTTAATGGCCTGCAAGTCCTCCCTGATCCCCTGGTACTGTCCCTCCTGCAGCCGCCTGTTCTCCTGCATGTTGGCCATTATCCTGGGAATGTTGGTATGCTCCCAGGATCTCGCTGAATGCCTCCTGGAGAGTCGGTTCCCTGGGCCTGTACTCCCCCTGGTGCACAGCAGTCCTCCCAGTGTCCCTGTTTTCCTGTGCCTCCGTCCCCTGAACCGTGTGCCCACTGCCACTGACCCCAGGTCCCTGATTGTCTTGGGTGCGAGTTGTAGCCTGGGGACCCTGTAGTGGTGGACATACTGCTGATTGATGTGTCCTGGGGATAGAGGTATGGGTACGCTGGGTGGGTGCTGTGGTGGTGTTTCCTGATGGGGAGGCTCTGTGGTGGTGTGTGACTGGGCCTGGGTAACCGACTGTCCAAAGGTCCCTGATGCGCCAGGTTGGTCATCCAGATCCAGGCAACCAGAGTTGCTGTCATCACTGTGGGCCTCTTCTGTTAGGGGACTGGATAGTGCTGGCACCTCTTCGCCGCTGACATTGGCTAGGGTATCTGTGGGGATGTAAATGCAGTGTTATTGTTTCTGTGTGTAAGATATTGTGCATCAGTGGGTTGCCCTGTTTGGTTGTATTTGCCATGGCAGCTTTCACTTGTGTAAGTTGGTATGTGGTGGGCTAGCTGATTCTCTCTAGTGAGCATGCTTTAGTGATAGGTGTCCTTGCAGGTCTGTGAGTTGTATCCATGCATTAGTATGGCATGCAGGGCTTAGCATTGGGATGAGTGAAATGTGATGGTGGGTGTGTGGTAGGTGTTGGAGTGATGGGAGTGAGGATGTAGGTGGGGGTATGTGAAGGCATGCAGGTAGAGGGGTGATAGTAGTAAAGTGTTGACTTACCAGAGTCCAGTCCACCTGCCATTCTGGCCAGGCCCTCAGGGTGCATGATTGCCAAGACTTGCTCCTCCCATGTTGATAGTTATGGGGAAGGAGGTTGGGGTCCACCGCCAGTCCTCTGTACAGTGAGTTAGTGTTTGCTGCAGTGGAACATACCTTCCCCAGTAGGTCGTTCCACCTCTTACTCATGTCATCCCTTGTTCGTGGGTGCTGTCCCATGGTGTTGACCCTGCCCACGATCCTCCCCCATAGCGCCATCTTCCTTGAAATGGATATCTGCTGCACCTGTGCTCCAAATAGCTGTGGCTCTACCCTGATGATTTCCTCCACGGTGGCTCCTCCCCTGAGAATCTGGGGTGTGTTTGTGGTGCCATGGATATTGTGTGAGTTGTGTGGGTGAGTGTGTGTAGGGTGATTTGTTGGGGTTTGTGATGTGGGGTGCGTGGGTGGTGTATAGGTGATGGTAATGTGTGGCTCTGGTCTTGTCTGTGGACGTGGTGTCTGTCTCGTGCCAATACTTTGTAGTTGTAAAGGGTTGTGGGTATTGTGGGTGTGTGTTTTATAGTGGTGTGGGTGTGGCGTGTGTATGGGTGTCAGGTGTGTGTATTTTGAATTGTCCACTGTGGTGTGGTATTGTATATCTGTGTGTGTATTTTGAGCGTGGCGGTATGTACCGCCAATGGTTTACCGCCATTGAATGTCTGCCATGGTGATCCGTGGTGGGCGTTTTTCTGTTTGTGTAACAGTGTGGGTTTTGATACCGCCAGTTTATCACTGACCTTTGGTGTGGAGGAATTGTGTGTGTGGCTGAATAGTGATGGATTGGTGTGTGTGTGTCATAATATGGTGAACGGATGGCCGCGGAGGTGGTGGTATGTTGGCGGCAGTCAGCGTGGCGGTAAGTGGGATTTACCGCCAATGTCATAAAGAGGGCCTTTGTCTGGTATGCTTTGAAATTTATACAATTAAGTTGTATCATTTTGTTTCTTTACTACTTGTTCTACCTGTCACAAAATCATCATATCCTGCTGGCATTATCTTTTACGAAATACATTGAAGCACTTTTTTAAGATTATGGAGGACAAGTATAAAGCAAACGATAAAATAGAATTCCGAGGCACTTTTCCAGGTGATGCTCAAAGTATAGAATATAAAAATTACCCAAAAGTCTCTCAAATATTAAAAGACAGAGGGCTTCATTTAAAGATTGGCAGCCTGCCTAAAGGCCCCTATAATAATTGCCAGTGCTCCCCCTGTGAACTGAGATATCCCCCCATCTGGTGGAGACTTCTAGCCCTACATTGGAGATGCTGCGCTGAGGGCTCCACTCATGGTTCAGTAAAAGGGTGAAGGGGAGCTCTCTGTTTGGTCTACCTGAACATTTCTATTTGTTTTTACTAGAAAACTCCAAAACTAGGAACTTGTTTGTTAAAAAGAAACAACAAATAGCCTCAGTACACACAGAAGTTACTCTCAATGTGTCAGGCCATTAATTGATTTCCCTCTGGGACCTTCATGCAAGACTTGATTACCTGTTCAAATTAAGGTGGGGCAATCACCACTATGACATGTGCTGGAAGGACCACTTGGTCAGCGTTTTGCACTGGTGATGCCACCTTATGCTGCAATGATGCAAAATATGTGGTTTCCCTACCTTTAAAATGACTTGGCTTGTGAACTTCCAGTTTATGGCTGATCACTCACTCCACCAAGGTCTGAGTAACTCCTAGTGTCTCTCGATCCAGCATATATGTGAGAATGAAAAAACAAATAATTAGATAACAGAAAGATGAGAAAATACTGGGCTCTTCAGTACGAAGAAAATAACTGGATGAAGTACTCAGGGTTAAGATAAATCTTTGAAAACTAAAGTGAAGGGGAATGTTCATAGGTAAAACATTAAGGGGGATATTTATGGAAAAGAGGTGCATCATTCATGATGCGTCACTTTTCAAGCACCCCATTGCGAACCCCTAACATCACTATGTGTGCACCAAATTTACAATACAGCACATCATGGCAGTCGTGTCCACATTAGCGTCATAATTTATGGTGCTAATGTGGTGCTTTGCTCGATTAGTACCATTAATTATGGTGCTAATGCAGAAAAGAACAGGGAGGGCCATTGTTTTCAATGGGAGCGTCATCTTATCGCCTGACTTCAGCAGGCGTTATTAATGATGCTGAAAACGGCACAGTCAAATCAATAAAATTTCACTGCACCATTTTTCTCCCTATGTGGAAATTACCCCTTGCCTAAATTATTACTGGTGCACGCATAATGTGGCGCAAGTGTTTACAAAGTGGCGCAATGCTTGCATTTGAAAATATGGCACATGGGAAATGCCCCCTTAATGCCACATTTGCATGGAAAAAATTATGCAAATATTGCACAAGGTGGCGCCAGGGGCATCATAAATATGCTTCTAAGTACTGAGTGATACATAAAAAGCAGAGAGTCACAAAGTGCCCCAGTGATTGGTTGGCCTTGTTTTAGTGCACAGTTTTGGTCAACCAGGTTGGTACATGCCAAAGTAGTGCAAACACCCAACTACAATGCAGTTTGTTGCCACACCCATTCGGTTGTACACATCCTCGTTGCAAACATGTCATCCTAAGATCTCACAGTTCTGAGTCTGATCTTTTTGTTTAGCCATGCTAGGCATTGGTTCTGGAGAGCTTTTGGAAGCTCACTTCCTGCTTCATGGGTAAATTGGTTATCATTTTAATCTTTGAGTCATTTACCAGTGTGCAACTGTAAATTATTTTGCTTGCTGGCATAAATGGATACTTTGACTGAGATGGGTGATGAACTGTTCTCTGAATGTTCTTATCTGCCATGATTAGTATTCTCTCAGGGCCCTTCTATTCAGGGTTAGAGATTTGCCTTTATGCTGAAGCTTTGGCTAATGTTTGACATTTTGTTGAATGGTTTAGACTTAAAGGGAAGAACTGAAGATCACCGGTGGTAAAGTAAGCAAGTAGTCATAAATAATCACTATAAGCTTGAGCACAAGCATCAGTCTATGGATTAAAGATTAGGGAAATTAAGACATAGCAGGATAATGATCAAGTCCCTCACAAAAAGTAGCCCCGCTAAAGTCATTAGCAGATTACCTTAAAAAAAGATGAAGTTATGTTAGGTAAATTATCCAGAAAAATAACAGATAGATAGAGACCAAAATTCCTAACGCTGATGGCAACAGCTGTTCCTTCAAGAATACTTTCATCAAAAAGACATATCAGCCTGATTCACATAGGTAAACTTACACTTTTGTGTGAGTTTATTCTTTTTAGGTATTCACAAGCTCCAATTTACTAGTAACTTTATGACTGTAGAGACTCCGCAGTCGGGGCAGAGAACTCCACACATAAAAATATAAGCCTGTCCTATGTAGTAACACACAGACAGATCCTCTTTCCTGCAATCAACCCACTTCGAAATTAAAAACACATTGCCATAATTATCTCCTTTCTGCTAGACACTATTCATTTTAGAAAAACAGATCATGAGAACAAAAATCCATTTCTCCTTTTTGTTATTCTACTGCATTTGCAATGATGCGCTTGAGACCTGCCTTTCGATTTGGCTACTGACTCTGGTAATTTGACATCATAACTCAATTGTAGTAACATATTACAACTAAACATGGATGAAGTTTCCTTATTCCTTATTCCTTATTCCTTATTCCTTATTCCTTATTCCTTATTACAGAGGAGCTGAGGGACATTAAATAGACAGTAGGAGAACTTTTCAAGTTGTCTGTGACTCAGAACACCGAAGTGAAAAACATCCCTGTTATTTATGGTTACACATCTATAATTTTATATTGTGTATGATGCACCCACATCAACTGCCACTGTTTTCAACAGATAATTTTGGGTAGAGGAGCTATGAGGGATACACACACAACATGGCCTAACCTGCTTCACACCCCCTCTCTGTGTAACAACTGATGTCCTGCCACGTACCCCCACCATCCTCTGAACATTAAGCCCACCTTCCCAAAAATCTATTTGGATTTCTGATGCTCTTCTGCATGGCACACATTACCCATCCTCTGCAATTTAAAAACAGGTCATTTCCACCTGATATCACCACCATCTGTTTTTACCAACTCCCCCACACAAATTTACAAAAATGTTGGCAGCCTGCCACCTAACCCTCTTATCCAATTAAATTAAAAAAAGACTTCGGGCCTGATTTAGAGTTTGGCAGATGGGGTTACTCTGTCACAAACATGACGGATACACTGTCTTTCGTATTAAGATTCCATTATAGCCTATTGAGATCATAATTTTGTGGATGGGATATCCATCACATTTGTGACAGAGTAACCCATTTGCCAAACTCTAAAACAGGCCCTAAGTTAGTACAAGCTAGAGTGGTGACCTTTTGTGCCTCACCCCATTCAAAGCTGTGCTGTCTTCATTCCATCAGAACCAACAGTCAAGCACAAACCGACAAACTGAAATCTTGTAGAGCAGCAGGTAATCTCTTCATGATGCAACAGTGGGAAATAACTCTTGTTTCCATGACCCCATCTGGAAACCCATGTACAGATGCCAAGAAGGCTTACCATGACATGCACAAAATTACCGTAAATGTGGTGGAGAGGACATTTTGCATCCTGAAATCCAGGTTCGGGTGTCTAGATGTATCTGGAGGAAGACTAATATATGCACCACCGCCTATGTTCAAAATAATCCTAGTCTGTGCAATTCTGCATAACATCTGTGTTCGCACCAAAGTCCCCTGAGAAGAACAGGTCGGGGTCTCCAGGGAGGAGGATGAGGACAATGAACCATGACAGAAGATGGGGAAGAACACAACTCTGCTGCTGGAGCATGCAGAAGGGGCAATATTGTACACAACTTCTCCACTTAGAGACTGTACTTCAACCATCACTGAACACAAATATTTAAATAGAGCACTTGAACACAAATTAGTCTGAGAGTACTTTTTGAACCTTTACATACCTCATCAACTCACACACATCTTGGCATGACTAGGCCACAACAGTTAGAAATCAATTAGGAACAGACTCAGGAACCCAACACAAGTACACACAATGCACTAATAAATTAATGTGCGGGTGAAATGTATGCATAGCTTGCTGAACAAATTATTTACATAGAAACAGATAAATCAAAAAAGTGCGTCTGGTTAAAATATGACAGCAGCCACATTGAAAAAACATCTGTTGACTACTGCTTAGATGTCTGGCCTAGGTAGGACAATGGTAGGCAGTACCTATAACAGTTGGTCAGTGTCTTCTATGTAACTACTCAATGTCTGAATGTGACAATCACACTTGACAACTTGCAACATACCCCTCAGTGGCACCCACATGTATGACTAATAGAGAGTTAAATACAGAGGACAATGCACCTGAATGTCTAGGTCTGTCAGAGTCTAATCAGTTGGTATCTCGCATGCATGTCAAGCAAAAGTCATAGTAAGTCACAAACCCTTGGCAAACTGTACATGTGAATAAGGATACATGCATGTTGAAACAACCATGTCTTACTCATAGCTGTCAGGAGTATTCACATAATCCAAACACACTTATAGTACATTTGACCAAAGATCGTGAATGCAGCTGTGGGAGATGGCTCATGTCAAACAAACAAATGTGGAAGTACAGTTGAGACACACCTTTACTAACTTAGCCACCCTATATGTGGAGGTGACTCAGATTCTACACAAGTGCTGTGGCTGGTGTTGAGAGATATGTGGGGGTCAGTCACCTCATCTTGCAAACAATGGAAATGGTTTGGTAAGTATGGCTTAGCCTCTAGAAGAAACAATGTCCATTGGTAAAATTCACATGTATGAATTACTGTGAAATGCATGAAGGACTGGACAGTGAGGATAAGGAACATGTGTAACAAGGAATATCTGCATAAAATGTGCCAGCAGCATTGACCTAAAATCCTACAGTACATAATCTGGCTTTAATGTGTGGGAATGATCACACATTCTCAAATACTCACTTTCAAATCAACATTGTAGCCATGTAAGCCCATACACATAATCACATAAATTGTGTAGGAAAGTAAATATCCCAGTCACTTTGCCAGCAACTCCACCTGTGTGTTCAAACAAGTGTGAGTGGTCCATGTGGAAACTGAACCTACCTGATTCCGGGTCTGCAGACATGACCCTGTTATACCGTCGATCCCACAACCTAACAATGCATAAGAGGAACAAATACCAAATAATATAACATAGTTATGTCAATCCCTAGTACATGATGAGACAAGTCCAACACAACCCACCTGTAAGTCCCTAGTACGCAATAGGGCAAGTCTGACATCAACTACCTGTAATTCCCTAGTACATAATATGGCAAGGCTGACATCAACAAACTGTTAGTCCCTTGTACATAATAGGGCAAGGCTCACATCAACAACCTGTAAGTCCCGTACATATTAGAGCATGGGACTTCAGTTGCGCAGTTGGATTTCAGTAAATGACTGTGCACTGCAGTGGCTTAACAAAACTTGAGAATGTCAACCTCCTGCAAAATCCCCAGAGGGGGCTCTATCCACTTTGTACACAGCCAGGGGCCTGCCACCCGTACACAGTGAACTGTGCTGAGGGGGCCACCTTGATGTAGGGGCCACACCAGCACCAAGCAGGCTGTGGGGGCATTTCAAATGGCACGGGTGCACTGATGAGTAGCTTTCTATCCCTGTCTGATAGCAGCCCTGCCATGCAGATTGTGTATCAGAAAGGAAGTCCTTGCAAAACATTATGGTGAGGAATTGTGCAGTCAAAGTGTATGTGCAAACACAATTGACACAAAACTCATCCTACATGTACCCAGGCTTGGTGTGGACCTCAACTTTGCACATGGACAGATGAAAATTTGCAATATATGGCATGGAGTGTGAGAAAACCCATCTCTGAACATTTAGGCACAGTACACATGTATCTACATAGGGTAACATGTTTGACACTGATATGGGCAAACATTTTTGCTCTGATGGTGGGCAATTACTCATAAAGGATTTAAAAGTTTGTAGGAGTAACGTCCCTAAACACACCACTGTAGTAGGCATTACTGATCACACGCAAAGAACACATACCACTCACTAGCATGTCACACATAAACCAACCATGACACATGTCAGTCAACCATATCCAACAACTTGCATGCATGAGGAACTGTCATTGACACATGTTGCATTACATCATGGTGTCTGGCCCTTGGGACACACCATAGATTGTCACTCACATGCTCTTACATAGGTCTGGGTAAGCCGACCACATACCAGGCCAAGTCACCAGCATCCCTAGGTATACAGTTGTCAAGGGTATCATGTGCATGAACATGTTTCACACAAAGGCCAGCTATCCTAAGCTATGTGGCTTAACAAACAGAAGAAATGTAAAAGATGCGTAGTGTAAGAACAACAATGCAAATTTCCACACATATGTACACTCACAGTACACACATTGTACACATGGGAAGACATGAATAAGGAAAATAGTATCATAAACATGCACACTTGCAGTCCTTATCACTCTTTCCATGCATGCCACAGACCAACATACATGAGGAAACACATATCAACTTTTGCTTAAAAAAAAAGGCGCATGTGAGCATTTTCTGCAATCAAATAGTCAAAAAATTATGCACTCACCTGCACATCAAAAATAGTACATTGTGCCCTGTCAGCTATCCATCAAATATACATGAATAGGCCATTTACCTGACTGACGGTGCATTGTTGCCCTTGTCATGGATGGATGTTGGTGCAGACACACTACTCGCAGTCCTGGCCTTTGTCATGACATAGTAAAGTAACCCCTCTGGCCAACAGACATGCAAAAGCAAAGTTGACTTGAACTTCTTAACACATATACAGGCATTGGACAGCATAGTGTGACACATCAGGTTGCTTTGGGACTATGCATGTTGGCATGGTATAGCCCAATATGTATTGAGCTGAGTGGATATTGGAGTGGATTCATGCATCTCTGTGTCACATGAGGGAGTATTCCACCCTATATTCTCACATCCAATACCTATCACATGTCTATTCAATATTGCTGTGTTTCCAGACAGCTGTCCTTGCCATATCAGACACATAGGGGGGTCATTATGACCCTGGCGGTCGGAGGTAATGTGGCAGTAGTACCACCAACAGGCTGACGGTACTTACAGCCAATGTACCACCTCAACCACCATGGTGGTAGCAGCCGCCAGGCTGGAGATAACAATCACCAGCTGGCGGCCGCTATTGTGCCACCGGCAGTATCATAACCCTGCCTATCGCCATGGTTTTCGTGGCGTTCGTAACACCACGAAAACCATGGAGGTAGGCCTTATCAGTGCCAGGGAATTGCTTCCCTGTCACTGATATGAGGCCCCCCAACACTCCACAGACGCCCCCACCCTTCCCCTTCATCCACGCTCCCCCTCCCTTCCAACCCCTCCCCATACACACACACACACAGAGACACACCACATCACGCATACATACATGCATGCATTTATTCATTCACGCACACATCCACGCTTATAAGCAGACATGCATTCTCATTCCCATTTATACATGCACTCACACACATGCATACATGAACGCAAACACATTCATACACGCACGCAAACAACATTAAACACACACTTGCATTCACGCACATACACTTTCATGCACACAACCCCCCCCACACACAACGCCCCCTACACCCTTTCCGTTTCAGAAACCCAACTTACCTGCATCCAGAGGGTCTTCCAGCAGGGAACTGGACGGGGCGCTGCTACCTCCAGCAGCGCCCGCCAGCAGAACACTGCAAGGCCGTATTATATCTCATAATATGGCTGGCGGCAGTCCACTGGTGTGGCGCTGCTAATGGTAGCAGCGCCACCTTACCACCATCTGCCATGTAGGACTCAGCCGGATTTCCGCCCTTCTTGTGGCAGAAATTCGGCTGGGTTCATGTTATGGCGGACGGATGGTAGCGGGGGCGATGGTCTTTTGGCGGTCATCGCCATGGCGGTAGGAGGTTTTTACTGCCATTGTCATAAAGAGGGCCATAGTTTGGTGAGTTCACATTTAACTTGTAGGCCTTGTTCTGATGAGTGTGGTACATGTCAACGGTTCTAAGTTAAATGGCTTATGACAAGGGACATTCATGAGCTATTTAGCATGATGAGTGTGACCTACCATGGTCACATAACTGGTATATAGCATGAGCATGGTGAATGTTGATCTGGCACTTAGAAGATGTTACAAGCTTGTGCACTGGTTTTGTGCAACACTGGTTAGCTTTGACACATTAGACATGAACAATATCTAGAAGGAGGTTGTGGTACAGATGTGTATTAACCTTGTACCTTAATGATGTTTTTGCGAGTTGTGGTGGCAAAAGTGTGTGATCTGACAATGCTGCTTATATTGCATGCTTGTTCATCTGCTGCCCAATGTACATTTTGATGACATGTTACATTCATATTTCATCAGCCAACATGTCATCAGCACAGAAGCGGGCTTTTGAGAAACGTGCTGAACAGTACTGGCACAACTGTGCAGTGGAAAAAGGATTCTGGAGGATTGGCCGGCATTGCACAAGAGTCAAAGCATCAGGGTTCTGGCAGGCATTTCCCCATGGAGGACCACCCAAACACCCCGAAGCCAGCACCTACACACCTTGCAAGTCAAAGGAAAAGGACAGGGGTAGCTCTGCAGGTTCTACACCCTCTACCTCAAGAGAGCCAACGCCTGCACCATCAAATCCCCCACCAGGACCTCCACCCATGGCACAAACCTTTGAGCAAGAAATACGCCAGGATATGGCTGACCTGAAGCTGAGGATGGACAAATCAGAAAAAATAGACAAAATGAAGGGAAAAATCAGCAGGAGCAAATTTTGGACCCTACCTTGTGGAGCATATTCTCCCTTCCTCTTGTTTTATAATGTTCTTGATAGTTGGGGCGCTAGATAGTTAGGGTTAGTTTAGTTAGCGTAGCATAGATTCGTTTTAGGACATACTTTGTATTCTTAGGAGGTAGGTGTTTGGGTTTCAACTATTCTTAGGTGTTTTTAGGGAGTGGGTTAAGTTGTGTGTATGAGTGTTACATTAAAAACATACAAAAATATATATTTGTTTAGGCTATATGTTTAGTTAGTCAATGTTTAGTTGTAGTGACTGTTGTCCTTGCATATGTCATGGTCTGCACGTCTCTTACTGCCGTAGGCTGCAGTGCTAGGATGGCCCCCTGGTTTCTTACGGGTTCTGGACTGGCCAGCATAAGGGCAACCCCTTCTAGTAGCCACAGTTCTGCTGATTAGAAAAAATGCCAAGGCAGACTGTACCCTCCAGAAGGAGTCCCAGAGGGAGCTCCTGAAAAAGAGAAAACAAACAATGAAAAGGCAAAAGAATAGAAGTCATTTCTGCAGGGAAAAAGCAGGAACTAGTAGAAAAACTGGAAACAGTAGCGAGGATAACCACCAAAACGGAAGTGTTTGCAATGCAAAGAAAGAAGGAACTACAGTGCTTATATACCATTACACAGGAAGTGACAAAACAGAAAAATTAATGACACCATCTTGGATTGAGAAAGGCTACATAGAAATGAATGGGAAGAAAAGCCAAGTAGAAAAGGAAAGACACAATGCATGCTGGGAAGACAACCACTACAGAAGAAGACAATGTGCAGACCGAAGAAGAAAGAAGACATAAAGAAAGAAGAAAAAGAAGGAAAAAGAACTGAGTAGGTAAGTGGGGGGGAAAGTCAGGGAGGCTGCCAGGGGCCATTACGCGACCCAGGACTCGAAACGAGACTCCTGAGCCACATTGTGGCATGAAAAACCAGGCCAACAAAAAAAGATGTGCCACGTCGCTTTCAGCGTCCCGAGATGCGGACTGCCTGCCTGACGGCAGCCCTCAAAAGGGCTGCTGCAGTATTCTGTAGCATCACAGTATACTGATGTCTCCTAAAGGGGGGGAGGAGGGGTTGATGTTTATCATGTGGTGTTACATGTATAGTATATGTTAAGATAAGATAAGTTAGCTGTAGGGATACGTTTTGATAAGATAGTATAGTTTGGGTTGGTGTAGGTAAGTTAGTAAGTTTAGGGATTTTTAGGCAAAACTTTTTTGTATTATTAAATCTAGTTGTTTTTCAATATATGGTCTCCTTCATGATTTACTGTCTGGGTGGAATCATGTCTGTACAGGTCAGGTTAGACACATGCCTTTGGGTTTACAACCATTGGTTAATTTATGTGTGATTATGTGTATCACCTGTAGCTGTCAGGCTGGCAATGGTATCACATCAGCTACTCAAGACATTCTTCAGCAATGTACAGGACACTCTGGATGTGCATGGTTACACATCCCAAAACAAGTTATCTTACATAATTTCTTTGGGCTGGTAAATAATGAGACTTGCATATTTTTAGAAGCTGCTGTCGTTGCACTCCCCCTAGATTGGGAAATTTATAATGGCACACTTATGGCTTCCCCTCAAAGTCTTATACTTGTATAATTTGGTTGTTATATCAATGATGTACTGGTGCTACCATCCTCGATTTTCCCAGACACTTGATTAGAAAATTAAACAAGTAATCGCAGTACATGCTGACAGTCAAAGTGTGATAAGTCAACCGTGGGAGAGTGAAGAGGGTACATTGCCAGTTGCTACAACACTGGCATGATCTTAAGCAGAGAACTAAGGAGGTACTGTCCATGTGCCATAGACTGTAGCTACCAGTCCGTTTTTCAGGTGAATGATATACCTTCCACATCTTCATCCTCTGATGGATGGATGGGCACCTCCAGTTCACAAAATATCCATATCACCTGTGGTGTCTCCCAGGGTTCTATGCTGCCTCCTGTCAAGTAATGCCATAAAACAAGGGAATAATTAGATCCAAAGTTACTATGGCCCTCATCATGACCCTGGCAGTGGGTGATAAAGTGGCGGTAATACCCCCAACAGTCTGGCGGTGAGTACTGCCAAACTATGACCATGGCCGTGATAACTCCCATAGACAGCCAATGTACCACACCAACCGCCACAGCGGAAACATCAGCCACCACAGTGGAAGCTGCCAACAGCCAGACGGAAAACAAAGTTCTGCCCACCATATTATGACACAGCACACCTCACCTTTTCTGGGGCGGTACCAACGCCAACAAAAGCCTGGCAGAAACAGAGCTCAGAAGTGAAAGGACTCACCATTGGAGACACAGGGAAGAACCATGCCGCCATGGAAACCGAACTGCAAGTTTTCCAGATGATCTTCTAAGTTAAGCTGCGCCTGGAGCACCAATGCCGACGAAGATGATGACGGTAACTACAGCCACCTAGCACACAAGGGAGGGAGGGAGGAAAAAGACACACACACACACAACACACACCAGACACACACACTTAATACACACAACCATCTGCACACATAAACCAATCACACAAGACACATGGCAGAATAATACACGGACCAAAATGCTGGAGTAACAACATTGTGTTAGCATAGCAAAATCCACCCCACGAACCAAATATATACAGATGTCCAAAAAGGCCAATGCCCATTCCAAAGTCAGGAGGGCACACAAGGCCACAGGGCACATTTCAAGGCCCAAAATGTTCCCTGACACAGCCGGAGAGAACACTGCAGGGGCATCATTTTGCAAGTGGGAAGGCACCTCAGAGGGAGGGGGGACACCTCAGCCGAATACGGGAATGTTCCTACTGGTTCTGGATGGGGCAACATGCCCATTGCTTTGTCCTGGGGAGTGCAAGGCCACAGTCTCTCAAGTGGGTGACTTGCCCACTGGTTCTGGAGGGGGCAACATGCCCATTGCTTTGTCCTGGTGAGTGCAAGGCCACAGCCTCTCACGTGGGTGACTTGCCCACTGGTTCTGGAGGGGGCAGTCCGCACAGTAGCCCCTGGAGGGTGGACTACATGGCATCCACCGGCAGTGACGGCTGTGGTGGTGGTTGGAGGAGTCTCCTGGACAGTCCCTGCACTCACTGATGGCTGCATTGTGGTGGTGGTTGGAGGAGTCTCCTGGGCAGCCCCTGCACTCACTGATGGCTGCATTGTGGTGGTGGTTGGAGGAGGCTCCTGGGCAGCCCCTGCACTCCCTGATGGCTGCACATCCACAGCTGGCGGTGGGGGCCCCATGACAGCTGGTGGTGGTGGTGTTAGCCTGACAGCTTCAGCTGATGTAGAGTGCCTCGTCTCCTCCTGTCCATGGCTCGGGGATCCCTTACCCTTCCTGGCAGGGGTGGATGGGATTTTCCCTCTCTGCTTGGTGGTGCAGGCTCCTTCCCCTTCTTCACAGCTGGTGAAGGCTCCTTCCCCTTCTTCACAGTTGGTGCAGGCTCCTTCCCCTTCTTCACAGCTGGTGCAGGCCCCTTCCCCTTCTTCACAGCTGGTGCAGAACTCTTCTGTTCAGGTGCATGGGCTGTATGCTGATGTGAGGTGGATGGCTGTTGGGTGTCTGAGTGCTTGCGTTTGTGTCCTTTAGGGGGGGGAAGACACGGTGGGAGAGGATGCAGGGGACACGTGCATGGCTGTTGTGGAAGTGTCTGCCAGTGAGGTGTGTGTTCTGCTTGCTGTGGTGATGCTGATAGTGGATGTATATGTAGTGCATGTAGGTGTGAGTGTGGATGTGACTGGGAGGGAGGTGAAGGAGGAGGAGGAGGGGAGACAGTGGAGGCTGTGGATGTTGTCATGTCTGCAATGGTATGGTGTTTGTGTGAGTGCCTGTGGGATGAAGTGTGGTGCTTGTGTTTGCCTGTGTCACTCTTGTGTGTTGCCTTGTGTGCATGCTTGTCTGTCTGTGTGCTTTGGGTGGGTTGGGGTTGAGGAGAATGGGACTGGGAAGTGGAAGATGGAGGGGGTATAGTAGAAACAGGGACAGTGGCTGCCATCAGAGAGGAGGCCAGAGCCTGAATCGATCTCTGTTGGGCCTCCAATCCACCATGTATGCCCTCCAGGAATGCATTGCATTGCTGAATCTGGGATGCCAACCCCTGGATGGCATTCACAATGGTTGATTGCCCTACAGAGATGGATTTCAGGAGGTCAATAGCTTCCTCACTCAGGGCAGCAGGGCACACTGGGGCAAGGCCTGAGGTGCCTGGGGGAAGGAGATGCCCACCCTCCTCAGTGAACGGGCACGGGCAACTTGCTGATGGGCCACTGGGAGGGCGGTGCTTGTACGGGGGTGGTGGCTATACCTGCAGCTGGGGTGGTCACAGAGGTGTCCACCACCACCAGGGATCTCCCATTGGAGGTGGTATCAGAGTCTGCGTTGTCCCTTCCAGTCTCCGTCATGGTGCTCCCCTCGTCCTCCATCCCACTTGTTCCCTGTGCGTCGGTGGACTATGCTTCCAGGGCCCTGTGGGATGCAGCTCCCTCTGTCGCCAGTACCCTTGCTCCTCTGTCAGATGATGCTAATGCACAGAAGGACAGGATGACAAAACAAGAAAGGGGGAGAGAGACAAAGGATGCACTGGGTCAATGACTGCACCAACACCACTGTTGGTGTGCACAGCACCCTCACACACGGGGAACAGGCCTACACACTATGCATTGCACTACCAGTGAAATGGCTAGTCACCGAGGCATTAGGAGGAGCACACACTGCCAACTGCATCACACCTGACTCCCACGCAGCCCTGCCTAGCAGTGACTACTAACAAGCTAAGTTACCTGTATTTGCCATGCAACCATCATCCTTCAGAGGACCCATGCTGCAATGTCTGGCCTGGCCTTAGGGGCACCCACTAACACACAACCACCACACGGATACCACCCCACCGGCCATAAGTTGTAATGATATCCACTGTACTCACTCCCTTGTGGCTGCTGTGATTCCCTCAAGTGCCCATCTAGCTGAGGGTAGGCCACAGCCAGTTATCGGGCCATCACGGGTGTCAGGGTCCGACGAGCACCCCTTCCTCGTTGGAAGGCCATCCCCAGCTGGGCCTTCGCGGTCTTCTGTGCCCAGCATCTCAGGTCCTCCCACCATTTCTGGCAGTGGGTTCTCTGCCTGCCATAGACCCCCAGGGTCTGCACCTCCGTGGTGATGGCACGCCATATTCCCTTTTTTTGAATGTGTACTCACCTGTTGGTCGGGCGGCCCATACAGCAGTCCGTACTGGGGTAGGACCCTATCCACCAGTCACTCCAACTCCTCCGAAGTGAAGGCTGGGGCCCTTTCCCTGGTCACACAGGACATGGTAGGTTCCAGATACAGGTCACAGCAGCACAGGCAGTGTAGGTCTTCTCCTGTGGAAGGTCAGGAAACAAGTGAGGAATGATTGGAAAAATTGAGGACACTTCCACGGCGGTGTACACTGTCACCACCGGCATACATCCACATTGGCCACTCTACCCCATAGAGCCCAATATTACCCAATGAGGAATTGCACGGCGGTTCACGACCATCTACCTCCATGACGCACAACAATTTCCTCACTTCCACCTGTCCCTCCACACAAGACAGGCGGTCGCCATTTCAGGGGTGGTGAACAGGCCTATCGATAATTGCTGCGTCACAGGATAAATAGGCACATACTTTGAAAATTACACTGTCCAAATACATGATTGCATGATGTGGACTGCTGTTGTGGTATAGTTTTTCAAATTGTGACAGCCTACTCACTCTTGTGCCCCTTAGATACCTACCGCTGTGGATGAATAGGAGATGGAAACATATCCCCATGTACAGACCCCTGGTGGACTTAGCTACACTGGAGGTTAGGCACATAATACTCACCTATAGACTGGACAGGGCCACAATCACAGAGCTGTGTGCCCAGTTGGAGCCTGACCTGATCTCAGCCATCCGTCAACTGACTGGGATCCCCCCTCTTGTGCGGGCTCTATCAGTGCTCCTTTTCTTGGCAACAGGTTCTTTCCAAGTGACAGTGGGCTTGGCAGCAGGAATGTCACAGCCAATGTTCTCAATCGTGCTGGCAAGAGTCTTGTCTGCCCTGGTGAAACACATGTGCAGCTACATTGCTTTCCCCTAGGTAGACAATTTGGCCCCAGTGAAGGCCGGAGTCTATGCAAAGTGACATATCCCCAATATTATTGGTGCGATTGAGAGAACACATATTGTGTTTGTCCCCCACCCGGCAGAATGAACAGGTGTATAGGAATCATAAGAGTTTCAACTCCATGAATGTGCAGAGGGTGTGCCTGGAGGACCAGTACATCTCCCACGTCAATGCTAAATATCCTGGGTGGGTGCATGATGCCTTTGTTCTGAGGAATAGCAGCATCCCAAATGTGATGGGCCACCTACAGAGGCACAGGGTGTGGCTTATAGGTGAGCCTTGGTCCCCATCCAGTGTATGTTAGTATATGCCTCTGGTGTTAACCTAATAGGATAGTGTGTGACTAAATGTTGTCCCTCAATACTTGCAGGTGACTCTGGCTTCTCAAACCTATTGTGGCTGCTGAGCCCTGTGAGGAATGCCAGGACAAGGGCTGAAGAACGTTTTAATGAGGCACATGGGCGAACCAGAAAGGTCATTGAGAGGACCTTCGGCCTCCTGAAGGCCAGGTTCAGGTGCCTCCATCTGACAGGTGAATCCCTGTGCTACTCACCCGAGAAGGTCTGCCAGATAGTAGTGGCATGCTGCATGTTGCACAACCTGGCCCTCGGACGACATGTACCTTTCCTGCAGCAGGAGGAGAGTTGAGATGCCCCTGTGGCAGCAGTGGACCCTGAGGACAGTGAGGATGAGGAGGCAGAGGATGAGGATGCGACAACAGAACATTGGTGATCCGTCAGTACTTCCAATGAAATACAGGTGAGACAGTGCAACTTCACATATCTATGACTATTGTTGTATTCTGTGTGGCAGTGGCATGCTAGCATTATCCACTTGTTACCTCTACTTACTGTCACCTGTGGGTTATCATTTTACAGATGTTGGTGATATGACAACCGTGTCCTGATGTGATCACTTCAGCCAGCAACATGTCTTTCATTCTATGCTCTAACTATGTTAGTTCATTTGCAATGGATGTAGCTGTTTCACTCAATACAGATTTGCTATACATGAAATACTAGTAGTCAAGTTTTATCCAAAGCTGTTTATTGTAGTGCTAAGAAATTGAGGGAAGGTGCAATGGAATGGGGTGATGATGGAGGAAAGTCCAGAGTAGTGTTCCAGTCTGCTTGTAGCACAGGTGCAGTGTCCAAGGGGACATAGGAAGAGGAGCAATGGCAGATCAAGGTGGACAAGGTGACTGAGTGGGACACAAGGGGGACATTCAGGAGAGTTTTATTTCCTGGTGGTGGTCTTGGCAATTGTCTCTGACTTCTGTCTCGGTCACAGGGAACATTTGGGGGGTGGTTCACCTTCTGCAAGGGGAGGGATGCTGGTGGCCTGAGGGTCCTGTGGTGGGGCCTCCTGACCACTGGTGGCAGCCGAAGTAGAGAGTTGTTCAGTTGACTGGCTAGTGGTAGAGGCCCGCTGATGTGCTGTTGCCTCCCTCATTATGTTGGCCATGTCTGCCAGCACCCCTGCTATGGAGGTCAGGGTGTTGTTAATAGCCTGAAATTCCTCCCTGATACACTGATACCCTGATACTGTACCTCATGGAGCCGCCTGTTCTCCTGCACATTGTCTAGGATCTGGCCCTTCGTATCCTGGGAATGTTGGTATGTTCCCAGGATCTCAGAGAGTGCCTCCTGGAGAGTTGGTTCCCTGTCTCTGTCTTCCCCTTGGTGCCCATCAGTCCTCCCAGTGTCCATGTTGGCCTGTGCCTCTGTCCCCTCAATGGTGTGCCTACTGCCACTGACCCCAGGTCCCTGATTGTCTTGGGGGCGAGGTGTGGACTGGAGTCCCTGTAGAGGTGGGCAGACTGACGATTGATGTGTCCTGGGGACAGAGGTGTGGGTACGCTGGGTGGGTGCTGTGGTGTTGGTTCCTGATGGGGAAGCCTCTGTGATGGTCTGTGAGTGGGCTTGGGTAACCGGCTGACCAGTGGTCCCTGATGGGCCAGGTAGGTCCTCCAAATCCTGAGGTCCAGAGTTACTGTTATCACTGGGGGCATCTTCTGTTGGGGTCCAGATAGTGATGGCACCTCCTCTCCACTGACATTGACTGGGGTACCTTTAGGGATGTAAATAATGTATTATGCTTCAAGTGTCTGACATTTGTACTTCCCTAGCTTTCCCTCTATGGTTGGTGTTGCCCTATCAGCTCTTGCTTGTGTATGATGATGTATTGTGGTTATGTTAGTTTCCCTATGCTGTGCAGGCCTTAGTGATGGATGTCCATGCAGGGCTGTGAGGGTTGTCCATGCATGGGTATGGCATGCAGGGCTTGGCATTGGAATTAGTGAGATGTGTAGGTGCAGTGTGTGGGATGGAGTGGAGTGATGGGAGTGAGGATGTGGGTGTGAGATGGCATGCAGGTATTGGGGGGTGATAGGTAGTAAATATTGACTTACCAGTGTCCAGTCCTCCGGCAACGCCAGCAAAGCCTTTAGGATGAGTATTGCCAGTACCTGCTCCTCCCATGCTGTGAGCTGCAGGGGAGGAGGTGGGGGTCCACCGCCAGTCCTCCTATGGCAAGCTGGTGTCTTGCTGCTATGGAATGTACATTGCCCCGTAGGTCATTCCACCTCTTCCTGATGTCCTCCCTTGTTCTTGGGTGCTGTCCCGCGGCATTGATCCTGTCCATGATTCTCCGCCATAGCTCAACCTTCCTTGCTATAGATATCTGCTGTCCCTGTGCTCCAAAGAGTTATCGCTCTACCCTGATAATTTCCTCTACCATGACTCTTAACTCCTCCTCAGTGAAACAGGGGTGCCTTTGTGGTGCCATGGGTGTTGTGTGATATGTGTTGGTGAGGGTGTTTTGGGTGATGTGGTGGGGTGGGTGATGTGGAGTGCGTATGGGTGTAAGTGGTATGTGTGTCTAGTTGTCTCTATGCTCTTCTCAGTCTCCTGGGGGCAATTGTTGTTGGTAAAGGGTCGTGGGTAATATGGGTGTGTGTTTTATAGTGGTTTGGGTGTGTGGGTGTGGTGTGTGTATGGGTGTCAGGTGTGTGTTTTTAGTATTGGCCAATGTGGTGGTGTTTTGTATGTGGGTGTTCATTCTGAGCGCGGCGGTATGTCCCGCCAATGGTTTACCGCCTTTGAATGTCCGCCATGGTGATTCGTGGGGCATACTGGGATGGGCGTTGTTTTGTTGGCGTAACGGTATGGGTTTTGGGACCGCCAGTTTATCACTGACCTTTGAGCTGGCGGATTTGTGTATGTGGCTGTATTCTGTCAGATTGATGTGTGTGTGTCATAATATGATGAACGGATATCCACCACTGCGGCGGTACGTTGACGGCCGTTAGCGTGGCAGTAAGCAGAATTTACCGCCAGTGTCTACAATAATGAGTACTTCCTTTTTGGGAATGTGACTCAACATATTTGCAGAAAATACCTAATGTAAATATTTGCAACTACCTACTGATAGTGGCATCAAGATTCACAAATCTGTTGATGATGCACAATTCTACTTGAAAGTCTCCTGTGCTTCAGATGTCCAATGTCACAAAAATTGCCTACAAGTCATGCCGCCCTGGATGCCCAGCACCTACCTGAGGCTCAACTAAACAAAGAAAAAGTTTCTACTGTTTGCCAAGAGCAACAAACAACATACCATACAGACATGGCTCAATGGCATGAACCTTCATGGTTTTAAACTTAAACTTTCATTGAATGCCAAGTCACTTGGATTCACCATGGACATAATTTCACCCTCAAGGGACACCTTAACAAAAAACAAAGATGTTCTGGTAGAAGCTCTCTCTTCTAAAGACAGTTATACAATTTCTTCAAGAATGCAACTTCAGAACTGCTGTTCAAGACATCATACTTTTGCATCTGGACAATTGTAATGCCCTACTATATGGACTTCCAGACTCCACCCTGGCACCTCTTAGGGACATCTGACATACTGCAAGTCTCATCCAGGTTCTCAAGAAATATGATTTCATCACCCCCATCCTAATGGAACTCCATTGGCTCGCCTTTTTCGCCAGCACCATCTTCAAAACCAGCGACATCATTTACAAAATCATTAAACCCAGCACCCCCACTTATCTTGTAGATAAGCTCACTGTTACTGGTGGTTCTTAGCACACCAGCAGCCATGACTCTATCACACTGGAGACTAAGAAGTATAAAAATGAAAATACTGTTTGTTTCCATTTATGCGCCCATAATCTGGAACAATAGCCCACAGAGCTATAAGTAATGCCCCAACACTGCCCCAATTTAGGAAATAGTTGTCTCACCGGCTTTGAGTAAAGCTACTTAAAAATGTATTAACTACCCACAATATAGCTTCCTGTCCTTTTACTATTTCACTTAATGCTTTTCTTTGACCATGTATAAAACTCCACTGATCTTTGGATAGGTTTGCTCTATATAGATTCCATATACAAACATGCAAACAATCAGCAAGAAAAGTGTGGTTTGATCTGGACAGACGAGACATGGTTTCTGAGTGTTAGTTGTGTCTTCAAATGCATTAAACTCTGAAAATATGGTTTACTATTATATGAAATAGATTCACTTTCAAAAACTCTTTCATAACCATTCCTTGAAAGTTATCAACATCTATTTATATGTTAGAGCTCTTCCATACGGCTAGATTAGTACCTATTTCATATTGACTCAAAATGTGTTACATGCTTCATATTTCTTATTGTCCAAAAGCTGTGATTTTTCAATAATTATCCACAAGGACATATCAGTGTCTAGAGTCTTTGTTCATTCATTATTCTGCAGAGGAATTCTAGTCCTAGAGCTCTGCCTCATTGGTCAGGCTACTTAGATCACGTTTAAAGGGTAAACCAAATAGCCCCCAATTAGATATAAACAAACAACTCTTTGCATTATCTCCCATTGAATGCATAGCAATTTTCATATGAGTGAATAGAGCACAACAGTGATCCACACGATCAAATGCTAAAGGTGTGGCATGGATATTCATTGTTCCTATGTCCCTCATCATATGACAGCTATAATCATCACTTGTTTTGAGTTCACACATAAAGATCAGGTGCTAACACGCCACTTGTTTACAGAAACAAAAAGCTGTAATGCAAAGTGGTCCTTGTATATCTAAAAGAAATATAAAGGGGACTGTCATTTTCAATGTAACCATCACAATGTGCACCAAGGGAAAGTATGCAATTGGGAATGCATAATTTAACTTCCTTATCTTGCCATTATCACTTCCCAGATTGCATTTATCAGTTTACCAGGTTGGTTATATGATTTCCAGCTACCTTGTGGATTGAAAGTGTCTTTCTGTGCCACTTAGTGTAATCCTTTGGTTAATCACTTGGAATGGAATTCCTATCAATATTTATTATTTTACCCGCAGTACTAGTTTAACCTTTAGAGTTGGATGTCATCTTGATTAATGATGTGATCTTGAAGGAAGACCATAATACAGGGCCTTAGCTATAGCATTGATAAGGGCTTGGTGACATGCCAAATGATGCAAACCATTCACCTTCTAACATGGATGGAGGCCAGCTAAAGAGCAGTAGTTGCCAGATTATGAAATGGGTTAGTAAAGGTACTGAGACATTATAGTGAGAGGAAATGCATGACAAACATACAATTAAAGAAAGGAGCACCGCATCAAAATTCATACTAAGGTGGAGTAATTTTATTTGAGCTATTTGATGATTTTGGCTTGTAAATGATTGTAGAACTCCCATTGAATAGGTAAAACCATTGTACATTGTGGACTTTGATAGCTCTGAAGATATCTGAAAAATAATACTGATCCCATCTTTACTGATGATTTCTTAATAATATTTCATGGTTACATTTGTGCGTTGTTGCCTCCAATATAGAATGACCATACTAATATACTTATTTAGTTGACAGACAAATAGGGGAATTTAAATGTTGGTGGAGTGGGAGCATCATTAAAAATTGATTTACTCCTGCCTCACCAAGTGTGTGGTTCTTTTCTCTATTTAGAGTTGAGAAAAGTGTTAGGTTTGACATTGTCACGCTCTGTCATGCACTCACCTCATTTGAACGGCAGGTATGATGCTGGACCTCCAAACCCAGCTGGGGCGGCTTAGTGTAACAACTGTCTGGTTCCAAAAACTGCCCCAGAGGGGCAAGGGGGATGGTATACAAAATAGAAGATTAACTTGTGTCACTTAAGGAACTGCTCTGCTGTCTTGTGCACTGCCTAGTAGGATCAGGACTCCCTGGACCTTGTTATCTTCAATACAGGTGACTAAAACACCAACCAACAGTGTTACCCATAGGTTCCTAACTCAGACTGATGTATCAATTATTTATACTATTTGTAAACTTACAGGCATGATCATAAATATTGCTTTAGAGACATCAGAAACCATTTTAAGATTATGCTGAACATACAGGGTTTGGGTTTAAATTTGAATACAACTTCAAGTTCTAGAAGTATCTCCCAAAAATAATAGATGCAGTTTGTCAAGGAACACAGTGGCAAACATTCAGTGTGGTTACAGAAGCGTTCAGAGTGCTGCAATGAAAGAATCGAAAGCACTGGGCTTCAAGGGGTTCTGTACTCAAACAATGTCCAATGTCTAAAAACCTGCTCATGCCTTCATAGGAATCTGCCTTGGAATTATACACATTTGCTAACCTATGGATTAGTGTGCACTAAGCTGAGGAAAAGTATTTGCCATGTCTAGTAGTTGAACAGGAATCTGAAGACATCAAGAGACTCGGTGCTAGAAGCTCAAGACAAGTCGGAATCATAACTCATGAAGGAAGACACTGGAAGCGTTGCAGACACCAGGATCACTGGAACATCAGGAAAGCTTGGAAGAATAGAGTGCTAGAAGTTATGGGTGATTCAAGAGGTGGGTGCAGGGAAGATGCTTGTGCAGGACTGGAAACTAGGACAAGCCCCAACGCAGGTTCAAACTGGGTATTTATACTAGAAGCAAAGAGTGTTACAGAAGGCACATGTCTAATAGGGAAGTGTGGAATATTCCAATGAACCAGGGGAAAATCATCTGTTACATACAACAGATACGAGGCTTTGAAAATGGCAGGTGAAAACAGTAATTAGCAACAATAAACAAGTACTACGGAACCCCAAGTGCATGATGATACAGTTCAATAGATCACAGCGGAACAGTAACTATCCTAAATAGACCTGTGATATCTACAAGTGCAAAATAGTCTAAACTTGCATAGCAACAGACCAGGAGGGTTCACGGTGCATGCTTCCTAGGAGTGAAATCACGGAGTGCTCGAGACTGGAAGGTGCAACAAAGGGAAAGATTACTGGGAGTACTCGAGGCAGGGAAGCACCACAAAGGAAGGGTGACATGAGCCCGGTGAGTAAAACCCACTGCACATAGAAACCGTGATGGAGTGGTGACAGGCATAGCCTCAGGTACCTTGTTCTAGTGGCCCATCCCCCACTGGGTCACCAGGTCACAGTGTCACTTATTTCTTTCTTATTAGAAAATGGTAACAGGCACTCATTTTTTGTACCCATAACAGCCAAGTCTTACATGGCACATTCTGGTAGGGAAAACACGCACTCATCCCACACACACATACAGAAAGAATACTCCTTGTACTTCAGAATGATCGCTATTTTGTTTTCTAAAAAAACCCACTCTGGGTGCTGTTTTCAGAAAACAAATACATTTGGTGAGCAGAAGCATCAAAGATGGTATGCACTCAGCAAAGTTCAGTGCCTTCAGTGGAACCACAACAGTGGCATCTCCACTGAAGGCAAAGAGCCCCTGTTCTGCCAGGTGTGGATCTATAAAAATGGCTGGCAATCCTCACCAGAGGAGTATAGTATATGGACTCTGCTGATTTGTCACCTGCCAGGCTTATCCCTTAGTCTACTTTCATTCAAACACCCCTATTGTCTTTGTTCAGTGAAAATCAATTCTTTATTCAATTTCCAAAATTAAAAAGTATCAGAAATTCAGGTCTTTCCCACAAAACTAAATACATAGGACCATTGGAACTCTAGACATTTCTCTTATACAATTTAGATTAAAAAACAACCAGACTGATGGTATGACCTTTGCACAAGGTTAAACATGAGGAAAAGGCGATTGATATAAGGGTAGAATCCACATGACATGGCTCTGTTCTTGTCATCAGTTTTGCTGACCCAGAAATTGCCTAGAGCATCTTTCTATAAGCAGTAACAATAGAAAGGTTGATGCCATTTATTCATTGATCCATGCTGAGGTCACATGGAAGAAGTTACTGTCTGCAGGAGAAGTCAGGCCTACCATAACTTGTTCAAAAAACAGTTAAGAAGTGAAGTATGAAAATACAATTTAATATTGATATGTCACACCAGTAACTCTGTGTTGTTGAATCTCCACCATAGACAGATGATCTTGAAGGAATGGTTTCTAAATATTCTTAAAAGTTTACATTTAATCATTGTTTCTATAAAAAAACAGTTTGTAGATGGCTATCCTCATTAACTCAGATGAGAATTCTCCCTGACCAGTTACCATGGTTGTTCTCTAATGTCATAACATATATATTTTGGCCCCTGCTAGAGCCATTGTAACCCATCTCTTTCTGTGGCTAGATGTTCCTACAATATCCATAATGTTTTGTCACGTAGATATCTTTCTGTAGCGGGAATTGAGAGTCCACCTATAGCAATCAACATATCCCTCACTCTCATCCAGTATGATTCTACAGTTGAACAACTCCACCGAAGGCTTCAGGTTTACATAGAGAAATTACTTATCCCATATCAATGTGACACAAAAAGAAAGATAAAATTGTCATCCACCCAAGTTAGCATGTTAGTCCTGCGTGCTCAGTTGTCTAGTTCGAGCATAAGGTTTCTTCAGGTACACCAGTACAGGGCATTTGCTGTGTTCACTGAACAAATATGATCATCATTCAGAGCCTTTTCTCACTGTGCCCTAGCTCATCTTCTATTTCTGTGCTATTTGGAGTGGATGCTAATTAATCAGCAATGCCTCCATCCAGTGTCTTGGCATTTTATTGTTTACTGCCAGACACCTCTTGCTATATCAGAGGTCTCCAACAACACAAGGTAAGCCATTACCTCATGAGGTCATCACTGCTGAACTCCCACCCCAGTGTCACTGTTCCACATCATTAAAATCTTTATTAAAGTGTGGTCTTATTTATTTGAATGAACTTGATACATCCAGATCTATTAGATTCAAAACTTCTAATTTTTCTAGTTATTACTAATAAGTTGTTTTCAATTTTTAAGTAGAAATATGGCTGAAAAGCACAAAACAGCAATTATAGTCCATGGAAGCATTGGAGTGGGACATAGGTGCAAATTGAATCTGACTGCAATAGAGTCTTGGTCAGATACACCAAGTGGGTTGGTCCCAATGAAAGTTCTGCAAGTCAAAAAGTTTGAAATTTTTTTTAAGTCCCACTTCGAGAAAGAAATGTCAATTGTCTTATGAAAAGCATTGACATTTCTTCTCAGCACCCAAAGCAGATGGAGTTTATCACTTTGTGAAAAGACAAATCTTTTCTGAGCATGCTGACATGAAAACTGTAACTGCTGTCATGGAACTTTATGCTGGACAGTCGAAGGAGGTTAGTCCCTCTGGAGTTTTGACAATTTCTCATTTAAACCTTTCCAAGAACCAATACAGAGTGGAAAATATTCATTTTCTCAGTGGTGTTGTGAGCCTTGAGAGGGACAAAGCTGAAATTTAATACCAGGCCGTGGAACTGCCATTCAGACACTTTCCCATGGGTCCTGCTGGAGCTCTAGAAGAAACATTTTCAAAAGTGTCCAGACTTTCTTCTGGTGCCCCAACAACCACAAAAGTACACTACTAAGTTCCCCAGGACCTCAGGGGCAGGCGTGTCAAAACTATACGGGTATCAGGCAGTGGCTAACTGCGAAGTCCAATCTAGGTCCTGTTGCCACTGCTCAGCTTTGTGCATCAGGAAGAAGGCCTCTTGCAGCCTGTTGTGTCCCTGTAGCCACACAGGAGGTCAGCCAACTGATCCTTAGAGTGCAGGTCTCTGTCCGTAGTACAAGAGAGAACAGGTACTGTCCTTCAAGGCTCCTCTCAGATCACAGACAGCTGTTTCAATCCTCTGTTGGTCTTCCACTGATCCTATAAGTGTTCTAAGGATTGTTCTTTGGGGTGCCACATTTACTGATAGTACAGCTAGAATTTTGGAATGACTTTTGCACAGAGCTATACATGAGAAAAAGCGAGTGATATATGGGTAGAATCAACATGCCTTTACTCTGCTCTTCCCATCAGTGTTGCCAACCCAGAAATTGCTTAAATCATCTCTGTTATATAAACAATAGAAAGGATGATTATATTTATTCATTGATCATAATGAGGTGAAAAGTCACTGGGAATAAAGGCTATCTGGTTGAGAAGTCAGGCCTACCACTGCAAGTTTGACAACCAGTCTCATGGGTACTCCCTATTCATTGGGGTAAGAATTCGCATGGGCAGACCTACCAACTTTTATACCAGTTCCTGATTGTCCTACTGCAAACAATCACAAAGTGTGTACCTTGCTTTCAAAATCCACGATAGGGAAATCCATCTTCTTTAGTGAAGAGACCTGGGTGCCCAGATTTAAGAGTGGCTAAGGTAATGGGCAGTCCTCACCTCAGTGGTCACTCAAAAGCAGTTCTGGGGTTAGCTTTCTCTCACTCGGGTTGGTGCAAGCCTGCCTTTAGGAACAAAGGCCAGGAATTTCCAGGTGTCATCTAACATTTGTTTGTGACAGGTCATATCCCTTGAAGTCAGTGGAAATCCCTGGGTCAACCCTAATTAGTTTTTCATCAATGGGAAGAATACACCTACCTGGCACTGTCTCTGCTCTGGGGGTAGTTTTCACACCTCTGTGTACCTCATTGAAGCCGAGTACAAGCTGGTCAGTAGCTTTAATGCCAATGTAAAATCATCTTTAGTAGCTTCAGACAGAGTAAAGGTAACTATCTACAAGTTACATTTACAATATACTTAGTAAGAATATCACTTCAACGTTACATTTGATATTTATTTAATAGAAATATAGGTCTTTGAATGGAGTCTGTAGCTGGTACAGGTTAAAAGTTACAGATTAAATTACATAATCTATAATTTGGCTTTTCCAATATGTCAGTTACAGCCTCACCAGTAACAAAATCATTTCAGGGTCAAGGGGGAACATGTCATTTGTAACATTACAAAAGTTCCACTCTTAAATATTATGCACCTTACCTTGTGGGCACCAAGGTGTGTGTAGGAGTGAATTATTTAATATGTTAAGTCAGGTACCTGTAAACATGGTGGTTTTGACACACCTCTGTAACAGAGTTCAAGCTGCTACTTTCAGATTACACTGGGTAGGCCTGAAGCAATTTTTTCACTGTCACTCTAGTGGAGTGCTCAATAGGTGTTGCAGTCTGAAAGTGGCATGTAACTTCCAAGCCATGAGTATATTTTCTATACCACATGCAAGGAACTTGTAGGCATCTTAAATCGGTCACTTAGGAATAAGCCAATCAAACCATGTTTAAAAGGGGGAAAACAAGCACTTTTCTCCTGTTTGTCAGGGGTAAAGCATACAGTTTTAAATACAGCAAACATAGGATTCACAAAAAGGCAAACAAATCCAGGTTGACCATGAAATAATTACAGATTTCCTACAGTATTGATTGCTGCATACTTAGAGTGGAATATTGCTGGGCAAGCAAGCCACACTCACATTTCCCTACTGGGGCAGGATGGGCTGCCATTTTTGGTAAAATATGTTTTTTTGACAAGATTAAGCCTGCTCTGAACAGATTGTGCATGTGGTCCTTAACGTAGGTTTGGCAGGGCTGATATAGTTTCCCATTCTGGCCATGGTAAGGATGCTGCTGAAGATGAACTTAGAAAATCTAGTTACCTGAATTTCTCAATATAAGGACCACTGGTGGTGGTGGTTGTTAGAAGACCTCTTGACCATTGTTCCATAAAGAACATATCAAACTTACTAGAAACCCTCAGTGCATACTATTTACCTGCTTCTTCCCCCTTCAAAAGAAGAAAACACCAGTAATCTACATTGTTTTGAAATTAGCTCTTCCCCAAAGATAATATTTCTGTATCCACTAAAATGTGTAAATTCTGCTGAAGATTGCAGCATAGCTGTAAACTTCATCACAAAAAAATATCTTATGTTTTGGCAGTAATATAAAGGACCAAATCCAGTGACAGGAGCTGCATCTTGAAGTATTGGTGATAGGAGATCAACCAGCACAGTGATTTGTGCTGTCTGATCCTTACCTTTGCCAGTGCAGGGCTCACTATGTTTTTATTATACACAGTGAGCGTGTCTTTACCTGACACATATTCACAGTAGGAACAATACTGTATTAGTTGAAGCATGTTTTTCATTATTAATGTCATTTTGGTGGTTGGGTAATAGATTCTAGTTACCTCTATGATTATTAGTTGCTGACATAACCTTCTTGTGGAGTGCTAATTTACCAATATTTGTTTTATAGAGAGTCCTTTTGTAGCTCAAGCTGAAATTCAAATGTGACAATGACTTCTGATAAACCTTGAACAGCAAGGGCAGAGAGCACAACTTTGGTTTAATCAACAATATCATCTACTTAAACTGGATGAAAGGCCTGTGCTAAGATTACTCATTACAAGAGGTAGAGACAAGCAGTACCATCCCTTCCTCTATCTGCTACCATTACATATTTTCTGTCAAAAATATTTGAGAGCCAATATGTTATATTTCAAAGAATTGTTCTGCATCTCAAATTCATAGAAGGCGGTCTTGTGTGTCTGTTGTGTTTCTTTATACTTCTAGCTGTGCAGAATTAGGTCAGATAGAATCTCTGACTAACAATGTTGAAAGGCAGAGCTGTATTAAAGGTGCAGTAGAGATGAACTTGTATTATGTCTGGCCTTCTGACCCAGCTAGAGTCTTTCAGAAATAGTCAGACTGCTGCTAATTGGATGGTAGGTTGAGTTAAGCCCTTAAATGGTTAATGGGACATTTAAATATTATTTAGTCTGACTAAAACACTTTGTAGAGGTTTTACATCCATATTTCTGTCATAAAACAAATATAATGTGGCACACACTAGTGATGTAGCTAGGTTGCCTTGGGCCCTGGTGTAAGCAGAGTAACTAGACTCTCTCACTAATGTGACATCTTACTCTGTCAGCTGCCCCTTACACTTGTCAAACTTCTTTAAAGAGTTTGCATCTGCCCTATCAAAATTCACTACCATTCTCATACACACTGTTCTATTTCTATTCCTTACCTGCATTTCTGCATTTTGAAGCTATAACCCTAAAAAGCATTATCAAAGCCAATAGGTTTGGCCCTTACAATGTCCATGTACACAGACATCACATGCCTCTCTGCACTCACACAACTTTAAACCTGTAGATCACTTATCCTGCACTCAAAAAAGACAGTGTTAACCTAACACTCACATAAGCAGATCCCTCACATTTCACTAACCAAATATGGTGGCTCTCCAGCACTCATTCAAACACACTACTCACACGCAGGTATACTGCCAACTGGTAAGGAGTTGGGTTGCAGTACTTGGTGGGAGAGGAGGCACAGGTTCAGTATTTGGTGCATCGGTCTACTTGTGAAATTAAAAGCTGCTGTAATGAACACTGAAGCCTGAATTTATATAGGTGTTATCTAATCTCCTATAAGCCACAGTTCGACAAGCACTGCAGACTGTGTGAGCCTAATCTTTGTGGACTGTTGAGGGGGAAAGTCTTGGCATTAAAAAAACTCCAACTTGCTTTCTAAGAAAAGGTGCTGATTTTCTTTGTAGTGAAATAAATGGGGAAATGACTAAATAAACAAAAGAAAAAATATGCCAACTAAATGTTTAGGGCATGTGCTTCAATAAGTAAAGCCTTGCACTAGTCTGACACCTCGGAACAGTAAATAATGATACAGTATGCAGAATACCATGTCAATATGGTGGTTTTGAAGCTTGCAGTAAGGATGTCTGACACTCTGCATAAGACGTTTGTGATACAGTAACAATGGCAAGGGAGCTGCTAATACTCTCTTTATTGAATTAGCACTAGTCTGCATTGTATGAGAGCTGCTGAGGGTTGAAGTATAGTAAATATCCCCTGAGGTTGGACTACTTTGGATGCACAGCAACAGAGAGTAAGCAGACAAAATACTACTACTCAGACTACCTAACATCCTAAAGACTAGCAGTTGTATACTAGTCTGAGCCAAACATTGGCAACAATGACAATGGCAGAAGAGAGGTGATCCACTGCTCAGTTGTGTGTTTGCTGTTCTCAGTGACTGAATTAATATGTAAATGACATTCTATCTGATGAATAATTGAAGGTTACTTAACTAAAGCCAATTTTCTCTAGGGAAGATTATGTATTATTTTTTTTAGAAAACATGAGGCTGGCGAGACAGCTAAACAGTATTTTGTTGGATCAAAACCACACAGAAATAAATTAAGCAGACGGATCAGGACTGCAGATAGTTCTTGACTCATACACATAAAATATGCAGCAGTAGATGAGTGCTTCATGATGTTCCCTGTACAACATGGAACAAGTGTGTGTTTAAAGTTTATTTTAAAGACATGGAACATACATGGTATTGCAGTGCCAGCTGGGTCAAGCTTTCTTCAAAGACATGGAACAAGTATGCTACAGCAGGACCAGTCAGTGCAGTGTTAGTTCAAAGACATGGAACCAATGTGGTCCTGCAGGGCCACTGCAACCTTCATTCAAAAAAATTGGGACCACTGTGGCATTGCAGGGCCAGTGCAAGAGTGCTTTAAAGACATGGAACAATTGAGGTATTGTAGTGCCAGTCAGTACAAGCTTCCTTCAAAGACATGGAACAATTGTGGAACTGGGGAGCACAATTTAACAGCTCCCTTACAAGCAGCAGTTCATATTTTGTACAAGTGTAAGGAACTTCACTATGGTGTATGAGTGCTTGCATGACTCAAATGCATAGCAAGATTTCCACACAAAACAGGTATATCACCAGGCAGGAGTTTCCCTCACACCCATAGAACACATACCAACCTTGTCAAGAAGAGTGCAAGCTTCCCTTGAATGCACAGAACACGAATGGCATCTGCAGCAGCAGTTCAAGCCTCTGTGTAAACACACACACACACACACACAATGTGCAGCATTTGGTAGCAGTGCACGTTTCCCCCCACATGCAGCACAGGTAGCAGATGGCCATCAGTACTGCAGTCTTAGATATCCTCACATACAACACAGGTATCACACTGGCCGCAGCATCTAAGTTTATTTCAGGCACAGACTAACAGGAGTAAAGTATAGCGGTCAGTGAGCCACTGAGGATTCAAGCCAGATTCCAGGCTTTGGTACATCTCAAGGTCCTCTTGAGCACTTTAGCCCAACATGAGCTGAGGTTTCTTGTGGCTTCTGCCTGCTACCCACATGCTAGCCTCATACGTGGAAGAAAGAAGGTCCTACATTTTGATTTGAAGCATAAATACTGGGTGAAATACACATTGTGAGACCAGAAAATTGTGTGATACTAGGCAATTATTTAATTTGATTGTCTCCTGTATTTTCCTTATTGTATAGGGGAATAACCTTTAAATATGTGTGTTCTATACAAATATCTTGTCCTAATGGCCTATAATGTTGCTCTGTGTAAATTAATAATATAGCCCATATATAGGGTGCACATGACAAATGACATATCTTAGTTTACTAATTGTATTGATGTCGGAGTGGGGTGTGGGGACATTAATGTTTCTAAGTTCATGTTTAAAAACTAACACTTTTAATTAATGCCTTTCAATACAGTGATGCATGGTAAAAAGCTTGACAATGAAATATATTTTTTTGCATTTTAAAAAAACCTTCATCATATTGTTACATAAAATGTGTTTTGTGATTTCCATGCCAAATGTTCCGATGGCTCAGCTCGTTCTTAGGCTTGTACAGTGAAGACAGGCACTTAGAGTCAAGAAAGACCCTTAACTTGACTCACTCTGTTAATTTGCTGGCTTGTCCTCCTCTAACATATTACTCTACAGTTACTTGAGTTCCTCCTCTCTCAGTAGGATGCCCCAGGGAGCAACATGCAGTTTTCTGAAATTCTGGCTAGTTTCCTTGTGTTTCTAAAGGATATCTATTCACACTTCTGTTTTAATAAGGAGGAATTGTTGATTAGTGACCCCAAAAAGTTGCTTTGAGTTACCTGTGAATTGTTCAGCATAAAATTAAACAACTCTGACCTAAGTGAGTCTATGCTCTTTTACTTTCATGTCTGCCCTGAACGCAAAGATTGATGCTACTATCTTGTCTTCAGATACTATGCACCAGAATGGGCATAACTTCATCTTTATTAACTGCTAGTGCCAGGCAGCTAATGCCAAATGGTGCACTATGCATTTACAAAAGTGAGCATGCAAACTGCTTAGCAATTCATGCACATGTAATGAGATAGTCACAGTGCCCTGCAGATGACTCAGTAGATTTTACTACTTGAAATGCAACTACTGCAGCTAAGGGAATTGGACGAACCTACCAGCAAGCTCTCAATGCTGTAAGAGACCATGTAGACCTAGTAGGCATTAGTGCTGGAACAATTTTCAGACTGGTGGTGCTCCCATCAATGTTACATCATTGAACTCATGGTGATTCGGATAAATCCAAGCACCACTCAAAGAACAAATGTCACAAATGACCCATACCCATTAAGCAAGAGAGTCAGAATGGTTTTGTATGTAGGCGGTGTTTCAAGGAGCAAACTGTCATAAATATATTATTAAGGCATGGCTGCATTTACAGACAGCATATTTTGCATTGAGCTGACCACTAAAGTTGCACAGAGATACAATTTTACTGATAAAACTATATAGCGTGCAAACAATAATGTTTGGAAATTGGTTTTCAGCCAATATTTGTTATGTGGGCATCACCAAGTAGAATGTCTTGATTTGGTGTGGCACTAATAAAACCTTTGTTGCCCTCACACCTTAGAATTAAAATTAGTAAAAAAAGAAAGGGCTTCATTTGTACTTTCCTGTTTATTTTGAAATATTTGTACTGTTTGTCAGAGTAATTTTAGTAATTTTGCATTACTCTTAAGATGTGGAATTACTTATATTATACTATTACACCTGCTCCAGTAATTAAACGTAATTTGGGGCAAGCATCCTACGTAAGGAAAACAGGTACAGGTGTTGACTGTTGCTGTTTCTGCCCTGTTGCATTTATTTAGCACTAGTTTATCACTATTTTCTTAGCACAAAATGCCTCCTGTGGCCTATATCAGACACAGTAGTGCATTTTCCTCTAAGTATATAGCATTAGATGCTAGATTATGCTTCTTGCTAAATACTTCAGGGCCTGAAGTTCCATAACTGGGTGGTCTTTCCAAAACTGGCATATCAGCCTCTCCCTTTAATTAAATACAACCCTCCGGCGTTATGGGAAACCAGAAATAGAAAGCAATTCCAAATAATTTTCTCTTATTTGTCCATTTTCTTTAGAGATATTAATATATGGAGGAATTCTTGTTTCAGTAAAGTTAGGTACTACATTCATTTAGGCCCCCTTTTCCCCACATTTATGTGACTGGATCCTATTTAAGCATCCAGTAGGGAATTGTAAAATGTAATTCACATCATACTAATGTGTTATACTGGGACAACGGTATTATAAACTACAGCACTTCAAAGGTTATGTACAATTTACACCAAATCTGAATTACAGACGTTGGGGGTGTTTAAATCGTGAAGTTAGAACTGAGGGGCATATTTATACTCCGTTTGCGCCGAATGTGCGTCGTTTTTTTCGACGCAAATTCGGCGCAAAACTAACGCCATATTTATACTTTGGCGTTAGACGCGTCTAGCGCCAAAGTATGGGCAAATAGCGTCATTTTTTTGCGTGAACGCCTTCCTTGCGTTAATGAGATGCAAGGAAGGCGTTCCCGTCTAAAAAAATGACGGCGACGCAAATGCGTCGTATTTATACTCCCGGGCAAAAATCACGCCCGGGAGTGGGCGGGGCAAAAAACCCCGCATTTGCGCCACTTTTTAACGCCTGGGTCAGGGTAGGCGTTAAGGGGCCTGTGGGCTCAAAATGAGCCCACAGGTGCCCTCCCCTGCCCCCAGGGACCCCCCCTGCCACCCTTGCCCACCCCAGGAGGACACCCAAGGATGGAGGGACCCATCCCAGGGACATTCAGGTAAGTTCAGGTAAGTATACATTTTTTTTTTTTTTTTTTGGGTGGCATAGGGGGGCCTTATTTGTGGCCCCCTACATGCCACTATGCCCAATGACCATGCCCAGGGGACATAAGCCATTGGGCAAGGGGGCATGACTCCTGTCTTTACTAAGACAGGAGTCATGTAAATGGCGTCTGGGCGTCGTTAAAAATGGCGCAAATCGGGTGGAGGCGATTTTTTGCGTCAACCTGACTTGCACCATTTTTAAGACGCCCTAGCGCCACTTTTCCCAACGCCGGCGCTGCCTGGTGTACGTGGTTTTTTTCCACGCACACCAGGCAGCGCCGGTCTGCTTGCGCTGGCTAACGCCATTCAATAAATACGCCGCCCGCATGGCGCTTCAGAATGACGTTAGCCGGCGCAAAATCTTTTGACGCTAAACTGCGTTAGCGCAGTTTAGCGTCAAAAAGTATAAATACGGGCCTGAATGTCTTGAGTCTTTCTCTGACTTGCATCATCGATTGGGAGTGGTATCTTTGTCTATGCAGGTTGTTCCAGGTGGTTGTGATAACGCCTTAAAAGTGTCTGGCTCCACTTTAATTATGTTCGGCTGATGATTGTAGGTTCCAGCAAGCAATTGGAGGGTGGTTGCATGGGTACGAGAGACATGGAATATTGAATTTGATTATTTCTTTTAGGGAACGTGAGTGTGACCTTTGAGAAAAGCAGCTACTGATTTACAATTATTTGGGAGTGTGAGCTAACTACTGGTGGATGTTGGGGATAGGAATTCGCATTGTAAAGGCTTAATAGAGACAGGTGTCAATCTCAGTGGCTCTGGTGGTAACAGGAAAAAGATAAAAGAAATATTAATGAACAGTTGTTCATGTTGCATCTGATGTTGCTGCTAGACTTCCTGTTAATCCTAGAAGCAGTAAGGTGGTGTCCGCTAACAAGTAGATGTTACAATTCACATGCAAATTGTTGGAGAGGTAGATTTGTTTGACTTTTTGCAATATTGTACTTCACTCGACTTTGTACAGCTGCCTTTTATTTTTTCTTAAAAGGCACTGCTGTTTTTTGTGGGGGGTTTTCAATTTGGGAGTGTATATTTCGCAATTCAAGCAACATGTCCTATACTCTTATGATTGACTTCCGATTAGGACTCGTACTGTATGAATAGCCCAAAGAAAGCATGAATTGAATTTTCAACAATTAACACCATTAAATTTAATTATATCAGTTAGAAGTCGTAAAATATGTTACACACTGAGAAAAAGGATTCTAGGTAGCCGCAATCTAGCCCCGATAAAGGATTAGAATTGAATAGTTTGGAAGTGTGTTTTGAAAGTGTCACAAAGAATCTCTTGTAATTCGCTGAACGCTGCTTCATGACAATGCAATTTAGGATATATTGAGTTCCTTTTGCTTTGAACCTGCTGTGTGCTGTTCAAAGGCTGTCAGGTCTAATGCAGACTAACAAGGGCTGCGAAGAATGTGTGTTTATGACTTTAATAAACATGAAAAAGAATAAATGATCCCATGAAAGACATACAAAGTGAAAGTAGACATGTAATTATGAAATAAAATAGAGACAGGTTATTGTGTTATGGACATAAAATCACTATATTGTATTTAAAGGTCAAATATGAATACTGCATGTAGTGACCCCCTCATTTCATAGTTTATCATCGTCAATCACTTTGACACGACAACAGTAAACTACCGCAATCAGTTCATGTGAAAATGTACTGTAGTGTACGCAGCACCATGAACATTAAAGATCCTTTAGAATACAAGTACAGAGACATTCAGGGATAAATTCAGTATGTCATAATTACTGCTCCCAAGCAGAAAATACTTTTTAATAAAATCAAACGACTTCTTGGGCTGCAGAGAACGAACAGATGTATAATTATTGTCAATTTGTAATAAGGAATACATGAAGATTTGCCTGTCAAGGTATCTTCACAAATATAAGGGCACCATCTCTAAAGGAAAGGCCAGGCATTATGCATTTCTAATCTTCGGTGAGGCATGCAATTGTAACTCCTTAAGTGCTTCTTTTGAAACCCCCTGGAGGTCTGTTGGTATGTAGGTCAGGAGTCTAGATCTAGAACCTCCTAGGGTCACCAGCTCCTCCAATCACTTCATTATAGTCTTATAGCCCACCATAGTGGGCTATACTGACCAATAAAGGCCCACACCAGCGTTAAATGCCAAAGCAGAAGGTGAGGGCCTTTAACAAGGGAGCAAAACTTTAATGGCAAGTATAGCCCAGCTAGGGAGGGCTATAATGCTATTAGAACATTCTGCCACTAGAGGGCAGAATATTCTAATAAATAAATCAAAGCCCTCAGGAGCCAGAGGGAACTGAAATTCCCTCAGGCTCATGAGGTCTTTGTGAGACAAACATTGGAATGCTGGAGCTCTAGGCTTTTACCAGCCGTTAGAAGCCTGGAGCGTTCCATTGTCTTCAATGGAACTACCAACAATCCAATGTTCTAATACTGCATTGTCGCTCAAAGCCTGGCATCTCAGCCTGTTCCTTTTTTAAATACAACCCTCTGACCTCAAGGGAAATCCATAAAAAGGATAAATTCCCAAATAATTGTGTCTTATTTGCCTATCTCCTTTACAGACATGAATGTATCGAGGCATGTTTACTTCAGGAGATTAAAGTGCTGCTTTCATATATGTCCCCTTGTCTCCCTATTTATGTGACTGGATCCCTCTAACCTACATGAAAAGTCAGGATTTTGGGAGGGAAATCCACAGCCTTCTAGAGGTACTATTATTTCCATTAGAGGGACATTATGACAGTGCCCGAAGATCAGAGTGACTTTCTTTTCACTCAAAAGGATTTGGCTTCCACTTTTTTCGCTCCTTGGGCTGACTTTTCTCTTCCCTTCACACAGTCTTAGCTGAAACCTAGGACAGACACCTGAAAATAAATATTTCCTTCTGTGAGTTAAGCCTAAAGGTAGGCAAACATTTGGTATTCATTAAGAAAATACTTGTGGTGGTTTTCCCCATTAACATTAGTGTTAGAAATAGATTCCTTGATGTGGTCTCCCCTGTCTTTTTTGCCTCTGCTTCTCATGTTTTGATTGTGTACTGGACTCTGTTTTTGCTATTTTTGGTACTCTGGGCACGTTTACCACTGCTCACCAGCACTAAAGATCAAGGGGCTCATTCTGAGCCCGGCGGGCGGCGGGAGCCGCCCGCCTGGAGGGAGCCGCCAAATGACCGCACCGCGGTCAAAAGACCGCGGCGGCCATTCAGACATTTCCTCTGGGCCGGCGGGCGCTCTCCAAAAGAGCGCCCGCCGGCCCAGAGGAAATGCCCCTGCAACGAGGACGCCGGCTCAGAATTGAGCCGGCGTAGTTGCAGGGGTGCGACGGGTGCAGTTTGCACCCGTCGCGTATTTCAGTGTCTGCATTGCAGACACTGAAATACACAGTGGGGCCCTCTTACGGGGGCCCCTGCAGTGCCCATGCCATTGGCATGGGCACTGCAGGGGCCCCCAGGGGCCCCGCGGCACCCCCTATCGCCATCCTGTTCCTGGCGGGCGAACCGCCAGGAACAGGATGGCGGTAGGGGGTGTCAGAATCCCCCATGGCGGCGCAGCAAGCTGCGCCGCCATGGGGGATTCCAAGGGCAGCGGAAAACTGGCGGGAGACCGCCGGTTTTCCTTGTCTGACCGCGGCCGAACCGCCGCGGTCAGAATGCCCTGCGGGGCACCGCCGGTCTGTCGGCGGTGCTCCCGCCGACCCTGGCCCCGGCGGTCTGAGACCGCCGGGGTCAGAATGACCCCCCAAGTGCTCCTGTGAAAAATGTATGTGTAATTGGCTTTTCCCTGACTGACATATTTGATTTACCAGTAAGTCCCTAGTAAAGTGCACTAGAGGTGCCCAGGGCTTGTAAATCAAATGCTACTAGTGGGCCTGCAGCACTGGTTATGCCACCCACATTAGTAGCACTGTAAACATGGCTCAGACCTGCCACTGCACAGTGTGTGTGTAGTTGTAAACTGTTAACTCAACTTGGCGAGTGTACCCACTTGCCAGGCCTAAACCTTCCCTTTTTATACATGTAAGGCAGGCCATAGTGAGCTCCATGGGCAGGGTGCAGTGTATGTTAAAGGTGGGACATGTACTGATGTGTTTTACATGTCCTCACAGTGAAATACTGTCAAATTAGGTTTTCACTGTTGCAAGGCCTATATCTTTCATAGGTTAACATGGGGGTTGCCTTCAAATATTATTAAACTACAGATTCCCTTTGAGATCAGACAGAAATATGGAGTTTGGGGCCTCTGTACACACAATTTCAAAATATATCTGTTAGTAAAGTTGTTTTTTAGATTGTTAGTTTGAAAATGCCAGTTTTAGAAAGTAAACATTTTCTTGCTTAAACCATTCTCTGACTCTGCCTGTTTGTGGATTCCCGGTCTGGGTCAGACTGACAATTGGGCTGTTTGTGACTCTTCTCTAGGCAGTGACCCAAAGGGAGCTGGGATGTAGCCTGCATATCCTGATGAGGCACCTGAGCTAGAGTGGAGGGAGGAGTGGTCACTCACACCTGAATGGGCTGTGCCTGCCCTCACACCATGCAGTCTCCAACCCCTTGGTGTGTGTCTGCAGCCTGGCCTAGGCAAGGCAGGATATTCAGAATAACAGAGATGTTCCTTTGAAGTTTGCCTAATTCAAAGGTAGAAAGGGGTACAAGTAGTGGATCCAAAACCCCAGACTTTTAGATCACTTCTGGAACCAAGATGAACCTCTGCCAATGAGAAGAGCTGAAGAACTGAGGAAAAGTGCTGCCCCTGCCTGTGACTGTGCTTTGTTCAGCTATCCTGCAGTTGCTGCTTCTGCCTGTGAAAGGGGACAAAGACTGGACTTTGTGTTGCATTCTTGCTTGAGAAGAATCTCCAAGGGCTGGAATTGAGCTTGCCTCCAGTTTGACATCTCAGGGCCATCAAAGACTTCCTCTGCCAGCACCTGGACTCTCTGCTGTGACTCCTGCCCTGACAAGTGGTGCCCTATCCGGTCCCTGTGCCCTTGAAAGGTGAAGAGGGCAGAACAAGAGCTGAAATCAACGCACAGAACGCCTTGCGGGTATAAACGGCTGAAATCAATGCTCCACTTGCACTGCGGCTGGGAGATCGATGCATCACGGATGGAGAAACAACGCATCACCCACTTGCAGCTGTTGATAATGACGCAAACCCCATGCAGTGTGGTTTTCAAACACTGTGCGACTGGATTTCTCACACATTGTCCCTGGGCGTCAAAGGTATCATGAATCTGCACAGATGTGAGCTATCCCATGCGGAAATTGACGCATTGCTCTCTTGCAAGGGAGAAAAACAATGCATCGTCGACCCCACCGGAGAAGAAGCAATGCACGGCCTCACTTGCGAGTAAGGAATTGACGCATTGCAGATTTTCTTGACGCACACTCGCCTGTGCTGCTTTATTCTTGATCCAAACCAGGTGCTTTATGTAAAATCAACAATTCCATTGTTTTCTATGGAGTAAGACTCTTATTCTCTTGAAAATTCATTTCTTGACATGTGTATGTTGGAATTTTGTCATTTTGGTTTTGTTTGATTTAGATAAATATTTACTATTTTTCTAAACTGGTGTGGTGTCTATTTTGTAGTGACTTCACTTTTTTACTGTGTGTATTGTTACAAATACTTTACTCATTGCTTCTGGGTTAAGCCTTTCTGCTCATGCCAAGCTACCAAGGGGGTGAGTGGGGTTAATCAGGTGTGTTTCTCCTTTACCGTGACTATAGTGAGGGTCCTTGCTTGGACAGGAGTAACCTGACTGACAACTAAAGACCCGATTTCTAACAATCAGCGTTTATGTGTGCGCATGCACTCCTCTGGCCACCTTCTTCCATCCAAATACAGGTGGTAGAGTAGAGTGCACTGCCCTATTTAAGGGAGTTGATTTCTCAAAGTTATACCTGTTCTTTTTAATCAAGCTCAAGAGCAAATACTCTGACCAGCAAACGGAGTAGCGTTGCAAGGTGCATTATCGAATTCTGATGCTTCTAAGCTCCAGCTGAATAAAGATCTACCTGTGGAGGATATGACTGACAGCTTTAAAAAGAGGGGTTTATGAGGTTCACCTTAAGGCCCTTCATGACAGAGACTCTAAGAGCCAGATTTTCAAGGCCCCAGCACCTCTTAACACCACAACAGCATATTTACAAAGTGGTGAAAGGCTTGCACTTTGCGACCCCTTGCGCCACATTATGCCTGTACCAGGGATAATGTTTGTAAGAGGGGAGTTCTGGCTGTGGGAGGCCCGTAAAAATGGTGTAGTGAAATTTATAACATTTCACTGTGCCTTTTTTAGCATCAGTTGTAACAGAGGGGCTTTAAAATGACTTGCCCTTTACTTTCAATGGGCCTCCCTTTACTTTGTAGAATAAGTGCCATTATTTATGGCACTAATCCTGCAAAGTACCAAAATAGCAACATAAATTATGGCGCGATTGTCCTAACGTGCGCCATAGTACGCCGCAAGAAAAGTGGCACATCACAGCTGATGCGCCACTTTCTTGTAAATCTGGCCCTAAAAGACTAATAAAAGTTCACAAAATACACATTGACTATTGTTACTGTTTCTCATCATCCTCCTGTCTGCTGAGGTTGCATTTCAGAATATCAACAATAAAATATTGTTTGCCATAAATATGGTGGTATAAATATTATTTTAAAAACAATCACTCCATTGGTTTTAGATTTTTTCATTAATTACTGAAATTGGATTTGTTTAGTAAATTATATTTTGGAATGTATTTTTGTTGCAGTATTTAGGACATAGGCCCTCATTACAACCCTGGCTGTAAACCCCGCTTACAACCGTGCAGAAGACCGCCAACATATCGCTGGGGCCGCAGAATTCCGCTACAGGTATTACGAACCACAACTCTGAATCCGCCACAATACAGACACCCACACAAGTCCGCCACACCAAAGGTCAGTGATAAACTGGCGATACCAAAACCGACACCGTCACGTGAACAAGAATACGCCCACACTATCTCCAGAACCAGTGGAGATTTACATCCACTACCTCAGCCCTTGGCAGGATGAAGCACTCTGGGTACAAAGCCCCCTCCAGAACCAGTGGAGATTTACATGCACTACCTCTGTCCTTGGCAGGATGAAGCACTCTGGGCCCAAAGCCCCCTCCAGAACCAGTGGAGATTTACATCCACTACCTCAGTCCTTGGCAGGATGAAACACTCTGGGTACAAAGCCCCCTCCAGAACCAGTGGAGTAAGGCATCCACTACCTCTGTCCTTGGCAGGATGAAGCACTCTGGGCACAAAGCTCCCTCCAGAACCAGTGGAGATTTACATCCACTACCTCAGTCCTTGGCAGGATGAAGCACTCTGGGCACAAAGACCCTCCAGAACCAGTGGAGATTTACATCCACTACCTCAGTCCTTGGCAGGATGATGCACTCTGGGCACAAAGCCCCCTCCAGAACCAGTGGAGTAAGGCATCCACTACCTCAGTCCTTGGCAGGATGAAGCACTCTGGGCACAAAGCCCCCTCTAGAACCAGCGGAGTAAGGCATCCACTACCTCAGTCCTTGGCAGGATGAAGCACTCTGGGCACAACGCCCCCTCCGCAACCAGTGGAGATTTACATCCACTACCTCAGTCCTTGGCAGGATAAAGCACTCTGGGCACAAAGCCCCCCCCAGAACCAGTGGAGAGATACATCCACTACCTCAGTCCTTGGCATGATGAAGCACTCTGGGCACCAGGCCCCCTCCAGAACCAGTGGAGAATGACATCCACTTGAGAGATTGTGACGTTGCACTCCCCAGGATAAAGCAGTGGGCAAATCACCCACTTGAGAGACTTGAGAGACTGTGGCTTTGCACTCCCCAGGATAAAGCAGTGGGGAAACCACCCACTTGAGAGACTTGAGAGACTGTGGCTTTGCACTCCCCAGGATAAAGCAGTGGGCAAACCACCCACTTGAGAGACTTGAGAGACTGTGGATAAAGCAGTGGGCAAAACACCCACTGGAGAGACTTGAGAGACTGTGGCTTTGCACTCCCCAGAATAAAGCAATGGGGATAGAGCCCCCTCGTGCAGCAGTGGCGTTGTGCGTTCATGTGGCTGAGGTCCCCCCTCCCCCAGAGGTGCCTGTTTCATTTTGATCTGATGCCCCTCCAGTGTTCTCTCCATTTGCAGTAAGGTATCTAGTGTGGGCTTCGCTCATGCATTTTGGGCCCAGTGGTCCACGGACAATGATTGGTGCACTATCCAGACTTGTGTAGTTGGTGTACATAATTGTATTTACTGGATTTTGAACTTTGATAATGAGCTTTCACATGATTACATTAGTTCAAATAATTTCCTTTTGTCCTTGCGTTCTTCCAGGGGTTGTGGGGGGTGTATGTGTACTGTTGCTGCATGTATTTGTGTGTATGGTGTTGTGGGTGAGGGTGGCGGTGGGGGTGTTGCGTGTGTGTGTCACTCTCTTTTCCATCCCCCCTCCCCCCTCCCCTGTGTTGTCGGTGCAGTACTCACCGTGATCGTCTCCGCCGTCTTTGGTGCTCCAGATAGAAGAGAAGGAAGACCAGCATCGGCAGTATCTGCAATTCGGGCTCCATGGTATCCTGGTTCCTCGTGGGGTGTGGAGAGGTGAGTGTTTTCCCTTCTGTGTACTGTTCCCGTCGTGTTTTTGTTCACGTTGGTTCTGCCCCAGAAAAGGTGGCGGATAGGCATCTTGTGATAGGGTGGGCGGTACATTGTCTTCCGCCTGTCTGTTAGCGGTGACCACTGCGCTGCTTGTTTCTACCGCCGTGGCGGTCGGAGTGTTGAAGTGGCTGTCTATGTTGGCGGTTTCCGCCATGGTCATGATTCCATTTTTTTTTTCATCTGCCTGTTTGCGGTATTACCGCTGCTTTAACACCGACCGCCAGGGTTGTAATGAGGACCATAGTGCTCTAATCCCATACTTTCTTCATATGAGAATGAGTTTGTTCTAGAAGAATCTTTGGGAAACACTTTTATCAAGAAAACATGATTGAAGACTATGACTACACAGGGAGAATCTGGGTTTTCCTAAAGTAGATTCTGTGCCCAGGGCCAGCCGGACCTTTTCCGGCAGAATCAGAAGAATCAAGATCACCACCCTACCATTCAGTAACTGATGATGATACTGATCAGAAGAGAATGTAAAGAAATGGACCAAGTGTAGTTCCTATATTTTTGTCTCACCTCAGTGCCTTGGAAAGTGCAGATTCTGAGTCATTGCAAGTAATTTAAGTGGACTCTGATAGCTAACTTATCTGGCAGATTTCCAAATATGGGTAAAAACATACTTATTCATTACTGAAAGTTTACAAACTTAGATGTAAAAGTCCCCTATCATTCTCTATACCTGTGACAGATTTTCAGAAACTTTCTTTGACCATTCAAAGTCAGAAAGAAATGTGTGGACGTCCGTTTTCAGGGAAGTGCAGGCCAAATTCTTTTCGTTTTTTTAAAAATAATCTTAAGGCATTTGCTTCAGGTTCTAAAACTAGAGCAGCTGGCTGAAGACCTATTTTGTAGAGAAATTTGAAAGGAAAAGGAGTACCAAAGTACTCCTTGATTAAAGCTCCGCATCCGTTTGCTGAATTATAAGAACTCAAGTCGCAGAACTTTTGTCAGCAATTTCAGTCTGTAATCCCAAAACATGATTGTCAATAATTGCCAGCTCCCGAAAGATCCAAGTCTGATATTTTTGTTGCTCAGATAGAGGATGAGGGTTCTCACAGTCCTCATACATGTGAAGTTATCCAGAAAAGCAGCAACACCAACAGGAATTGGCAAAGCCAATAGGGCTCGTATATAATTGGCATTAGCAATGTGTTTGTCCTGTATTGTACATCAATGTGGCTGCTGTTCAGCATGGCTAAACATTAGTGGTGTGGAGTGTTGTAGAGTGGAAAGAGGGTGTAGAGTGGAGTAGGAGTGTAGAGTGATGTAGATTTGAGTGGAGGAAAATAGAGTTCAGTGGTTCAGTGGCAGAGTGTTGTGGGGCGGAATAGGGTGATGTGGGTTGGAGTGGATTGAGGTAGTGGGGTGGATTGGATTAGAGTGAGGAGGATTGGACTAGAGTAGAGTGGAGTGGATTGAAGGGAGCTGGGTGGATTGAAATGGGGTGAGGTAGATGTAAGTGGTGTGATTGAGTTGGGTTGGGTGGATTGGACTGAAGTGATAGGACTAGGGTGAGGTGGACTTGATTGGGCTGGGGGATTGCAATCTGACTTGTTTTGAGTGGGGTGAATTGGAGTGGGGTAGATTAGGCTGGACTGGAGTGAGGAGGATTGGAGTGGACTGGAGTGAAGTGGATTGTATTCACTGAATGGGAGTGAGGTGGATTAGGATGAAGTGGGGTGGACTAGACTGGAGTGGTTTGGACTGGATAGATTGGAGTGGGGTGCGGTGGATTGGAGTGGAGTGGACTGGGCTGGATGGATTGGTGTGGGTTGAACTGAACCGGGGTGTGCGGATTGGACTGGGGTAGAGTGGGGTGGATTTGTCTAGAGTGGGGTAAATTGCAGTAGAGTGGAGTGGTGAAGAACCAGAACCTTATGGGCCTGGCGGCGCAGGGTAAGCCTGAAATCTCCTTGGATTCACCTGCCTCAACTAACAGAGACACAGGACACTCTGTCAGGCGTAAAAGATCAGATTTTATTAGCTGCAGCTAGTACAGTTGTCCAAGAAGTACACAAGGTATGTTCTCAGGAGACTGCCACTTTACTTTGTGGCGCACAATCTTATATACCGTATAAAAACCATTTATTAACTACATACACTCCCAGAACACATAGAAAGGAGCCAGTAAGAATAATGTAAAGATAGAACAGAGCCAATAGAAATGTCGGAAAACAAGACAGCACCAATAGAAGGAATTGGAAAACAAAGTATCAAGTGACTTAAGGTTGCCTCCCCTCCAGCTGTGTTTGTCACCCCTCCCTTGAACTAATTCATTAACCGATCCACAACGAAGTTGCATGTGGTGCGATAAGTTTGTGTGCGTTTGGAGGACAGTTGTGAAATGAGAGAATACTAGCAAAGGACAGCGAAGGCCAGACGATAAGATAAGATCGGCGGAGAATAGTGTGAGCCTACAGATAGTTGAAACAAGGATTAGAAAACCAGACAGGGATTAGTGTACTCGGTCAGACCTTAATACCAGCCTTGTAAAGATAGAGGCAGAAGGCTGTTTTGAACACCATGTTGCAGAATAAGCAGAAAAGGCAGAATGGACTTCGTTCGCTGTGCTGCCTGAGTGAAGGCAACATAAAATGGCGGCGGGCCACAAAATGGCGGGTCGATACGATCGTATTAAAAATCAGATTTCCTCAGTGGAGTGGAGTGGAGTGGGTGAGTTGGATTAAGATAGGGTGTATTGGGATGGGGAAGATTGGAGTGGGGTTAACTGGATTGAATTGGGGTGGGTTGGACTGAGTGGGGTGGTTTGCAGTGGGTGGATTTGAATGGATTATGGTGTGTTGGGCTGGATATGGGTCGAATGGGGTGGGACGGATTACACTGAGATGGGGTATATTGGAATGGGGTAACTTGGACTGGAGGGAGCTGAATTGGACTGGAGTGGGACAGATTGGATTGGAGTGGGCTCATTGGGCTGGAGTGGGTTGGAATTGAGTACGGTGTTATCGATTAGGGTGGACTGAGTAGAGTGGAATGGATTAGGGTGAATTGGAATAAGTCGGGTGAACTGGATTGAGTGGGTGGACTGGATTAAGATGGATGGAATAGGGGTGGTTTGGATTTAAGTGGATTAGATTTAAGTGGATTTCATTGAGTGGAGTGGATTGGAGTGGATTTTTGTTTGGGGGGGTTGGATGGATTGGATTGGAGGGGACTGGGTTTGAGTAGGGTAGATTGTGGTGATCAGACTGGAGGAAGGTGAACTGGAATGAAGTGAGTTTGGATTGAAGTGGGGTTATTGGATTGAGTGGGGTTGGTTGGATTGGGGTGAATCTGATTGGTGTGCCGTGGATTTGATTGGTGTGGGTGGACTAGATTGGTGTGGGTTGGATTAAGTGGTTTTGAATGGGGTGTACTGGACAGGAAGGAGTGGAGTCGATTAAGGTAGACTCTAATGGACTAGACTAAAGTGGGTTAAGGTGAATTGGATTAGAGTGGTTCAACTCAACTGGGATGGTGTGAATTGCAATGGGGTGGATTGGAGTAGAGAGGGGTGGACTGGAGTAGAGTGAAGTGGGGTGGATTGGAGTGGGGTGGGGTGGATTGGAGGAGAGTGGGTAGGGTTGGATTAGGGTGGGGTGGATTGGATTGGATTGGAGGAGAGAGGAGTGATGTGGATTGGAGTAGGGTGAAGTAGATGGGGTGGATTGGATTTGAGTGGGGTGGACTGTAATGGGGTGCACTGGAAAGGGTGGATTTGGGTGGGGTGTATTGGTTTGTATAGGGCAAGTTGGATTGGATGGGATTGGTTTGCAACTTGGTTTGGAGTGGGGTGGAATGCATTGATGAGGGTGCATTGGATTTGAGTGTTGTGGGTTGGATGAAGTGGAGTGAATTCGATTGGAGTGGGGTGCACTTGAATGGAGAGGGTGGATTGAAATGGAGTTGGAAGAATTGGACTGTAAGGGTGTGGACTGAATTGGCATGAGGTAGATTGGATTGGGGTAGAGTTGGGTGGATTGGACCAGAGTGGGGTGGATTAGAATAGAGTGGAGTGGGTGAGTTGGAGTGGGGTGGATTAGAGTAAAGTACAGTGGGTTAGAGTGGGATAGATTGGAGTGGGGTTAACTGGATTAAATTGGAGTGGGTGGATTGCAGTGGGGTGAATTGGATTGGATTGTGGTGGGTTTGGTTTGATGGGGTGTGGGGAATTGCACTGACCTGGGGTGGACTGAAATGGGTTGACTTGGACAGGAGGGTGGTGAATTAGACTAGAGTGGGATGGACTGAACTAGAGTGGGGTGGATTGGGCTGGAGTGGATTGGAATCGGGTGGGGTTGACTGGATTTAAGTGGATTTGATTGGGGGTAGACTGGAGAATAATGGATTTTTTAGAGTGCGGTGGATTGGAAGGGGCTGGGTTTGAGTGGGGTGGATTGTGGTGGATTGGACTGGTGTGAGGTGGACTAGACTGTCGTGGGTTGTATTGGATTGGAGTGTGGTCGACTGGATTGGGAGTAGGGTGGATTGGATTGGTGTGGAGAGAGGTGGATTAAATTGGAGCGGTGTGGATTAAGGTGATGTGGGGTGGATTGGATTGGAGTAGGGTAGATTAAGATGAAGTGGATTTGACTGTGGTAGATTAATGTGGATTGGAGTGAGATGGACTGGGGTGAGGCGCGTGGATAGGAGTGGGGTAGATTGGGTTAGGTTGGACTAGGGTGGGTTAGTTTAGAGTGGGTTGGGTTGGGATGGATTGGAATGTGGTGGTTTTTAGTGGGATGGATTGGATTGGAGTGGGGCGGATTGATACAAAGTAGTTTGGGTTGGACTGTAGTGGGGGTGGACTCGAGTGGGTTGGATTGTGGTGGATTGGGCTGGGTATATTGGATTGGATTGGAGTTGAGTACATTGGATTGGGGTAGATTGGATTGGTCTGGATTGGGGTGGATTAGATTGGTCTGGTTTGGGGTGGATTGTATAGGTGAGGGGGAATTGTGGTGGATTGGAGTGAGGTAAATTGGCATGGAGTGGGGTGAATTGGGATGGAGTGGGGTGAAATGGATTAGAGATGTGGTCTTGATTAGAGCAGGGTGGTCTGGAGTGGGGTGGATTGGATTGGGGAGGTGGACTCGATTAAAGCAGGGTGGCCTGGGGTTGGGTAGACTGAAGTGGAGACGATTGCTTTGGATTACAGTGGAACAGATTTCTTTTATTGGTGTGGGGCAGATTGTTTTGGATTGTAGTGGGGCAGGTTGGTGTGGGGCAGATTATTTGGATTAGAGTGGGCAGATTGTTTTTGGATTGCTGTATTGGAGTGAGACAGATTTTTCTGGATTGGAGTGGGGCAGATTGTTTTAGATTGGAATGGGACTGATTGGAGTGGGGCAGATTGTATTGGATTGGAGTGGGGCTGATTGAAATGGGGCAGATTGTTTTCGATTGAAGTGGGGCGGATTTATTGGGATGAAGTAGGGCAGATGGTTTTGGATTGGAGTGGGACAGGTTGGAATGGGGTAGATAGTTTTGGTTTGGAGTGGGGCAGATTGTTTGGATTGGAGTGAGGAAGATTGTTTTGGATTGGGGTGGGGCAGATTGTTGTGGATTGGAGTAAGGAAGATTGTTTTGGTTTACGGTGGGGCAGATTGTTGTGGATTGGAGTGGGGCAGATTGTTTTGGATTGGGGTTGATTTTTATAGATTGGAGATGTGCAGATTGTTGTGGATTGCTGTCTTGGAGTGGAGCAGATTTTTCTGGATTGGAGTGGGGCAGATTTGAGAGGGGTGGGTTGGTAAGATTGAAATGTGGTGGACTGGATTGGATTGGGGTGAGTGGTTTGGATTGGAATGGGGCAGATTGGATTAAGGGGGGTGGATTGGGCTGGAGTGGAGTGAGGTGAAATTGAGTGGGGTGGACTGGATTGAGTGGGGTGGACTGGATTGGTGTGGCCTGAGGCATACTGCACAATTATGTGTTAAAGCATAATTTTGAAAATTACACATACGAAAGAAACATTGTTGCTTTACATGTTTAGAACAAAATATATGGCCTCTTTACAAGGCTGGTGGTCTTGAGACGGCCAGCCACGTGGTGGCGGTCGGTCCACTCACTCCTGGTGTTCCGACACTAAATTTCGATCCTGGTGGTCGGACTGCCAGGGGACCCCCGTTCCTGCCAGAAACATGGTTTCCAATTGGCTGACAGCAGTTGAACTCATGGTCAGCCATGGAGGTGCTGAGTTTAGCACCGCCATGCTGACCACAAGTACACTTTCCACCAGCCTTTTCTTGGTGGTTTAGCCACCATAAAAAGGCTGACAGAGAGGAAGTTCTGGGGGCCACAGGAAGGCCTCTGCACTGCCCAACACATTGTTGTGAGCAGTGCAGGGGCCTCCATGCCCAGCACCTCAGACAGTGCACATTCCCAGGGTGCTGTTGTGCTATGGTATTGGCCTCGGCTCTGTTAAAGGAGCCAAGACCAATACCGTAGCACTGTTCCTACCGGGCTGACTGTAGGAGGCTGGACTGGCTTGTAGTGAGTACCAAGGGGTACTTGCACCTTGCACCAGGCCCAGTTATCCCTTATTAGTGTATAGGGTGTCTAGCAGCTTAGGCTGATAGATAATGGTAGCTTAGCAGAGCAGCTTAGGCTGAACTAGGAGACGTGTGAAGCTACTACAGTACCACTTAGTGTCATATGCACAATATCATAAGAAAACACAATACACAGTTATACTAAAAATAAAGTACTTTATTTTTATGACAATATGCCAAAGTATCTTAGAGTGTACCCTCAGTGAGAGGATAGGGAATATACACAAGATATATATACACAATAGCAAAAATATGCAGTATAGTCTTAGAAAACAGTGCAAACAATGTATAGTTACAATAGGATGCAATGGGGAAACATAGGGATGGGGGCAACACAAACCATATACTCCAAAAGTGGAATGCGAACCACGAATGGACCCCAAACCTATGTGACCTTGTAGAGGGTCGCTGGGACTATTAGAAAATAGTGAGAGTTAGAAAAATAACCCTCCCCAAGACCCTGAAAAGTGAGTGCAAAGTGCACTAAAGTTCCCCTAAGGACAAAGAAGTCGTGTTAGAGGAATAATGCAGGAAAGACACAAACCAGCAATGCAACAACTGTGGATTTCCAATCTAGGGTACCTGTGGAACAAGGGGACCAAGTCCAAAAGTCACAAGCAAGTCGGAGATGGGCAGATGCCCAGGAAATGCCAGCTGCGGGTGCAAAGAAGCTTCTACTGGACAGAAGAAGCTGAGGTTTCTGCAGGAACAAAAAGGGCTAGAGACTTCTCCTTTGGTGGACGGATTCCTCTTGCCGTGGAGAGTCGTGCAGAAGTGTTTTCTTGCCGAAAGAATGCCAACAAGCCTTGCTAGCTGCAAATCGTGCGGTTACGTTTTTGGACGCTGCTGAGGCCCAGGAGGGACCAGGAGGTCGCAAATTGGACCAGCAGAGAGAGGGGACGTCGAGCAAGACAAAGAGCCCTCTCTGAAGCAGGTAGCACCCAGGAAAGTGCCAGAAACAGGCACTACAAGGATGTGTGAAATGGTGCTTGCCGAAGTTGCACAAAGGAGTCCCACGTCGCCGGAGACCAACTTAGAAAGTCGTGCAATGCAGGTTAGAGTGCCGTGGACCCAGGCTTGGCTGTGCACAAAGGATTTCCGCCGGAAGTGCACAGGGGCCGGAGTAGCTGCAAAAGTCGCGGTTCCCAGCAATGCAGCCCAGCGAGGTGAGGCAAGGACTTACCTCCACCAAACTTGGACTGAAGAGTCACTGGACTGTGGGGGTCACTTGGACAGAGTCGCTTGATTCGAGGGACCTCGCTCATCGTGCTGAGAGGAGACCCAAGGGACCGGTAATGCAGCTTTTTGGTGCCTGCGGTTGCAGGGGGAAGATTCCGTCGACCCACGGGAGATTTCTTCGGAGCTTCTGGTGCAGAGAGGAGGCAGACTACCCCCACAGCATGCAAAAGCAGGAAAACAGTCGAGAAGGCGGCAGGATCAGCGTTACAGAGTTGCAGTAGTCGTCTTTGCTACCATGTTGCAGGTTTGCAGGCTTCCAGCGCGGTCAGCAGTCGATTCCTTATCAGAAGGTGAAGAGAGAGATGCAGAGGAACTCGGCTGAGCTCATGCATTCGTTATCTAAAGTTTCCCCAGAGACAGAGACCCTAAATAGCCAGAAAAGAGGGTTTGGCTACCTAGGAGAGAGGATAGGCTACTAACACCTGAAGGAGCCTATCAGAAGGAGTCTCTGACGTCACCTGGTGGCACTGGCCACTCAGAGCAGTCCAGTGTGCCAGCAGCACCTCTGTTTCCAAGATGGCAGAGGTCTGGAGCACACTGGAGGAGCTCTGGACACCTCCCAGGGGAGGTGCAGGTCAGGGGAGTGGTCACTCCCCTTTCCTTTGTCCAGTTTCGCACCAGAGCAGGGCTAAGGGGTCCCCTGAACCGGTGTAGACTGGCTTATGCAGAATTGGGCACATCTGTGCTCAACAAAGCATTTCCAGAGGCTGGGGGAGGCTACTCCTCCCCTGCCTTCAACCATTTTCCAAAGGGAGAGGGTGTCACACCCTCTCTCAGAGGAAGTTCTTTCTTCTGCCATCCTGGGCCAGGCCTGGCTGGACCCCAGGAGGGCAGATGCCTGTCTGAGGGGTTGGCAGCAGCAGCAGCTGCAGTGAAACCCCAGGAAGGGCAGTTTGGCAGTACCAGGGTCTGTGCTACAGACCACTGGGATCATGGGATTGTGCCAACTATGCCAGGATGGCATAGAGGGGGCAATTCCATGATCATAGACATGTTACATGGCCATATTCGGAGTTACCATTGTGAAGCTACATATAGGTAGTGACCTATATGTAGTGCACGCGTGTAATGGTGTCCCCGCACTCACAAAGTTCAGGGAATTGGCTCTGAACAATGTGGGGGCACCTTGGCTAGTGCCAGGGTGCCCTCACACTAAGTAACTTTGCACCTAACCTTTACCAGGTAAAGGTTAGACATATAGGTGACTTATAAGTTACTTAAGTGCAGTGTAAAATGGCTGTGAAATAACGTGGACGTTATTTCACTCAGGCTGCAGTGGCAGGCCTGTGTAAGAATTGTCAGAGCTCCCTATGGGTGGCAAAAGAAATGCTGCAGCCCATAGGGATCTCCTGGAACCCCAATACCCTGGGTACCTCAGTACCATATACTAGGGAATTATAAGGGTGTTCCAGTAAGCCAATGTAAATTGGTAAAAATGGTCACTAGCCTGTTAGTGACAATTTGGAAAGAAATGAGAGAGCATAACCACTGAGGTTCTGATTAGCAGAGCCTCAGTGAGACAGTTAGGCACTACACAGGGAACACACACATATAGGCCACAAACTTATGAGCACTGGGGTCCTGACTAGCAGGGTCCCAGTGACACATAACAAACATACTGAAAACATAGGGTTTTCACTGTGAGCACTGGGCCCTTGCTAGCAGGATCCCAGTGGGACAGTGAAAACACCCTGGCATACACTCACAAACAGGCCAAAAGTGGGGGTAACAAGGCTAGAAAGAGGCTACTTTCTCACACTGACCATCTGGAACATCATAATAAGATGTTCCTTCCAGTCAGCCCGGTGGGAACAGCATAATGCGTCTGTGGGTGAGGCCGGCAGATTGATGGCGGTCTCATCCCTGCGAGTTTGGTGGACAACTGCCAAACTCATAAACAAAAACAAAAACAAAACAAAACATGAGTGCAGAGTGAGAAAAGAAGACTTGGGAAAATAAAAATTAGTTAACTATACAAAATAAAACTTTGTAAGTTTGTTTGTCCTGCTGGGCCTGTTTTTACCTGTCATTCATCTTCTGTTTGCAGGGCACTAGATGTTTGAAAATAACAAAATAGTACCTCAGTCACATGGCAGCAGCATACGGGCATTGATTAAGTTGAATGAGTCAGTGTTTTGTCCCTGCTCCATGGACAGGAACAGAAAAGATGATATTCCAGCTGTGATCAATTACAAGACTGTAAAGAAGAATGACATGCAATCCAACAAATGATAAGCAATGGGCAGGCTCCTAGTCCTTTTCTAAATACGACAGTGTCTCGCAAGTAATACGCATGCACTAGCCCATTATATCACAGGCTCAACCCTGAAAGGGCCTTACAGACCTTCTTTGCTCCTTACCTTCTAAAGTTCACTGGTCCTGACTATTCCTGGAGGCAGGTCTCTTCTATTCTTGCAGTCGGGGTTAAGCTCTCTCATTTCTATTAAACCTGACATCATTGCATGGTTCCAGGCCTAATGAAAAAAGGGTAAAATACATCATTCTTATTGACATCCCCCATTTCAGAGGTAGAGATGACCTCTTGGCCTCAGAATACAGTAAGAATAGTATCTCTGCATTCCCTGATTCAGGAAGTATGAGAAAAATATAATGTATTTCATTGCAGCCAAAGAAAGCAGTGAAGATGTTTAAAAGATTAAAAACACTGCATAACTTGATTTCAAAAATGTAATTCAAGGTAGGCACAATAAAGAAAGTGCTAATAATAATATGGCATTTCTTGAACATTCTTGGAGCCTCCAGATGCATATCTACACTTTGACTGGAAGACCAAGGGCCTGATAACAATCTTGGTGGATAGAATACTATGTCACTAAATGTGACGGATATTCTGTACACCATATTATGATCTCCACAGGATATAATGGAATCACAATATGCAGGATCAATATCCGTCACATTTGTGATGTGATGGAGTAACCCCATCTGCCAACGTCATAATCAGGCCCCTAATGTTTTTTTCTTTTTTCAGTTCTGCTTCAAATGATCAATTTGTGTTTTTTTTTCCTTTTGATCCTAAATATTCTTCAAAAGTATTTAAAACACTTCAGAGACCCCTGGTACTGATTTATCACATAGGAGAATGGTTTGCCTCTAGCTAAACAGACAGCTAGCACCTGCAGCAGACAGACAACAGACGTTGCTTAGTATGTCCTATGATCAAAATGCTGTTTTGTCACAGTTGTGTGCACTGAACTGGGAGAAGTTTCCTTTTTCTTTGACACAAGATCCATTAGGGAAACATTCAAGACAGACCAGAGTTCAGCCTTCTTTTCACTTATCAGGATTAAGAAACTTAAAGCTAATCAGAGATGAATGACAATGCTAAGAGAATCTGGAACCAAGGTGGCTCATGCCACAGGGTGACAGGTCAGCAGCTCAACCACTCAACCATGGTTAAGTACCCATGACTACATTTAGGGATTCTGGTACATTATATACATTCTAACCCACCTTCTTCGAATTATGGAGGATCATATTCCTGTTCTTCCATCAAATATCTAGTAAATAGAAAGGTGCATGACTCCCTCTTGCATGATGAAAGGGGTTCTGCTTGTCCTATTTTCCAGATCGCCATCACAACAGATGACAGTTGCAAGGGCTAGGATGTCACCTACATCCCTATCTCTACTCAGGATTTTTGGACAAGTAAGAAGAAATCCTGTCATTCCTAAAACTAGAGGGAATTAGGTGCTGAATGGTGGGCTCCACAGGGTTTTTGACCTTACTTCTTGAATTCTTCTGTGCTACGATCATCAAATTCTACTTCAGACATCTAAGTAGTACTGATAGAGAGGTCTGAATAAATGTATCTCCAAGTTTGGCCAATTGACACAAGTTTGTGTCATGTCTATTTGTTGCTCATGTATGTCAAAACTCTGGAAAAATATTATCTGGATGCTTTCAACAGGCATTCCCTGCAGTGGCCTCAGCAAGCATAGCATTCTCCTCAATGTCTGGACCTTTTTTTGTCTCCATTTGTTCTGAAAATTACACAAGAGATTCAGCTTCTCAACACAAAACATTGGTCCCACTTTCAGTATTCAGAAGCAAGGGCAGTGAGTGCTCTCCTTTGCCCTAAGCCAATAAGACTCCTACATACCTGGCCTCTGATTCCTGTGATAGAGAGATTACTCCTTTAAATTTGCTTAATGAAAGTATCAGTGTAGGTGATCACTTTTTTTTTAACCAATAACGCCCTGGTTTCTGCTTCTCAGATTGATGTCAGGAGGGGTGGGAAGTGGACTCTCCCATGAATTCCATATCATGAGCTGTGTTATTCTCAGTATCCTGGGACTATAGTTGATAGCTTAGCTCTTCAATGGCCAGTGCTTTAGGGTCCATGGTTTTCTAACACAGTGGCTCCTGTGCTTTAGGAATCTTGCAGTGATTCAATGTTTACAGTTTATGCACTCGAGGATAGAGCCTGAAGCCCAAGGAAGATGGTGGAATTTCTTTGAGCTCCACATCAGACCAGTCCTAACACAGCCCATTACCAATAAAACATGAACTATTTGAAGTTCCAAAAACCGCAAACCTATAGCAGAACCTCACAGACAGCTGAGCACCTCACATACAGTACCCTGACTGAGCCCAAAAAGACTGGAGCCCAATTTTCCCCACAGGTTCCTAGAAGGTGGCCCATGTGGCTCACACAGCTGCACCATCCATTGGAAAAGGGCTGACACATGGAGAGGCAGCGCTTACTGCTCAGTAAATGTGGCAGAGGCCCAATGACTTGATTGAGAGAGCAGACAGCTGGGGAGGTCTCCTTAGGTGGCTGAGACCACATGTAGGTCACTGCAGCCATCATTGGGTAGAAGGTAAGCATAGAAGAAGGCAAATAGCTATTTTAGAAATGGTGCTCCCATGGGCTGATGCAGCAACCTGGTAAATTATGGAAACCTCTGCACACAAACTCCGGAACAACAGGCAGCAATTGTCAAATGTGTTTACAGACATACAGGTCTTCCTGCATTGACAGTAAGAAGTTTGGGAGTGCTCATAAAAACAGCATGTAAAGACATTGGTCATCTATAGTAATCATTTAGTGTGAGAAAGTCATACTTTTTGGCGTGATCACCACTGGTTTTTGACTGATGTTGGTGGTTACTGACTGACTGTGCCCTGGGCTCTGGTAACCAAACCCAGTTCCAGTGCGCTGTGTAAAAGGAATATGAAAATTAGGGATAATTATAACAGGCAGCACTTGTCAAATGTGTTTACAGACATACAGGTCTTTCTGCATTGACAGTAAGATGTGTGGGAGTGCTCATAAAAACAGCACATAAAGACATTGGTCATCTATAGTAACCTTTTAGTGTGAGAAAGTCATACTTTTTGCTATGATCACCACCGATTTTTGACTGATACTGGTGGTTACTGACTGACTGTGGCCTTGGCTCTGGTAACCAAACCCAGTTCCAGTGTGCTGTGTAAAAGGAATATGAAAATTAGGGATAATTATAATTGGCTATGACAGCCTACCTATAAGTCCTTAGTATATAAAAGGGCAGGAAGGATAAGAAGCCCAGTGGATTTAATGCACTCAGGTGTGAACTGCTGTAGTGCCTGCAGTTATTTTAAAGACAGCCCTGCTTTGCAGGTTGCTTTTAATATAAATTATTTGCAAGTTCGACTTTGGAATTAAAAATACTTCCAAAGACTCAAACTGCCTTATTTTTAAATATGTCACCCTTAAGTTCTCCTTTAAGTGCCCCAGCCGTAGGGTGCCTTGCAACTATTAGAAAGGTCATGATAAAAGATACTTTACATGCCCTGCCGAGGGAAAAACTGCCAATTTAATTTTTTCCCCTTTGTTGTGTAATAGTTCCATAGACTAACATTGGGAAACTTTATTAAAGTATAACTTTCACTAGAAATGGGCTACAATTTCCATTCTTGGACTCAAAATGATAGTGAGAATAAATCCAACATTTTGACGCTGTTCGATTTATTTTGATTAAAACTATCACTGAAAATAAGTTATAGAACCTTCTTTTCTGTAAGCCATAATCCAGCTCTCCAGCTGCTTTTCTGTGATTGACCAGCCTCTGCCAGGCTGAACCAAGCTGCCTTAATGATGAGTAAAGTAGCCTGCATTGAGACAATGGGACATCTGGTGGGGGAGATCGGCAAGGTGCAGAGCAACAGGTAGGAAGAGGGCTGGGTAGCCAAACTGGACTTCAAAGAGAAAATGACACTTAGGACCGGACATGAAAAAGAGACTAATGATATGTGTGTGAACTTTACTCAATGATATCCTCTTACATAAGTGTCACTGACCTAACTGCACTTCTCAAAATTACTGGTTTGCAAAAGCTACCTGTAGGAAATCAATTTCTATAATCCAGGTGTGGTGTGAACCCCTGAGGTAGGGTTAACTCAGAGTTGAATAAATGGTGGTAACATGCTACTAATCTGGCTGCAGATACAGTATATATGTTTTCATTATCTTTGGGGAGTACACTGGAGACACCATCCTCATCCAGATCCCCACTTATTTTGAAATCAATCAGACAGTGTTTTGTTCATGGAACCAGTAACAGGCAGAGAGCCCTTGCTGCCCCGAAAGTGCTCTCGGTGTGGAGTTGCTGTGTCGCTGTGGCAGTCAGAGCCGGGAGTCAGGAACCAGAGTGGTGCGGTAGCAGAAAAAGTCAAGGAAAGCCTGCATGACTGCAACCACCATACTTACTGCTGCTGCTGTACCCACACAGTGGCAGTCTGCGCGAGGTGCAACATAGAGGTCCGGTGAAGCTCTAATAAAGTTAGTGAGAGGCCACCTGTGGCTACCCTGAATCCAGTGCTATGTCTGACACTGCAACTGGAACTGCACTGCACCAGAAGAGTAGGAAGAGTGGGGAGTGAGAAGTGAGTGAGGACCGAGGAGCACAAGGCGAGGTTGGCAATCTGCCAGGTGCCACCCTGTTGTGTAGGCTTTCATTATTCTAATGAGACTACTGGATTTTGAGCAGCAGAATCGCCTATGGTGTGGGAAACTAAGTATGGCCCACTACAGGAGACACCTGTCACCCTAATCCGGGTTTCGCTCCAGCTAGCAGTGCCTCATCTCTACCCAAAGGCAGGGATGATTGGGCAGTCGAGCGCATGACATAATTGATTTCTCAGGGAAACCGTGGTCACTCAGGTCTCATCCGTTTCTTTCAGTTACATTAGTCTCACATACACAATGACAAACAGAGGCAGTATATGTTTCAATAATTCTTTAATGAAGTGACTACATCTTAGACAGTAAAGCATGGGCTGCAATAACCAAGAGGATACAGCATGACAAGATTAAAATTGTAACAAGGAGAGTAAAGCATAGAAATAACGCTACCATATTGTCACTATAGTCAATAGACTAATTGCTACCTAGGCTATAATAGAGCACAGCATGTTGAGCTCTAATTCTGCCCTTCAGGTTCCCCTGGGAAGACATCATCGCCAATACCTGAGCAAAGCCCTGAAGTCTGCATAGGCAGCTGTAGTAAAGCATTCAGCAATCAGCATACAGTCGTGGTTCTCTGGCCGGAATCTCCCTCTAATGTGTAAGGGACAGGGACGTGTTCTTATAATAAAACAGCTGATGTTCTGACAAAATGTCCCTACGTCAGGATGTGTGTTTTTCTAAGAATGTCAGAGCCAAAACTTGTACCACATTCCCCAGCAACCTATCTTACTGCAGCCTTGAAAGAAGCACAGAGTGAGCAAGAATGTCTTGTTTAAGAACATAGTGCTGGCCTAGGCAAAAACAGCTAGATAGAGAGAAATAAAACAAGACTGCAAAAGTGGCTATTGTAAGAATAATAAAACGAAGCTGAATAAAATATATCTAGGTAAAAGTGCACAGCGGAAGGCTTAGTATGCTACGATAACGTGCATGGATCTATAAATAAAATGGCTACACAACACTCTCCCCTTGTCGGTTGAAGGTGGTTCAAAGCGTAAATATACATAAAAGCTACTAACACTCAACCTAAGATACAGATGTAAAAAATGTCAATAATGATAAGTTAAAAGGACACATGAGCATATATAAAAAAGGACAATTTAAAATGTTAACATGTGGTGCAAAAAGGACCAAATTTTTAAGAGTCAGAGTCATTTTTTAAATTGCCAATTGGATCCGGGACAATGGAGGACAGGAAATCTTCCACTTCAGCAGGTGTTAAAGTTGGGAGGGCATCGCTGAGAAGGACCAAGGAGCAGTTGTGTTCCATAGTCTGAACCTCAGTCAAGGCAGCAGCATTCCGTGGAGGGCCCAATAATGAGAGCTGCATCCTCCAGGAAAGGCAACTCATAAGCAGCTTCCCATAGCAAACACACCCTCAATGCGCATGTGTGGTAATGAACCCTCAGTGAGAACATCAACAGATCAGCGTCCAATTAAAGCAAGTGCTGCGTTCACAGACAAACCTCCAGTGCATGTTCGAAAGAACACCAAAGGCTCCGAAACATGGGCTGCACACAATACAAAACCGGTCTAAATAACTGAGACCAGTATCACTCCAAATCCTGGAGGAGTGTTGCTCCAAAGTACTGCATCATGCGTTCACGACACATCTGCACTGGTGGGAGTGCTTCCATTCCTCCTTGTTGCGGCAGGAAAGCCATTGCGCATGAAAAGTAGCAACAGCAAAATGCCAACTATTATAGCCAAAGTTATTGGAAATCCCCTGAAAATACTGGAGAATATTGAGTGGATGACTGATGGTATTAAACTGAATATGGAGGAGAAGGTGTGAACGAAACCAGAACCAACAGCCTTAAAGAAAATTGCGATTCCAGTAGTACTGGATGCATTAAATATTTGTCCCACGAGTTCACTAAAGTGTCTCGGATAGTTGGTACATAAAAGGGACTGTATCTCTACTGATGACCTTGCCACCTGAAGTGCGTAGGTCTCACGTGCAGATGTGAGAGCCACATGTTTTTGAAACAGTAAAGTCTTGAGTCTGCTCAACTTGTCAAAATTCACATTAGAAATAGCAATATGAGGCCAAATGTCAGCTACCTCTTTTAATCTAGTGGAAGGAAAAAGTACGTTCCCGCAACATGTAACAATCTTAGAGACCGAAACAACATAAACTATTCTGGCTGGCGTCCCACAACAGTCTTCACCACTGAGGAGAATGCACCTGGAATGTAGGTCTAATCAAGGGGACTGGAACTCCCTTCAAATAACAAGCCAAGTTTGCTGCAGACGCGTTACATGTCCCATGCAAGGACAGCTGTTTACAAACCATCGAATGGCCAACAGAAGTCTTGCATTCTCTACCGCTAGGAAAGACTTCTTTCAAACCACTGAGACATTTGTATGAGAAGGGCAGCTCCCACACCTCATGGATGGAACTATCTCCCAGCCTTTCATATGCCTACTGTAATGTGTTTTAAACAGGACGTAAATTGTAGTGTGAAAATAGGCACATTAATGACCCTGTGTATTAACCACTCAGCAGATGGTATTTCAGCCACAGTAAGAGGCAACTTTTCTAATTTTTTTATATTAAGCATGACATAAGTCGCTTCTTTTTTAGCCATTAGTAGTTGTTGTCGCGTTAAATTAAACGTTGGAAATATCTCCCTTGCTCTCACGCGCTGCTAAGTAACGCAACCTTCCTTCAGTGTTTGAAGTGTCCAACCCAACTGCATAATGGACCTTAGTTGACTCTGTTCATGGTGTGAGGAAGACATATCTGTTTGTATGATGTATACTCTAGAAGAGACGATGTTATTTAAGGTATATATCCGATTGGACATGGTATTAATCCAATTATCTACAACAGCTAATGCCTTCTGTAGGTTTTCTTTGTCTATTTGCCTTAACCCGGGCAGCTTCTTGTTGGGAAAGCTTCCAAATTTCATTATATACTTCATATAAGAAGTGCTTTCTGTGTTGTTCTCTGGGGCCTAACAGGAAGTCCTGTAAGTCGGTGTTATTAGACAGGAGACTGAGGTGTTCTTTAACCGCATCTAGTGATGAACTCTTTAACCATTGCTGGCATAGTTTACCTTCACTGTATGTTGTTACTATACCCGCATGTTCGGATGATATATAACGAGGGGCCGGTCTACTAGTTCTAAAACCCCTGTGGAGTTTATAAAATGTTTATGACACCCATTGGTATCTATTGGCCACAATAACCACCAGCCTGGATGTGACAGTGAAGCATTAAACGTGCCATTCTGGACCCATTCATCAAGTGATCTTCAGTTGCATTTATATATTTTTGGCATTTATGACATTTTGCAGGGGCAGGAATACTAGGCGTGTTCAATTCCTTAATCTTAAGCCTAAACAACTTGTTTGTTGCACAAAATCATTTAAACAGGTATCAGGAATGCTCTAAACAAAACTTCCTTCCCCCGTATTTGCCAATGTCTAGTTTCCCACACACTTTTTAAGTCAATCGACTTCAGCCAATATTCATAGCCTTCTATAGTCAACCAGGAAACAAAGGAATCCGCATAAATAAATGTCATATTTGTCAATAATATGCGTACATTTTATATCAATGGCAATTTAAAATTATATGACTCAGCATTTTTAACATTGTGCCCAGAAAAATATGTAAACTTTTCAGAGTATTTTTTAGAACTCCCTTGTGGTGGAGTTGGACAATGTTCTTATTGTGTGTAATTAAAAATAGCCTTTGTGGTACTTGCTGTGTGGATGAAATTTTGTCCATAACAATTATAGCAAAACATATCACCATAATTTTCTTTAGATTGATGAACATCTTATTTTTTCAAACACAGTGTAATACTGCAACTCAATCATCATAGAATCAACTGTTTTCACATCCCAATCAACAGAAACAACTCCGGGTAGTATTATATTTTTCACTGAAGTTTAAACACATATGGTATTTGAATGACCTCTGCGGGGCTCTATCTATACATCAAATGTTACTTTATCCCATACAATCCGATCTGGAATTGGTATGGAAGAAATGTTCACAAAAGACAAAGTTTGCGGACCTTGTGAGAGGAAAAATGTGGCTTTAGGACTTCATCCACCAGTTCAACAGTTGATTTTTCAGGAAGAAAATGACCATGTATTAACAAAAAGAATGTTATAACACACCCAGTCCAAAGTAGGAAAGCCAGTAAAAGCCACAGATATTTCTATGGAAGAATAAAGTAAGTTGTTTTAAGCCAATTTATCAGCTGTTTTTGACAGTTCAGGTGTCGAAGAGGCGAATGAGTCTGAAACGTCATTGATGTCGGCAAAGTATCCAGAAGCAGTTCGTGCAAAGGCTGGAGCTGTGTTTGTAAGTGGGGTGGGTGATTCCCGCGGTGGCTCAGAATAGATGACGCCGTGTTGAAGTTGTGTCAAATCGATCAGTAATTTCTGTATTGTTTGATGTCACTGGAACCAATGCAAGATCATTTTCCACCCTCCCCAAGCTCGGAGAGGTATCAATGTTGCTGCTTACAACTTGTAGAGGAACTTCTTGACCAGTAGTGAGAGGGATTGGGGAACTACTGGCTGTTCCTTTTTGTCAGCTGTGCAGGATCGGCTACATGGTGTAGCTTGACATTGTCTATAGATAGAAAATGGTTTTCTTTGGCAGCTGCCAATGGTGGTAGAATAACAGTTCTGAGACCCTGTATACCTAGGACTCGGACTGGTGCATGATAGGAAGGGCCAAACTCCTTTCTCACAGCAACCTTTTCACATACTAGATCCCCAACTTTAGGAATCCAGCCTGTAGGCGTTACAGGTACATCCTTAATTCCTGTGAAAGCAGCACTGCAGAAGCGTTGTCGTCATGGAAATGTTGCAATTCCTGCAAGACAGTGACATGTTCATTTATGTCAAAGGGTGTTTCTGTCGCCTCCATGCCAGGACCATCAAGAGCTGGAACATACACTTGAGTTCCAAACAGGCACTCATATGAAGTACGACCCCACAGGGACCTTCTAGGCAGATTGTTATGTGCTCTCTGGACTCCATACAGGTGATTAAGCCAACTATGACCCATACCCAAGACTCGGGCTGTGAAGAAATGCTTGAAATCACGGTTTAATTGCTCCACAACACTATTTCCCTCGGGATGTGATGTAGACGAGTATTGGAGTTTGACCCCCAATGAAGCCATGGCCTCCCTGAATGCACTTGAGGCGAAAGCAGGACCGTGGTCCGAGTGGAAAGCCGCAACTGCATATGTACCGATCAAGACTCGCAAATCTTTAATAACAGTTTGAGCGTCAGCCAATCATTGTGGCCACACCCATAGAAATCTGGAGCAGGAGTCAACAGTGACTAAGATGTATTTGTATGCACTATCCGGTGTTATGGGACCACAATGGTCCAAGTACGCACATTGTGATGGTTTATTTGAAATTAAGAGGGGTGTCTGCGGTGGCGCTTAACAGTGGAAACTTTAATTTGTTGGCAGATGTCACAACAAAGGACATACTGCTTGGCCTCTTTGTATAGGCCTGGGCACCAGTAACAGGCTTGCAACAATGATATTGTAGCCGCCACACCAGCATGGGTAGATGCACTGCTTTAATCAACTCTGGTCTTATATCTTTGTTGGGAATATCTTGAACCCCTACATCTGGTATCCTAACCTCAGCGTTTAGGCAGCCTCCCATTCATAGGAATATTTAGCAGGAAATGCCTTTGGATAGGGCATATCATCAGCCATAGCTTTCACGGTGGGCCATATGTCTTTGTCCGGTTTTGCACCTGAGCGGGTTACTGCAGCAAGAGTGGCCGTAGCTACTGCTGACTTTGCAGCTTCATTAGCCAGTGCATTCCCTGCAACATGTATTCCAATGCACTGGTGTCCAAGTCTATGTACAACATGGACATTTGGTAGCATTTACTTCAGATCCGCTACTTTCCCCCACAGAAGTCTGTGTTTAATGTTGTTGCCTTTAGAATCGCTGAACCCATTCTGGCGCCAGAATGCAGATGTTCATTGAAGGACTGGACACAGTAGTACAATTCACAAACAATCAGCATTAGCTGTGAAGGATCTGTATGTTCCCGTGCCATCACCAGGGCCTTTAGCTCTGCTAATTTTGCTGTGCAATCCCCTAGGGTTTGCGCATATGTATGTTGGGGACAAAATGTATTATCCTCCATGTAGCTACTTACGACTGCGCAAGCGGCGGAATATTGATGCTTTGTGCCAATTGCAGGTTGCGCTGAGCCATTGGTGTACATGACTCTTTGATATTGATCATTAGGCAGTGTGTTTGCTGGAACTGGGTATTCTAGTTCAAATTGCCAAAATTCTTGAGTTTGTAATTTTTGGTCAAAAATGTAGTCTACATCAGTGGCTGTCAAAGACGTGGCCCATTGTAACGCTGGCTTTGGATGACATTCTCAAGGGCTGGAATTGGAGAGATGACAAAAGTGCGTTTGCCCTGAGCTAGAGGTCTTCCTTTAATGACAACCATCTGTACAGCAGTGAGAATTTTCTCAGTGGGAGCAAAGAGTTGTTCTGCTGAGGAGTACAAGTGTGATGTGTATACAATCGGGACTGTCTCACCCTCATTGAGCGTTACATAGGTGTAACCAATGGCACCAGCAATTACTCTGATAGACAAATGTATTTTGTTGTCCCTTGTATGTAAGTGTTGTATTGCAAGCATGTCTGTCTGCAGGTCTCTGAGAATGCGTGTATGTTCGACTGTCCAAAATGTACTTGAAAAGTCAGGACGTATTAAGTCATATAAAAGTTTTATGCATGTTGCATAGTCTGGAATGTAAGTTCCGCCAAAATTTAGGAAACCCAATAGAGATTGGAGCTTTTTAATGGTATTTGGAGGTTGTAATTGTGTGCATTTTCTAAGAATTGTGGCGCTAAGCTCTTTCTTTCACTTGATAGCTCATATTCCAGGAACAGGATGCTAAGGAAGGCTATTTTTGTTTTTTGGAAATTGAATTTGTAGCCAAATTAAGCAAATCCCACAAAAATGCGGGTTACCCATCTTAAATGTTACAGCAATTCATCATCCTTGAGCTATATATCATCTACATAGGACAACGCTTCAGGATCAATGTCGTGCAAGATTGAAGTCACAGGAGCTGCGAACAGTCCTGGACTGTTCTTGTACCCCTGGAATAAACAACAGAATTTTTTCGGGGAGCCTAGTGCACTGAAACTTGTTAAGTCTATACTCTCAGGTGCTATATTCTGGCAGAAGAAACCATTGGAAATGTCCAGTGTTGTTTTCTATTTTTAGCACACTATGGTGGTCATTACAACCCTGGCGGTCGGTGTTAAAGCGGCGGTAAGACCGCCAACAGGCCGGCGGTAAAATTTTTGCAATTACGACAGTGGCGGAAACCGCCAACAAAGACAGCCACTTTAACACTCCGACCGCCACAGCAGTACAAACAAACAGCTCGGCGGTCACCACCAACAGACAGGCGGAGTACAATGTACCGCCCACTGTATCACAACAGGCCAATCCGCCACCTTTTCCTGGGCGGATTCACCACGGATAAGAACACGGCGGAAACAGGTTTTCAAAGGGAAAACGCTCACCTCTACACACCCCACAAGGAACGAGGACACCATGGACCCGGAACTCCAAATTCTCCCTGTGATTGTCTTCCTGCTCCTCTACCAGGAGCACGAACGCCGGCAGCGAAGACCACAGTGAGTACTGCACCTACGACACAGGGGAGGGAAAAACAGGGCCACACACATGCAACACCCCCACCCTCACCCACGACAACACACACACTAATACAGCATGATACATCACAGTTACACCCCCAACCCACCCAGAGGAGTGCAAAGACAATAGAAAATGAGTGTAACCATTGTAATATATTAAAATCAAGTAGGCAAAAATATATATACACACAATGTACAAAATATATACCAAGCATAGTAGTTCAGGTAGTGCTCCAATTAAGTCCGTGGAACACTGGGCCCACACGGTATGGGCGAGGCCCACACAAGATCCCCGACCATGACGGAGAAAACACTGCAGGGGCATCAGAGAGCAAGAAAACAGGCACCTAATGGGGAGGGAAAAGGGGGGCACCTCAGCCAGTTAAGTGCACGACGCTAAATCCACGAGAGGGCCACATGCCCACTGTTCAATCCTGGGGAGTGCAAAGCCACAGTCTCTCAAGTCTCTACAGTGGGTTGGTTGCCCACTGTTCAATCCTGGGGAGTGCAAAGCCACAGTCTCTCAAGTCTCTACAGTGGGTGGGTTGCCCACTGTGCAATCCTGGGGAGTGCAAAGCCACAGTCGCTCAAGTCTCTACAGTGGGTGGCTTGCCCACTGTGCAATCCTGGAGAGTGCAAAGTCACAGTCTCTCAAGTCTCTACAGTGGGTGGGTTGCCCACTGTTCCATCCTGGGGAGTGCAAAGCCACAGTCTCTCAAGTGGATAACAGTCTCCACTGATTCTGGAGGGGGCATGGTGCCCAGAGTGCTTCATACTGCTAAGGACAGAGGTAGTGGATGTATCTCTCCACTGGTTCTGGAGGGGGCTTGGTGCCCAGAGTGCTTCATCCTGCTAAGAACAGAGATAGTGGATGGGTCTCTCCCCTGGTTCTGGAGGGGGCATGGTGCCCAGGGTGCTTCATCCTGCTAAGGACAGAGGTAGTGGATGACAGTCTCCACTGGTTCTGGAGGGGGCTTGATGCCCAGAGTGCTTCATGCTGCTAAGGACAGAGGTAGTGGATGGATCACTCCACTGGTTCTGGAGGGGGCATGGTGCCCAGAGTGCTTCATCCTGCTAAGGACAGAGGTAGTGGATGGGTCTCTCCACTGGTTCTGGAGGGGGCATGGTGCCCAGAGTGCTTCATCCTGCTAAAGACACAGGTAGTGGATGACAGTCTCCACTGGTTCTGGAGGGGGCTTGGTGCCCAGAGTGCTTCATTCTGCCCGTGACGAACTCAGTAGCGTCAGTGCCCTTGGCACTCATGGGCCAGCGGTGCTTGAGACGGCGGTGCCCTGTTCAGCGGTGCTTCGAGCGGCAGTCTCCTTTGCAGTGACTCAGCTGCTGGCGTTCCTTCATTGCCAAGCTGGGCTTGTGCCGGCGGTCCTTCATGGCCCAGCAGGGCTTTTGCTGGCGGTCCCTCATGGCCCAGCGGGGCTTTTGCTGGCAGTCCTTTCTGTCCCGGCGGGGCTTTTGCTGGCGGTGCTTCATGGCCCAGCGGGGATTTTGCTGGCGGTCCTCTCTGTCCTGGCGGGGCTTGTGCTGGCGGTCCTTCATGGCCCAGCGGGGCTTTTGCTGGCGGTCCTCTCTGTCCCGGCGGGGTTTGTTCTGGCGGTCCTCTCTGTCCCGGCGGGGCTTGTGCTGGCGATCCTCTCTGTCCCAGCGGGGCTTTTGCTGGCGGTCCTCTCTGTCCCGGCGGGGCTTGTGCTGGCGGTCCTTCATGGCCCAGTGGGGCTTTTGCTGGCAGTCCTCTCTGTCCCTGAGGGGCTTGTGCTGGCGGTGCTCTCTGTCCCAGCGGGGCTTGTGCTGGCGGTCCTCTCTGTCCCAGCAGGGCTGGTGCTGGCGGTCCTCTCTGTCCCAGCAGGGCTGGTGCTGGCAGTGGCCTCCTGGGGAGCTGGGCTGGTGCTGGCGGTGGCCTCCTGGGCTGGTGCTGGCAGTGGCGTCCTGGGCAGCTGGCCTGGTGCTGGTGGTGGCCTCCTGAGCAGCTGGGCTGGTGCTAGTGGTGGCTTCCTGGGCAGCTGGGCTGGTGCTGGTGGTGGCCTCCTGGGCAGCTGGGCTGGTGCTGGCCTCCTGGGAAGCTGGGCTGGTGCTGGCGGTGGCCTCCTGGTCAGCTGGGCTGGTGCTGGCGGTGGCCTCCTGGGCAGCGGGGATGATGGCGGTCTTCTCCGCTGTGCTGCTCTTCCCAGACTTGCTGACTTTCTTGTGCCCCTTCCCCACCTTGGAAAGTTTTGCAGCTGACTCCACACTCCCACCTTTGGTGGCTGGAGTCTTCCCCCTATCCCGCCGGGCACTGGCCAACTTCTGATGCTTCACAGGTGGGGGACTGTCTGTGCTGTGGCTCCGTGCCACACTGGCTGCCCTGGTGGCCGGTGCATTCCAGATTCCGGTGACTACAGGCACCACTGGTCCTGGAGATGTTGTGGCTGAGGTGCTAGTTCGGGCCCTAGGAGATGGACGGGGTGGGGGAGGTGTGGGAAAGAGGTCAAGGTTGGACAGGAAAAGTTTTTGGGGAACACAGGGACGGGTAGCTGGAGGGGGTTTGGGAGTGGAGGAAGAGGTTGTGGTTGTAGGAGGTGTTCTTTTGCTGACTTTGGGTAAAGGTGCATGTGCTGGAGGCTGTTGTGAGGTGGATGGCTGTTGGGTGGGTGTGTGCCTGCGTTTGTGTATCTTGGGAGGGGGCATCACAGACACACTGGGAGAGGACACGGGATGTGTGAATGGTAGTGGGGGTGGTGACTGCACGTGAGCGGGGTGTGGTGGTGGGTGTGCTGGTGATGGTAGTAGTGGCTGTAGAGGTAGTGCATGCAGGTGTGAGTGTAGACGAGACTGGGAGGGAGGAGGGAGACGAGGAGGAGGGGAACACAGTGGAGGCAGTGGATGTTGGTGTGTCTGCATGTTTTTGATGCTTGCATGAGTGCCTGTGGGATGTGTGGTGCTTATGTTGCCTGAGCTTCCCTTGTGTGTTGACGTGTGTGCATGCTGGTCTGTAGGTGTGCTTTTGATAGGCTGGGGTATAGGGGATTGGCTCTGGGTGGAGGAAGGTGGAGGGGGGAGGCTAGACACAGGGACAATGGCTGCCATCAGAGCTGAGGCCAGAGTCTGAAAAGCTCACTGAAGGGCCGCCTGACCAGAATGAATGCCCTCCAGGAATGCACTTGCTTGTTGCAACTGCCTTTCTACACCCTGGATGGCATTCAAAATGGTAGACTGCCCAACAGTGAGGGACCTGAGGAGGTCAATGGCCTCCTCACTGAGGGCAGCATGGGTGACTGGGGCAGGACCTACGATGCCTGGGGCGAAGGTGATGCCCACCCTCCCGGGTGAGTGGGCACGGGGCGAAGGCTGAGGGGCTGCTGGGAGGGCGGTGCTGGAAGGAGGGGTGGCAGCTGTACCTGTAGATGGGGGGGCACAGATGTTGCCGCCACCACAGGGGAGCTCCCATCAGAGGAAGAGCCGGTGTCACTGGTGTCAGCTCCTGTCCCTGCCGTGGAGCTCCCCTCGCCCTCCGTCACACTGGTGAAGTCTGATTCCGTAGTGTGGCCCTCCATGGCCATATGGGATGCAGCCCCCTTGTGGTCCGGTGCCACTGCTCCTCCGCCTGATGATGCTAATGCACACAAGAACAGGGAGACCACAAAAAGGGGGGGACGACAGAAGAAAGACATGTTGAGTGCATGCATTACCGCTACCGTTGGTGGACACGACAGACACAGAAGCCCCCTGCACTACGTCGCGCTCTTGGGCTCCACTGTTCAATTCCTGGGAAATGGCCTACTAGGCTTAGGACGACATCTGCACACATGGATGACACAGGGGCATGACTAGGTGTACTTGGCACTCTACAGAGGAGCGGTGGGGTGCCACATGGCCTGCTTTACGGAGGGACCTTGCCTACGGAACTCGCCCTGGCCTAGGGAAACCCACAGCCCACCTCCCCCACCCAGACACCTCCACTGCACGTAAAATCAGCAGAATGCCAGTGTACTCACCCCCTTGTGTCTGCTGTGATGTCTGCTCAAGCACCCATCCAACCGCCAGGATCCTGAACATAAGGGGGGTCATGGTGCGACAGGCACCCCTCCCACATTGGGAGGCCATCCCCAGCTGAGCCTCCGCCGTCTTCTTGCTCCAGCGGCGAATGTCCTCCCATCTTTTCCGGCAGTGGGCGCTCTGTCTGTGGTAGACCCCCAGGGTCCGGACGTCCTTGGCGATGGCACGCCAAATATCTTTTTTCTGGTGGGTGCTGACCTACATGAGTTGTACAGGGGGAAGAGAAAGTTATTACCAACTGCACCGTCAAAGTGATTGGCCCCCATCCCTACCCTTGCCATGTGGCACATGCACTCACCGTCATTTCATGAACGCCGCACTCTCCCCCCTTCCTTCTTACATCCACCCCTCTCCACAGAGGCATAGCCCATACAGCATGCTCCCAGTGTACTTATCTGTTTGTCTGGAGGACCATAGAGTAGCGTGTACTGGGGGAGGACCCCATCCACGAGTTTCTCCTACTCCTCTGATGTGAAGGCAGGGGCCCTTTCCCCAGACACTCGAGCCATTGTCTCTTCCAGACCGAGGTCACAGCAGCACTTGCAGTGTAGGTCCTCTCCTGTCAAAGATCAGGTATCGAGTGATTGAACAGATAGAAAATGGCAGTCACGTCCGCAGCGGTGCGTACCGTCACCGCCGGCGTACATAGTCATTGGCTCCTGGGACCCATAGGGTCCAATGTTAACCAATGCAGCATTGCGCCGCGGTCTTCGACCGCCTACCACAATGGTGTACAACGCCAGCGCAGTTACCTCACATCCCATTGTCCCACATTACAGGTCAGGCAGCCGCCATTTCAGGGGTCCACATGGCTTCAATTTCACATATACCTAGGCCTAGACTCAACACACATACAGGCCACTTTTTAGATTATGAATGGTGTTCTGTGTAAGCTGTGTGTACGTACCTCTGAGTTGTTTGACTCTGTGCTCGCTGTTGTCCTTCATAGGCACCGTCCGCTGGGACATGTGAGGAGATGGCGGCATCCTCCGGTGTACCGACCGTTGGTGGACCTGTCGACAATGGAGGAAAGACATGTGATAATCACATACAGGCTTGACCGTGCCACAATCCAGGAACTGTGTACCGAGTTGGAGCCAGACCTGATGTCAGCTATCCGCTATCCCACAGGAATCCCCCCCTCAAGTGCAGGTGCTGTCAGTGCTCCATTTCCTTGCAAGTGGGTCATTTCAAACAACAGTGGCCATAGCATCAGGGATGTCCCAGCCTCAGTTTTCCAACGTGTTGTCCAGAGTGTTGTCTGCCCTGCTGAAACACATGCGGAGCTACATCGTTTTCCCTCAGGTGGAGGATTTGCCTACAGTGAAAGTAGACTTCTGTGCCCTGGGACATATCCCCAACATCATAGGAGCCATTGATGGGACACATGTGGCTTTGGTACCCCCCCACAGGAGTGAACAGGTGTACAGAAACCGGAAGAGTTATCATTCCATGAATGTACAGATGGTATGTTTGGCAGACCAGTACATCTCCCATGTGAATGCCATGTTCTCTGGCTCAGTGCATGACGCCTACATCCTGCAGAATAGCAGCATCCCTTATGTGATGGATCAACTCCAGAGGCACCATATGTGGCTATTAGGTGAGCACCTGGAAGCTAGTCAGTGGTAATGGTTGTCTGGGTCTAGGGATATCCCTCCAGGTTAGTGTGTGTCTAACAGTTGTCCCTCGCCATTTGCAGGTGACTCTGGTTACCCCAACCTGTCATGGCTACTGACCTCAGTGAGGAATCCCAGGACAAGGGCAGAGGAATGCTACAATGAGGCCCATGGGCGAACTAGGAGGGTGATCGTGTGGACCTTCGGCCTCCTGAAGGCCAGGTTCAGGTGCCTCCCTATTCTACTCACCAAAGAAGGTGTGCCAGATCATCGTGGCCTGCTGTATGCTTCACAACTTGGCTTTGCGACGACAGGTGCCTTTTCTGCAGGAGGATGGTCCAGATGGCGGTGTTGTTGCAGCTGTGGAGCCTGTGGACAGTGAAGACGAGGAAGCAGAGGAATAAGACATGGACAACAGGGACTTAGTGATCCAGCAATATTTCCAGTGAAGCACAGGTAAGAATACAGACCTGCCTACTACATGTACTTAAACACTACTGCCTCTCTACTGTCTGTTGTTTTCACCCACTGTATGGTCACTAAGTTGTCACTTTCCCTTACGATTTCACAGATCTGGGTCCCACAGTGTGACATCTGCTTTGATTCCTCATGGACTAGAGCTGTGTGACATAGGTATGTTGACATTACAAATAAAAGAGCTTTTTGCCACAGCTATTGCTAATACAGAATTCTGAAATCACAGACTGACTCCAGATTGTTTTGGTCTTTAAGGGTGTTTATTTTAGTGCTCATTATTGGAGGGGGTAGCAAAATGGTGAGGGGTGATGGTGGAGGAATGTCCATGGCAGAGTCCAGTCTATTAGTCTCAAAGGTGCATTGCCCAAATGGGCATAGGAAGTGGAACTGGGGCAGTTTAAGGATGGACAGGGTGACAAAGTGGGACAGTAGGATGACAATCAGGGTGGTCTCATCTCTTGGCGGGGGTCTCGGCATCGTTCTCTGTCTTGTTTCTGGATCTCAGGGACCATTTGCGAGGTGGTTCTCCCTCTGCAGGGGGTGGGGTGCTGGTGTGGTGGTCCTGTGGCGGTGCCTCCTGTCCACTAGTGCCGGCGGAGTTGGTGGGCAGTTCATCATCCAGGCTAGTGTCAGGGGCCCCTTGTAGTGCCACAGTGTCCCTCCTGGTGTTGAGTACCTCCTTCAGCATCCCTACGATGGTGCCCAGGGTGGAATTGATGGTTCTGAGTTCCTCCCTGAAGCCCATATACTGTTCCTCCTGCAGGCGCTGGGTCTCCTGAAACTTGGCCAGTACCGTTGCCATCATCTCCTGGGAGTAGTGGTAGGCTCCCATGATGGAGGAGAGGGCCTCGTGGAGAGTGGGTTACCTGGGCCTGTCCGCCCCCTGTCGCACAGCAGCCCTCCCAGTTCCCCTGTGTTACTGGGCCTCCGTCCCCTGGACCGTGTGCCCACTACCACTGCCCCCAGGTCCCTGTTGTTGTTGGGGTGGTGGGTTAGCCTGGGTTCCCTGTAGTGGTGGACACACTGCTGATTGACGTGTCCTGGGGACGGAGGTATGGGCCCGCTGGGTGGGTGCTGTGCTGGTGTTTCCAGAGGGGGTAAGCTCTGTGGTGGCCTGTGACTGGGTGTGGGGAACCGACTGTCCTGAGGTCCCCGATGGGACGGGCTGGTCATCTAGATCCAGTTGGACAGAGGTGCTGTCATCACTGTGAGCCGCTTCGGTTGGTGGTGTGGACATGTGTGGACCCTCCTGTCCGGTGACGTTGGGTAGGGGTCCTGCAGGGGTATAAAAGGATGTTTATTACATCTGTGTGTGGCATGGTGTGCAATGGGTGGGTGACCGTGTACCCCAGTGCTTGCATTCCTGTGTGGGACCTGGTGTGATGATGGTTTAGGGGGTGTATGGGTATGTGCAGTGGGCATGCTTTAGTGATGGGTGTCCATGCTTTGTTGTTACATGCAGGGCTTGGTGTTAGGATTTGTGGTTTGTGATGTTTTGACATTTGTGAGGAGTTAGAGTGATGGGGGTGAGGGTGGGGGTATGTGCTGGCATGCAGGTAGGGTGGGGGATGTAATAGTTAAGATTTGACTTACCAGAGTCCATTCCTCCACCTCCTCCTGCGAGGCCCTCAGGATGCAGAATCGCCAAGACCTGCTCCTCCCATGTTGTTAGTTGTGGGGGAGGAGGTGGGGGTCCGCCTCCAGTCCGCTGAACCGCCAGGGGGTGTCTTGAGACCACAGAACGCACCTTCCCCCGTAGGTCGTTCCACCTCTTCCTGATGTCCTCCCGATTTCTTGGGTGCTGTCCCACTGCATTGACCCTGTCGACTATTCTTCACCATATCTCCATCTTCCTTGCAATTGAGGTGTGCTGCACCTGATATCCTCCACCATGACACTGAGCTCCTCCGACGAGAACCTGCGGTGTTGTTGCCGTGCCATGGGGTGGTGTAAGTGATGTGTGGGGTGGTGTGTGGGGTGATAAGTGTGCTGATATGTAGTGGTGTGTAGTGTGAGGTGCATGGAAGTTCTGTGGGTGATGGTGTTGTGTGCCTGTGGATGCTTGTATTGTTGATGGTGGGGTCTCTCTCTGGCCTTCGTTCGTGCTTTGTTGTTGTAAGGGTTTGTGGGTGATGTGGGTGTGTGTTTTATATAGTATTGGGTGTGTGGGAGTGGTGTGTGTATGTGTATCAGGTGTGTGTATTTCGAATTGTCCAATGTGGATGTGTTTTGTAAATGTGTGTGTATTTTGAGCGCGGCGGTGTGTACCGCCAATGGAATACCGCGGTTGAAAGACCGCCGCGTGGATTCGTGTGTCGTGATAGTGTGGGCGTATTTCTGTTGGCGTGACGGTGGAGGTTTTGTTTTCGCCAGTTTATCACTGACCTTTGGTGTGGCGGACTTGTGTGGGTGTCTGAATTTTGGCGGATTCCGTGCTGTGGGTCATAATAGCTGTGGCGGTCTTCCGCGACTGCGGCGGTGTGTTGGCGGTCTTCTGCATGACGGTACGCGGCTTTTACCGCCAATGTTGTAATGAGGGCCTATGTTGTTCATCAGTGCTGTGCTATGTGAGTTTTGTATACCATACGTGCATGTATGACTGTTTAAATATCTGTAGTCTAAGACTATTCTGTAACAATCGTCCGGTTTGGCTACTGGGAATAAAGGATTATTCACTGGGGAGACACAGGGTTCAATTTTGCCCTGGTACTCCAATTGTGTGAGAATTTATCTCACGGGTGCTTTAGCATCATGTTTTATTGCATATTGGGGTTGAGGTCGGGGTTGATTTTTAATAGGAATGACATGGTAGGGGGATATTTTGTCCCAACCTATGTGGTTGCGATATAACACTGGTGCCTGCACCAATTCCCAATCAATGGCGTAGGATTCTACGAGTTCCTCTGGAACAAGTTGAGAGAAAGAAGGTTTAATAACATCTTCCCTATATGGGCATGTATGTACAAATCCAGGTGGCCAGTCTTGTTCGGCCAAATAAATATCATATATATTTACCACGCGATCCCAAAAGATTGCATCTATTTTGCGTTCAATGTCTCCTTCTAACTGTAGCGTTACTTTGTACACCCTATCAGGCATGGAGACACACATGTCCGCAGTTTCTACTTGAAGAAAGTCAGTCATCAGTTGCTTTCACCTTCAGAGGCTCTAGAAGACTCCGGCAAACTATTGTGACATCTGACACGCTGTCTAGCAGCGCTAGTGCCCTCTTCCTGTTCTTCAAGAGGACCCTCTTCTTGAGTGGCATGTCGAACTGCAACTTCTGCCACTTTTTTTCTTTTTTTAAATTGGGGTTTTTGTTGAGGAGGTTTCTCTTCCTTTTCAACAGAAACCTCTGTTGAGCGTTGTGATTCCTGTCTCGGTTTCACGTACTCGTACATGTGTTCTTCGCTCTGACTGCCCACCTCTCTCACTGCGTTTTTCCGATGAGTCCTGAAAGGAACGAGATTGGCATGTATCAGTACATTGATATCTGTCAGGAGTTTTTTTTTATTATCTCTATTTCTGATAATATATCTGTTCTGTGTGGTCTCCGTACACAGAAATTTTCCCCTTTCTTTTTTAGGAGTTTTTTTTTTTTTATCCCAGCATTTTTTATTACCCACAGGAGCTTGCTTGGAAAAATCTTTATTAGATTTAACCAGAAGTCGTAGTTTTATTGGTCTGGCCCCCAGACTATCTCGACCAATGCTACAGTAGGTCTCCACGATAGTCTTTGGCAGCTCACTTTCTTGATCCTGTTGAGGAAACCCCCAGAGCCGCATGCGCACCGATAATGCGACCACTTCCCCTTTAACGATACTTAAAATAATTGAGGATACTATGGCAAAATTGCCCATTAATTGCATCCCCAAATCCAGGGCCGAGGCAACCCCGTATTCGTCTTGAATCTGTTTCAACACTTCCAGTAAGTTGACGGTGTACCATGTGCGGAAGTATAGAGCACGACAAATACTGTGCCCCATGTATTACAGTTATCTATTGTGGGAACCTTCCTAAATGGCAAGCACATTGATAGTATTCTATGTTTATCCTGATGTCCCCTATGGGGAAATAATGATTCCAGTGCATTTATTTTTAAGCTAACCAGATCGGAATTTCTTCCCGTTTGGCGGGTATTTTACCAATGATCGAATGTACAGTCGCAGGATTAATGACTGGTGTCACTGCATGTGGTTGCACTGGAGCAGCACGTTCTGGGTTTGTATTTAATGTTTGCATTACAAACTGTACTAGTCGTCTGTATATTGCTGTCAATTCAATGTATAAGCGACAGACTTCAGCCACCGCTACAGTCGCTGCAGCAGGGTGAGGTGTATAAGTGGCCAATAAAGGCCAGGTAGGGCCATCATTACTTTGAGGACCTAACCTAACTGGTAAAATTGTGTGGGGTAAGGCGCCATCAAGTCAATTATTATGTTCTTGATAAGATAAAGGCATTTCTAAATATGCGTATGCTCTGTGTTGTCCAGGTATGTTTGCAGGTGTATAGTGATGAAGTGTGTTTGTGTTCCCATCAACTGCAGGAAATGTGACCCAAGAATAGAAAAGTTCTGTTCTATATGCTGCGTGTGCGTCCACCACAAATGTGACTGGGCCCCCTGGGCCATTAGGCCATTTGCCAATAAATCTGAAGTCAGGGGTTGTCTCATATTGACTGCAATTGCTACTTGCTGTGGATTCACCATATTGGATGGTACATTTGTTCAGAGATAAGCACACCAAATGGGGATTTTCCTTTTAGGATTCAAGCTTGAACAACCTCCAGTGTCAGATGGGTGTTCCCTACTTAGCTGAGGAGGAAATCTTCAATACCACGTATGTCTCCATATATGTTACTGAGGTGTCTTTGTATATAGTGAGACAGAGATACTCAGGAGGACCCGAAATGTATAGCCTGACTAAATGTTGGAGGCACCATGTCACGTAGGCTCTCATTATTTTAATAAAACTACTGGATTTTGAGCGGCAGAATCACCTGCAGTGTGGGAGACATAGGGCCTGATTACAACTTTGGAGGAGGTGTTAATCCGTCCCAAAAGTGACGGTAAAGTGACGGATATACCACCAGCCGTATTACGAGTCCATTATATCCTATGGAACTCGTAATACGGCTGGTGGTATATCCGTCACTTTACAGTCACTTTTGGGACGGATTAACACCTCCTCCAAAGTTGTAATCAGGCCCTGAGTCTGGCCCACTACAGGTGACACCTGTTGCCCTAATCCAGGTTTTGCTCCGGCTAGCTAGCAGTGCCTCATCTCTACCCAAAGGCAGGGATGATTGAGCAGCCGAGCGCATGAGTTATTGATTGATTTCTCAAGGAAACCGTGGTCACTCAGGTCTTATCCGTTTATCTCAGTTACAGTATGGAGCCGGCGGATTTGCAGGGGTGCGACGGGTGCAGTTGCACCTGTCGCGATTTTCACTGTCTGCAAAGCAGACAGTGAAAATCTTCATGGGGCCCTATTAGGGGGCCCCTGCACTGCCCATGCCAGTGGCATGGGCAGTGCAGGGGCCCCCAGGGGCCCCACGACACCCGTTCCCGCCATCCTGTTCCTGGCGGTAAGATTCCCTGGGCCAGGGGAAAACCGGCGGGAAACCACTGGTTCCCCTTTTCTGACCGCGGCTTTACCGCCGCGGTCAGAATGGCCCTGGAAGCACCACCAGCCTGTTGGCGGTGCTTCCGTGGTCCCCGGCCCTGGCGGTCATGGACCGTCAGGGTCGGAATGACCCCCATAATGACAAACAGAGGCAGTATATGTTTCAATAATGTTTTAATGAAGCAACTGTATCTTAGACAGCAAAGCATGGGCTGCAATAACCAGGATGATACAGCATGACAAGATTAAAATTGTGTCAAGGAGAGTAAAGCATAGAAATAACACTAACATATTTAAACTAGAGTCAATAGACTAATTCCTACCTAGGCTATAATAGAGCACAACATGTTAAGCTCTAATTCTGCCCTTCAGGTTCCCCTGGGAAGACATCATCCCCCATTCCTGAGCACAGGCCTGAAGTCGGCATAGGCAACTGTAGGGCAGCATTCAGAAATCAGCACAGAGTTGTGGTTCTCTGGCCGGAATCTCTAACATTTAAGCGACAGGGAAGTGTTTTTATAATAAAGCAGCTGATGTTCTGAGAAAATGTCCCTATGTAAGGATATGTGTTTTTCTATGAATGTCCGAGACAAAACTTGTGCCACGTTCACTGGCAACCTATCTTACTGCAGCCTTGAAAGAAGCACAGAGTGAACAAGAATGTCTTGTTTAAGAACGTAGTGCTAGCCTAGGCAAAAACAGCTAGATAGAGAGAAATAAAACAAGACTGCAAAAGTGTCTATTGTAAGAATAATAAAACGAAGTTGAATAAAATATATCTGGGTGAAAGTGCACAGCGGAAGGCCTAGTGTGCTAAAATAATGTGCAAGGAGCTATAACTAAAATGGCGACACAACAATCCCTCCTCTTTGTCTTCTTCTCAGTGTCTTTGGGGTCACTTCACCCTCTGCCTTACCAGCCTCACCTGCCTCACCTGCCTCACCTGCCTCACCTGTCTAGCTCCCTGCCAACCTGTCACTCTTCGGCCTCACCTCCCCCTGCCAGCCTCCACCCTAACCCCATCCACTTTGGCAGGGGTAGCCTGCAGAGGGGGAAGGTGTCGTGTGTAGATCCACTATCACTCACCAGGTGACATCTTTGCCCCCGGAAAAAGATCAACACACCCGAGATCCTGACCCTAGGTGAGGCCAGAAAGACTGACTCAAGTGCATCAGTGTGTGCTCAAGCCCCTCCCTCACTGATGCAGGCAAAAGCCATATGGTAAAGGGAGGTGTGGTGGCACCAAAAAAATATATAAATAAAAAGAAAGTGAAAACACATCTGCAACTTCCTCTTGAAGCTCCCATTGCCCTAAGAGCTTTGCAGCCATCAAGGCTAATACAGCTGCCCAAGATCCCTGCGTGCTCCTGCCTGCCTCCTAGCACAGCTTCCCAGTACAGCCAAGCGCGACCACAATGGTAGGGAGTGGAGTGGTGGCCCAGGTAAAGGGCAGGCTATTGGACTAAGGGCAAGAGCCCTAAAACTCTTAAAGAACGAGGAGACAATTCTCAAAGAGCGAGGAGGCAGCTTACAAGGCAAAACACAAGGATGACGGAGATGTTGAGGCCCCAAGCTCATCAGAGACATCCAGCATAAAAAAGGATTAATATCACAAACATCGAAAAATAATGAGAACACAAAATGCTGCTCTAGCCCACATGCAAGCGCTCCACTGCCTCCCATGAGACAGCCAAAAGGCAGAAGGACATAATGCTTTACCCAAAGCAAGTGGGGAGAGGAGTTAACTGAGCGCTATCAATCACTGAGTTCAACGAGGAAGAGGGCACAATTACTGGTACCCCCTTTGAAACATACACCACCACACCAGTAATAAAGAATAGTAATATCACAGGCTACTTGATGCCATCAATTAAAGAGGATCAAGTGACCACACTTTAGGAACTGGCAAACCAAGATAAACCCTCTCCTTGTGACAGAGGAAACGGACACAGCACCAAGCCCCCTGAAGACCCACACAAATATATAGCCACCCACAAGGTATCATTCAGCCCACAGATAATACTTATAGGGAAAGGCTTAGCAGATGAGACTGGCACCCTGAGGACCTCACCAGAGCCATCAACCAAGCAAATACAAGAAAGGGGAAAGAGCCATGAATGGAATTGTGCATTGACTCCCTCAACAGCACAGATAGCCAAGCCACTAACAAAACCAAGCTGGAGGACAAACATGAATGACAGCTTATCTGCTTGGGTAACTCCAGGGGTGTGGGTAACTTGATTGACAATATCTCTATCATCAGGGGTGGCAGTGAACAGCACTACAAGGGTCAAAGCAGCACAAGCAGGGACAGGGGCCCCGAAGGCCACTAATGTGCACACACTGCATAGGACATCCAAGGCCACCATTGCAAAGGGCAACCCCAATATGGAGGAAATCTTGCCACAGGGGCAAATACAAGCTGACACAGTAGCAGGCTAAGCTTCCTTGCTGATTCTGCCCTTTCCGACAGACAGCACAGAGGAAAATATGGCTACTATCACAGCACAAGGAGGAGAACAGGGTGAAAGATGTTCCTTAGCCAGATGGTGTTCCATCTTTTTAGCTCATGCTTCATTCACCGTAATAGCAAAGACCCCAAAATCTCCACAAATGAGGGGAAAGACTGCCCACCGCAATATTGGTCTAACACTTTAATTGATATCAATAGGGCATTAAACTCAATGGCCAATGCTGCAGTCCTCCATGCCAACAGACTTGGGGCCTCATTCCGACCCTGGCGGTCATGGACCGCCAGGGCCGGGGACGGAGGAAGCACCGCCAACAGGCTGGCGGTGCTTCTGGGGCAATTCTGACCGCGGCGGTAAAGCTGCGGTCAGAAAAGGGGAACCAGCGGTTTCCCGCCGGTTTTCCCCTGCCCCAGGGAATCCTCCATGGCGGCGCTGCAAGCAGCGCCGCCATGGGGATTCCGACCCCCTTCCCGCCAGCTTGTTCCGCCAGGAACAGGCTGGCGGGAACGGGTGTCGTAGGGCCCCTGGGGGCCCCTGCAGGGCCCATGCCACTGGCATGGGCCCTGCAGGGGCCCCCTAACAGGGCCCCATTCAGATTTTCAGTGTCTGCAAAGCAGACACTGAAAATCGCGACGGGTGCCACTGCACTCGTCGCACACCAGTAACTCCGCCGACTCCATTCGGAGCCGGCTTCATCGTTGCTGGGGCTTTCCCGCTGGGCGGGCGGGCGGCCTTTTGGCGGTCGCCCGCCCGCCCAGCGGGAAAGTCAGAATCACCGCCGCGGTCATTTGACCGCGGTGCGGTCTTCTGGCGGTCTCCGCCCGGCGGGCGGTGCCCGCCGCCCGCCGCCCGCCGGGGTCGGAATGACCCCCTTGATGTCCAAATAAATATGCTTCAAGCAGTGGTGATTCTAATCAATAAAATTGATAGTAAACTGGACCGTCTAAACAATTTGATAATTAGAGCGCAGGAATTAATCCAGATGACCCAAGACACATTCTACTGTAGTCCGATCATAGGAAAACTTGAGTTGCTTCCGGGGGGGTGATGAGTTCTATGCTAGAGGTTCTGAAAAAGGAAGCAAAGGATGCAGTAATCAAGACTTACATCCCTCCACACCAACATCAACATTTAAATTAGCCACCTACTGAAAATAGGTGCCACCCCTCAAACTCAACTCAAGGGCCTTCAGAGACAATGTCTACCAGTCCAATAAGTGATCAAGAAATAGAGGAGCAAACACATTGCCTGCCAAACACAGTAGTCGGGTGCGTGGAACAGCTGGAGCAGCCACAGGAGTATAACCAAGGCAATGACCAGAACCTAAGACAGGAACCTGAACAGGCTCCTGAAGCCATTAGTGCCAAACAGTGCTGTCAAGGCTCAGGACCAGGGAAGCGGGCCGCTTTCAACGAAACATAAAGAGAAATTGAAAAGGTTGAACAAAAGAAGTTGAGCAAAGAATGCAACCCTCCTACATTGGCTCCACCTCGATAGCAAGGCTCTAAACGGAAACAAAGCCTGCAACACGACAACACCAATTAGCAGCTCCAAACAAGACCCTTCACAACCAAAGAAGGAGGAGACAGAGACTTTAGCCACAGAGGCTGCCAACTCCAAACAAACTGGAACACTGGAAAGCCCCCAAGAGGTAAGAAGCATATCTCAAACGACCAACCTTGTCACAAAAAGAGTATTCCCAACCCTGAATATGGTAATCATGCCAAGCAACTCCACAGTGGGGACACAAACAGATGAAACTGCTGCCGGCCCAAGTAATGTTAGATCACCAAGTCATCAACACACCTATGGCTCTGCTCTTACAATTTGCTTCCACTGATTTATTCTCATAGAACGCTGATAGGCAGAATGCCCCAGAGCAGGACCAGAGTGAGGATAATTCGATCCATCTTCCCAAAATAGCTGAATCACAGGACAAGGGGCAGCGCCTTTAGCCAGCAATAACAAACTTCTTATGACACAAGGTCATATTATACCCTGAGTACGTATCGCAATGAACATGGGACACCCTCAATAGAGGGAACATAATGAAGCTCTGTACCCACATACCAGACTTAACAAATATCTCATCTGCTAATATAGATAGAGTGGTATTCCTACCCCCAGATGCAGGGGACAAAAATGAGCGCACTAAAATAACTTTAATCAACCATGCACCAGTAAGTGCAATAAAAAGGAATAAAAAACTCTTAGAAAACTGGGGAATACAAGTTAGAGATGCGATCCTACCCAAATACCCATCTTGCCTCATTGAGAAACAGAAAGACAAGGCTTGGCTCCAGAGATAGGAACAAAATAAAAATATTAAAGCAAATGACTACCTCAGTGTCAAGGGGCACTACAGACAGCCCTGGCCCATCGCCAAACATATAAGGATCTTTATCACTAACAGCAAATACAAATGGAACCACCCGCCACTGCATCCTGCAAGCACAGAGCTATGTGCATTGGGAGTGGCTCCCAAAAGCCCTCAATTCTAGCTTGTAGTATACATCCTCTGCTTAAGCTCCCCCGAACAATCAGCCCCAACCTGAGATTTAGCTTTTGGAATATCTGAGGACTAACAGAGGTTGATTCCAAGACAGCAGCCACAAACAAAATCAAGAACTTCTACTTAGTAGCACCGCAGGAGACGTGGGTGCTCTATTCCACCCCCTGGACAGACTTCATGGCCTATGAGTCACCAGCAGTAGCCTCATTGGCCGGGGGGCACGCTTCTGGAGGAGTGGCAATCTATGTAAAAAATTACTTGGCAGTAACTATAGTCAAACTATGTAAAGAAAATGGGGACTATATCTTCATCAGATTCTCCACCTTAACGATATAAAAACCCAACGTCTCGCCATGATAGTTGGATTCATATACCTTCACCCAGCAAAAGCGTGAAGAGGCAGAATGCTGGCTACATTATTACCAATTTTGAAAGACCTCTCAGCCACCCTCCCGGATGACATGTAGGTAGTCATGGGCAATTTCAATGCAAACCTTATGCCCACAACACCAGACTCCCTCTTCATATCACTGAATGATGAAATAAGGGCTATACCCCCGATCATTACGCAATTACAAAGAACTGACAAACATGGAGTCACTCTGGCCTTCTTCTTAAGCCATCTTGGTCTGTGCACATTAAACAGGAGACTTAGCACAGACTCACCTGTGGCCTGCACACATGTCTCCTGCTTCAGGATTGCCACCGTGGATTACATCTGGGTTTTGGTGGCACACATCCGGGACTTCAACAAGTTCAGAGTAATTCCTACTTTGGCCAGTGACCACGGCACCCTGAGCTGTGAAGCTAGGGCCATATCGCCAACCAGGCAAATGCTAAAACACCTGGGGCGTCATTACAACATTGGCGGTAAATGCCGCTTACCGCTGTGCAGAAGAAAGCCAACACGCGGCCGTGGAATTCCGCCACAGCTATTATGACCCACAGCTCGGAATCCACCAAAATTTAGACACCCACACAAGTCTGCCACACCAAAGGTCAGTGAAACTGGCGATAACAAAACCTCCACCGTCACGCCAACAGGAATACGCCCACACTATCACGACCCACGAATCCACGCGGCGGTCTTTCAACCTCGGTATTCCATTGGCGGTACACACTGCGCGCTCAAAATACACACACATTTCCAAAACACATCCACATTGGACAAATCAAAATACACACACCTGATACACATATTCACACCACTCCCACACACTCAATACAATATAAGACACACACCCACATCACCCACAAGCCCCTACGACAAAAATTGTGAAAGAAGCACAGAGAGAGACACCACCATCTACAAACTAGCATCCACAGGCACTCAACACCATCAATCACACAACATCCACGCACCTCACACAACACACCCCTAAATATCACCACACACCACAACACACATCACCCCACACATCACCCACACCCCCTCCCATGGCACCTCAAAGACACCCCAGGTTTTCTGAGGAGGAGCTCAGGGTCATGGTGGAGGGAATCATCCGGGTAGAGCCACAGCTATTAGGATCACAGGTGCAGCACACCACCATAGCTAGGAAGATGGAGCTATGGCGCAGAATCGTCGACAGGGTCAACGAAGTGGGACAGCACCCAAGAACACGGGATGACATCAGGAAGAGGTGGAATGACCTAGAGGGGAAGGAGCGTTCCGTCGTGTCAAGACACCAGATTGCAGTTCAGGGGGCTGGCGGCGGACCCCCACCTCCTCCCCCAGAACTAACAACATGGGAGGAGCAAGACTTGGCTATACTGCATCCTGAGGGCCTCGCAGGAATAGCTGGAGGAACGGACTCTGGTAAGTCTAATCTTAACTACTTCATCCCCCACCCTACCTGCATGCTATCACATACCCCCACCCTCGCCCTCACCACCATCACTCAAACTCCTCACATATGTCCCACTATCACAAACCACACATTCCAAACCCAAGCCCTGCATGCAACACCAAAGCATGGACACCCATCACCAAGGCATGGCCACTGCACATACCCATACAACCCCCTAAACCATTATCACACAAGGTCCTACACAAGAATGCAAGCACTGGGGTACAGGGTCACCCACCCATTGCACACCATGCCACATACAGATGCAATAATCATGCCTTTACACCTCTGCAGGACCCCTACCCAACGTCACCAGACAGGAGGGTCAAGACATGTCCACTCCACCCACAGAAGAGGCCCACAGTGATGACAGCAGCACTGTCCAACTGGATCTAGATGACCAGCCCGGCCCACCTGGGACCTCGGGACAGTCGGTTCCCCTGACACTGGCACATGCCACTACAGAGCTTCCCCCCTCTGGAAACACCAGCACAGCACCAACCCAGTGGGCCCATACCTCTGTCCCCAGGATATGTCAAGCAGCAGTGTGTCAGCCACTACAGGGAACCCAGGCTAACCTACCACCCCAACAACACCAGGGACCTGGGGGCAGTGGTATTGGACACACGGTTCAGGGGACAGAGGCCCAGGAACACAGGGGAACTGGGAGGGCTGCTGTGCGACAGGGGGAGGACAGGCCCAGGGAACCCACTCTCCACGAGGCCCTCCCCAACATCATGGGAGCATACCACCATTCCCAGGAGACGATGGCAACGGTACTGGCCAAGTTTCAGGAGACCCAGCGGCTGCAGGAGGAACATTATTTGGGGTTCAGGGAGGAACTCAAATCCATCAACACCATCCTGGGCACCATTGTAGGGGTGCTGAAGGAACTCGTCAGCACCAGGAGGGACACTGTGGCACAACAAGGGGCCCCTGACACTAGCCTGTAGGATGAACTGCCAACCACCTCAACCGCCGCTAGTGGACAGGAGGCACCGCCACAGGACCACAACATCAGCACCCCACCCCCTGCAGATGGAGAACCACCCCGCAAACGGTCCCTGAGATCCAGGACAAAGACAGAGAACAATGCCAAGACCCCCGACAAGAAATGAGACCACCCTGAATGTCATCCTTCTGTCCCACTTTGTCACCCTGTCCATACTCAAACTACGCTAGCTCCACTTCTTATGCCCCTTTGGACAATGCACCTGTGAGACTAATAGACTGGACTCTGCCATGGACATTCCTCCATCATCACCCCTGACCAATTTACAACCCCCTCCACTATTTTGCACTTAAATAAACACCCTTAAATCACAAAACAATCTGGAGTCAGTCTGTGCTTTTGAAAATTTATATTTGCAATAACTGTGGAAAAATGCCATATCCAATGTATTGTCAACATACCAATGTCACACAGCTCTAGTCCATGCGGAAACAAAGCAGATGTCACACAGTGGGACCCACATCTGTGAAATTGAAAGGGAAAGTGACAAATCAGGGTCCATACACTGGGTGAAAGGGACAGACAGATGAGAGGTAGAAGAATTAAATCAGATGTAGCAGGCAGTGTTGTCTTCTTACCTGTGTCTCACTGGAAGTATTGATGAATCACTGTGTTCCTGTTGTCTATGTCCTCTTCTTCTGCTTCCTCGTCTTCACTGTCCACAAGCTCCACAGCTGCCACAACACTTCCATCTGGACCATCCTCCTGCAGAAAAGGCACGTGTTGTTGCAAAGCCAAGTTGTGAAGCATACAGCAGGCCACGTTGATCTGGCACACCTTCTTTGGTGAGCAGAATAGGGAACAACCTGTCATTTGGAGGCATCTGAACCTGGCCTTCAGGAGGCCGAAGGTCCTTTCCATAATCCTCCTAGTTCACCCATGGGCCTCATTGTAGCGTTCCTCTGCCCTTGTCCTGGGATTCTTCACTGGGGTCAGTAGCCATGACAGGTTGGGGTAGCCAGAGTCACCTGCAAATGTCGAAGGACAACTGTTAGACACACACTAACTCGTAGGGACATCCCCAGACCCAGACACCTAGTCACACTGTATTGGGTCCATGTCCTCACTTAATAGCCACACATGCTGCCTCTGGAGTTGGCCCATCACAAAAGGGATGCTGCTATTCTGCAGAATGTAAGCATCATGCACTGAGCCTGGAAACTTGGCGTTCACATGGGAGATGTACTGGTCGGCCAAACACACCATCTGCACATTCATAGAATGGTAACTCTGGTTTCTGTACACCTTTTCACTCCTGCAAAGGGGGGGGGCAATGGCACATGTGTCCCATAAATGGCACCTATGATGTTGGGGATATGATGTTGGGGATATATCCCAGGGCATAGAAGTCACCTTTCACTGTAGGCAAATCCTCCACCTGAGGGAACACGATGTAGCTGCGCATGTGTTTCAGCAGGGCAGACAACACTCTGGACAACACGTTGTAGAACATAGGCTAGGACATCCCTGATGCAATGACCACTGTTGTTCGAAAGGAACCACTTGCCAGGAAATAGAGTACTGACAGGACCTGCACTAGAGGGGGGATTCCTGTGGGATGGCGGATATATGACATCAGGTCTGGCTCCAACTGGGCACACAGTTCCAGGATTGTGGTACGATCAAGTCTGTATGTGACAATTACATATCGCTCCTCCATTGTCGACAGGTCCACCAGCGGTCTGTACACTGGAGGATGCCACCATCTCCTCACCTGCCCCAGCGGACGTGCTCTCTGGAGGAGAATAGCGAGCAGAGAGTACTTACACTTAGGTACGTAAACACAACTTTATTCCATAATTTTTATAAATCGATATATGCCTGTATTAGTGTTTATGCAATGCCTAGATATGTGTGACGCAGTCAAAATTAATGTAATTTGGCCCCCTGAAATGGCGGCTGTCTGACCTGTAAGGTGGGTCAAGGGGATATGATGTAACTGCGCTGACGTTGTACACTGTCGAGGTAGGTGGTTGAAGACCACTGCGCAATCCTGCATTAGTCAACATTGGACTCTATGGGTTCCAGGAGACAATGACGATGTACGCTGGCGGTGACGGTATGCACTGCCGCGGACGTCACTGCCATTTTCTGTCTGTTCACTCACTTGATCCCTGATCCTCGACAGGAGAGGACCTACACTGCTAGTGCTGCTGTGACCTCAGTCTGGAAGAGGTAATGGCTCATGTGTCTGGGGAAAGGGCCCCTGCCTTCACCACAGAGGAGTTGGACAAACTAGTGGATCGGGTCCTCCCCCAGTACACGCTACTGTACAGTCCTCCAGACAAACAAGTAAGTACACTGTGAGCATGCTGAATGGGCAATGCCTGTGTGGAGTGGTGTGGACGAAAGATAGGGAGGGGAGAATGAGGCGTGCATGAAACAACGGTGAGTGCATGTGCGTCATGGCAAGGGTAGGGATGCGTGCCAATGACTGTGACGGTGCGGACGGTTATATCTTCTCCTTTTCCCCTGTACTATTCGTGTAGGTCAGCGCCCAACAGAAGAAGGATATTTAGCATGCCATCACCAAGGAAATCTGGACCCTGAGGGTCCACCACAGACGGAGCACCCACTGCCATAAAAGATGGGAGGATATTCGCCGCTGGAGCAAGAAGACGGCAGAGGCCCAGCTGTGGATGGCCTCCCAATGTGGGAGGGGTGCCCGTTGCACCATGACCCCCCTGATGTTCCGGATCCTGGTGGTGGCCTATCCGGATTTGGATGGGCGCTTGAGGGCATCACAGCAGCCACAAGGGGGTGAGGACACTCTCATTCTGCTGATTCAGCGCGCATTGTAGGTGTCTGGGTGGGGGAGGTGGGCTGTGGGTTCCCCTAGGCCAGGGCGAGTTTAGTAGGCAAGGTCCCTTCTTAAGGCAGGCCATGTGGTACCCCACCCCACCTGTGTTCAGAGGCAACTACACCTAGTCAGACTCCTGTGACTTCCATGTGTGCAGCAATCGGGCATAGGCCTTGTACCCCATGTCCCTGTGATTAATTAGGGAACTCAAAGTGCACGGCGTAGTGCAGGGGGCTTCTGTGTCTGTAGTGTCCGCCAACGGTAGCGGTATTGCATTCACTGAACACGTCTTTCTTCTGTCTTCCCCCCCCTTTTTGTGGTCTCCCTGTTCTTGTGTGCATTAGCATCATCAGGCGGAAGAGCAGTGGCACGGGAGCAGGAGGGAGCTGCATCCCACATGGCCCTGGAGGGTGACACAACGGAGTCAGAAACCACCAGTGGGACGGAGGGCGAGGGGAGCTCCACGGCGGGGACAGGAGCTGAAACCAGCGACACAGACTCCTTCTCTGATGGGAGCACCTTTGCGGTGCGGGCCCCTCTGTGCCTCCGCATCTACAGATACAGCTGCCACCCCCCCTACCAGCACTGTCCTCTCAGCAGCCCCTCAGCGTGTGCCCCGTTGCCACTCACCCAGGAGGGTGGGCATCTCCTTCGCCCCAGGCACCTCAGCCCCTGCCCCTGTCAGCCCTGCTGCCCTCAGTGAGGAGGCCATTGACCTCCTTAGGTCCCTCACTGTTGGCCAGTCTACCATTTTGAATGCCATCCAGGGTGAAGAGAGGCAATTGCAACAGACCAATGCATACCTGGAGGGTATTCATTCTGGTCAGGCAGCCCAACAGCAAGCTTTTCAGTCTCTGGCCTCAGCACTGATGGCAGCCATTGTCCCTGTGTCCAGCCTCCCTCTCCAACGTCCTCCACCCGGACCCAAACACTTGTACCTCAGCCTATCCCAAGCATGCCATCAGACCAGCATGCACACACCTCAACACACAAGGGAAGCTCAGGCAAACATAAGCACCACACATCCCACAGGTACTCACGCAAGCATCATACCCATGCAGACATAGCAACATCCTCCACTGTGTTCCCCTCCTCCTCGTCTCCCTCCTCCCTCCCAGTCTTGTCTCCACTTACACCTGCATGCACTACATCTTCAGCCACTACCACACCCCGCTCATTTGCACTCACCACCCCCACTACCATTCACAGATCCCCTGTGTCCTCTCCCAGTGTGTCTGTGAGCCCACCTCCCAGGGTACACAAATGCAGCCACACACCCGCCCAACAGCCATCCACCTCACAACAGCCTCCAGCCCATGCACCTTCACCCAAAGTCAGTAAATGTACACCACCTACAACCACTACCTCTTCTTCCACTCCCAAACCCCCTCCATTTACTCGTCCCAGTGTGTCCCAAAAACTTTCCCTGCCCAACCTTGACCTCTTCCCCTCACCTCCCCCACCCCTTCAGTCCCCAAGGGCCCGCCTTTCCAGGTCCCAAACCAGCACCTCAGCCACAACATCTGCTGGAACAGTGGTGCCAGTAGTAACCGGCTTCTGGAGTTCCCCAGGCAGCAGGGCAGCCAGTGTGCCAAGGAGCCAGACCACAGACAGTCCCCCACCTCAAAAGCACAAAAAGTTGGCCACTGCCCGGCGGGAGAGAGGCAAAACATCTACCACCAAAACCTCTCCCAGGAGTACAGTTGGGAGTGGGAAGACAGCTGTCCAACCAACCAAGGTGGGGAAGGGGCACAGAAAAACAGGCAAGTCTGCGAAAACCTGCACGGCGGACAAGACCGCCACCAGCACCGCTGAACAGGACACCGCCGCCACAAGCACCACTGCCAAGGACACCGCCACCACCAGCACCGCTGCCAAGGACACCGCCGCCACCAGCACCGCTGAACAGGACACCGCTGCCACCAGCACCGCTGCCAAGGACACCGCTGCCACGAGCACCGCTGCCAAGGCCACCGCTGCCACAAGTACTGCTGCCAAGGACACCGCTGCCACCAGCACTGCTGCCAAGGACACTGCGGCCACCAGCACCGCTGAACAGGACACCGCCGCCACAAGCACCGCTGCCAAGGACATCTCCGCCACATGCACCGCTGCCAAGGACACTGCCGCCACAATCACCGCTGCCAAGGACACCGCCACCACCAGCACCGCTGCCAAAGACACCGCCGCCACAAGCACCGCAGGCCAAGGAGCGCCAAAAGCTCCGACGCTACTGAGGCCGCAACGAGCAGGATGAAGCACTCTGGGCACTAAGCCCCCTCCAGAACCAGTGGAGAAAGGCATCCACTACCTCAGTCCTTGGCAGGATGAAACACTCTGGGCACCAGGCCCCCTCCAGAACCAGTGGAGAAAGGCATCCACTACCTCAGTCCTTGGCAGGATGAAGCACTCTGGGCACCAAGCCCCCTCCAGAACCAGTGGAGAAAGGCATCCCCTGCCTCAGTCCTTGGCAGGATGAAGCACTCTGGGCACCAAGCCCACTCCAGAACCAGTGGAGACTGTCATCCACTACCTCAGTCCTTGGCAGGATGAAGCACTCTGGGCACCAAGCCCACTCCAGAACCAGTTGAGACTGTCATCCACTACCTCAGTCCTTGGCAGGATGAAGCACTCTGGGCACAAAGCCCCCTCCAGAACTAGTGGAGATAGGCATACACTACCTCAGTCCTTGGCAGGATGAAGCACTCTGGGCACCAAGCCCCCTCCAGAACCAGTGGAGAAAGGCATCCACTACCTCAGTCCTTGGCAAGATGAAGCACTCTGGGCACCAAGCCCCCTCCAGAACCAGTGGAGACTGTTATCCACTGGAAAGACTGTGGCTTTGCACTCCCCAGGATGCAGCAGTGGGCGACCCACCCACTGTAAAGACTTGTGAGACTGTGGCTTTGCACTCTCCAGGATGCAGCAGTGGGCAAACCACCCACTGTAAAGACTTGTGAGACTGTGGCTTTGCACTCCCCAGGATACATCAATTGGCATGGAGCCCCCTTGTGTATCTGGCGTTGTGCACTCATCCGGCTGAGTTGCCCCCCCTTCCCTTCCCCCTGAGGTGCCTGTTGTATTTCTATCTGATGCACCTGCAGTGTTCTCTCCGTTTTGATCGGGTATTGAGTGTGGGCCTCGCCCATGCATTTTGGGCCCAGTGGTCCACAGACTTTAATGGTGGAATACCTTGGACTTGTATTCTTGGTGTATATATTTGTTTATCGTGTAAATATAAATATATATATTTTTTTTATTACTGCATTTTAATAGATTACAAATGTTCAACTCATTTCCTTTTGTCCTTGCATTCTTCCGGGGGAGTTGGGGGTTGTAAATGTGATGTATCAACATGTACTTGTGTGTGTGTTGTAGTTGGTGAGGTTGGGGGTGGGAATGTTGCGTGTTGAGTGTCTGTGTCACTCTTTTTTCTCTCCCTCCTCCCCTCTGTCGTAGGTGCAGTACTCACCGTGGTCTTCGCCGCAGTCTTTGATGTTCCTGGTAGAGGAGCAGGAAGACAAAGGCTGGGAGTATCTGGAACTCGGGTTCCATGGCGTCCTGATTCCTCGTGGGGTGTGTAGAGGTGAGCGTTTTCCCTTCCAAGTCCTGTTTCCGCCGTGTTTTTGTTCATGGTGAATCCGCCATGGAAAAGGTGGCGGATTGGACTGTTGTAATACAGTGGGCGGAACCCTGTCTTCGGCCTGTCTGTTGGCGGTTACCGCTGCGGTGTTTGTTTGTACCGCCGTGGCAGTCGGAGTGTTAAAGTGGCTGTCTATGTTGGCGGTTTCTGCCATGGTCGTAGTTCAATTTTTTTTACCGCTGGCCTGTTGGCGGTTTTACCACCGCTTTGACACCGACCGCCAGGGTTGTAATGACCACCCTGGCCAGCCAGGAACAGCCTGAGTGTGTCAAAAAAATAACGTGGTCTATGGTAAATCAAGAGAGACAAGGAGAAACTGTGAACCTCTTCCTGGATACAGTTCAGCAAACCACCAGTAGAGTTCTCACTACAAGTGCTGGGATTCTCTGACAGATCATTTGAGATAAACCTTAAGCCGCCCAATGTGGAGAGACAAAGGCAAGCCAACCTCCTCCCCTCCAACCAGGCAGAAGATGGAAAACACTAAATAATGGCCCTAAAACATAACCTAAATAATGTTCTGCAGAAGCTAAACAGAGAAAAGGGGGAAATCCCAGATTGTAACTGCTCATCTTCATTACAGAAAAGTCCTCTACATCCAAATGAAGGAAGATGAAGCCATGAAATAGCTTTATGCATGTGTGGTGATAAAATCAAAGGACCAGAGAAAATTCTGGTTATGGGTCGATAAGTGCTCCAAACAGGCGGAACGGGTGACAGATATCAACATTGCACCAGATGAATAAGATGCGCACATAGAACTCCTCTACATGGAGCCAGCAGTGCCCAATATTTTGCCAGAGCCACCTACCAGCCATCCAGTGGATGCTAAGAAGCAACCAGAACCAGATTTCAAACATCCCAGACATACAGCCTGTGAGATTAAGCCATCCTAAGTAGTGCTCAGAATTAAACCTCTGCAGGCAGGAGATGCACCAGGCCCAAGCGGCATTCCTACTGCGGTCTATAAGTGGGTCCCCTCCCAAGGGGCCACAGTGATAGCCATGCTATTCCAGGAGTGTCGGCTTAGAGATAGCATTCCAGAGACTTTTAAGGGGGGTATTCCTGGTCCCAATCCATAAAAAAGGCTCCCAGGCATGTCCGGCCAACTACCGATCTAATAGATGTAGAAGGGAAGTGCTATGCCAGTATACTGAACGGAGAACTGCTAGACAGGGCAGAAGCAAGGAAGTTAATACCGCCATCCCAAACAGGATTTCAAAAGGGCTGCCACATAGAATAAAACTTAATCTGTGCCGTTCATTTGATCGAAGATGCAATGTCAGAAAAGGAAATGGCCCTTTACGCAGGGTTTATTGACTTTCACACTGCATTTGATAGCGTATGCAGGGGGAAACTCTGGGAAAAATCCAGGCATCCCACATAACCTGCTAAAAGCAATAATTACCTTCTATATAGACACCTGGGTGAGGATAAGGATTAGCACTGGCCAGGTCACAACAGGAAAAATCAGAACAAATGGGGCCTGAAGCAAGGCTGCATGCTGGCACCTCGCCTATTCAACCAATACTTGGCAGACTTCTCCGACCACCCGACTTCAACCAGAGCATTTCCGCCATAACTGGACAGTTTTGAAATTCAGTCACTGCAATACGTGGATGATAACGTTCTGCTAGACACGACTCCGATTGACCTCCAGAGACTCTTCACAGCATTGGCAGCCTACTGCAAACATGTAAGGGAGGGTACCCGTGATATTTTAATTTGTTAACTAATAAACAAACTGAAAATGCAATGACATAAGCTTCATATCCAGGCTTTGGAGGCCCTAGAGACACATACAGTCTGGTCGAGTGGACTTCTGGCACCAGTGGACTCCAAAATATTGATGAAGCAAGCCAGGCAAATCACGCTTACAGAGAAAAAACTGGGCCATGACAGACTGGCCTCCTTGCTGTATGAACCAAGGTCTCAGCCACTCTATCAATCTATCCACATCAATCCAAGGATAAAATGACAACTAATGGGCTGGCGCTTTAGTCCTCTTGATGGTATGAGTGGAGGAATACAGTGGAAGTGGACAAGAGATGCCGCCTCTGTGCCAGGAGTGAAGAGTCTCTGACCCACGTTCTGTGCATTTGTGAGGAATTGACTCCTTTAAGAAAGTTTTGTCTCAAGCCCCTCTGGCCCTGTCAAGAAGCCTTAGAGGGAATTAGCACAAGTGGCAGCCCGCTTTTCAAAGTTCATGAAAGCAGCGACAGCACTCCTGTCCTCCCGGTAACCATCAAGGGAGATGGTACGCCACCAGAACTTTTGCAAGGAGTGTCTATTAAGCTGTGACTTCGCCCCCACGATATAGTTTTAAAACTCAAAATTATAACCTGGTATTTCTTGAATGTTTTCATTATGTTGTTTTATTAAGTCAGTATCTTTTATTTTTTATTTACAGGAGTTTTTTAACAGAAATTGAAGTTTTTAATGTTTAATGATTTTAAAATACTTGGTGCAAATACATAAATACATAAAATACAATGAAATAAAAGAACAGGCAGAACAACTAATCAAGGGAAAACTCCAGTCAATATGTCATTAGAATCTGCCTTACACAATACTGTGAGAGCATCTAAGGCTTTTGTGGTGGCCAAAGAGAAGAATATTTGAAAGGCATTAGTAGTGATTACAACTCTCAGGGCAGTCATAGCAAACTTTAACTCTCATGGTGACCACAGAGATGTTAGCCAAAGTATAACAAAAGGTCGCAGTGACAGTTGACAAAAAGCATGGTCACTGGAACATGAAAGAAAAACTCACCGAACTGGAGGGGAGGAATCAAAGACATAATCTAAGCTTCTCATGTGTTCACTGAAAATTTCAACAAGAGCAGAGAGTCCAGCCGTGGGCTTCCAGTTAATCCAATACTATGAGGGAGAAAAACCACAGTATGCTTCCTCTGACATCAACAGGCACAGCAAGTAATTCAGGAAGTGAAATGCAAGAGGACGTTCAAATATGGGGACCTTAAGATGTTCACCGTCAAGGATTTTTCAAAAGATATATTGCAGAAAAGAAAATGTTTCCTGGCCCAGCATAGCTTAAGAAGATGGGTATCAATTATGGCCTCATGGAGCCAACCACTATGTTAATAAAGCATGAACACAACACAACAGACTTCAGACACCATGACCAGAAAAGATTTTTCTTTAATACTCCTGGACACACAGGCAATATATACTTCACAGGTACTAACAGACTGCACAAACCATCCCACAGCAACCGAAGGATCCCAGCTGGACAATGGGGAGTCTGAGAGGGAATAACTTGAAAAAGTCTCAGGATAATGGATATCAGAGGAGAAACACAAACACTACCAACATCAACCTCACCCTAGAGACAAGTCAAGGTCCCCACTCAAACCAGCAAATGAAGAGTATGTACCTGTAGGCTTTTCAAAATTCGAAATGACAGGCATACAACTTTGGTGATACTTGTGCAGCCTCAATATCGCTGAGATTAGAACTGTGGATTGAACCTTTGATCTAAGATTGGATTCCTTCATTGAATGTTTTCTGGAAGATGTGCTACTCTGGAGTGCTGGGTTGGTCGGAAGATATGAGAGATTATCAGATAGATGGCGTATTGAAAGTGTTATATTTGTCCATAGATCCACACAGACTCACATGCATGCTACTAGCTGTCTCGTCCTGATATAGTTGAATAGGATCAAGACAGACAACCCCTATTTGGTCATGAGAAGGCTGATGTCTATTCCCTCTCCCACCCCCTGTTACATTTCCAATCAGCTTGCACCGATGTTCAGCAGGTTTGAAGCTGCCGAACACCTGCACAATACTTTGCTGTACTTTGCTGTACAGACGAGTCCCTGCTGTATAGGCAAATCTCTGCCACACAGACACTTTGTCATAGCCAGGAGCCACCCTTAAGGCTTTTAGTCCATTTCGACCTGATTGGACATTTTACAGTCCTATGGTATGATGGTATCTAACCAACCACCTTTGGAAGTCACAGATTAATAGTATTTCTGAATGCATTGCTTTCTTTTTGGAGTAAATGAATGGTCAGTGAGATTTGTATATATCTGGTTGGTTTTAAAACATCAAAAATGGTGAATCCTTCCCCACAGTTGTACGTGAACATCTCAGGCTGTTCATATAAGGCAGTGTTTATATATTTGAAGACTATACATGTCCCAACATGAAGGCACTTTGAGAAACAGTAAAACTTGGATTAGGTTGGGGATGTGGCTCTTGAAAGCATCACAACTTTTGGTAGATCCTTGCGTCCTTTCATGCCAAGAATATTCAATAAGTAGTGGTCCTTAAAAGCCAAGAATTCATATTCAACTTGAATTTCAAAGGAAGGTCTGCAGCAATAGCTGAAATGAGGAATTGCACTTGGGCCAGGGCCTAATACTGATGTTCTTCACAAGGCTGAGAGGAATCCTAGATCCAAGCACAATAACTACCCTTTTCTATGCCCTGCTAGGAACAGGACATGCTCACAGAAACATAAGCTAGCTCTCCTAACCTGGCTCTATAAGTCCTCCTGATGTGGACCAAAGGACCAAACCTCATATGCAATAGTAGAATATGCATTGCTGGAGCAGAGTTTCTTGAATCTCAGCCTTTGAATGTAATCATTAAAAAAAAACTGTGATTGGTTTATGAATCTTTGTTGGTTGAAAAGGAAAATTTAGAAGGAGCAAACATTTACATCAAACACCATGAAAAGTTAAGACCATTTGGGCCTCCACAATAATCAATAAAGAGAGTTGATATGAGTTGAAGGGGTTTTATTGCAAATTAATTCATACTAGTTTATTTATTCAGTAAGTATTAGTATTTAGTCATCATTAGAGATTCAAACAATCCATTAGTAGGTATTTAAAAACAAGATAAAATACTACATTAGTAAGGATTAGAAATAAAATGGAGAAAATACAGCAAGTGTTTTCCATAAAGAAAATCCTTAATCCAAATTAATAGAAGTTTAAGCATTTGAGATCAGTCTCTTCAATGAGCAAGATAAGGTGTCAGTTTAAAAAAGCCAAATGATGGGTTCTGAGAAGAGAATGAAAATGCATAAGCAGGAAGCATTCACAGTTAAGCAATGGAAACATATATCTGGAAAGTATTCTCAACTATAAATCAGCAGGCGTATATAGTCTCCAGGTGAGAAAGGGAAGGGTCAGAGGGCTTGGTTGCATACAATCTTACTCTGTTCTCAAAACTAAGAAACACCCTAATATATATCTGTCTAAGCATAATTTAAAACAAATATTGAATTCTCTTTACGAACCAACCAATCAATTCTTAGCAAATTTTGGGAGCAGGAGAGCTTTGTAGTTTCTCATGTCTTCATAATGATGCACAGTAGTTTAGTCCTTGAAATGATACACTGTGGTTAAGGTATTTCTTATCATGAGTCATGCTTCCTGCCACCTCCTCTCTTCCTGGTGAGAGCCTCACTGTCAGTAGTTTAGTACATAACAAATGCCTATTCACTAGCTAACAGAAGGCTTCTGGAAAGTTACAGTATCTTCAGAAGAAGAGAAAAACGTCTTATGCAAGACAACAGTTAAATGCAAACACAGAGCTTTTAACCCTAATGTGTAAAATCAACGCTTAATATGGCATCAGTAGTCAGGCTAAGATAAGTCAGTACATTATGTTACTTCATTTGCATACTTGCATCACCTAACTATGATTACTTACTACAAAATTGCATTTATTATAGGTGTGTTATTCATTATAAAACATTGAACTTTTCAACTAAGTGTGTTTAATTCGTAAATGAGAAAATTTGGCTATCAGCATCATGAGATCACACATCACCTTCTGGAGGCAACAACAGACTTTGCCTATTGATGAACCAGAGAGTCATATGAATACCCACTCTACTGAATAGTACCGGCAACTGGGCCTGTGACACAGTGGTGGACAGAAGTAAAGCCTGAAGAAGGTTGCTGATATTACTTCTTGTTTTGGCAGGCTGAATTACCCTTTGCAAGTTTAAGAGGAGCATTTGCTCTTTCTTTAATAATCATCAGCTTCAGTTAGTGACAATACTCTCTTCAACAAGACAAATAGTGCTTAGGAATCTACAAGCAAGCACCCAAGCCTCACCGCATGCAACTCTGGTCATGTACAGAGAGCCGCTGCTTAGTGTGAGCATACCTCTAGGTATTCACTTATTATACCACAGCAGTGGACATAATCCTGCATAAGCAAACGATAGAGCAGGGTGGAGAACAGTGAAAATTACAACTGTGGGCTGGAAGAGCTGATTAGTGACAGTTCCAGTACTGTATTAAAAAAGAAAGGTTAAATCAATCAATCAATCAGGGATTTATAGAGCGCACTACTCACCCGGTAAGGTCTCAAGGCGCTTGGGGGGGTGGAGAACTACTGGTCGAAAAGCCAAGTCTTGAGGTGTTTCCTGAATGATAGAAGGACTTGGGTCGGGCGGAGGTGGAGCGGTAGGGATTTCCAGGTCTTTGCGGCAAGTTGAGAGAATGATCTTCCTCCGGCGGTCGTGCGATGGACGCGAGGAACGTAGGCGAGGGCGTGGTTGGCAGAGCAAGGGCTGCGGGTGGGGGTGTGAAAGGTGAGTCTGTCGTTGAGGTAGGCGGAACCTGTGTTGTGAAGGTCCTTGTGTGCGTGGATGAGGATTTTGAAGGTGATCCTCTTTGATAGTGGTTGCCAGTGTAGGTCTGTGAGGTGGGGTGAGATGTGGTCACAGCGTGGGATGTCCAGAATGAGGCGGGCGGATGCGTTCTGGATTCTTTACAGCTTTGTTTGGAGTTTGTTTGTTATTCCTGCATATAGGCCGTTTCCGTGATCCAATCGGCTACTGACCAAGGTGTGGGTGACGGTTTTCCTGGTTTTGATGGGAATCCATTTGAAGATTTTGTGGAGCAGGCAGAGGGTGTTGTAGCAGGAAGAGGAGATGGCACTGACATGCTGAGACATGCTGAGTGTGGAATCCAAGATGAAGACCAAGTTGCGTGTGTGGGTGGTGGGTGAGGGTGCGGATCCTAGGGAGGTGGGCCACCAGGAGTCGTTCCAAGCTGAGGGGTTGGTGCCGAAGATTAGTAATTCTGTCTTGTCTGTGTTTAATCTGAGGTGGCTTGATTCCATCCAGCTGGCGATGGTGTGGAGTCTGTTGTGGAGGTTGTCCTTTGCAGTAGTGGGGTCTTTTGTGAGGAAGATGATGAGCTGAGTGCCGTCAGCGTAGGAGACTATGTTGATGTGGTGTGTTTGTGCGATTTTGCCGAGGGGGGCCATGTACACGTTGAAAAGTGTGGGGCTGAGTGAAGATCCTTGAGGGATGCCAGAGGTGATTTTGGAGGCTTCTGATAGGAACGGCGGGAGGCGGACTCTCTGGGTCCTGTCCGTGAGAAATGAAGTGATCCAGTCCAGTGCTTTGTCGTGGATTCCCACGTTGTGGAGGCGTGTGCGGAGGGTGTGATGATATACTATGTCGAAAGCTGTAGGGAGGTCTAGGAGGATGAGTGCTGCTGTTTCTCCTTTGTCGAGCATGGTCCTGATGTTGTCTGTGGCAGCAATGAGCGCGGTCTCAATGCTGTGGTTTTTGCAGAATCCGGATTGGGAGGTGTTGTGTGCCTTGTTGTCTTCCAGGAACCGGGATAGTTGATTGTTCACAATTTTTTCGATGACCTTGGCTGGGAAGAGGAGGAGGGAGATCAGTCTGTAGTTCTTGGGGTCGTCATGGTCTGCTTATGGTTTCTTTAGCAAGGCATTGATTTCTGCATGCTTCCATCTCTCTGGGAAGGTGGCTGATTCGAGGTAACTGTTGATGGTGTGGCAGAGATGGGGGGCGATGATGGTGTTCGCTTTGTTGAAGATGTGGTGTGGGCAGGGGTCCGATGGTGATCCGGTGTGGGTGGTGGCCATGGTGCTTGCGGTGTCTTCTGTGTTGACAGGGATCCAGGTGTGGAGGAGGTGGGCGTTGCTTGGAGCGTAGGGTTCGTGGGTGTTTGTAGTTAGCTGGTGGGACTGGGATTTGTAGCAGTTGTGGATTTCTTCTATCTTTACACGGAAGTGGGATGCAAGTGAGTTGCAGAGCTCCTGTGATGGCGGGGGTTCATTGGAGCAGGACCTGGGGGTGGATAGCTCTTTGATGATGCCGAAGAGTTCTTTGCTGTTGTGAGCGTTGGTGTTGATGCGGTTTTTGAAGTGGGTGGCCGTGCGGATCATTTGGTGATGTCTGCGTAGGGCCTCCTTGAAGGCGATGCGATTGGAGATGGCAGGGAGATGGTAGGTTAGAGAAGTCAGATGTGGGTGAAGGAGATAGCTTCCCCCATTAATGGAATAGAGCATCAGTTCCCAACCTGGGGTCCACAAAGTCTCCTCAGGGGGTCCGCGACTGCTTAGAAAATTAAATATATTAACAGATTAGGTCCCCAGCTTTCAGTAACGACTCTGTGAGGGGTTCCCGGATTCGAAGTATGATTCAGTGGAGGACCCCGGCTTCCAGTAATGATAAAGTGGGGGTCCACAAAAATCAAAAGGTTGGGAGCCACTGGAATTGAGGGATAGATTTGACATTCAGGTTTTGCCAGGTTTCCAGCCGAGAGGCAATGAGAAGCAATGCCTTCCAGTTTTCAATTGTAGAGGAAGTAAAATATATGGTGCAGTACAAAAAGTAAATGGTGCAGAGGAGCCGACGCAGTACATTTTCTTATTTCACAAATATGCTTGTAGTGCCACGTTTGTACATATACATTGAGTCTAAAATAATAATTTTAAAACGAGCATATTTTGTAAAACGAAAAATAAGGAGATACGCGTTAGGCAAGTGCATGTCTCTGAATTATCACGGTTTCCTGTTGAGGATTTAAATCAACGATCATTTATTTTGACTGACAGTCTAAAAAAGTCTTACTATACCCTACCAAATTTGCAAAAGTCTTCCATTTGTGCATGTATACTGTCAGTCAGGTAAATTTGATTTTGTCAGCTGATTTAGTATAAAACTATAAGGTCAAAGTTAACCCTGTGCCTTTACTGAGCAATTTTTATGGAAACGTCTGCAAATCTTTTGTGCATTTTGCATAATGCAAAATTCGAGAACTATGCTTGGTTATCCCTGTGCAATCAACATGTGAGTAGATGAGGACTGGCAAATGTTGCTGATCTTTGAAAATGATGTAATTAATGATTGTGGATGTCGTCAACAAATATGCAAATGCTGACACCACTCACATTTTGTAGACGCTAGTTGAAGTCGAGATCCTCGTGTACTAGACACATAGTTTTCTCAGCAAGGTTCACATGTCCGGAATCGCTTACACAAAAACCTGACTCGCGGTCCACTACTTTATACTCCCAGTCGATTTACTGTCCAGTTGGTAAGTTTGACTGCTGAGAGCCGAAATATTCCAATTAGGTATGTCAGGGAAATATACATCAAACATCCACAGTCACATACAGATTTGACAGACAGAATGAAAAACCTTCTTATAATTATAGAAGCACATGGAGAGAGGCTGATTAAATTTGTACTCTTTTTCCATTTAAATTCACCAAAACAAAATCTGATCACCGGTTTCCCCACTCTTCAATCTTGACAGTTGACAGCCACCCCTAACTTTGTCTGGTTGTTAATTTGATGTAAAATGACAAGAAGTGGCACCAAATCTGGGAAATTTGTCGTTGGTTCAAATTGTTAAACTGTGAAATTAATTACAGCCCTCCAGCACTCATTCTTTCCAAACAAAAAAATCATCAATTAACTAAAATGTTTACTGTTCATTCAAGTGACAATGTTTTTCAACAATTAAAACATCATTATAATTAATCCTGAAAAAACCCAATTTAATTACCACAATTAATACAGATGCAGGGTAGTTGGCTGTTGCAGAATAGCATAGCAACATTATTTTATTGTTTATTTCGTTTAGACATACCGATGAATCCTTTAAGAGGATTAGTGAAGGCAATGTGCCTGTACTTGATAAAAGAGCACACGAAGCGGTGCGGAGTAGGATGCACTTAATGAAATGTATAAATAGCAGTTTGAAAAATATATTCGAAACTTAAAGAACTGTAACTGTATTCATTTTATGAAATCTCGAATGAAATACCAACAAAGCATGGGTCTCAAATACAAGCCCGAGTGTAGTCATGTGAATCCTGCATTATTTGTACAAGATATTTTTGAATCACCAGACTTTTGCAGAACTTGGATCAGGATAATCCTAAGTGTTGTGACATCTGAGTAAAAAACCTCTTACTAGTGTGACTGTCACACAAAGTGTCAGAAAAAAAAAACTAATGCGTTTTACAGCCAAGTAAAAAAATAAAACAGCGCTCGCAGAAGAACTAGACAAAAGTGACTGACCTCGTGTGCAAGAAATGAACTGAAAGTGACTTTACCAACTATTAAAACGCGAGTTAGTTGACAATTTGTAGACCTAAATTATTTCACATTGTTTAACATTTAAATTTTACACTCACAATGTGCTAAATATGTGGTCTAATGAATACTGATGATAATGTTTCTACTCCTGTTCTGGCCAGAGAAAAGCATCCAAAATATGACGAATCTAGATTTCGAAACCTGTGGAATACGTCTTAAATGCGATGAACAATTCCTCTGTGTGCGATTCTAGTTTACGAATAATTTTTGCGAAAGGTCAAATAGTTTTTGTGGTTTTCTGCATGTTAGTAATTGTACTTTAGGACATTGGGCCGAATTCCAAAAAGTCATTTTATAGATTGCTAAAGTAGTACAAGTTCAAACATTACAAAATCCAGTTCACCTACCCATGCAAGAATATTTCTGTCTCTGCCTCTCCTGCTTTCTGTACGAAGATCTTACCCAGGTAGTGCAGATCATTGCACACGTAATTGTAGGATTTAGTAGTAAATGTGGTGGGCACAAGAGCGAGTGGTAAAAAACCTAAGGTATAAGTACTAAAAACAGTTGTGTTTCGCAACAAACAGAAGGGGCGGGGCGGCACGCAAGGGGGGGGATAAATAGAATTAAATAAAAAAATAATAAAATAAACCCACTCACCTCCTCTGCTGTGCCACTCCTCTGTCGCACGTAGCTTCAGACTGCAGGCACAGGCTCCCATCGTGCCCTTCGGCCAATCCTGACACTGCTCAATCAAAGTAGCATCATGATTGGCTGGGAGCTCCCAGCCAGGGTGCTCCCAGGCAGACTGTGAGCCTGTGCAGGCTCTCTCCAGCCCGGCACCTCTGTTGCTTGGCTCGGGGGAGCCTGCGCCTTTTTGTGTGTTTGGCCGGCCCGAGTCCGCCGGCCAAACACACGTGCACTCTGAGGGGAGTGCTCTGTGTCCCCCTCGTCAAGTGCTCGTCACCACCAATGCCCCACCCCTTTTCAAGAAAATGATAATAAACACAGTTTATTATCATTTTCTTGAAAAGGTTTTGCAGCTGCCGCTGCTGGCGGGAGGCAATGCTCCTCCGCCCTAGTGGAGGAGCCGCCCCTTACTAAAAAATGGGTGGAGTTGAGGAAAATTCAGGAAGGGGTTTGGGGAGTGACGCGCTAATTAAAAATTCAGAGCCGTGTAAGAGTAAGACCTTTGGTACTCACACAATATTATTCCATGTCTAATACAGCCCTAACAGTTACAAAACTGGCTAAAATGTGCTTCAGCCCAGCACCACATTTGACCAACCACTAGTACTGCAACAGACGTCTACAGAAAACAAAGGAGACAGGTTTGTACTACACCCCATAGGGCAAAATGTAAAATAAATTAAAATGTATTTTTAGGTACATATAAATATATATCAGCTTAGTAAATGAAAATATTACATCTGTAAATTCAGTTTTATGAGTCTCTACTGCCTAATTTGAGGAGGCAGAGACTCCTAAATCCACATTGAGGTGTAATCCCACACTTCAAAATGGTATTTTGCACGTTATCACTTCTATCCACTTCTAAAGTGCCTGTGCTCCCTCCTTTAAACATGTTAAAATTAGCTACACCCAATGGGCATATTTTTTTAGTTACTGATACATCCCTAGTAAAGTGACACTACATGTGTCCAGTGCTTGTATATTAAATGCCACTTCTGGGCCTGCAGTACTTATTGGCTACTCACTAATGTACCTCTTTTAAACATGACTCAGGCCTGACATTGAGGCCTGCGTGCAGTTATAAACTGCCAATTCAGCCTGCCAACATAACCCTTTTGCTAGGCCCGTACCACCTTGTTTAATACTTATAAGTGACACTATGGCCCTCATTACAAGTTTGTCGGTCTGTTTGAAAGACTGCCATGGTTGCAGCTGCCACAAGACCACCAGTGTTGGTGGTATCCTGCCCGCCGTATTAAGAGTCCACAATGAAGACCGCCAAAAAACAGCCACAGATCCGACCACGCCAGGACACTGGCTGGCGGCAAAGATGCAGTTCCACTACCAGCACTGCCACGCCAACATTCTGCCCACCATATTACGATTCACAAATCAGCACAGCAGTCCTTCCATGGTGGAAAACCATTGGCGGTCTGACCAGCCGCGGACTGATCTTAAGCCTGTCATAACTCAACACTACAATGGACACTGCAAATACCCCACACGTGACACACCAAAAACAGCACTATAGAACACACCCCCACACAACCCACAAGCCTTTGTGACTAAAACTACAGAACAAGAGAGGAGAGCAGCCACATTCACTAACCTAGCACCTATTTACAAGAGGTATATATACACTACACACTTTCCGCACATCACACATCTGCACCACCTATACCACACACACATCACAACTACAAACAGCAAAACCTACCAGCGTTCACAACCAAATACCACCAGCCCACCAATCACCCTACACTGCACCCTACACACCCAACACCCATGCCACCCACAACACAACCACCATGTCCCGTCAAAAGCACCCACGCTTCACTGTCAAGGAGTTGAGGGTCATGGTCAATTAAACCCTCAGGGTACAGCTGCAACTCTTTGGAGCACAGGTACAACAAACCTCCATTGCCAGGAAAATACTGTTATGGCAGAGAATAATCTACAGGTTCAACTCAGTGGGCACTCATCCACACACACACAGGAGTCATGCACAGATGCAGGAACTTGGCTGTTATTTGGGAGATATACTTATCTGCCAGACACACCTGAACATTGATGGAGTGGTAGTTTTTACAGTTCCGATACATCTGTTCATTGGCACTGGGAGGGACCAAGGTTATATGGGTGCCATCTATGGCCCCTATCACATGAGGGAAGTGTCCCAAATCATAGACGTCTGCCTTCACATAGGCCAAACACCCTCTTTGAGGGAACCTGATGTAGCTATCCAGGTGTTTCACAAAAGCACACAGTACATCCTTCAACACAGGACTGAACATGGGCCGCAACATCCCTTCTGCTAAGTCCACTGTAATTTGAAAGGATCCTGTGGCAGTGAAGTGTAGCACTGACAGAATTTGAACTGTGGGAGGGATGGCATAGGGATTATGTATGGCAGACAATAGATCTGGCTCCAACTGGGTACATAGATCCATGATGGTCTGACGATTCAGACAATAGGTCTGTATTATATGCCTCACCTCCAGGGTTGCAAGGTCCACTAACGGATGGTACACTGATGCATGGCTCAACATCCTCATGACAGGGTATCTGGGATGGAGAGGAGAGATTGTACAATGTGATATGCACACCACACATGTTAGCAGACCATATCAAAATAGCACACACCTAACACTGTAGTCATGCCAAACAGTGCTGATACATACTATATTTGGAATGCTGCAGCACCCTTGATGCACAGTGCTGCCCCTGAACAATAGTTTATGACTTACATCACATGTGTCATGTACCATAAGTGGAACACTGACCTGTCCTGCACTGAGCATGTATGTAGTCATGCCATATACCAATACGGTAACAGAGCCAATCAGGCAATACGTATCTGGATATGCTAGTCAATAGACAACCATACACATGAGGTCATTGTGTAATGCATGTCACATGTAAGTGCTAAACCATGATGGTACAACTGGGCCCTACTGCACATTCTGTTGAAATAGGTTTTTGGTGCACTTATTTAACTGCATCAAGGCATGATATGTGCATAAAATGACAGCCGCATGTCCTGCAGCACGGGACAGGTGGATGTGACCTAAGTCCGACGGCGCATGTCCTCATAGCTGTAGATGGACCTAACTGCAGTGCAACTTCTCATTGGCTAACTTTGCTGCCTATGAGTGACTGGGACCAATGGCGATCACCGGCGGTGGTGACAATACTGTACGCAGCAGCCATGACTGCCTTTTTCTGCAGCCTTGCTCACTTGACTCCTGGCACTTTAGCAAGCAAGACCTCCACTACGTGAGCTGCTGTGTACTGTTTCTGGGAGCCATCATGTCACATCCTGCAGGTGATAGGGCCCCTGCCTTTACCCATGATGAGCTGGAGAAGTTGGTCGAAGGGGTCCTCGACCTGTATGGACAGCTGTTAGAGACACCAGAGGAACAGATGAGCCCTATGCCTTAGTCATGTGTGATTAGGGTGTGTGTGATGGTGAATGGCGGATGTGTTTCAGTCAGGAAGTACATGCATGCAGGGGGCATGGAGTTTAGGCATGTGAGCAACACTAAAGGATGATGGACGGAGTGCTGAACAATGCAAACACTCACCCCCAATCACAGATCTGGGTTTAATCCATCGTTCTTTTGCTCAACATGCCACCCCAGTTTGGAACCAGCCATATGCAAATCAGTCTTGACTCTTTTCCCTATGGGAGCAGTCCAGCCCGAACTGCCAAACCAGGTCATCCCTGGACAGGATTCAAGCATCTTGGGACTAGTTTCAGGGTATCACCCTTCATCAGCCAGGCTAGCTTGAATCTAGAGGCGCAGCAAGCAAGGGACCCACGTCTGGGCATACCCTAGCCACTTAGGGCACACAAGGCAACATCACAAAATAAAATGATGGACGGAGTGTTGAAACTTTTCAAACACTCACCCCCAGTCACAGATCTGGGTTTAATCCGTTGTTATTTTGCTTGGCAGGTCACCCCAGTTCAGACCCAGCCATATGCAAATCAGTCTGTTGGCACAACCCCAAGCATTTCACCTGGAGCCATCTTTGGCCTTAGAATGATGATTCTGTTGATGTGGTTCAGGTAAGCAGATGACTCCTTTATGTACTTGCTGGATCTTGTTTTCAGTCTCTCTTCTCACACCTGGCTGATATCTGCCTTGCAGCCCTTTGTAAGCCTGGTTGTATCCACCTATAGAGTTAACGCTCCGTACAATGTACAACTTTATCTAGCATGCAGCGCAGTACCTTTAAGTAGGGTCTTGGTTGTGGGTTCTTGACCATAGATGCGTAGATTTCTAAGTGAGGCTTTCTTTCCATTCAAATGCTTCACCCTGGCCAGAGTAACGATTTGACTCGACATACGCTAATTGTCAACTTAGCACTTCGACAAAGTCACACAGAGCACACACAAGCATTTTGCCTGGACCATGGTAAACTTTCCATGAAAGCACTTTCTTTTTCAGGTTATTTATTCCCTACCTCGTTACCAGTTGTAGCAACCTCCCCAGCCCACCAATGACTACGCCACACACAGAGTTGTAAATCACACGTCTTCATTCCTCCTCGTGTACCTGTGAAATCCAACATTCTAAGCCAAGCTTTCATTACATTCGATTCTAACTATTACATCACATGGATATGAAGTCTGTTAGGAGCCAGAAAATGTTTTCTTTAGTTTGAGAACTGATTCTTCCATTGAAGAGAAATTGGTTGTTTTTCAAAAGGCGATAGTATTCCTCGGATCAAGAGGTGAGGCAGGGCATTGCCCCCTTATAACTTCAAAGTTAAACACAATGGTGCCACCTTGCAGAGTGTGGCTTAGAATGTTTCCATCTTCCGGGAGTATGCATTCTAGTTCTACTTTTGTGCTTTGAACACAAGGAGGGCATAAGCCACTGGAAAAAAACAGTGATCTTACTGTCAGCCCATTGCTTCTCCAGACAATATGGTTATCATAAATGCAAAATTTAGAAGGCAATTATTTCTACTCTATGAATATGTGGGTCTACAATGGTCTTAGTCAAGGTCTAGGTCATCACATTTTAGTAATGAGATGCAATTACCCAGGCATAAGGTGGTATTCAGGTTCAATATATTGAGTATTAGCAATATATCAGAAACATCCAGTAGTGGTTGGTCCTTAAGCATCTGATGTACGAGGCTATGGTTCATTTAAGGTGCAAGTATCTATTAAGCACAGCTCATCCACACTCTAATCCGACGTTTGTCAGTCAGAACATAAGGATGCATCCTCCCAATTGAGGGTTAGCTGTAAATAAAGCTGCTTTGATTTATTTGTAAGAACCTGGCAAAAGCCAAAGCTCTGCTCTATCTGAACCCGTCATAGAAGATTGTTTCTATTGATCATATCTGCAGAATAGCATGGTTAAATAATGGAAAAGTACATTGGTTTTCTGTTTCAAGTGCATGTTGCAAGTCCTTAATGGTAGAGTGAAATGTGTGTATCTGAGGCTTATTAAAGCCTTAAAAACACAATCTGTTACAAACATAAAGCTTGACATAAGTCAATTCAAACATACATCTGTGGAGGTTCTAGATAGTTTGACTCCTAGTACTCTGAATTGGAGTTAAAGGAGTTCATAGACTGATATTATCCGGTCATCAATTGGTATGTATATACACTTAACCCTTATTGTAAACCTCATGGAACCACAATCTTTACAGTTCAGCTGATTAGCTACTTGAATATTATGAATAGCCCTAGTAGTAAAATGGATATTTATTCCAATATATATATTACTAGACTATTACAAAAGGGATTTCATCTATTTATGATACCTCTGACAACAATATTGTGGCTGCAGAGTAAATGTCTTTGCTATTTAAAGTAAATGGCTTTTATTATAGTGGGGCATGACTGCAAGACAATGTTGCAAGAACATTATCAGTGTGCCTACCTCATATTACTGAAGCATGGTAATGGTCAAAATTGAAATACCCTGTAGGTATTTATTGCCTGCATTTTACCCAGGCATACACTTTAAGTATGCCTGTCCTGGACACCATTCGAGAAGGTGCACAAAACGTTTCAGAGACCTTCCAGGAGTCCCTTGACATGGGTGGCAATCGCAGAACGTACTCCAAATTAGGAGGTGGTTCTTGTTTAAAAACACATTTTCATTGTGATAGCTGTAGTAAAGGGGTGAATAGAAAATGTAAGCTATTATCAGGGGTTTGGTCAGGTTCCTGAGAGAAGCCAGAAGAAGTGAAGGCAGGTTTATATAACCTCCAAACCATAGCAAAATGTTATAAAGTTTCCTTAACTCATTCTCATGTAGCCATGCATCCTGACAAACTGAAACTAATATACAAGCCCAATCATCTGTGAAAACAATTCCAGATGCAGCAGCACCATCTCAACTGCCACTAGAAACAGTTCTGGATAGTTGTGCAATGTAAGCAACAAACTCGTGTTAGAATCAGGCATCTTGAACTGCAGACTATAAAAGCTCAGTTCAATTGATCCACACGTGTTTCACATTTTCTCCTTGTCTTCATCTTGGAAGAGAATTCTGATCTGATTTCCAACCTTGTTTGGAGTCTAGCTCCTGAAGTTTGGCATACAGCTACAAAATGTGATATGTACACTAAAACGTATTCATATGAAGAAGCGTATCTCTGCTTGAGTACTGTTAGCGCGTCTGACCTTAATAAGTATACTTACAAAGGGACGCCAATAGGTTGATGAACCTTTTGACTCGCAATTAAGAAGTTCTTACCATAGCTCCAGTATATAATCAATAGTCTATATGCAATAATCAATAATCATTAGTAACCAATAAAATCAATAGTCAATGGAGTCAGTAAATGTCACGCACCATGACCTTTCAGCCATGAATAACCACACCTTTAGTAAAAGTTTAGTAAGTTTATTTCCCTATATTAATAATGCTAAGGTCATGTAGCTTAATCTCAAGATCAAATGAAACACATATATAAACAACACTGGTTGTCCAAAGCGGTCGAAGAAACGCAGCCTAATCAAAGCTCTAACCACAACACATTGTAAACCTAAAGTTACAGTACAAATCAATAATAGATTCAGCTGCGACAGAGTTATAACGTACATGAAATTTAATAAAGTAATTCGTCAAGCATGTAGTCCCTGTAATCGTCAGTCATTTATGAGGGCTCTTAACTAACACCAGATTAGCATCACCATGTTGGGCTTCATGCAGCACATTTTAGTCACACAAATTTAGAAAAATATCTAACTATAGTTAGCACAGCTGGTACCCAGAAAGAAAAAGCAAGAATATGCATAGCAATCACATTTCTATTTATACCTATCCTCAGTATGGGTCAGCAAGGCAGAATCAGTATTCATACTCAGGTCATCAGTCCATCAGCAAGGTATCAGGTCTAGGTCAGGAAAGTATGCACAAAGTAATTTAGTATTTAAGGATAAGTAAGTCTCTAGTAAAGATGCACAAGAGTAATAGGGGTAATGGCTATAGGGGTAATGGCTATCTTCTCTTAAAATGTCGGAATTAATTATTTGCTCCGTCTCCTTCTGCAGCATCGTTGCATCAAAGTCACCTAAACTATCCCCTAATTCCCTATTAGTCAGTTAAACATATGTTCATACTTTGTCCAATAATATTTCTATACCAAATCTATGAATTCTAATATTTCACCATTCACATGCAGTAAATACGATATTCTCATCATCCGGCTCATCAGGCAACAATATTGTTGCATCTTCCACTCCAGTCAGTATTTTCATTGTTCTTGTCCTGGGAAAGTCAGTCTCACACACATTACATCAAAAATGTTACACTAACGGGGACATCATCTCCTTGCAGTTGGTTCTCATGGAAAGTTTCCGTTAAGCTCATTTAACAAGATAATGGACATTTCACAGTTTAATTCACTTGGTCAGCATTTTTTGTTAAACACTAAGAAAAACTTTTTCTGCATGAGGCCTGGCAAAATAGGCCAAGAGACTCGCTAAGTTAAGGCCTAGAATTAATAAGCTAAAGCATACTTTATAACCCTTTATATGACATATTACTGCATTAATCTAGTACATATTCAAAATTTCATAACTACTAATCATTAATTAGTACATTTCGTGAACATTGGTGGCCATTCTTCGAGGTCATATTTTTCTATGTTATTTCATTTTCTACATGAACTCATTATTCAAAATACATAAACACTCATTAATAATTTCTAACTAAAACACCTGCGCTAGCAGTACTTAAAACAGTTACCTGGCCTCAGCAACCTGTATTTCTATTCACAGCTATGCTAGTGAAGCCCTGCCACGTAGTTCACATCACAGGTATATTTGAAGCATTTTAGTTCTTATCACCACACTGAAATGCAATATTGCACACTACAAGTGGCTTTCTGCTTTGGAATTCAGTGCTCAAGGGTCTTTGCAGCACAGCAGGTTCATCCAGTGTGATCTCAGCTTATATGTGCAGTGGCAGTTATAGAGGCGGGTCAGGGAGAGGTGAGAGGTTGACATGTATATAGTCACAACCACAGGCTCAGTTTGTTTTGAACATGTAACTGTGGAAGCAGTGCTACACCCCATCCTCACCCTCTGTGTTCTGATGGGCCAACAAAACCAGTCTGCAGAAAGAGAATTAAGCCCATGTGTGTGCTACAGCAACAATCTGTAGACTCAAATGGACAGGGGTATAAAATATTATTGAACAACAACATTCAAATAGATATCACTTTAATGAAAATAAAATCTATAAGTTCAGTACAACACATATGCAGTGTATTGTAATGCACATCTAATTTGCTGGGAGTAACGTGTCCCAAACTTAGTTTTGAAAAAAAAAGATTTATTTTTTCTATGCATCAATCTATCCCTCCAAACAATGGTATTTGCAGCATGCAATGACAAAGTCATAAAAATATATACAATGTTCAGTGTTTCAGTGCTACAAACAATCATGCGAGTGGCACAAGAAGTGATCACAATGCTAATTTATGTGTATTTGTAAAGCCCACTATCATGCACGAGGATATCCTGGCAGTGGCAATCAAAGGAAACAGGGAAAAGAATAATTTATACTTAAATCACAGAATAATGAGGTAAAGTTCATAAGTGTTTGGAAATATTTTCTGCATGCGACTAGACACCGATTGTCTTTTCCAGGCAAATAGCTGTCAATGTGGTAGTGACCCACTTCTAATTATGGGGTCATCATCAGAGCAAACAATGAGTATGACTGAGTGCAAAGAGACATTGGCCCTCATTACAACCCTGGCGGTCAGTGTTAAAGCAGCGGAAATACCGCAAACAGTGCGGCAGCAAAAAAAAATGGAATCATGACCATGGCGGAAACCGCCAACATAGACAGCCACTTTAACATTCCGACCGCCATGGCGGTAGAAACAAACACGCGGCAGTAACCGCCAACAGACAGGCGGAAGACAATGTACCGCCCACCGTATCACAAAAGGCCCATCCGCCACTTTTTCTGGGGTGGAATCAATGCGAACAAAAACACGGCAGAAACAGTACACAGAAGGGAAAACACTCACCTCTCCACACCCCACAAGGAACCAGGACGCCATGGAGCCCGAATTGCAGATACTGCTGATGCTGGTCTTCCTTCTCTTGTATCAGGAGCACCAACGACGGTAGTGATGACCACGGTGAGTACTGCACCTACAACACAGGGGAGGGGGGAGGGAAAAGAGAGTGACACACACACGCAACACGCAACACCCCCACCCCCAACCCCACCCACAACACCATACACACAACTACATGCAGCAACATTACACATACACTCCCCCACCCCCTGGAAGAATGCAAGGACAAAAGGAAGTGATTTGAACAAATGTAATCATGTGAAATCTCATTATCAATGTTCAAAATCCAGTAAATACAATTATGTACACCAACTACACAAGTCCGGATAGTGCACCAATCATTGTCCGTGAACCACTGGGCCCAAAATGCATGGGCAAAGCCCACACTAGATACCTGACTGGAAACGGAGAGAACACTTCAGGGGCATCAGATCGAAATGAAACAGGCACCTCAGGGGGCGCGGGAGGGGGGCACCTCAGCCAGATGAACGCACAACACCACTGCTACACGAGGGGGCTCCATGCCCACTGCTTTATCCTGGGGAGTGCACAGCTGCAGTCTCTCAAGTCTCTCCAGTGGGTGGGTTGCCCACTGCTTTATCCTGGGGAGTGCAAAGCCACAGTCTCCCAAGTCTTTCCAGTGGATGGTTTGCCCACTGCTTTATCCTGGGGAGTGCAAAGCCACAGACTCTCAAGTCTCTCCAGTGGGTGGTTTGCCCACTGCTTTATCCTGGGGAGTGCAAAGCCACAGTCTCTCAAGTCTCTCCAGTGGGTGGTTTGCCCACTGCTTTATCCTGGGGAATGCAAAGCCACAGTCTCTCAAGTGGAAAACAGTCTCCACTGGTTCTGGAGGGGGCATTGTGCCCAGAGTGCTTCATCCTGCCAAGGACTGAGGTAGTGGATGTCATTCTCCACTGGTTCTGGCGGGGGCCCGGTGCCCAGAGTGTTTCATCCTGCCAAGGACTGAGGTAGTGGATGTCATTCTCCACTGGTTCTGTAGAGGGCCTGGTGCCCAGAGTGCTTCATCCTGCCAAGGACTGAGGTAGTGGATGTCATTCTCCATTGGTTCTGGAGGGGGCCAGGTGCCCAGAGTGCTTCATCTTGCCAAGGACTGAGTTAGTGAATGTATCTCTCCACTGGTTCTGGAGGGGACCTGGTGCCCAGAGTGCTCCACGTGCAGTGTGGCCGGTATAATTCACTCCCCTGGGTGTGCATGGCACGACATTGGCGAGGTACAGGTAGCATGATACGCAATGGAGACAGCAACATATCCCACACTGCTGCGCCTTCGCATTCCACCTGCAGGTGCCAACAGTGATGACAGTAATGCTTCATGGAAGCTGCCCAGGGTCCTGGAACTCACCACCAGCCTCAGACGACTGACCACTGGGGATGGTAGGCATGTCAGCGGTGGTGCCACTGTCCGAGGACGTCGCGGGGTCGCTGGCGGTGCTTGCGGCGGTGTCTGTTGTGGCGGTGCTTGCTCCGGTGTCTATGGTAGTGGTGCTGGCGGTGGTGTCTGTGGTGGCGGCAGGGTCTGTGGCGGCGAGGCTGGCGGCGGGGCATGTGTCAGCACCTGCTGAGGGAGAAAGCAGGATGTCTCCTGCAGCCTCGGACGGCTGCCCACCGGGGAAGAGGCTGGGGACTGTTGCAGCGGCTGTAGACGTGCCAGAGGCAGGTGGTGGTGCAGGTGGCGGTGCAGGTGGCGGTGCAGGTAGCGTTGCAGGTAGCGGTGCAGGTGGTGGTGTTCGCCACTGTAGAGGTTGGCGTGGACGTGGACAGAAAGTGTGACACTGTCCCTCAGTCTGTCCCACCATGCCCTCTCCTGACCTACCCTTCTGTTTTTGGCCCTTCCCCACCTTGGATGGTGGCGCAGGTGTCTTGCCACTATCCCCTTTTGTTTTCGCTGACCCCTTGGTGGCTGGTGGTTTCGGCTTCTCCCTCTGGGATGTGGGCACCTTTTTCACCTTGGCAGGTGGCGGAATGTCCTTGTCCTCGCTGCGTGGCACACTGGCAGCCCTGATGGTTGGCGCACTCCATGACCCCGCAGTTGCTGGCACCACTGTGCCTGGGGATGTGGTGGTTGAGGTGCTGGGCTGGGACCTGGAAAGCCTGGCCCTAGAGGAAGGACAGGGGGGGGAGGTGTAGGGAAGAGGTCAATGTTAGCCAGGAAAAGTTTTTTAGACACACTGGGATGGGTAGATGAAGGGTGTTTGGGAGTGAAGGAAGAGGCAGTGGTTGTAGGAGGTGTACACCTGCTGAATTTGGGTGAAGGTGCATGGGATGGAGGCTGTTGTGAGGTGGATGGCTGTTGGGTGTGTGTGTGCCTGCATTTGTGTACTTTGGGAGGAGGGCTCACAGACACACTGGTAGAGGACACTGGGGATGTGTGAATGGTAGTGGGGGTGGTGATTGCAGGTGAGCGGTGTGTGGTGATGGGCGTACTGGTGATGGAGGTAGTGGCTGAGGATGTAGTGCATGCAGGTGTGAGTGGAGACAAGACTGGGAGGGAGGAGGGAGACGTGGAGAATGGGGACACAGTGGAGGAAGTGGATGTTGGTATGTGTGCATGGGTATGTTGCTTGTGTGAGTGCCTGTGGGATGTGTGGTGCTTATGTTTACCTGATCCACTCTTGTGTGTTGATGTGTGTGCATGCTGGTCTGATGGTGTGCTTGGGATAGGCAGAGGTACAGGGGATTGGGTCTGGGTGGAGGAGGTTGGAGGGGGGAGGCTGGACACAGGGACAATGGCTGCCATCAGAGCCTCAAATGCTCTCTGTTGGGCTGCCTGGCCAGAATGAATGCCCTTCAGGTATGCATTTGTTTGTTGCAAATGCCTCTCAACACCCTGGATGGCATTCAGAATGGTAGACTGCCCAACAGTGAGGGATCTCTGGAGGTCAATAGCCTCCTCACTGAGGGCAGCAGGGCTGACTGGGGCAAGGCCTGAGGGGTTTGGGGCGAAGGAGATGCCCACCCTCCTGGGTGAGCGGGCACGGGACAGATGCTGAGGGGCTGCTGGGAGGGCGGTGCTGGTAGGGGGGTGGCGGCTGTACCTGTTGATGCGGTGGGCACAGAGGGCCACACCACCGCAAGGGAGCTCTCATCAGAGGAAGAGTCGTTGTTGCTGGTCTCTGCTCCTGTCCCCGCTGTGCAGCTCCCGTCGCCCTCCGACTGGTGGCTTCAGACTCCGTAGCTTCACCCTCCAGGGCCAAGTGGGATGCAGCTCCCTCCTGCTCCGGTGCCAATGCTCCTCCGCCTGATGATGCTATTGCACACAACAACAGGGAGACCACAAAGGGGGGGAGACGGAAGAAAGACATGTTCAGTGCATGCAACACTACTACCGTTGGCGGACACAAACGACAGTGAGCAGCCCTCTGCAGTACGCCGTACACTTATAGTTCTTAGATTTTTCACATGCCCATGGGGTACGAGGCCTAAGCCCAATTGCTGCATACCTGGAAGTCACAGGAGCCTGACTAGGTGTAGATGGCTCTTACCACTAGTGGGGTTTGGGTGCCACATAGCCTGCCTCACAAGGGACCTTGTCTACCAAGATTGCCCTGGCCTAGGGGAACCCGCTGCTCACCTCCCCCACCCAGACACCTCGTAATGCGTGCAGAGTCAGCTGAATGAGAGTGTACTCACCTCCTTGTGGTTGCTGTGATGCCCTCAAGCACCCATCCAATTCTGGATAGGCCACCGCCAGGATCCAGAACATCAGGGGGGTCATGGACCTAGAGGAATCGTACAGAGTGAAAGGCCATTACTCACCCGGCCAGACTGTCTTACTCATTGCCCACCAGTTCCCACCCATGCCATGATGCACATACACTCACCATCCGCACATGTAGGCCTCACCCTCCCCCATGTATCTTCCAGCCACACCACTCAAAGCAGGCATTGCCCATTCAGCATGCTCACAGTGTACTCACCTGTTTGTCTGGAGGACCGTACAGTTGCGTGTACTGGGGGAGGACTCCATCCACTAGTTTCTCCAGCTCCCCCGAAGTGAAGGCAGGGGCCCTTTCCCCAGACACTGTAGCAATCGTCGCTTCCAGGCACAGGTCACAGCAGCACTTGCAGTGTAGATTCTCTCCTGTTGAAGGTCAGGTATCAAGTGAGTGAACAGACAGAAAATGGCGGTCACGTCCGCAGCGGTGCGTACCGTCGCCGCCGGCGTACATCGTCATTGGCTCTTCTAACCCCTAGGGCCCAATGTTAACCAATGCTGAATGGTGTACAATGCCAGCGCAGTTACCTCATATCCCCTTGTCCCACCTTACAGGTCAGGCAGCCACCATTTCAGGGGTCCACATGGCATTAATAATAACTGCATCACACCTATCTAGGCCTGGAATACACACAGTTACAGGCACATTGCGGATTAATACATTTCTGCAAATTACATTTTGTGATACCTCAGTGTTGGCTGACTCTCTGCTCGCTGTTCTCCTCCATAGGGCACGTGTGATGATGGCGGCATCCTCCGGTGTACAGACCCCTGGTGGACCTGTCGACAATGGAAGAGAGACACATCATAGTCACATACAGACTTGATCGTGCAACAATCCAGGAACTGTGTGCCCAGTTGGAGCCAGACCAGATGTCAGCTATCCGCCATCCCACAGGGATTCCCCTCTAGTGCAGGTCCTGTCAGTACTCCATTTCCTGGCAAGTGGTTCCTTTCAAACAACAGTGGCCATTGCATCAGGGATGTCCCAGCCAATGTTCTCTAACGTGTTGTCTAGAGGGTTGTCTGCCCTGCTGAAACACATGTGCAGCTACATCATGTTCCCTCAGGTGGAGGATTTGCCCACAGTGAAAGGTGACTTCTATGCCCTGGGACATGTCCCCAACATCATTGGTGCCATTGATGGGACACATGTGGCATTAGTACCCCCACGCAGGAGTGAACAGGTGTACAAAAACCAGAAGAGCTACCATTCGATGAATGTGCAGATGGTGTGTTTGGCAGACCAGTAGATCTCCCATGTGAATGCCAAGTTTCCTGGCTCAGTGCATGACGCTTACATTTTGAGGAATAGCAGCATCCCTTATGTGATGGGGCAACTCCAGAGGCACCGTGTGTGGCTAATAGGTAAGGCCAAGGACCCAATACAGTGTGAATAGGTGTCTGGGTATGGGGTTGTCCCTAAGGGTTAGTGTGTGTCTAACAGTTGTCCCTCGATATTTGCAGGTGACTCTGGTTACACCAACCTGTCATGGCTACTGACCCCAGTGAGGAATCCCAGGACAAGGGCAGAGGAACGCTACAATGAGGCTCATGGGCGAACTAGGAAGGTGATCAAATGCACCTTTGGCCTCCTGAAGGCCAGATTCCGGTGCCTCCATCTGAAAGGTGGTTCCCTATACTACTCACCAAAGAAGGTGTGCCAGATCATCATGGTCTGCTGTATGCTGCACAACCTGGCTTTGAGACGGCAGGTGCCTTTTCTGCAGGAGGATGGGCCAGCTGGTGGTCTTGTGGCAGCTGTGGAGCCTGTGGACAGTGAAGAAGAGAAGGCAGAAGAAGAGGATATCAACAACCGAAACAACATAATCATGCAATACTTCCAGTGAGACACAGGTAAGAAGATGTCACTGCCTCCCACATCTCATACTATTGTTGGAGCTAGCATAAGTCTGTCATTTTCACTCAGTGTATGGACCCTGACTTGTCACTTTCCCTTTCCATTTCACAGATGTGGGTCCCACTTTGTGCCCTCTGCTATATTTCCTCCTGGGTTACAGCTGTTTTACATCGGTATGTGCAGAAGTAAATTGACATTGCTATATTCCATGGTTATTGCAATTACATATTTGTAAAAGCATAGACTGACTCCAGATTGTTTTGTGATTGAAGTGTGTTTATTTATGTGCTAATAAGTGGAGGGGGTTGTAAAATGGGCTGGGGGGATGGTGGATGAATGTCCACGGCAGAGTCCAGTCTATTTGTTTCACAGGTGCATTGTCTGAAGGGGCATAAGAAGCGGAGCAATGGCAGTTTAAAGATGGACAGGGTGACATAGTGGGACAGAAGGGTGATATTCAGGGGGGTCTAATTTCCTGGCCGGGGTCTTAGCAATGTTTGCTGTCTTGTTCCTGGATCTCAGGGACCGTTTGCAGGGTGGTTCTCCATCTGCAGGGAGTGGGGTGCTGGTGTCCTGTTGTTCCTGTGGCGGTGCATCCTGTCCACTAGTGCCAGTGGAGATGGAGGTCTGTTCATCGTCCAGGCTAGTGTCAGGGGCCCCTTGTTGTGCCACTGTGTCCCTCCTGGTGTTGACAAGGTCTGCCAGCACTCCTGCAATGCTGACCAGGGTTTTGTTAATGGACTTCAAGTCCTCCCTGATCCCAAAGTAGTGTTCCTCCTGCAGCCGCTGGGTCTCCTGAAACTTGGCCAAAACCGTTACCATCGTCTCCTGGGAATGATGGTAAGCTCCCATGATGTTGGAGAGGGCCTCATGGAGAGTGGGTTCCCTGGGCCTGTCCTCCCCCTGTCGCACAGCAGTCCTCCCAGCTTTCCTGTCGACCTGTGCCTCTGTCCCCTGAACCGTGTGCCCACCGCCACTGCCCCCAGGTCCTTGATCGTCCTGTGTTAGTGGGGTTGCCTGGGTTCCCTGTAGTGGTGGACACACTGCTGATTGACGTGTCCTGGGGACAGAGGGATGGGCCCGCTGTGTGGGTGCTGTGCTGGTGTTTCCTGAGGGGGGAAGGCCTGTGGTGGCTTGTGACTGTGTCAGGGGAACCGACTCTCCCGAGGTCCCTTATGGGCCGCGCTGGTCATCTTGATCCAGTTGTGCAGAGCTGCTGTCATCACTGTGGGTCTCTTCTGTGGGGGGACTGGATATGTCTGGCACCTCCTGTCCGGTGAAGTTGGGTAGGGGTCCTGTAGGGGTGTAAAAGCATGATTATTGCATCTGTGTGTGCCATCGTGTGCAATGGGTGAGTGACCCTGTACTCCAGTACTTGCATGCTTGGCTTGGTACTTGTGTGATAGTTGGTTTGGGTCTGTGTGGGTATCTGTACTGGACATGCTTTGGTGATGGGTGTCCATGCATTGTTGTTTCATGCAGGGCTTGTTTTTGGGATGTGTGGGTTGTGTTGGTGGGGAATCTGTGGGTTGTTGGGGTGATGGGTGTGAGGGTAAAGGTAAGGGTGGGGTATGTGATGGCATGCAGGTAGGGTGGGGGATTAAGTAGTAAAGATTTGCCTTACCAGAGTCCAGTCCTCCTGCTACTCCTGCGAGGCCCTCAGGATGCAGTATTGCCAAGACTTGCTTCTCCCATGTTGTTGGTTGTGGGGGAGGAGGTGGGAGTCCACCGCCAGTCCTCTGTACAGCAATCTGGTGTCTGGAGACCACGGAACGCACCTTCCCCCGTAGGTCGTTCCCCCTCTTCCTGATGTCATCCCGTGTTCTTGGATGCTGTCCCACTGCGTTGACCCTGTCGACAATTCTCCCCCATAGCTCCATCTTCCTTGCAATGGAGGTGAGCTGCACCTGTGATCCGAATAGCTGTGGCTCTACCCAGATGATTTCCTCCACCATGACCCTGAGCTCCTCCTCAGACAACCTGGGGTGTTGTTGAGGTGCCATGATGTGGTGTGGGTGATGTGTGAGATGGTCTGTGCTGTGATGTGTGAGGGGATGTGTTTGTGTGTGTTGTTTGAGGTGCGTGGATGTTGTGTAAGTGATGGTGTTGTGTGTCTGTGGAAGCTGGTGTTGTTTAAGGTAGTGTCTCTCTCTGGCCTGCTTTCAAATTTCTGGTAGTAAGGGTTTGTGGGTGATGTGGGTGTGTGTTTTATATTGGATTGGGTGTGTGGTGTGTAGTGTGTGTATGTGTATCACGTGTGTATATTTGAATTGTCCAATGTGGTTGTGTTTTGTAAATGTGTGTGTTTTTTTAGCTCGGCAGTGTGTACCGCCAATGGTTTACCACGGTTGAAAGACCGCCGCATTGATTTGTGGGTCGTGATAGTGTGGGCGTATTCTTGTTGGCGTGATGATGTCGGTTTTGTTATCGCCAGTTTATCACTGACCTGGTGTGGCGGACTTGTGTGGGTGTCTGCATTGTGGCGGATTCTGAGCTGTGGGTCGCAATACCTGTAGCGGAACTCCGCGGCCGCAGCGGTATGTTGGCGGGCTTCTGCACGGCGGTAAGAGGGATTTACCGCCCGGGCTGTAATGAGGGCCATTGTGTTGTCAATTGAAATGGAACTGTCATATCCTTACATGGGAAGACTCTTGAGAATATCTGTAACGGTAAATATTGAGGCTCAGGGAAATGACTGGGCAACCAAGACACACAACTCAAGAAGGAGATCCACAACAGTTTGCAAAAATAACAAGTATCCTTATATATGTTTTGGCACCAGAATTAATATGTTCAGGTAAGTACCATTTTCAAGAGAGTTTTAAAAAGTTGACACAGTGGAATTCTTGAAAAGCTGTAATGTCATCCTATGGAGGGAAAGACAAATACTGCTTTTAGGTATAGTTCAGCGACTTACGGGACCATTCTCCTGGATTTAAAGTGAGTATTGGGCAAGGGTCAGGACCAAACCAGCAGGACACTGGGGCGGCTGGGTGCAGAAGTGTAGTGCGGTGTCAGGTGCCCAATGTTAGTTAATGGGGATCAGTCTTGTTGAAAAGAGGCTACAGGTCTGGACAGGCAGTCTAGTCAGGAAGAACCAGCAGATGGGTTCAAATCTTGAGATGCTTGGAATGGAGGGCAACCTTGGGTCCTCTCCTCTTCAGGCCAGGGGAGACAGATGAAAAGTTGTCCTGAGACCTTGGCTTTTCACCGCAGGGAGCTTTCGCGGTTGAGGTGGCCTGCAACAAAGGCTGCAGGTGGCATTGGTGAGTCCACAATGGACAAGTTCAAGGCTTTGTCTCTGGAGGGCTGGGCGACGACAATGGCACCGTTGGCTCACTTTGAACTGGGGCTGAGTGTCACTGGTGCAGTGGTGCTTTCTGGTGTTGGGATTTCTGTGATCCGGACTTCTCACATTTGTCTTGGGATGCCTGCACGATACAGGAAAGGAGGTCCTGGGTCCTTGTTGAAGGCAGGCAGGCCTCCCAGGTTCTTGGAGGCACAGCAGTTTGCAGGACAAGTCAACTTTGGTGCAAATCAGCAGGACCAGCAGACAGGCCAGCACGGCTGGGGCCAAATCAGGTGCTTCTTCCTAGCATATGTTGCTCTTAGGTGTCCTTTTTCTTTGTAGGTCAGCAGAAATCTACTTTCCTGGTGCCAGGGGCTCTCCTAAATAACGCATTTAGGGGCAATAGGGAGAGTGTAGGGTAGTAGTCAATAGGCTACTTACCTCTGTGGTCAGTACACCCTATATGACCACTTCCTATGGGGAGTGGGTACAACCCTGTCCTATAGTTCCTAAGTCTGACAACACCAAGATTGCAGATTTCTAAATTTTGCATCTACATCAGGTAGCTCACCGTAGGGGTGAGTCTAACCGAAGGGTTAAACACACCAACCTGAATACTACATTTCCAGCCTGTCCAGATGCCAGATGAGCCCTGGGGCAGGGGGCAGCATCTCTCCTTTGAGTGAAGCCAGCTATGCATACCAAGGGTGGTGGGCCTTTTTTGAACCTGAGGCCTCTAGGTCATTCCCTAAGAGACAATCTACAGGTAAGCTACGTGAGATCACCACCTGCCTAGGACCAGTAACTCCACCCCAACTAAGTTGAACTACAGCTAAGGGGAGAGACTGAGTGGAGTTATTGACATCAGTAATTTGGTACTTCAGTCACCAAAGTGATACTGGCACCTGTGTCCCCATAGGCCTGGGCCTCAACGCCATTTATTAAGATTGACTGCCTGTACTTATCCATCTTAAGGGGACAAGCAGCCAAGGTAGCAAGGTCAATGCCACCAGGTGTGACAGACACTGTCTTGGGACTGCCTACCCCAGTTTCTATTATGGTCCCAAAAGTGAACCCACCTACACCTTTAGTTTGACTATTGCCAGTAGTCCTACCACTATTACCAGTACTGCTAGGGGCACTAGAGTCTGATGTCTTAGTGGTGGTAGGCTCAGGGGCTTTACCTGTGCAGGACTTATCCCCTGGCTAATGGCCTTTAGTTCTAGACACATAACATAAAGGCTTTTTCTGATTGTTTGAAGAAGATGAAGACGTTTTATTCCCACCTCCAGATGAGTGTTTTGGACCTGAAGAAGGATATTTATGTTTACTTTTATCCCCATGCTTGTCCTGAGATTTTTCACCATCTTTCTTCTTGCGATCCGTGTCACCCCCTCTATGAGCTGTTCCTCTCACCCTTGTTCTGACCCAGTTGTTGGCCTTCTTTCCCAATTCTTGGGGAGAGGTCAGATCTGAGTCCACAAGATACTGATGCAACAGGTCAAACACACAATTATTCAAGATTTGCTCTCTCAGAATCAAGTTATAAGGGCTTTCATGATCAGTCACCTTCCTGCCATGTAACCAACCTTCTAGGGCCTTCACAGAAAGTCTGTCCAGTCCTGTGATGACTCCTTTCTGGTCTCTTTGAACTTAAGTCTGTACTGTTCGGTGGTTAAGCCTAGACCATCCAAGAATGCATTTTTAAGAACCTGGTAATTATCTGCATCATCCTCTCTGACAATAAGAAGTCTGTCTCTCCCCTTGCCATAGAAGGATAAGCAAAGGATAGCAGCCCACTGTACACGAGGGACTCACTGAACTTTACAGGCCCTCTCAAGTACAGCAAACCACTTGTTGATATCATCACCATCCTTGCACGAAAGGGCAACTTTGTGCAGATTCCTAGAATCAAATGAAGGTTCCCTAACATTTATATTTCTAAAACTGCTGCTGCCACCATGGGGAACCAACCCCAAACCCTGCCTCTCTTTTTCCACAGCCATGGATTCCCTGTCTAAGGCCAACTGCTGCTGCATTGGCCTCCTCTAACCTCAGCTTTCTGAGTTCCATATCTAGGGACTGTACCTCAGAGTTAGAATTATGTGAAGCCTCTGAAACAGAGGTAACATGAGAGTGTGCACTGGCAGACCTATCTCTAACAGGGGCCACTCTAGTGACTTGGCCTCTAGGGGTGAAGGGAGCCCTACTTGAATGTGAACCCGTTCCTCTACCAGTTATACTAGGGGTTTGTTGACAGATTGGTCTGTGGAAGGACCCTACCCAGGATTGTCATCTTGCTCCTCTGAGCTTTCCTGGTTGGAGTTATCCTCTACCTCTTCCCCTGTCTGATCTGGACCAGTGCTGAGTCCCTGGTAATCTTGGAGAGGAAGATTTAAGATAAACCCGTTATTTGGGGTTCTTATCAATCTCTACACTTCTTTCAATACAGAGACCCCTTAAACCTTAAAGTTTAGATTCTCATATGTTGTTTTCACAACTCTAGGGGTAGCATCTACAGAAGACATATTGAAAGAAAAAAAGTTTTGGGAAAGAGTAAAAAGTTAGTAGAATAACAGAGCTAACGTTTTAGAGCAAAAAAGAAAACTTTTCAGAACTTTGAAAAACTTCTGCAAAGTTAAACAGAACTTTTAAGAAAGTTAGAAAATATTTTCTAGGTATATATTATATATGCTCTAAGTATGTGAGCAAGCTTTTCTTATGAAAAGCATAGGTAACAAAGTGGTAAAGCAATTGCAAGTACTTATCCCACTGCTGCACCGCCAAATTAGGAGGCTGGCCTGGTTGGTGGTGGGTACCTTGAGTACTTACACCTTATACCAGGTTCAGTTATCCCTTATTAGTGAAGTAGTAGTGTTCTAGCAGCTTAGGCTGATAGATGTAGCTGTAGCAGAGCAGCTTAGGCTGAACTAGGAGACATGCAAAGCTCATTCAATACCACTTATAGTTACACAGTACTTTTACAGAAGTAAAGACAAAACTCAGTGTTACCAAAAATAAAGGTATTTATTTGGGTGACACAGTACCAAAAATATCATAGAGACAATACTCCTTCCGGAGATAAGTATTATGCACAATATATTCACTACACAACAAAATTAGACAAGTAAATAGTCATAGAACAATGCAAAGAGTAGGAAATCCTATAGAATGCAATGGGAGAAAATAGGTCTAGGGGCAACACAAACCATATACTAAAAAAGTGGAATGTGAATCACAAATTCCCCCCTAGACAAGTGTTGTGTGTGCAGAGTCACTGGGAGAGTAAGAATACAGTAAAGGTAAGTAAATTACCCCACCCCAGAGCCCAGAAAAGCAAGAGTAAAGTACTGCAAGTTTCCTTAGGACACACCACCTTGTTTTTGGGATTTTGCAGCAGCCAACCAAGTCTGCAAAGAACAACTGCTGGATTATTGGACCTGAAGACCTGCAAAGGAAGGGGACCAAGTCCAGAAGTCAAAAGAAGTTCCAGGAGGGTGCCAGTGGGTTTCTGCATGATGCAAAGGATGTCCCATTGCAGATGAAATTTCGTGTTGGAAGGCACCAACAAGCCTTGGCTATGGCAAAAGTGCATTTGTCATCAAAATGGCACTGGATGGACCCAGGAGGGACCTGGGGGCCTCAACTCTATGTGATGAAGAAGAGGGGGTTCTCAGCAATTTAGAGAGGCCTCAGGATGCCAGCAAGCACCCCAAGAAGCTGCAGAATCCGGGTTCAAAGAAGGTGCAAAATGTGGTCAATGCAGCACAACGAAAGAAGGTCCCACGCCACCAGAGAACAGCTCAGTGATATGAGCATCGCAGGGTGGAGTGCTGGGGACCTGGGCCAGGATGTGCATGAAGGAATTTTGAAAATATTGCAAAGAGGCCTCAGGAGGCGAAGAAGGCACAATACACAGGGGTACCATCGTTCTCGTGGAAGGCAAGGTCTTACCTCCTCCAAATTGAGTCACCAGGACTTCAGGACAGTCTATGTTGATGATTTTCACCCTCTATGTCCTTAGGAGCATGCTTGCTGCCGTGAGAGGAGTCCCAGGTTACCAGTTGTTGCCTTGGAAGGTGCCTGCTTGGAGCAGGGGAGTGACTCCGTCACTCCACGGGATATTTCTGCGGTCCTTCTGGTGCAGGATGAAGACAGGGAGTCCTCAGAGCATGCACACCATGGAAAACTGTTGCAGTTGCTGACTTGGAGCTGAGGTTGCTGAAGAAAAGTGTCTCTTGTAGACACTTTGTTGCAGTTACAGCATTTCTTGAAGCAGACTGCGGTTGATCCGAAGTCAGAGGATGCAGAAGTTGTTGCAGAGGATTCCTGAAGGAAACTTGCAAGCAGAATCTGAAGAGAACCCACAGGAGAGACACTAAATAGCCCTGAGAGGGGGATTAGCTAGCTTATCAGGTATGGACCTATCAGGAGTGGTCTCTTATGTTATCTGCTGGCACTGGCCACTCAGAGCCCTCTAGAGTACCCCCACACCTTGCAAAGCAAGATGGCTGAAGTCTGGGACACACTGGAGGAGCTCTGGGCATCACCCCTGCGGTGGCGATGGACAGGGAAGTGGTCACTCCCCTTTCCTTTGTCCAGTTTCCCACCAGAACAGGGGAGAAGGGTCCCTGAATTGGTGTAGACTGGTTTATGCAAGGAGGGCATCACCTGTGCCCTTCAAAGCATTTCCAGAGGCTGGGGGAGGCTACCACACCCAGCCTGTAACACCTATTTCCGAAGGGAGAGGGTGTAACACCCTGCTCTCAGAGGAAATGCTTTGTTCTGCCTTCCTGGGACTGGGCTTCCCAGACACCAGGGGGAAGAACCCTGTCTGTGATGTGGCAGCAGCTGTAGCTGCAGTGCAAGCCTCAGAGAGCTGATTTGGCAGTTCTGGGGGTCCATGGTGGAGCACTCAGGATGCCTGGAATTGGCTCCCCAATACCAGATTTTGAATGGGGGGGGCAATTCCATGATCATAGATATGTTACATGGCCATAGGTATTGACCTATATGTAGTGCACGCATGTAATGGCATCCCTGCACTCACAAAGTCCGTGGAAATGGCCCTGAAGTATGTGGGGACACCTTTGCTAAGGTGCCCTCACACTTAGTAGCTTTGCACCTGACCTTAAGCAAGTGAAGGTTAGACATATTTGTGACTGATAAGTTACTTAAGTGCAGTGAAAATGGTTGTGAAATTGTGTGTGCACTATTTCACGCAGGCTGCACTGGCAGTCCTGTATAAGGGTTTGTCTGAGCTCCCCATGGGTGGCAAAAGAAATGCTGCAGCCCATATGGATCTCCTGGAACTCCAATGCCCTGGGTACCTAGGTACCACATACTGGGGAATTATAAGGGGGTCCAGTATGCCAATTGAAATTGGTAAATGCAGTCACTGGCCTACAGTGACAAATTTAAAAGCAGAGAGAGGATAAGCACTGAGGTTCTGATTAGCAGAGCCTCAGTGACACAGTTAGGCACTACACAGGCATACACATTAGGCCACAAACTATGAGCACTGGGGTCCTGGCTAGCAGGATCACAGTGAGACAGGCAAAACACACTGACATATAGGTTTTTATCTATGAGCACCGGGGTCCTGGCTAACAGGATCCCAGTGACACAGTAAAAACACACTGACACACACTCCCAAACAGGCCAAACGTGGGGGTACCACAGGTAAGCGTCACTTCCAAGTTAAATGGTGCTAAGCAGGGTTTAGTCTGAAGTGCTGTCTTTTATGGCCAGCCCAAACCAGGTGCAAGGGAACATATGAGGAAAATAGAGGAACTTGTTGATCATTTTTGTAATTGCACAAGTTTCTCAACTGTCTTTTTTCCATTAAGAGAATCAATTAAGAACTCGTTAGTCATTATTGTAATTGCACATGTTTCTCAACTGTCTTTTTCCATTAGTAGGATCAATTAAAGAACCAGCAGTTGGAGACAGTTGACATATTTGCCTGGGTGAGGCCCAGGTGTTCAAAAGTTAGCTTGACAACAAGCATTGGTCTAGATCTGCTTTAAACATTGCCATTATGTTAATAACTGAGTTGCCAAGTTTGCACAAGGTTTCAAAGGCATAACATAATTCAAACTAGTGCTGTTTTTAAAAAGAAAATAACAAGATCTCTGATATCACTCTTAATGGGGGGAACTAGTCATGACTAAGGCATGACTAGCCGTGCTCACAGCTGGGACCATGCCAACTAGTTACACACTTTGGAAACTGGCTTTCCCACGTTGAATGCAGAAATAGGTTTTTCTATTTTTAAAATATAGGGCCGGATGGGCAAATCCTTTTCACAATCGCAAACACTGCAAGTCACAAAATCAAAGGGGTTACAATCACAATACAGCTGGGAAAGGACATTTGTGTTCCTTTCTGAACTGCAAATTGGATGGTACATCAATCAACCAAGTCAATCAGAGGGATTTGTATAGTGCACTTAGGATAACCAGGTGCTGTGACGCTGCTGGCTCTCGGTCTTGAGGCCTTTCTTGAAGTCCTGGAGGAAGGGGGATGTTCTCAGGTGGGTTGGGAGGCTGTTCCCGGCTTTGTTAGTGATAAAGAAGGCACGTCCTATGTAGGAACCGCGATGGTTGCAGGGTGTGTTTGTGCGAGGGAGAGAGCTGCAGATAGGAGGTGTCTGAAAGGTTGATAGATGTTCAATCAGTGGTTAAGGCAGGAGAGTCCAAGGATGTGCAATCTTGAATTGGCTACACTTGTGTGTCAGCTGCAAGTGGAGAGTCCTTAGATGGGTGGGTTGTGGATCCATCTAAGGAGGTCCAGGATAAGTTTGGCTGCTGAGTTCTGAATTACTTGGAGACATTTCTGAGATGTGATGAGATTACCATGTTTAGTGCATTGCCGTAGTCCAGGCAGCTTGTGATGAAGGCCTGAGTGACAAAATTCGTCTAGTAGCAACCAGAAGCCACTTGAAGATTTTCCAAAGCATTCAAAGGGTAAGGAAGCAGGTGGAAGAGACTGTGTTGATCTGTTTTCCCTTGTTGAATTTTCATTCAATGATGATTCCCAGGTTTCTGGCATGGGTGGGTGTGGGTGGGGATTCCTAGGTCGGCAGACCACCAGGAGACATCCCAGGGTAAGGTCGAATTTCAGAATAGCAGGACCTCAGTTTTGTCGGTGTTGAGTTGGAGGCAGTTGTTCTTCATCCAGTCGACAATGTAGTTCATGAAGAAGTGAATGTTGGCCTTTGCCGTCAATGGCTCTTTGAATAGTGAGAGGATTAGTTGAGAAAGATGCATCTGTTGGAGATGTGGAAATTAATGTATCAATGGACACCTTCCTGCACATAAACAATCATTCTGAAATGATGTTTTGGTACTTCAATGTGTGCTGCATTTTGCAACTTCCTGCACATAAACAATCGACTCCCTCAATGCAGACACCGTTGAGCTATGGAGCAAGGATGCCTTTGTTGGCTCAGGCAGCCTAATTTAGTGCTGGTGCAGGGAGAAACACAGGGCTGCACAGTATTTCTGTAAATACAGTGCATCCCGGCATTTCAAAAGTGCTGCAGTGTGGCACTGCTATTTGGGGTGCAGCACAGTGCTGCCCACTTTGGCTTAAATCAGGGCCTTTATCTGTTAACTCTCCATCTAAGCTCAGTGTCACCATTTATAACTTTTGAAAAGTGGGGATTCAGTGGGAGAATTTTCATTTTTTCTTCGTTGACAGTGCAACTAAATATCTAAGCATAGGTCTTTATTGTGTCAAGGATAGCGGGGATGGCTGTAGTTGCATTTTGTGAAAAATAACACATTGTCTGTGTATGCTACAATGTTTTGAGGAGCAGCTGCAAAGTGGATTCCTGCAATACAGTTATTTGCCCTTAGACTTATAACAGGTGATTCTATAGTGAATAGAAAAAGTGAGGAAGAGAGGGGACATACTTGCCCCGTGGCTTGTTGGAAGTGAAAGTTTTTTTTAAGTTGGCTATTAATATTTACTCTAGCGATGGATTGGCATATAAAGAGAGTGCTGTTTTCTTAAAGTTAGAGCCCAGGTTAAAGGCATTCAATATGGCTTGTAGGAAGCTCCATGGAATCTTGTCAAATGCCTTTTTCTGCATCTAATTTTATGTCACATGCTGGGGAGTCAATGGTGTTTGCTTTTTCTATGCAGTGTGTTGGAAATTGCCCTCTATGCAGGGTCACCACAAACCTCTTGACTTCACCCCTGTTAGAAATGGGGTTTTTAGTTGGCAGTCTGGTTACCCTCTGTCCAAGTAAAAGCCCTCACTCTAGTCAGGGTAAGTCACACACTATCCAAGATTATCCTGTGCCCACCCTCTGGTAGCTTGGCACGAGCAGTCAGACTTAACTTAGAAGGCAATGTGTAAAGTATTTGTGCAATAAATCATACAATACCACCATATAGCACCACAGAAATACACCACACAGTGTTTAGAAAAATATATAATATTTATCAGGATAATTGTAGGTCAAAAAGAATAAAGTTGCAATGGAAAATTGTAGAAATATCACAGGGAAGTGATATAAAGGTCTTAAGTCTTTAGAATGTAACAAAAGTCTCTTGCAAGCACAAGTACCTGGTTAGGAGTGGAAAAATCTCCTCAGAGGGCCACAAGAGAAGAGGTGCGTGGAAAAAGGGTGTGTGCGTCGATTTCTCCCCAGCACACACGGACTTGCGTCGTTATTTTCCACGCGGGGAAGTCGGGCGTCGTTTTCCGGCACGTGGACAGTCTCTTTCTGTGGATCGCGGGGATTACCAGATGTCCCGGGTCTGTGCATGGATTCTCCTGCTTGTTCTCCGGCTGTGCGTCGATCTGCGGGGCTGCGCGCCGAATTTACGAACTCACGGCAGGCGTCGCGTCGATTTCTCCTCTAGACTTCGATCTGCGGGGCTGCGCGTTGAAATTACGATCTCACGGCAGGCGTCGCGTCGATTTCTCCTCTAGAGGTCGGGCGGCGTTGACCTTGCGAGGCCGTGCGTCGGATCTTCGATCGTCCCAAGAGCGTCGCGTCGATCAGCGTCGGTGTGCGGCGTTTTTCTCGCCGCGAAACAAGCTGTGCGTCGAAATTTTCGCCGCACGAAGCGTCCAAGTAAAAGAGAGAAGTCTTTTTGGCCCTGAGACTTCAAGGAACAGGAGGCAAGCTCTATCCAAGCCCTTGGAGAGCACTTTCACAGCCAGACAAGAGTTCAGCAAGGCAGCAGGGCAACAGCAAGGCAGCAGTCCTTTGTAGAAAGCAGACAGGTGAGTCCTTTGAGCAGCCAGGCAGTTCTTCTTGGCAGGATGTAGTTTCTGGTTCAGGTTTCTTCTCCAGCAAGTGTCTGATGAGGTAGGGCAGAGGCCCTGTTTTATACCCAAATGTGCCTTTGAAGTGGGGGAGACTTCAAAGAGTGGCTAAGAAGTGCACCAGGTCCCATTTCAGTTTACTCCTGTCTGCCAGGGTCCCAGTAGGGGGTGTGGCAGTCCTTTGTGTGAGAGCAGGCCCTCCACCCTCCCAGCCCAGGAAGACCCATTCAAAATGCAGATGTATGCAAGTGAGGCTGAGTACCCTGTGTTTGGGGTGTGTCTGAGTGAATGCACAAGGAGCTGTCAACCAAGCCCAGCCAGACGTGGATTGTAAGGCACAGAAGGATTTAAGTGCAAAGAAATGCTCACTTTCTAAAAGTGGCATTTCTAGAATAGTAATATGAAATCCGACTTCACCAGTCAGTAGGACTTTGTATTACCACTCTGGCCATACTAAATATGACCTCCCTGCTCCTTTCAGATCAGCAGCTGCCACTTCAACAGTGTATGAGGGCAGCCCTAATGTTAGCCTATGAAGGGAGCAGGCCTCTCAGAAGTGTGAAAACGAATTTAGGAGTTTTACACTACCAGGACATATAACTACACAGGTACATGTCCTGCCTTTTACCTACACAGCACCCTGCCCTAGGGGTTACCTAGGGCACACCTTAAGGGTGACTTATATGTAGAAAAAGGGGATTTCTAGGCTTGGCAAGTACTTTTAAATGCCAAGTCGAGGTGGCAGTGAAACTGCACACACAGGCCTTGCAATGGCAGGCCTGAGACAAGGAAAAAGGGGCTACTTAAGTGGGTGGCACAACCAGTGCTGCAGGCCCACTAGTAGCATTTAATTTACCAGCCCTATGGACATAAAGTGCACCTTATTAGGGACTTATAAGTAAATTAATAGTCCAATCAGGTATGATTCCAGGTTACCATGTTTTAAGGGAGAGAGCATATGCACTTTAGCACTGGTTAGCAGTGGTAAAGTGCGCAGAGTCTATAAACCAGCAAAAACAGTGTCCAAAAAAATGGAGGGAGGCAGGCAAAAAGTTAGGGGTGACTGCCCTAAGGCTGTCAGGTCTAACATGTGTCCCCCCCAGCTGAAAGTGGGGAGAGCTACCCGACCTCCTGGGAGCTCTCATCGCTAAGGCGGAAGTACCTGGAGAGACCATCAGCATTGGCGTGGTCAACCCCTGGGCGATGTTCCACCGTAAAGTCCATCCCCTGTAGGGAAATGGACCACCTCAAGAGTTTTGGATTTTCACCCCTCATCTGCATGAGCCATCTGAGGGGCCTGTGCTCTGTCTGAACCCGGAAGTGAGTCCCAAACAGGTAGGGTCTTAGCTTCTTCAGTGCCCAGACCACAGCAAACGCTTCTCGTTCAATAGCACTCCACCTCTGTTCCCGTGGTAATAGCCTTCTGCTAATAAAGACTACTGGTTGATCTCTGCCCTCCTCATTCAGCTGTGCTAGGACTGCCCCTATGCCATGCTCGGAAGCGTCTGTCTGCACAATAAATTCCTGGGAGTAGTCAGGGGCCATGAGTACGGGGGCCGTGCACATGGCTTCCTTCAAGGCGTCAAAGGCTTTCTGACAAGCCTCTGTCCAATTCACCAACCTAGGTTGCTTCTTGGAAGTGAGTTCTGTCAAGGGTGTTACAATGGTACCATAGCCCTTGACAAATCGGCGGTATTATCCTGTGAGGCCTAGAAAGGCTCTCACCTCCGTCTGTGTTCGGGGTGGTTGCCAGGCCTTGATAGTTTCAATCTTGGCCTGGAGTGGCTGCACCTTGCCACCACCCACTAGGTGTCCTAAGTACACCACGGAACCCTGCCCAATCTGGCACTTACTGGCCTTGATGGTCAGGCCTGCCTGTTGCAGGGCCTGAAGCACCTCCTTGAGGTGAAGCAGGTGTTCCTCCCAGCTGGAACTGTAGACAGCTATGTCATCCAGGTAGGCTGCACAGAAGGCATCCTTGCCAGCTAGGACCCCGTTAACCAACCGTTGGAAGGTAGCGGGGGCATTTTTCAACCCAAACGGCATCACCCGGAACTGGTAATGGCCATCCGGGGTTGAAAATGCGGATCTTTCCTTGGCCCCCTCAGTTAGGCCGATCTGCCAGTACCCTGAAGTAAGATCAAACGTACTCAGGAACTTGGCAGCGCCTAGCCTGTCCACGAGCTCATCAGCTCGGGGGATGGGGTGAGCATCAGTCCGGGTGACTGAGTTGAGACCCCGGTAGTCCACACAGAACTGGAGTTCTGGCTTCGCACCTGGGGCAGTAGCCTTAGGGACCAATACCACTGGGCTGGCCCAGGGACTACTGGATTTCTCAATGACCCCTAGGGTCAACATCTTGGAGACCTCCTCCTTGATGCTGGCCTTCACCTTATCCGACAACCTGTAAATTTTGTTTTTCACAGGGAGACTGTCACCGGTGTCAATATCATGAACACAGAGGTGGGTCAGCCCAGGAGTAAGGGAGAACAGGGGGGAGAACTGCTCCAACAGCTCATAACAGTCTCCTTTCTGATTTAGAGTCAGGGAGTCAGACAGAATGACCCCGCTTACTGACCCATCACCTTCTTGGGCAGAGAGGAGGTCGGGGAGAGGTTCACTCTCCTCTTCCGTTCCTTCATCTGTGACCAGAAGCATGTTGATCTCCGACCTCTCAAAATGAGCTTTTAGTCGGTTCACATGGAGCACCCTTAGGGGATTCCTAGGGGTTTTGAGGTCCACTAGGTAAGTGGCCTCCCCTTTCCACTCCTTTATTTCAAATGGGCCAGACCAGCGGTCCTGGAGAGCTCTGGGCTCTACTGGCTCCATTACCCACACTTTGTCTCCAGGTTGAAACTCTACCAGGGTGGCCTTCTGGTCATACCATTGTTTCATCACCTCTTGACTGGCCTCAAGGTTATCTTGGGCTTCTTTCCAGAAGCGGGTCATCTGGTTGCGGAGGGCCAACATATAGCTGACCACATCCTGAGGGGGTGTCTTTGGAGCTTTCTCCAATCCCTCCTGGACAATGCTTAAGGGTCCCCTGACAGGGTACCTATAGAGAAGTTCAAAGGGACTGAACCCTACCCCTCTCTGGGGGACCTCTCTGTAAGCAAAGAGAAGGCATGGTAAGAGGACGTCCCACTTACGCCTCATGGCCTCAGGGAGGCCACCAATCATGCCTTTCAGGGTCTTTTTGAATCTCTCCACAAGACCATTCGACTGGGGGTGATAGGGTGTGGTGAACTTGTAAGTTACACCACACGCATCCCACAGAGACTTCATGTATGCAGACATGAAGTTAGTGCCTCTGTCAGACACTATTTCCTTGGGGAATCCCACACGGGTAAATATCCCCATCAGGGTTCTGGCCACCACCGGTGCAGTTACTGTCCTCAGAGGGATTGCCTCTGGGTAACGGGTGGCATGGTCCACCAAAACCAGGATGAACCTGTTGCCTAAGGCAGTTTTGGGGTCCAAGGGACCAACAATGTCGATGCCCACCCTTTCAAAGGGGGTGCCAACGACCGGAAGTGGAATCAGGGGGGTTTTAACCCTTTTTCCTGCTTTACCACTGGCCTGGCAGGTAGGACAGGATCTGCAGAACTTGTCTGAGTGTGTCCTCATTTTGGGCCAATAAAAGTGGGTGACAAGCCTGTTAAAGGTCTTGCCCTGCCCCAAATGTCCTGCCAGGGGAATGTCGTGAGCCAGACCCAGTAGGAAGGTTCGGTAACATTGGGGGACCACCAGCACACGTGCTGCCCCAAAGCCCGGAACCTTAGGCTCACTGTAGAGGAGATCATTCTCCCAATATAGGTGGTGATCGCCAGAGGCGTCGCCGGCTGCCTGGTTTGAGGCTTGTTTCCTCAAACCTTCTAGAGTGGGACATTCTTTCTGCGCCTTGCAGAATTCCTCCCTGGTGGGTCCACCCTCAACTTGCCAGCCAGCAAGCTCAGGTAAGTCACCTAGGGCGGCAATGTCTTCCCCAGTTGGCTCGGAAGCCTCCTCCTCAGGAGCCCCGTCAGCCACTGTGGGAACAGCTGGGGCCGGTTTCCCGCACCCCTGGTCCCTCCTCCTGGCAGCTCTCTGGGCCATCGTTCCAGGCTCCAGATGCCCTTGACTTCCCTCTCGGTCAGCCATGGACCGTGTGGTCATGCAGACCCACTAAGGTAACCCTAACATCTCCAGGTGAGACCTGAGCTCCACTTCTTTCCAAGCAGTGTGCTCAAGGTCATTGCCTAACAGACAATCTACAGGCATGGCAGGACTCACAGCTACTTTCAGAGTACCAGAGACCCCCCCCCACTCAAAGGGAACCAGAGCCACTGGTAGGTGACTCTCGCGATTGTCAGCGACTCTGACCTGGTGGAATGTATTAGGTACTATCTGCTCTGCTGACACCAGCTGACTCTTGATAGTAGTCATACTGGCTCCTGTGTCACGCAGAGCCTCCACCCTCTGCCCATCAATGGTGACCCACTGCCGGTACTTGGAAGTATTTCTGGGCATGTGGGCCTTGGGCACCATTTCTCCTTCTCCCAGGGACACTAGGGAAATCTCTACCTGCTCCCCAAAGCTAGTTGGGTCCATCGCCCCCCGAGTGCTACACTAGTCAACCCAGGTGCCTGTCCGGTAGTGGACGGTGCCCTCTTGGGGCACTGTGGATCGCCTTTGTAGTGACCATATTGGTAACACTCCATGCATTTGGGGCTAGATTTTCCTGACCTGTCAAATGTCCCTGGCTTTTTCCCAAATTTGGAAAAGGAAGGGTTGCCACCCCCTCCCTGGGAATTCTTTTGGGGGCCTTTAGAGAGTTCCTTATCTGTAAGTTTATCTCCCCCCTCTTTCTTCTGTTGGGAACCCTGACCACCTTTGTGGGAGTCCCCCCCAGGTACCTTTTTGGACACTCTGGTGCTAACCCAGAGGTCCGCCTCCTCAGCAAGCTTCCTGGGATCAGTCAGCTTACTATCCACTAGGTGCTGGCGCAAATCTGTATAAGTAACATTAAGCATATGCTCTCTCAGGATCAAGTCATATAAACTTTTATAATCTGCTACTTTGTTGCCCCGCACCCATCCATTCAGTGCCTTACTAGAGAAATCAAAGAAATCTACCCATGTTTGTGTGGTTTGTTTGGTGCTGTCCCTGAACCTCTGACGGTATCCCTCAGGGGTCAGCCCAAACTTGGCAAGTAAAGTGGCTTTCTGGAGTGGGTAAGTGTTTTGATCCGGTGGATCCAATGTGAGAAGTGTGTCCCTCCCCAATGGCGGCACATAACCCCACATAGCTACCCCCCATTGCCCTTCAGGAACCTCATGAGCCCTTAGTGCAACTTCATAAGCAGCTAACCATTTATCTATGTCATCTCCCACCACAAAACTGGGCACCACATTTTTGGGTATACGAACCTTCTTTTCTCCAGCAGGTCCTGTCTGTATGCTGCCACCATTATTGCTGGATTCAGACTGTCTTGCCTTGATCTCCAGCTCCTTGAGACTCAGTTCATGAGCCAACAATAGTTTCTTTTCAGCCAAAGCTCTTTCAGCTTCCACTTGTTTGGCTGCTCTTTCAGCTTCTGCTTGTTTGGCTGCCCTTTCAGCTTCTGCTTGAATTTGTTTGGCTGTTCTTTCAGCTTCCATCTGTTTGGCTGCTCTTTCAGCCTCAGCTTGTTTGGCTTCTCTTTCTGCCCTCCTCTCCTCCTGTTGCGCCTCAATTTTCAGTTTTGCCATTTGCAATTGGAACTCCCTTTCCTCTCTCCTTTCCTCTGCGGTCAGGCTTTGCATGGAGACACTGCACCCTGGTCTGGAATGGTGCACAATTGCAGTGGTAACTCCATCCATAGATAGTGAAAATCCTTCTGAGGGGCCATCTTCTGGCTCCCCTTCCTCATCATCCTCTAAATGGGCTTCTGCCCAGGCCCTCAGCGCCACTTGAAAGTCCTCCTTTCTGGAGGCCCCTTGGGTGGGTACCCTTAATGCCCTGCAGAATCCTCTTAGTTGTTTGACCGTGTATGTATCCAACTGGACTAGGTCAAAGTCCCAGTATGGGGTGTGGCAGTCCTTTGTGTGAGAGCAGGCCCTCCACCCTCCCAGCCCAGGAAGACCCATTCAAAATGCAGATGTATGCAAGTGAGGCTGAGTACCCTGTGTTTGGGGTGTGTCTGAGTGAATGCACAAGGAGCTGTCAACCAAGCCCAGCCAGACGTGGATTGTAAGGCACAGAAGGATTTAAGTGCAAAGAAATGCTCACTTTCTAAAAGTGGCATTTCTAGAATAGTAATATTAAATCCGACTTCACCAGTCAGTAGGACTTTGTATTACCACTCTGGCCATACTAAATATGACCTCCCTGCTCCTTTCAGATCAGCAGCTGCCACTTCAACAGTGTATGAGGGCAGCCCTAATGTTAGCCTATGAAGGGAGCAGGCCTCTCAGTAGTGTGAAAACGAATTTAGGAGTTTTACACTACCAGGACATATAACTACACAGGTACATGTCCTGCCTTTTACCTACACAGCACCCTGCCCTAGGGGTTACCTAGGGCACACCTTAAGGGTGACTTATATGTAGAAAAAGGGGAGTTCTAGGCTTGGCAAGTACTTTTAAATGAGAAGTCGAGGTGGCAGTGAAACTGCACACACAGGCCTTGCAATGGCAGGCCTGAGACAAGGAAAAAGGGGCTACTTAAGTGGGTGGCACAACCAGTGCTGCAGGCCCACTAGTAGCATTTAATTTACCAGCCCTATGCACATAAAGTGCACCTTATTAGGGACTTATAAGTAAATTAATAGTCCAATCAGGTATGATTCCAGGTTACCATGTTTTAAGGGAGAGAGCATATGCACTTTAGCACTGGTTAGCAGTGGAAAAGTGCGCAGAGTCTATAAACCAGCAAAAACAGTGTCCAAAAAAATGGAGGGAGGCAGGCAAAAAGTTAGGGGTGACTACCCTAAGGCTGTCAGGTCTAACAACCCCCTACTTTTGTTGGATTTGTACTTTTTTGGCCTCAGGACACTGTGCACTTTACCACTGCTAACCAGTGCTAGGTTGCTTGTGCTCTCTCCCTACAACATGGTTTGATTGACAAATATCTGATGGGCAAATTCAGTTTATTGTATGTCCCTTGTAAAGTGGTATATCATATTCCCAGGGCCTGTCACTTAAATGCTACCAGTGGGCTTGCAGCACTTATTGTGCCCCCAATGTAAGCAGCACATTAAAACATGCCCCAGGCTTGCCATTGCGGCCTGAAGGCAGTGTCCCACTGCCATGTTGACTTGGCATTTAAAACCCATGGCCAAGCCCTAAACATCCCGTGTATCACATATGTTACGCCTAAGACAGGCCCTATGTAGCCCATAGGGCATGGTACTGTGTAATTAAAAGATTGGATATGCATGCTTAAGTTTTAAATGTTATAGTACCGAAAAACTCACAAATTTGTTTTGAACTAATGTGAGGCCTATGCCTCACATGGGATGACATTGGAATTCTTTATTACATTTAATAACTTGTTATTCCTAAATGAGAGGAGGAGATATGCTTGGAACCTATGAATTTGTAACGATAAACCCTCTTTAATGGTAAAGTCAAGTCCATGATTACAAGTTTGAAATGTTGCTTTTAGAAAGTTATCATGTTCCTGCCTTTAGGCCTCTGTGCCTTCAGCCTGCTTTAGGTCACATGACTGAGTGTAGCGGGCAGTTAGGAGTTTGTGAATTCCTTCCAGACAGTCACACAATAGTGGGATTATCTGGGTGTGAATGTCCTTTCTGCTGGCAGGATTGGGGGTGGACCTAAGCAGAGCCCCACTTGCATTTGAGTAGGCTGTGCCTTGCCACCACACAATAGGCCTAATTACCCTGTATTATCTGTGCAGTCCGTTTGGAGCCAGGATAGGGGAGGTAGGAAACTTCTAGAACCTCAAAGGACCTTTCCTTAAGCTTCTCCAACTTTCTAAGAGCAGGGAACCAGGGTATACAAATTGGGCTCTGAGATGCATTCTTCAGTTCACTACTGGACCTGCAGAAGGACTCTCAGAGTACTGCCTGCTGCTCTGACATGCTGTGCACTCTCCCAGACTTCTGCTGTGCCTGAAAGCACTGCTTTGCTGCCTGGAGCCTGCCTTGGACTTTTGAGGCCAGCCCTGATGTTGAGCCCTGCATCTACATGTACACAAGGACCACTGAAGTGACTCCAAGGGCATGTTTGCTTGCCTCCTTTTCAGAGCCACAGGAACATAACTGGCTCCCACCATCTTGAACCAACACCCGGACCCATCCTGAGTGAGTCCTGAACCCCCAAATAGTCTCTATCCACTCCTGGACCCTTGATTGTGGTGAAAAAGGTGATCAGATACCTTATCTTTTAGGTGACATTTTTGAACTTTAAACATTAAAGATTTATAACTCCAGTTCTACTGCTTGGATTTTTTTGTCATTTTGGTGTCAAATGATTTATTAAAATGTACTCTAAACTTCTAAATTAGTTTGGAATTTTTCATTTGTGAGTTTTCAATTTATTAATGTTTGTGTGCTGCATAAATACTTTACACATTGACTGACGCCTGACTGCCTTTTATGCCAAGCTACCCGGGGTTAAGCACAGGTTAATATAGACACTTTTTGTTGTTCACCCGGCAAGGGATTGCGGCTGTTGCTTGACCAGAGCTCATACCCCAGTCAACCAACAACCTAATTTCTCACAGTGTAGGTAAAGATTCCAATGTTATCTGAACTTAATCTTACTCTTATAAAGCTGGTCTGCAAAGGATGGATAGTTGAGTGAAAGACTTGTTCCAGTCTGTCAGCAAGGATTTTCACAAATATTTCACAAACAAAGTTGATTAAAGATATCAGTCTGTAGTTTTTTGGTAGGGAGTGATCTTTACTCTTCTTAGGAATAACAATAATAGTTGCTTCAGTTGCCTGAGAAAAAGGTCCGTTAGTGCAGGAGCTCCACCGCACCACTAGCTGTAGAGCCTAATAATAGTACAATAATGCCATGACTACATCATCCATGTTAGTGCGGTGATTCCAGAGACCGAAGGCCACCTGCTGGTACATTGAGAACTTTATGGAGGATTTGTTGGGCTGAAGTAATCACTCCAGGACACAATGCCTGACTTCAAGATGGTGACTTCAGAGCTTCTTCACAACAACCTAGATTCTCTCATCACCCATCTCTAAACCCCTATTGAATTCGTACATCTGACTTGATCCTCATAGGTAGGTCAACTGGAGCTTTACAGCCATACCCCACCCCCCAGCTGTTTCTCACACAATATGCACCATGATCTGCCTGACAATATAAGGGCACCTCTGCTCTATTCACTGGGATGACAGCTTGCAGCCACTCTCTGATAAAGCATTATCTCCTGTGACTTAAAGAGCTCTGCTTATCTGCTGAGAGACAGGGTGAACACCCTTACACTTGAGGCTGCTACTGAGTCCTTGGAATTTTGGAAATGATACTGAGAGGCATTGTGATCTATTGAATCTCTTAGATACCTAGAGGCACCTGTGTCTGTTAATCACCTAAATTTCATCAGCTAGTGGGAACTCCTGTTCTTTCATCAAACTGAATACAACACTGCTCAATATTACTTTAAGGGAGCTAAGGATTCATTTTGATGCATAGAAACCCATTTGTTTAGACCCCGGAACATTGTAACACAAAACGTACAACAAAGAAGTACAGCCAGCTACACTCCCAGATTTCCTCTGTACCCTGACTACTCTGCAGTTTTGGGATATCTACAGAAGATCACTCCTTACCCTGATTACTGCCACTATTACAATACTACAATAATACGATACCTAGAGTTTCACTGTACTTCCAGTAGTTAACTTGCAGAGTAAGCAAGAACCCTTTATCGAGACACCTCTTCGGACTGTCAGGAAATAAAACACATGATCTGAAAGAAACAAACATGTCCACCTACTCCTAACTCACCAATCAAAGGCAAAACTGACTTGAATATAACCCTTGACCTTCTTATGTTAAAATTGGAGTCTCTTCATGATCTTGCACAATCCACTAAATCCAGTAGAATCTTCATGCAAAGTGATCTTCCTTGCATCAAAACAGACATTCAAGCCCTGGTGGGGTGGATGACAGAAGCATAATCACTCATAAGTGCTCTCCAGGACCACAAGGTCACTGTCATGGAGTTTTTTCCAGGGAGGCCACCTGGGCTTCTGTTTATCCCTAAGAAATTGGCCAAACCAGGGAGGACTATTCAAACGGTCTTTATTTGAATTGCCAAACAGAATCCTATTCAGTACATATATATATATATATATATATCACAGAGTTTCATATATACATATATGAAACTCTGTAAGTCTAATCCTTCTCTTCTTCTCCTCCTCCTCGTGTTACAGTTTCTTTTGTTCTTTTCTTCCCTTAGGTCGTCAGGCTGTTACCAGAATCCAGCCCTCAGGTAGCCAGCTAGAGGAGGGGAGAAACAAGAACAACAAGCCATTGTCAGGTAGGTGTTTTTAACTTGTTTTTGTTCTTTTATTTTTATTTGCATGCAAATAGGGGGAGGGGGTGTGCAGGAGTCCCTCTGTGAAGTACAACTATTTACACGTGCTAAGTGCTGCCCATGTGCCAAAGGAAAATGGGGGTGGGGAAAGTCACTGGTCCTCTGTGGTTTGGTTGTGGGTTTTCTTCCTTTTATTTTTCCCTTTTTCTTAGGGTTGAATAATTAGGTGTCCCAGGGCTTCCCGTCACTTTTCTGCCTGCCCTATTGTTTCCTGTTCCGTTCCGGCCGTCCCCACCAGTTTTAGTAGCAGCAAGAGCTGACCGTGCAAGCCATCAGAGGCTCACTTTTCTGCATCTCCTGAGCCTCTCTGCTGCTCATCGGATCTTGTTCTCTGGTCCAGGCCTGGTTTTCCATGGTCCTGTCTCCACTGGGTCTTTGCTCGTTTTCTCCTTTGGTCGTCCATCTTCTTCCTCTCCAAGGTTTCTTCCTTCTTTCCGCACCAGGGGTTTATTGATCCTGGTGACATCTGCACGCTTCTCCTTGCATTCTGACATTATTCTCTTTAAAGTCTCCCTGGGGGACTCAAACATCGGCCTGTGCTTCCTTCTTGGAGGTGACCTATCACGTTTGCTCTCCAGGAGTCTGCAAGATGCCTTGATAAATAGTCTGCGTTGGTCAATAAGGAGCCAGGGATATGTCATACCTGAAACATAAAAGGTTGGAGGGATAAGAACCACCTAAGAACCCTTGTGTTAGTATTGTTATGATGATGTTAAAGTGGCAAGATCAGTGAGAAGCAAAAAAGATCTACCTAGCAGGTAATATAGTAGTGCCTCAACAGCCCATTTTATAGCTAGACTTTCCTTTTCCGGGGGGGTGGTAGTGTTTCTTCCTTGGTAATAGTTTTCTGCTAATGTATACAATAGGGTGAGGGTGTCCTTCCTCATTGTCCTGTGAAAGGACAGCCCCTAATACTTGGTCAGAGGCATCTGTCTGCAGTGTAAAAGATTTGTTGAAGTTGGAATGCTGTAACCTAGGTTTAGTAGCCAAGAGCTCCTTATGTATCTGATAGCTGTGATATTAATTTTCCATTAATTAGGTTATCTTGTTTGGTCGGTTCTTCTCTAAAATGTCTGTCAACGGTAGGGCCTGGGTGGAATAGCATGGTATGAATCATCTATATTAACCCAATATCCCCAAAAAGGCCTGTATGTCGAGTTTGCTTTGAGAGACAGGTATTTGTCTAATTGCTTCAACTTTATCCATTTGGGGTTTTATCTGTCCTCTCTCAATGACATAGCAAAGATAATTGATGAAACTCTTGGCTATGTTACACTTTTCTGAATTTGCGGTGAACCCTGGCTCTTGTAATGCTTGTAGAACCTTGGATAGTTGTTCCAAATATTGGTCGCAGGTGCGACTATATATAACAATGTCATCAAGATAAGCTGCTGCGTATTCCTTATGAGGTCTCAAAATTATGTCCATTAGACTTTGAAAGGTAGCGGGTGCTCCACAAAGACCGAAAGGCAACACTGTGAACTAATACAGTCTGGAAGGGGTGGAGAGTGCTGTCTTCTCATTATCAGATGGATTCAGAGGTATCTGCCAGTAACCTTTAGTTAGGTCTAGGGTGGTTGGATAGCGGGCCTGGCCTAATTGTTCAATTAGTTCATCTACCCGGGGCATGGGATAAGTATCAAAATGAGACAAAATGAGGCATTGAATAGGCGAAAGTCAATGCAAAATTTAATACTTCCACTTGGTTTTGGAACAAAAACTACTGGGGAACACCAAGGACTGTTGGATGGTTCTATAATATCTTCCTCTAGCATGTCCCTTACTTCTTTTTCTACCAAATGTCGTCTGGCTTCGGGAAGTCGATAGGGTTTCTGTCTTACAATTTTTCCTTCCTCAGTTCTGATTTGGTGTTGAATGAAACTCATTTTTGCAGGTATTTTTGAAAATAGTCTCACAAATACAGCCATTATTTGAGTTCTTTGTTCTTTGGTTAACTCTGAGCTAGGAGAGGGTTTAATTTCCTTATCTTCTTCTGATGAAGGGAGTAGAGGTATTTCTAGGGGTTTTGTTTTCGTAATGAGTAGAGTCTCATTATTCTTAGGGGTTAGAGTAGCATCCGCCTCCCAAGTTTTGAACAAATTAACATGATACATCTGACTTTTCCCTGGGGTTTCTGGGACTTCTATCCTATATGGCCCTGGGGTCCTTTTTTCATAACTCTATATGGTCTCTGCCATTTGGCCAGAAGCTTGTTGTCGGTTGTAGGTAAGAGGACCTGGGCCTTACTGTCTATTGGTAGGTCTCTTAGTTTTTTCCTGATGTCATATCGTCTCTTTTGTCTTTCCTGACTGTCTTCTAAATGGGACCTTACATCCTCCCATACTGTGTGGAGGTTTTCTTTTATTTCTCGGGTATAGGTTAATATGTCCGGGACTCTTCTTCCTTCTCTTCCCACTGTTCAGAGGCCATGTCCACCAGTGTCCTTGGTTGCCTCCTGAAAAGTAGTTCAAATTGACTATGGCCCTCATTCTGACCTTGGCGGGCGGCCGAGGCCGCCCGCCAAAGTCCCGCCGTCAGGTTACCGTTCCGCGGTCGAAAGACCGCGGCGGTAATTCTGACTTTCCCGCTGGGCTGGCGGGCGGTCGCCTTCAGACCGCCCGCCCGCCAGCCCAGCGGGAAAGAGGCTTCCACGATGAAGCCAGCTCGGAATCGAGCCGGCGGAGTGGAAGCTGTGTGACGGGTGCAGTTGCACCCGTCGCGTATTTCACTGTCTGCACAGCAGACAGTGAAATACATGTAGGGGCCCTCTTACGGGGGCCCCTGCAATGCCCATGCCAGTGGCATGGGCACTGCAGGGGCCCCCAGGGGCCCCGCCACCCCCCCTACCGCCATCCAGATCCCGGCGGTCGGACCGCCGGGATCTGGATGGCGGTAGGGGGGGTCGGAATCCCCTCGGCGGCGCAGCAAGCTGCGCCGCCTTGGAGGATTCAATGGGGCGGCGGTACACTGGCGGGAGAAGCCGCGGTCGGAATCCCCATTGGAGCACCGCCGGCCTGTCGGCGGTGCTCCCGCGGTCCTCCGCCCTGGCGGTCTTTGACCGCCAGGGTCAGAATGACCGCCTATGTCTAGTAAACACCTGTACATGCGTCCTAATTGCATACAATATGAGGGGTAACTTTTTTGTCCCAGTCTCTCCCTGTGTCTGTTATGGTTGTTCTTAACAGTGTTTTGATTGTTTCGTTATACCTCTTTACCAGCCCGTCAGTTTGAGGATGATAAACAGATAAGTAATTGCTTCTCTCCTAGTAACTAACAGACTTCTGCCATCAAGCGTGATATGAATGGGTTTCTTGATCAATAAGAATTTCTCTAGGAAAACCCACCCTACAAAAAAAAAAAAACAATCAGGTCCTGGGCAATTCTCTTGGTAGTCATACTAATGAGTGGTATGGCTTCAGGGTACCTAGTAGCAAAATCTACAGAGACCAATATAATTGGTACCCTTTAGACGAAGCTACCAGTGGACAACTACGTCCATCCCTACTTGGGAAAAATGGGTTTCAATGATGGGTAAAGGGAACAGTGGAGCCTGTGGCTCATTACTGGAATTAACCAGTTGCTATTTAGGACATGCCCAACAGTGTCTCCTGATATCGCCAAATACACATGGCCAATAGAAATGGTGGAGTAAGTATTACTCTGTCTTATCTCTACCAAAGTGACCCCTCCCACCTGACCATGTGCCAAATGTTATACCTGTTCCAGGTACATTCAGGAAATGACCAACTGCATTTTCAGGGACCCCTGCTTTTGAACACTCCTATATAATAACCCTATTTTAACAAGAAAGTAAGGACCCACCTGTCCTGTAGGGTTAAAGACAGCCGAAGTCCAAGCATGCTTAAGGGTAGGATCATCCCTCTGGCATACTCTGAATTCCCCTGAACTAGACAGTACTATTTATTCTTTGGGGGAAGAAACCGATTCATCTATTGTTCTGTTCAGTTGATATTCTACTGCAGTGGTTCCCAACCTGTGGGCCGGGGACCCCTGGGGGTCCGCAAAGCCTCCTCAGGGAGTCCTCGACTGCTTAGAAAATTTAATACTATTAGGTTCCAACTATCAGTAATGACTCAGCGGGGGTCCCCAGATTCCAATAATGATTCAGTGGGGGTCCCGGGGGTCCAGTATTGATAAAATGGGGGTCCACAGAAGTCAAAAGGTTGGGAACCACTGTTCTACTGTGTGGGTCCTTTTTTGGCTTTTGGTCAGTTGTTCCTTGTCTTTAGCAGGCTCTATCTCATTCCTGGAAAAAGGGGCATCTCTCAACCATGACTTCATGGGATTCTGTGTGATCGTAGTTTCCAACAGGGTTTGTAAAGCGTTATAATAAGTTCCTATAATAATGTCTTCTACTAGGTCGGAATCCCTTCAGCACCGATCTTTTCCTTCCATCCCCTCCAATTTATGGTTACCTCCATTACGGGATATACCTTGCTGCCCCTGTGTACACAACTGATGACCACTGTCTCTTCTCTTATCCATTGATCCCTAGCAACCAGTTTTTCATTAACTGTGCTCTGACTACACCCTAGATCTATTAGTGCTTGTCTGGTTATTTGGTTTATGGTTACCGTTGCCACATACCGAGGGGTTTGTCCTCCAGGTAAACAAGACTCTTCTCTGGCCAGGCCTATTTCCATTGGTTCACGTGGTGGATGTTTATGGGGACAATTCCGAGCTATGTGTCCCCACTCAGCACAATTGTAACATTGAGGAGTTTGGATGGGTCCTTAATTGGGAAGCATCAAGTAAGTGGATTCTCTATGGGGAACCCTGTAACGGTCTTTGGGTTTGTAGAAGGATGTAAAACCTTTTGGACCTGCGTTATCCCTCTCCCCTGGGTCACCCTGAAGTCTGGGGCTCTGTGAAACGCGCATGATAATTCAATAGCCGAAGATACTGTAATATCGAGATGTTGTTTTATCCAGTTCTGTGTGTTTACTGGTAGTGTGTCTAAATACTGTTCCAATAATATGGCCTGTAAGAGTTCCTCTTTTGAGCTCTCAGTGTGGTTCAACCATTTATATCCCTCGTCCTGTGCTCTGTAAAAGAGAGCCCGGGGATCCTCCAAAGGGGTCCACTTAGTTCTATGGAAATGGAGTTGATAACTTTCCTTATCAAACCCTACCCTCTCTAGTATAGCTTTCTTTAGATCCCCATACGGTGTCACCCCGCCTGGATTGATGGCTTGGTAAGCTGGCGGTAGTGTTCCGGTAAGAAGTGGGGCTATATACTGTCCCCAGCGTTCCTGTGGCCAATTGGCCGAAGTGAAAACCCTCTCATAATTGGTAAAAAATGCATCTGGTTCTTCTTCCTCCTGGTATATTTGTAGGACTGAGCTTGGTACCATCAGGTGAAGCCTAGTGGTAGCAATAGTTTCTGTAAGTTTCTGTATGGCCGTTTCATGTACCAGCTGATTATTTGCTATTATGGTTGCTTGGTTTTTTCAGCACATCTGTAATGTTTCTCTATCTGAGTGAGCCTCCTTGACTTGTTCCTCCCATATGAGCTGAAGATTCTGTTGTCCTTTGGCTAATTGGGCAATCATGTCTGCGAGAGTAGGTTTCACCACCATGGTCCCTTACCCTATGTGAAAAATGCTTCTAAAGATCCCACTTCTGACACCACTGTCATAGGGTTTTCCTAGGGAGGTCACAGGGGCTTCTGTTTATCCTTAAGAAATTGGCCAAACCAGGGAAGACTATTCAAACGGTCTTTATGTGAATTCCCAAACAGAATCCTATTCAGTCTATATATAGTCGAATATATATATCTCTGTAAGTCTAATCTTTCTCTTCTTCTTCTCCTACTCATGGTGTTAGTTTATTTTGTTCTTTTATCCCCTTAGGTCGTCAGGATGTTACCGGTATCCAGCCCTCTGGTAGCCAGCGAGAGGAGGGGAGAAACAAGAACAACAAACAGTTGCAGGTAAGTGTTTAAAACTTTTTTTTCTTCTTTTCTTTATTTTATTTATATTTGCATGCAAATAGGGGAGGGGATTTATGAAGCATAACTATTTACACATGCTAAGCGCTGCCCATGTGCCAAAGCAAAATGGAGGGGTAGGAAGTCATTGGCCCTCTGTGGTTTTATTGTGGGTTGTCTTTCTTTTATTTTTCTCTTTTCCTTTTATTGTGAGTTTCACCATGCTTAAGGTTGAATAATTAGGTGCCTAGGGCTTCCCGTCACTTTTCTCTATGGTTGTGGCTCTCTGCGTGCTTGGGGTTGAATAATTAGGTGCTCCAGGGCTTACCATCACTTTTCTCCCTGCCCTCTCCCCTCCTGTTCACTCCTGACAGTCCCCACCAGTTTTAGTAGTGGTGAGAGCTGACTGCATAAGCGGTCACGTACCTGGTGTAGCCACATCCCTCCAGGGACATGGCTGGCTTCTCCACATCTCCCGAGCCTCTCCGCTGCTCCTCAGATCTCATTTTCTGGTCCAAGGCTGGTTTTCCATGGTCCCGTCTCCACTGGGTCTTTGCTCATTTTCTCCTTTGTTCGTCCGTCTTCTTCCTCTCCAGGGTTTCTTCCTTCCCCCCGCATTGGGGGTTTATTGATCCTGATGACGTCTGCATGCTCCTCCTTGTGTGCTGACATTATTCTCTTTGGAGTCCCCCTGGGGGGCTTAAACATTGGCCTGTTATTCCTTCGTGGTAGTGACCTCTCACAGTCACCTTTTCAGACTATTTGGAGGGACTGAATATCATACCCCCTCCTGCAGCTCTTTTATGCAAAAGTTGATTCCTCAAGTACTAGCCATTGACTTTTGCCTTGAATTTGAAATGACAAGAGCAAATAGAGTTCCCACCTTCATGCAAAAGAATATCAAACATCCTAGAGCACTTGTATTCAGACAGAACTGGTAAACTTCTTGCCTCCTTTTTAAAACAAATTCAATCTGTTTACAATATTACCTCAATCACAAACAAACATGGTATCCCTTCCACAAAATAGGATGAGATAATATCATCCCTTCAGGAATACTACGTACAACTGTTCTCAAAAAGCAACTTCGCCATGTATAAAGCTTACTCAAGATACATAAAAGATCTCCAAATTCCCCAAATAGACAATCACCAAGTCAACCACTAAATGAACCAATATCTCACCGGGAAATTGAAAAAGCCATCAAACCTATGAAACTGTGTATCACAGCCTACCTGCCAGCTTTAATAGGACATGGAGACTAGCACCAGCACTTCTAGTCCCGCTAAAGTCCTTGTTTGATCACTTTGCACAGGTAGTTGCAGTTCATGGCACTGCCTCTGGGGCAACTATTATTGATTTTAAATTATTTTTATAGTTAATTTTAATGTGTATACAGGAAAGCAGGTACAAAATTATTTTTACCGAATGTTAGATAACAGCAAAAATACATTAGTAGATAAAAATAAAAATACACTGGGTAAAATAAGGTATAGGGGTGATTTGCTGCACACTAATGTGGTACAACACTTTATTTAAAACTGAATAAATCCATACTTCCATTCATGTTCTTGCACATAATGAAGTAGATTATACCAATGTAAGCAACTACACATTTGAAATAGTATTCCAGGAACATGTATTATCTGTCTACCTAATATCCATGGTTCATTTATGGGTGTGGGAACATGTAAGTGTGTTCAAACTGTTAGGAATTAGAGCAGACCAAAGATAATGTACAACCCGATGACACAGATTAAGCAATGGATAATCCTTCAAAAGGAAACAAGGGGTGAGGGTATTTCTTTATTCAGTTATTTGGTTATACAATTTAAAAAAAAATGTATATAAAAAGTGCTCACTGCACGCCATTTTGTTTTATCGGGAAACGTCCCTGAGGCTGAAATCGGGGCTGCAAATGATATGAGGGGGTCAGGACAGAGGTTTCCTGACCGTAGGGGCATGATGTGAATGTTAGTAATGAATAAATAATTTGTACAAATTATGTAAAAAGTACTTTTTGATGTTTTCAACCCACAAATTCACACAGGGGCCATGCTGAGCCCCGTGGATGAATCCGCAGATGACTCTCTCACACCCGCTCTCACACCAAGACATATCCTGTTACACCCACTGTCACACTGAGACAGACACTGTCACACCCACTTGGATACCAACAGAGACACTCTTGCACCCACTCTCACACCAAGACATATGTGTCACACCCAATCTCACACCCAGACACTCTCACACCCAGTCTCACTCCAAGACAGACTTTCTCACACCCAGTTGGACACCAACAAAAACACTCTCAGACTCACTCTCACACCAAGACGTACACTGTGACACCCACTCTCACACCCAGACACTCCCATTCCCACTCTCACACCAGAGATAGACACTTTCACACCCACGTGGACACCAAAAGAGAAACTCTTACACCCACTCTCACACCAAGACATGCCTTGTCACACCTACTCTCACACCCAGACAGACATTCTCACACCCACTCTCACACAAAGACAAACAGTCTGACACCCACTCTCACACTCAGACAGACACTCTCATACCCAGTCTCACTTCAGGCTAGAGACTCTGACATCCATTTGGACACGAACAGAGACACTCTCACACCCTCTCTCACTCCAAGACATACCCTGTCATACCCAGACAGACACTATCCCACCCAGTCTCATTCCAAGACAGAGACTCTCATACCCATTTGGACACCAACAGAAACACTCTCACACCAAAACATACTCTGTCACATCGACTCTCACACCCAGACAGACACTCTTGCACACATTAACACACCCAGGTACACACTGATACATACTTTGACACAGCCAAACACACACTGATGTATACACTGACACTTTTGGGCACTCAGTGAAGCATACACTGACACACCCAGACACACACTGGTACATACACTGACATGCACAGGTACACAGTGATGCATCCACTAGCTCACTCACACAGTTACTGATGTACACACTAACATCCCTGATACACATTAACACATACATTAACACAACAACCGTTATTTACACACCAAACACCAGATACACAAAAATATAAAAGAATAATAAAGAGTAAAACACTTTCTATGATTCAGTGGTGGTTCTAAGATGAACAGTTTTTTTTAACTTGTTTTGTTGAAAACCTTTTTAAATATGTTACAAAAATATATATTTTTTTTTTTAGAAAAACCTGAATACAAAACATTTGCATTTTGTAAGCACAACAGTGCTGTGAAAAACTTGTCTAAAACAATAAACTGTCAAAAATAATTAGCAATGGTGCTTCTTCACCTGGGGAAAAATGATTAACATCTTTAGCTTTGGAGATGACAAGATTGTTGCACATGGTGCAGGATGTTACCATTTGGCCTAAATTAGAGCATGTGGCTTCCATAGTGATGGTTGCAGGAGGGACATTGCCAGATGAAGATGAGCCAGACTCACCAGGTAAACCTTCGCTCTGCCTTATCATTTAGACATATGTCTGTTCATGAATTGTGCGCACACACTTGCTCATGCTAGATTAGTATACTTTTCAATGTGACATAAGACAATCCCTTGCCACACAAGTTGCATTTAACAATTTGGGTTGTAACTTTCTTCTCTCCCCTAGGGATGTTAAAAAAATTTGCCAACCTCGCTCTCCTTTTGGGGAACTGAAGGGGTATGTTTTCCTCCTCTTCATGTTCACCATAAAACCTTCCGCAGGTAGTGAGGCACTACTGCCTTTAACCATAATAAAGTATTTTTTGAGGATCTCCAAAAATGACCTTCTACTCACAACAGCCAGAGAAATTGGGGAGTGGTGCTACTCAAAACTATGGGGGTCATTCTGACCCCGGCGGTCTGAGACCGCCGGGGCCAGGGTCGGCGGTAGCACCGCCGACAGACCGGCGGTGCCCCGCAGGGCATTCTGACTGCGGCGGTTCGGCCGCGGTCAGATGCGGGAAACCGGCGGTCTCCCGCCGGTTTCCCGCTGCCCTGCAGAATCCTCCATGGCAGCGGAGCGCGCTCTGCCGCCATGGGGATTCTGACACCCCCTACCGCCATCCTGTTCCTGGCGGGTCTCCCGCCAGGAACAGGATGGCGGTAGGGGGTGCCGCGGGGCCCCAGGGGGCCCCTGCAGTGCCCATGCCAATGGCATGGGCACTGCAGGGGCCCCCGTAAGAGGGCCCCACAAAGTATTTCAGTGTCTGCTGTGCAGACACTGAAATACGCGACGGGTGCCACTGCACCCGTTGCACCTTCCCACTAGGCCGGCTCAATTCTGAGCCGGCGTCCTCGTGGGAAGGTTGATTTGCCCTGGGCTGGCGGGCGGCCTTTTGGCGGCCGCCCGCCAGCCCAGGGCAAATCCCAAAATACCCTCAGCGGTCTTTCGACCGCGGAGCGGTATTTTGGTGGGGGAACTTTGGCGGGCGGCCTCCGCCGCCCACCGAAGTTAGAATCACCCCTATGTGTCACATAGCAGAATATCCTTGCAACATTCTCCGGAATCGCGGTTCCCTTTGAGAATCCGCAGATCCAGTATACATGTAAAATCACATATTTAAAAGTAAAATAACTATATGATAACTTATATATACTTATATATAGGTGCACCCTAATTCCAATATTAAAAACAGATGCCTGTATATACTCAAATAAAACTTATAAAATATATAGTGGAATCTTCCATTCCGGAGCAGCAGATCCATCCTGATCACATGATGAGAGAAAACCATAGAAAGCAACCCACCATCTTTTTAGGCACTGTGGACCCGGATCAGCAGATCTGGATACACTTAAAAAATAATAATAAAGAAAATATACCTACACTCAATTTATTGATAGTTATTAGATACAGACAGCAACTATGTATGCTGTATTATCACACATGGGGCAGATTTAAGAACCCCTAGCGCCTTCTTGCATCACATTAGCATAATTTTTTTAATGCTAATGTGGCCCAACAAGGCCAAAATTGCAGCGCCAAATTTACAAAGTAGCGCACTGCATGCACTGTGCCACTTGGTAACCCTTTGCGCTACCTTATGCCTATGCCAGACGTAATATATGCAAAGAGGATGTTCCCCCATTAGGGAGCTGAATAAATGGTGCAAAGAAATCTAAAAGATTTCTTTGAGTCATTCTTTGGCACTTTTAACGCCTGCTCATAGCAAGCGTTAAAAGGAGGCACGCCCATGATTATGATGGGCCTCAATAGGTTTTGTAGGATTGGCATAACAAATTTTGACACTGCTTTTGCAAAGCTCTGAGCTAGTGTCAAAAATGTTGACACTAGTTCCCTTTGTACCACCATGGTGCGCCGCACCTTAGAAATGGCACACACATGGTGGTGTTAGTGGGGAGTTGAGGGGTGCAGGAAAATTGGCGCTTCACTGGGTGCAGCACCCCTTTTCTTAAATCTGGCCCATAGTTAGCAACTCATACAGCCACTCTCTTATAGAGTAAACACCTGTTATTACCTACTTAGTGATTAAAACAATTGACCATTTCACCATGGTTGAGCCTAGTAGTGATAAGCATTAATGTGCAGCTTTGCTGACACATTTACTTTTAAGTAGTTAACCTTTTCAATAAGACTTATACTTTTATTTTAATACATAAAACTTGCCCGTGTACAATATTACACACAGATTCACAGCACATTACTCAGTGATTAAAAGGTAAACATTGACCCACTGAGTTTAACTCAGTTATACCTCCACTTCTAGACTAGAGTAGTATAGCCAGGTATGAATGAACTGTGCTACCTATACTGCAATCTCTATAAACAAATAATATAGTACTCATAGATCACATAACACAAAAAATACTAAATTAACACATCCACAAAACAGCTATGTATAGTATAGTATGATACCAAGTCAGTAAATTCATCACTACATCATTCGTGCACTCAGTCACCTATACATGCACTCACACATTAAGGTTATATATATATTTTTTAACATCTTATTAATATAAACACTTTGCAAGCACCCTAAAAAACTGAAAACATGATTTAAAAAACAGAACCTTACAGGGATGTTACAGTTAGTAAATAACGTTTCAAAAACTAAAGGTTACAAGGACATTATAGATAAGAAATGGCATTATAAAAACCATTGATATTCACAAAAAAAACAAAAGGTTACAGGGACATTATAGGAAATAGAATAAAATAAACTAAGAAATTCACTCAAAAAATCTAACGTGGTGCCATAATTCACCCAATAAATCAAAGTGGCTCAAGGTCTGATCCAGCCAACTTTAGGCTGATAGCTCTCCTCAACAGTGAGGCTAAGTTTTATGCCAGTCATCTTCGATCTTGGGCTGAGTCAAAGGGCCTGATTCCTATTTCCCAAACAGTGTTTTCTGCTGCATCAGGCACATCTACGGTCTTACTAGCCCTGTCTATTTTGATGGATAAGGCAAACTTGTCAGGCTCTGTGTTGTATTGCTGTTTTGTTGACTTTAATGCAGCATTGGATTGGGTTCCCAGGAGCTCCCTGTAGGTTAAACCACGTAATTGGGGAATTTCATCTGTGCTCCTGGGAGCCATCATAGAATTTCACACAGACACCTGGGTCCATACTAAATTAGGAGAAACCACTCAGTTTCCAAGAAAATTCTCTCCTTTTGTGCTTGCTCCTCTGCTTTTTAATCTGTTTATTGCAGATTTGTCACCTGCTAATGACGCCGTTAACTCTCACATCCCCCCTTAAGATCAGTGGACTATGGTTTATCCATTTGCTATATGCTGATGATTTGGCCATGTTTGGCTATACCAGGGTTGCTTAACCAACTTGCACTTTATGCAGCTATGAACTATTTGGAAGTAAATTTGCTCAAAACTAAAGTGGTCTCCTTTGACAAGTAAACTCAGCTGGGAATCAGCTGGTATTATAAGAGCAGTAAACTCATTTCAGATTTGTCTTATAAATATTGAGGTGTGCACTTCAACAATAGGGGTAGGTTTGTCAGGCACAGGAAGGAGATTGGCGTTAAAGCTGTAGCTCTGCAGGTGGCCTTCTGTAAGTTATTCAGAACTTAGAGGGGGCCTAGCCTGCTCCCCTTAATGCAAGTTATGAGAGCTAAGCTCATTCCCTCACTGTCCTATGGTCAGGAAGTTATGTTGGGCATGGGTTCATGTCTGTTAAACAGGTTGGTCATTAAGATCTACAAGTGGGTTTTTCATTTACCTCAATCTGCATCTCCTGCACAGGCTTGGTTGGAATTTAGTCTTTTAGACCAGCGGGCAGTAGGTGCAGGTGCCTTTCCGAAACCTTGTCATAAGTTGCGCCAGGCCAAGGCGGGTAGTTTGGAGTCAGTCCTGTGGCTTGACATTAGTGCAACTGAGGCAAAAGGGTCCTACTACCGCTGATGAGCTTTGGGCCAACAACCCTTCTCAACCCCTTTTTAAATTGGGTATTAAAAAAAGCACTCAGTTCTGGTCTTACCACTGTGATCAAGCTTTCCTTGCTAAAAGTAAGCACGCCTGGGTGGTTATTAATTCATTTCAGGCAGGTACCCCAGCCGGCTATCTCTCCTGTTCTCATGGCATCCGTTTGAAAGAGAAATTCATGGCTTTAAGGATGGGTGAATGGGCATTTTTGAAGCATTTACCCTCATGCCAATTAGTCCCAGGGTAGGGCATCACATGCCGGGGCTGTGGCAGTGGAGAAGAATCCCTTGAACACATGGTTTGCCTGTGTCCTTCCTTGCTTCAGGAGCACAGATGCCTGCTGCGGAATAGGTGGAATGAACTGGGGGCACGCTCTTGTCAGCAAACTCTTATTATGGCTTTGGATCGTAGGAACACAATGTTGAATGTCCTGTTGATAAATTTATTAGGGCTGCTCAGGCCAGATTTCTCAGGCCAAATTATTCTGGGGCACTGTGAGCAGGGATTAACAATGTGCATAAATCATTTCTGCTCTTGCTCTGCTGGGTTTTGAATTAATTCTGTATAGCCATTGATTTTCACTGTGGGTTCTAATATCCATTGGCTGTCACCCTATGGCTGAATAACCAATGCACAGAAGACTTTAAGGGCCTTGACAATTGTTGGTTTCATGTTCACTATTTATTAGGTGGGCGTTAGGCCTGAAAGTAGGCCCGGAAGTAAATTAAATTTGAATTCTGTGCAATATAATACTTTTGCAACTGGATCTCCTCCTATTATGGGTTTTTTCTTAAATTGATGTCAATATATATAAATCGATTAAGGATTTATCATGTATTTTATGTCTGATTTTAATATCATTTTTACCGGTAGCTTGGGGTTCTCAATTGTGTTTTGCACTATTTGAATGTTGCTCACCATACACGATGATTGGTGACAAGAATTGGAACTCAATATTTGGGAATGGAGAAATTTTATTACTTCCACCAGATATAAATCCTGTTTTGGGTTATTCAGTGATGAGTAGTGTAGTAGCGAAAATGGGCCATATCCTTTTAGTTTGGAGACATCAAAGGGACATGGGGATAATATGAAATCTAAATTCCAAACAGAAAGTGTTAGTAGTGGTGAATGATGGATTCTCAGATGAGATAGTTTCTAGGTTTCCTAAAGTATTTGGAGATGATTTAGGGTTACTAAATCTTTTTTAACATTGAATTGTTCTCAAGAATGGTGCAATACCATGTTTTCTAAATTAAGGAAAGTTCCTCATAGGATGTTAGCACCACTCGAACAAGAATTAAAAAAGTTAAAAGAAAGAGGACTATATGAAGAAATTGAGTGCTCAGAGTGGTTGGCCCCCATAGTTCTAGCACCAAAGAATGGGTGTAAAGCGATTCATATGTGTGTTGACTTGAGAGGATTAATTAAACACATATGGGTTAATCGTCAACCATTACCAAATATTTGTGAAACTCTGGCTTTAATCAAAGATGCTAAGTTATTCAGTGTGATAGATTTGTCTTCTGCTTACCATCAGGTTATGTTCCGTCCTGATTTTAGGTTATTACCATCATTTTTAACCCCTTTGTTGGCATTTAGACTCATCTGGATACCTTTTGGACTGGCTTTTGCAGTGTCTGGACAAAGTTTTGTTTTTCCAGGATGCTATTTTGATCTGTGGACGAAACCAATGTGAATATGATTAGATATTGTAGAAGTTGTTGGAGCGATTACAGAATGCAGACTTGGTGATAAAAAAGAAAAGTGTAAGTTTAGAGTATCCACTGTAACTTATCTGGGGTACACTATCTCAGGTGAAGGTATAAGTCCACAAATTGATTTGGCAAACAGTATTGATGAAGCTCCCAAACCATAAAACAAAGACCAAGGGCTATCATTTCTTGGTTTGGCAGAAGTTTGTTTATAACTTATCCAAAAATGTGCTAGTGTTTCTCAACCATTGAGGTTGCTGCTAAAGAATGGTGCCCAGTTAAACTGGACTGTAGATTGTGATCAGTCTTTCAACAGTATTAAATGTAGTACTGGAAAATTACCAACGTTGGGACATTTTGATTTTGTTTACTGATGCAAGGCTGAAGGGTTTGGGTGCAGTTTTAGCCCAAATGGTGAATGGTGAACTGAAGGTGGTAGCTTTTGCTTCTCATTTGTTAAAAGGTGCCAAAGAGCGTTTTTCAGTTATTGGACGAGAGCATTAGATATATATTGGGCAATTATACACTTTACGTTTTTTTATGGAGAATACCATTTGTGGTCAGATCGTATCATCAACCACTTACTCGTGTGTTCTTATGTAAGGAGATGGAGAATGTATCACCTTGGCTCAGGAGGTGGTCAGATGGATTGACCAGTTATAATTTTACAGCTGAGTAGATACCTGGAGCAGGGAATGCAATGGCATATTGTCTCTCTAGACAGCCGATCAACCAGAGTTTAGATGTGTGTGAAAAAGTAGCTGTAGATTGGGTATGTGAATCAGCCCTGGAGGAAAGTGAGTGTGATAGTGCAATTTCAAATGACTTAGAATTATCTACATCATCCCCCTGGGTGCCCTGGATGAGCTGGTCTTGCCCTCGGCTACAGTGCCATGTCCCGAAGATGAGACCAGCTCGTCCTGCACCTGGCTCACGGGTGGCGAGCTAGTGCTCCACCCCTGGGCCTCCCAACCACATGCCCCATCAGTGATGGAAGGGGAATCACTTTCCCGTCCACCCCGAACCCCGTCCCCCCCAATGATGTCTGATGACGTCAGCGCACAATTACGTGCTGACCTCACCAGAGGTCAACAACCATTGCGCTGGAAGCTCAGCTTCCAGCACGATCAGAAGAGAAATGCGACCGGGAGGTGGGGCAGACAGAGGCATGAAAGGAAAATCTTTTCCTTTCATGCCTCTGTGAGCATTTCTGCAGCCCGATTACTAGACACCAGGGGAATAACGGGAGCGGCCCCTTGGGCAAGGGTCTCTCCTTATGGGGGCAATTTGTTTTAAGGCATTTTCTGTCCCCCCGAGGGCAGATCAGACTACTGTAATTAGGCTGATCTGCCCCCAGGAGGGGCAGAAACCATTAGATGCCAGGGATTGTTTTCTTTTTTTTTTTTTCACAGGGGGGGAGTGACCCATTAGGCAAGGGTCGCTCCCCTGGGGCGGCAAATTATTTTTAGGCCATTTATGCCCCCCTTGGGGGCAGATCTATCTATTTTTAGTAGGCCAATCTGCCCCTAAGAGGGCAGAAACCACTAGACACCAAGGATTTTTTTGACAATTTCACTAAAGGGGAAGGGTCGCTCCAATGAGGGCCAAATTTACTTTAGGCCATTTCTGCCCCCCTTGTGGGCAGATCAGATTATTTTCTTTGGCCAGTCTGACCCCAAGGAGAGCAGAAACCACTAGACACCAGAAAACAAATTTGTGCCATTTTCACGCAAGGGAAGCAACACCTCAGACAAGGGTCGCTCCCCTGGGGGCCACATTTATTTTAGGCCATTTCTGCCCCCCTTGAGGGCAGATTGCCTATTTTATTTAGGCTGATCTATCCCCAAGGGGGGCTGAAACCACTAGGCACGAAGGATTTTTTTTTAAATCTGTTTTTACAGATGGGGACCGACCCCTTAGGCAAGGGTCGCTCCCCCGGGGGGCAAATTTATTTTAGGTGATTTCTGCCCACTTTGGGGGCAGATCAGCCTATTTCTATTAGGCTGATCTGCCCCTGGGGGGAAGAAACCACTTAGGTAGCAGGGATTGGTGTGTGTGTGTTGTTTGGGGAGGCAGCCCCTTGGGCAAAGGTAGCTTCCCATGGGGGCACATTACAGTTGGCCATTTCTGTCCCCCTTGGGGGCAGATCGGCCTAATTTTGGAAGGGCGGCAGAAAGCCCAGCCGAGATCAGGAAATATATATATTTTTTTTAAGAGAGGGTGGGGGTATGGCCATACCCCCACCACAAATAAATGGGGACAAAGTTGCCCTGCCCACTGGTGGGCAGATGGGACAATTACCCCTGATTCACTCCCCAAGGGGCAGAAAACCTACAAGATGCCAGGGAATTAAAAAAAGAATTGTGGGGTGGTGACTATCAACCATCTTATCCCATGGCAAGCAAAAGGACATTTGATTTTTTGGGTTTTGGTTTTGGCCATGAGAGCTTGTCTGACTCTCAAATGTTTGGGTTTGGTAGGTTTTCCTATATGGCTGGTGAGCCCAGGACCCCCCAATGCAAAAATAGGTACTTTTGTATTTGATAAGTTTGATGTGTCCTCATAGTGTTTTGGGGCATTTCCTGCTGCGGGCACTAGGCCTACCCACACAAGTGAGGTACCATTTTTATCAGGAGACTTGGGGGAACGCTGGGTGGAAGGAAATTTGTGGCTCCTCTCAGATTCCAGAACTTTCTGTCACCGAAATGTGTGGAAAAAGTGTTTTTTTGCCAAACTTTGAGGTTTGCAAAGAATTCTGGGTAACAGAACCTGATGAGAACCCCACAAGTCACCCCATCTTGAATTCCCCTAGGTGTCTAGTTTTCAAAAGTGCACATGTTTGGTTACTTTCCCTGGGTGTCGGCTGAGCTAGAGGCCAAACTCCACAGCTAGGCACTTTCTAAAAACACGCCAGCTTTCAATGTAAAAATGTGATGTGTCCATGTTGCATTTCCTGTCGCGGGCATTAGGCCTACCCACGCAAGTGAGGTACTATTTTTATCAGGAGACTTAGGGGAACACAGATTAGCAGATCAAGTTTTATTGCTTCTTGTCCTTCTCTACATTTTGTACTTCCAAATGTAAAACAGTGTGTAAAAAAGACATCTATTTTAGAAATGCCCTGTAATTCACATGCTAGTATGGGCACCCTCGAATTCAGAGATGTGCAAATAGCCACTGTTCTCAACACATTATCTTGTGCCCATTTTGGAAATACAAAGGTTTCCTTGATATCTATTTTTTCATTCTTTATATTTCACTAAATGAATTGCTGTATACCAGGTGTACAATGAAAACCTATTGCAAGGTGCAGCTCCTTCATTTACTCTGGGTACCTAGGGTTCTTAATGAACCTACAAACTCTATATATCCACACAACCAGAAGAGTCCAGCAGAGATAACAATATAATACTTTTGGAAATCGGACATCACAGGAAAAAGTTACAGAATAAAATGTGGACAGAAACGTTTTTTATTTACCTTAATTTCAATATTTTTTTATTTCAGCTGTTATTTTCTGTAGGAAAACCTTGTAAAATCTATACAAGTAGAATTCAGAATTTTGTCTACTTTTCAGAAATGTTTAGCTTTCAAGCATCCAGTATTGGTTTCACACAGTTTTTTGTCATCTGGAAGGAGGCTAAAAGCACAAAATTTGTAAATATGGGGTATGTGCCAGTAAAATGCCAAAATTGTGTTGAAAAATTTGATTTTCTGATTCAGGTCTGCCTGTTCCTGAAAGCTGGGATTTTTTTGGTAGTCTACAAAGTAAGAAGAATTATAAAATGTAGGACTATCAAATATGTCCCTAGGAATATATAATTTTTTAACCACCACGTTGTGTGCCCTGAGGAAGGTGAGTGACCCCCGAGAGGTCGTAATTCACCAAAATGTACGTCGGCACTGGCCTATACATCAAGGACATTGCTTTGGATTTACCTGACACAGCCACATAGCCTAGTAGGCAGCAATCAAAAGACTTGTATAGACATTTAAGTTGTAAGACTCCAAAGAATCTTTCACAATAGATGAGATTATAAAAATCAAATATTGGAATATTTTGTAATAATGTTTATCCTTCATTCTTGAGAAAGACTGTTTATTTTGATATTATCTATCTGGCTCTGTGGGGGATAATCCCTTGCTGTTATTGATTAGTTTGTCCTTTTTGCATGCATATATATTTTTTAGGATCTGTGTGCATGCACTAGAGTGATTGTGTATACTGTTTTTTATTCATTTATTTTTCCTAGGGAGGACTAGCCACTTTAGTATCATTTGAGTCGATTAGTAATAAAGTTACTTTGGTGATCATCCAAATAAAAAATATATATCTGAATAATTAAAAAGTATGAAATGTGTTGCTTACATTATATTGTGGATGATCTTTTGAATTTGTGTTGTCTTTTTTGTGTGTAAGTTAGGGATTCCGACTCTAGGAAACCTTTTTTGATTCAGTAATTTTTGCCTTTTTATTGTTTAGAGGGATCTCATGTGCTAATGTTTCACACCGTTTTTTGTCTCCTGGAAGAATGCTAAAAGCACAAAAATAGTAAAAATGGGGTATGTCCCAGTAAAATGCCAAAATTGTTTTGAAAAATGTGATTTTCTGATTCAGGTCTGTCTGTTCCTGAAAGCTGGGAAGACCCTTTGTTGATGCCATTTTTAGGGAAAAAAACACAAGCCTTCTTCTGCAGCCCTTTTTCCCATTTAAAAAACAAAAACAAAATGTTTGCTGTATTTTGGCTTCTTTCTTTGTCTCCTCCAGAGAAACCCACAAACTCTGGGTACCTCTAGAATCCCTAGGATGATGGAAAAAAAGGATGCTAATTTGGAATGGGTAGCTTATGTGGAAAAAAGTTATTAGGGCCTAAGCGCGAACTTCTCCAAATAGCAAAAAGAAAAGGCCTGGCAGCTGAGGGGGAAAGGGCCTGGCAGCGAAGGGGTTAAAGGGACTCATTGTAAATGGTTGGCAAAATAAGAACGATATACCTACTAATGTGGAAGGATTTCTTTTTGTAAAAGACAACCTTAGCATTGGTGATGGGAGAGTAATAAGGTCCCTCCTGATGTTTTGAGACAGAAGTTAATTAACTTGGCTCGTGAAGGACATTTAGGGAGAAATTTGACCAAGGCTTGTTTGCGTGACTGGTACTGGTTGCCAAAAATGGATCAAGAAGTTAAAATGTTGGTAAAGGATTGTTGAATTTTCGCGAATAATTACAAAGGAAAGAAAACTCACACAGTTCCTCTGTCACCTGTTAAGGTTCCAGTGGAGCCATGGACTAAGCTAAGTCTAGATATAGAAGAGACATTTGATTTTCTAGGCACTGATGAACAATATGTTATGCTGCTGGTAGACTATACATCTAAGTCAGTGGTCATGAAGTGTGCGGCTACAGTAAACACAGGAATAGTAATCAAATTCTTAGAAGAATAATTTTCTATGGAGGGTGTTCCGAAAACTCTTATAACTGATAACAGGGCAGAGTGTGTATCCCAGGAAATGAAAAAGATTCTAAAGATTTGTCAATAACCCATTTCAAGACAGCCCTCTATTCACCTCAAGCCAATGGTTTAGCACGGTGTATGAATAAGATAATAAAGAATTGTGCACAGCTCTTGAATAAGACATCCCTAAAAGAAATGTTGAGAGAAACCTGGTAGGCACATTGTGGGGGTTATTCTAACTTTGGAGGAGTGTTAATCCGTCCCAAAAGTGACGGTAAAGTGACGGATATACCACCAGTCGTAGTACGAGTTCCATAGGATATAATGGACTCGTAATACGGCTGGTGGTAAATCCGTCACTTTTGGGACGGATTAACACCTCCTCCAAAGTTAGAATAACCCCCTGTGTCACTCCTAATAGTGTAACATCTATATCTCCATTTGTTTCTCTTAAAAGCAAGAAACCTCTTTGTAAACTCAGTCCTGTGTGGCTAAAAATAAGTAGCAAACAAAATGTGGACTTTCCAAATGAAGACCTTTTTCTGTGTATGAGGAACATCAAAATAAGTATAAAACTCACTATGATGCTTAGAATTGTTCACATGAATCAAAGTTTCAGATCGGTGACAGAGTTTTTGTGAAAATACCTAATATAATAATGTTGGAAAGTGGATTTTTGGTAAGGGCAGGGAAGTACCTACATTAGGCAATAGGACACTAACCTCCATTTAGTTCCAGTTAGGTGTCAATAAATTAAACCCAGCTCAACCCTTGGGAGCTTGGCAATGAGCGACAAGGCTTAACTTAGGAGAAAAGTGTGTAAAGCATTTAACAATCACAAAACAGTAAATAAGTAAAACACAAAATAAAATAAAAATCCAAAACCAATTTCGAAAAATTGATTATGGCTCTCATTACAGCCCTGGCGGTCAGTGATAAAGCAGTGGTAATATACCGCCAATAGGCCGGCAGTAAGAAATATGAAATTATGACCACGGCGGAAACCACTCAGACAGACAGACACTTTAACACACCGCCCGCCAGGGCGAAATCAACAGGCACCACAGCGGTAACTGCCAACAGCCAGGTGGAAGACAAAGTACTGCCCACAGTAATATGACCCACCTATCCGCCACCTTTTCCAGGCGGTACCAACAACATCAAAAGCCTGGCAGAAACACTGCACAGAAGGGAAACGACTCACCTCTGGACACTCAAGGAAGAACCAAACCGCCATGGAGTCCGAGTTGCAGGTCTTCCCCATGCTCTTCTACCTTCTGCTCCACTTCGAACACCAGCGAAGACGACCACGGTGAGTACTGCCGCCTAGCACACGGGGGGAGGAAAAAGAGAGTGACACACACACGCAACACCCCCACCCCTATAAGCAATAACATTACATATTCACCCCGTACCCCTCAGGAATAATGCAAGGACAACCAAAATAGAGTAAAAAGAGTGTAATAAGATAAATATATTAGTATTACGTGCATCCAAATAAAAAAGTATATACATATTTACAATGCAAGGGATACTGCCCAGTCCTCAATGTCCGTGGGCCACAGGGCCACATCACAAAGTCCAAGGCCCAACCTTACTCCTGCAACAACACAGAGAGAACACTTCAGGGGCATCAGGTTGAAAATAGACAGGTACCTCAGGGAGACAGGGAATGGGGGGGCACCTCAGCCAGAAGATGGTACATCGCCACTGGTCCTGAAGGGGGCAACATGCCCATCACTCTGTCCTGGGGAGTGCAAGGCCACAGTCTCTCAAGTGGGTGACTTGCCCACTGCTTGGTCCTGAGGAGTGCAAAGCCACAGTCTCTCAAGTGGGTGACTTGCCCACATGCTCTGGAGGGGGCAACGTGCCCTGTGCTTGGTCCTGGGGAGTGCAAGGCCACAGTCTCTCAAGTGGGTGACTTACCCACTGCCTCTGGAGGGGGCAACATGCCCTGTGCCTGGTCCTGGGGAGTGCAAGGCCACAGTTTCTCAAGTGGGTGACTTGCCCACTGCCTCTGAAGGGGGCATTGTGCCCAGTTATCTTCATCTTGGGAAGGATGCAATGAGGCATGGCTTCTCCACTGGTTCTGGAGGGGGCATTGTGCCCAGTGTGCTTCAACCTGGGAAGGATGCGGTGAGTGGATGGCATCTCCACTGGTTCTGGAGGGGGCATTGTGCACAGTGTGCTTCATCCTGGGAAGGATGCGGTGAGTGGATGGCTTCTTCCACTGGTTCTGGAGGGGGCATTGTGCCCAGTGTGCTTCATCCTGGGAAGCATGCGGTGAGTGGATGACTTCTTCCACTGGTTCTGGAGGGGGCATTGTGCCCTGTAATGCAGATCTTGGGGAGTGCAAGGTCACAGTCTCTCACCTGGGTGTCAGACCCACAGGATTTGGAGGGGCCAGGCCGCACAACATCCCATGGATGCAGGACTACACACTGTCCGCTGGTGGTGATGGCTGCTCAGTGATGGCAGTGGCGGTGCTGGTGTAGGTGCTGGCAATGGTGGGGGAGGCTCCAGGCCTTCCCCTGCAGGCTCGGATGGCTGCCCACTAGGGCTGCTGCTGCTGGCAGTGGTGCTGGTGGCGGGCTGGTGGCGATGCTGTCAGTGGTGGGGGGAGGCTCCAGCCCTTCCCCTGCAGTCTTGGACGGCTGCACACTCGGGCTGCTGCTGCTGCTGGCAGTGGTGCTGGTGGCGGTGCTGGCAGTGGTTGGGGGAGGCTCCAGCCCATTCTCTGCAGCCTCGGATGGCTGACCCACCATGGTTGGTGGTGGGGCTCCGACCGAGTCCCAGCACCAGGCCTCTTGTCCTTTTTGCCTGCTGGTGCAAGCCCCTTGCCCTTCCTGCCAGCAGCGTGGGATGGCTCCTTGCTCCTCTTGGCAGCAGCTGGGGATTGCTCCTTGCCCTTTTTTTTACCAGCTGGGGGTGCCTCCTTGCCATTCTTTGCAGCAGCTGGGGGTGACTCCTTGCCCTTCTTTGCAGCAGCTGGAGCTGCCTCCTTTGCCTTCCTTACAGCACTTGGTGCCTGGGATCCTCTCCCACCTGGTGTAGCTGTGCACAGTACTGTGCCCCTGGACTGGGTGGCTGAGGTGCTTGCCTGGGTTCTGACCACCCTGCCCTGACGTGAGGGACGGGTGGGGGAGGGCTAGGGAAGAGGTCAAAGGTGGAGAGGAAAAGCTTCTTAGGGACATTGGGACGGGAAGAGGGAGATGGTCTGGGAGTGGAAGTTGAGGGAGTGGTTGTAGGAGGTGTCTGCTGTGTTTGGGTGCAGGTGCATGGGCTGGATGCTGTTGTGAGGTAGATGGCTGTTGGGTGTCTGAGTGCTTGCGTTTGTGTACTTTAGGAGGGGGAGACATACGCAGTGGGAGAAGACACAGGGGATGTGTGCATGGATGTGGGGGTGGTGACTGCTAGTAAGGGGCGTGTGCTGATAGGTGTGCTGGTGACGGGGTTAGTGGATGAGGATGTAGTGCATGCAGGTGTGAGTGCAAATGCAACTGGGAGGGAGGTGGGCAACGAGGAGGAGGGGGCCACAGTGGAGGCAGTGGATGTTGGTATGTCTGCATCTAGATGGTGTTTGTGTGAGTGCCTGTGGGATGAAGTGTGGTGCTTGTATTTGCCATGTCCACTGTTGTGTGTTGTCCTGGGTGAATGCTCATCTGCCTGTGTGCTTGGAATAGGTTGGGGTTGAGGGGAATGGGATTGGGTAGAAGAAGTTGGAGGGGGAGGCTAGAAACAGGGACAATGGCTGCCATCAGAGAGGAGGCCACAGCCTGGATTGATCTCTGTTGGGCCGCCATGCCAGTGTGAATGCCCTCCAGGAATGCATTTGTCTGTTGCAATTGGGCTGCCAGCCCCTGGATGGTATTCACAGTGGTTGACTGCCCAACAGAGATGGATCGCAGGAGGTCAATAGCCTCCTCACTCAGGGCAGCAGGGCTAACTGGGGCAGGGCCTGAGAATGCTGGGGCGAAGGAGATGTCCACCCTCCTGGGTGAGCGGGCACAGGAAACACGCTGAGGGGCTGCTGGGAGGGTGGTGCTGGTACGGGGTGGAGGCTGTCCCTGTAGCTGGGGTGGCCACAGAGGTGTCCGCCACCACCAGGGAGCTTCCATCGGAGGAGGAATCCGTGTCAGTACAGTCCCCTCTGGTCTCCGCTGTGGTGCTCCCCTTGCCCTCTGTCCCACTGGTGACCTCACCATCATTGGATTCGGCCTCCTGGGCCCTGTGGGATGCAGCTCCCTCCATCGCCGGTGCCTCAGATCCTCCACCAGATGATGCTAATGCACATAAGGGCAGGGTGACAAAAAAAAGGGGGGGCGAGACAAAGGATACACTTGGTCAGTGGCACAAACAACACCAGCGTTGGCGTACATGACACACACACACACACACACACACACACACACACAAACACACACACACACACACACACACAGGGAACAGCCCTACACACTATGCAATGCACTACCAGTCACAATGCTAGTTATCAGCCCAGGGATAGGGACACTTACCACCACTTGCGGAATACCTGAGACCCACAGACCCCTGCCCAGTAGTGGATGCCTACCAGCTTGGTTGGAGATATTTTGCATCAGAACCCTGCCCAAATTGGGGCCTACGCTGCTATGTCAGGCATGGCCTAGGGGCACCCACAGGCACAGATCACCCACCCGGATACCACCCCACCATGCGCAAGTTGTATATTGGGGCACTGTACTCACCCCGTTGTGGCTACTGTGATGCCCCAAAGCGCCCATCCACCTCCGGATAGGCCACCGCCAGTATGTGGGCCATCAGTCGGGTCAGGGTTTGACTGGCACCCCTTCCTCATTGGGATGCCATCCCCAGCTGGGCCTCCGCCGTCTTCTGTGCTGAGCATTTCTGGTTCTCCCATGGTTTGCGACAGTGGGTGCTCTGCCTGCCGTAGACCCCCAGGTTCCGCACATCCTTGGTGATGGCCAGTGCCTTTTTATGATGGGCACTGACCTCCAGGGAAATGGACACAGGAAAAGATATTAGTCAGACCGTCCTGCCTGTTACACTCATGGCCCACCATGCCCCTTACCATCCGCATTAGCACAGACATGGCCCACCATACATGCAGCACACTGCCTAGGGCCCATCCACCAACCCCCCCACATGAGGCCTTCACACACAGCACTCCATGCATTCACGCCCCATGCATCATGGTCACGGTGTACTCACCTGTTGGTCTGGAGGCCCATACAGCATTCGGTACTGGGATAGGACCCCATCCACCAGTCTCTCCAACTCCGCTGAGGTGAAGGCAGGGGCCCTTTCCTCAGTGACATGAGCTATGGTCAGTTCCAGACACAGGTCACAGCAGCACTTGCAGTGCAGGCCCTCTCCTGTTGAAGGTCAGGTAGCAAGTGAGAGAAAGAAAGTAGCAGTCATGTGGTGGTGCATACCGTCACCGCTGGCATACATCACCATTGGCCACTGTAACCCATAGGGCCCACTGTTTCGACCGCCTTCCGCAATGGCCCACAACGTCAGCGGAATTACCTCATTTCCACCTGTCCCTCCAGGTGGACGCCATTTTGGCGGGGGGGCAGGCTATGGCTCCTAACTGGGTCACAGTACACATATGCACCATTTGGACCTGTCAAACTAAATACTGTTAAAATCATGACATGCATTGAAGTGTAGTGATTGGAAATAAGAGATACTAACCAGCTCCTCACCATTTTGCCCAATAGATTCCAACCACTGCAAATGAATAGGAGATGGAGACATACCCCCGTGTACAGACCCCTGGTGGCCATGGCAACAATGGATGACAGGCACATTATCCTCACCTATAGACTGGACAGGGCCACAATCACAGAGCTGTGTGCCCAATTGGAGCCTTACCTGATATCTGGTATCCGTCACCGCACTGGGATCCCCCTCTTGCACAAGTGCTATCAGTGCTCCATTTCCTGGCAACTGGCTCCTTCCAAGTGACAGTGGGCCTGGCAGCAGGAATGTCTCAGCCAATGTTCTCAATAGTACTGACCAAAGTGTTGTCTGCGCTGATTAAACACATGCGCAGCTACATCGTTTAACACCAGGTGGAAGATTTGGCCCCAGTGAAAGCTGACTTTTATTCAATGGGACATATTCCCAACATTATTAGGGCAATTGATGGTACACATATAGCATTTGTCGCCCCCCCCCGGCGAAATGAACAGGTGCTCAGAAATTGAAAGAGCTTTCACTCCATGAATGTGCAGATGGTGTGCCTGGCGGACCATTACATCTCACACGTCAATGCAAAATATCCTGGGTCTGTGCATGATGCCTTTATCCTGAGGAATACTCAAACAGGAGGGGTCTACCCAAATTACCCAAACAGACCTGGGTAAAATCAAACCATTGTCAATAAAGCTGGTCAATTGGTAGGAAAAAATAATATCTCTACTTCACATACAATGAGACTGTACATCTGTCATTAGTGATGCAATTTAATTGCTAATAATTCAGTCACTTATGTCATTCTCAACAGATACGATAATCTATACAATAAAAATAAAGAAATACACACATTTCTATCAACATTGAGCAAAACAAACAAAACCTATTCCACATTGCACATAAATTAGTGGTCCATTAGTATTCATAGGCTGGTAGTCCAACATTCCTCTCCCTTATTCATGAAACCATGCGGTACCCAATTATAACTCAACCGAGAATCAGGACAATATCAGGAACAAGGAATTTTTCAAACACGTCGAAGGACATACAGACGGTAAATAGGAGTAAAGATCTTATACCCATTTACAATCTATCTTCATATTTTCCGTCTCCGGCAGAAATCCAAATAATAAATAAGCGTTTATAGTTTTTACCCCTCCAAAATTCTGATCCAGTCGAAGTTATGACAGAGGTCTCAAGATTTCTGCGAAAACTTAGATTAAAATCTTTCTTTCACAACTCAAGTATAGAAACAGAAATGAATTACAGCGGTCTGAGACCTAAGTAGGTTTTCTGCCAATAGAGGAAATATATGCCAATGGAACAAAACATTTTTGAAGATGTAGTACTCAGGGAAATAGATTCTTTAAATACCCAAGAAACTTTTTTAAGGACAACTGTACCAAAACAGAAAAAGAGGCAATCCGCAGCTTGGCCAATAACAGAGATATCGTCATCAAGCCAGCCGATAAAGGCGGAGGCATAATAATATGGAGAAAGGATAAGTACCATTCAGAAGTTATGCAACAGTTAGGTAATCAAGAGCATTATCGCATTATTGAGGAGCATCCCACAAGACATTTACGATACAGAATTGAATCAATAACGAAGGAAGCCCTTGAGAACAAATGGATTTGTAAAAAGGAATATGTATTTCTCAACCAAAGCAACGGAAGAGTACAGCGCTTTTATATTTTACCCAAAATCCATAAGAACCAAGAGAATCCACCTGGTAGGCCAATAGTTTCAGCTTGCTGCTCGATATTAGAACCACTGGGCCAATATGTTGATACTTTTCTCAAACCATTTGTAGCTCTAACTCAAGCATATGTACGAGATTCAATGGATATGATCAATAAAATTGAAAAATTCCCATTTGATGAATATAATCAAATCCTTGTGACCTTTGATGTAGAGGCGCTCTACACAAATATTCCCCAAGAAGAGGCATTGGAAGTAATTAGGCAGGTACTGGATACTAGGGTTCCACCTATACATACCCCCACTGATATTTTAGTTACTCTGGCTAGTTTATGTCTCAAAAGAAATTCATTGTGTATATAAGGAAATGATGTTCTTTCAAACTAAGGGAGTAGCAATGGGGTGCAGCTTTGCACCAGAGGTAGCAAACCTAGTGATGGACTGTTTCGAGAAAAATGGGTTTATGATGACTTGAACCGTTTTAATAGAAATATAAAAAAATGGTTCAGATACGTAGATGACATATTCATGATCTGGCAAGGGGACCAGACAACCCTGACTTTATTTCATGAATGGCTAAATCAGCGTACATTAGACTTCAAGTTTACAAATCATACCAACAACAAAATAATTAACTTTCTAGACCTTTAGATTGTATCAAAAGATGGCTACCTAGAAGTCAGTTTATATAAGAAACCAACTGACCGTAACACCTTATTGCATTATTCAAGTGGCGACCCAAGAACATTGAAGGAAAACATACCATATGGCAAATTCCTTCGAATCAGAAGGAATTATAGCAACAAAGAAGATTATTTCAACAATGCGTCAGATTTGATAACTAAGCTGATTGATAGAGGGTACCCAGAAAAATTGGTTAAATCTGCATCAAAAAGGGCTTGATTTACACCTAGGGAAACCCTACTAATTCCTAAACCATGTCAGAAGGAGAATTCATTAACTTGTGTTATTACATATAGTCCCAAGGCCAATAAAATCAGGTCAATCATTGAAAGAAACTGGAGAATTTTAGGAGGACTAAACATAGAGAAACCTTTGTTTGTGTTTAAAAAAGCCCGCAATTTGCGTGAACACTGGGTGAAGGTTACACATCTGGCAGAAAATAATAAAAGAGATCACTGTTACAATTGCCACTGTTGCAAGGGCATTTTAAATGTAAAAATTGTATAGCATGCCAATTTACCAGTGAATCAAATGAAGTAATTATGAATGGCTTGATACATCGACAAACAAACTTCTCTAATTGTAATACAAACATTTTTAGATACTGTATTCAGTGCCCGTGTGAGTTAGTTTACATAGGGCAGATACCTCAACCTGTACAAACCAGGATTCTACAACACAGATCAAGAATTAAATGTGTCATCAGAAGTGCACCATTGGTGGGACATTATTGTGAAGTCAACCACAAAGTGGATGACATATGGTGGACTGTTTTAGAGGTGATTCACGGTAAAGGTGATGGAAGATCAGTCTTGGACCTCCTCAGCAGAAGGGAGGCAAGACTTATCGAAAGATTTAGTACAGCCAGACATGGATTGAATGATGAGGATGAAATGTGGGCCTTGATATAAATGGCTCAGTAATTGTGTATGTTGAAAAATTTTTGTCTGTAATATTGGACTGTTTTATGAAGAGCACTGCACTTTTTTAGTACAACAAAATGTTTGTTATCCAATGCTCCACTATGGGGGGAATATGTAAAGAGCACCGTTCATGTACAGTATGGTTTGAGAAAGATAGAACATTGGGACGTAAACTTGTAAATGGCCAATCAAGAAGTACCATTAGTAACTATACAGCAAAATGGAAGAAGGGAGAGTTTTTACAGCAACGTTTCCTATAGTACATTAGGAAAAAATATTTTAGTTAACCAAGTTTTCCTTTCAATTTTTTATATTTTTTATATAATAGTTACCATTAAAATTAAAACTGAATACAAAATTGATTCCATAGCAATAAGTCCCACTGGATTTTTTTTACAGGTAGTGGTCAAGTAGGGACTACACTATTCACATTTGGACTCCAAAATATATACAGCTAATCCGTTGTCCCAGTTATAATTGCTAAAGCATAACAACCATCACAATAAAACAATAATAAAGGGGAGGAGATAGAATTTGTAGTACCCAGTTCCTTTGGATACTCTTAATAATATCCATTTAAAGATGGCTGCCGTGAAGAGATTACTTTATTCACTCTAAGATGGCTGACACGGAAAGAAAACAGTTTAATTTCCGTGTTTCACCGTCTCCTCGGTAATACGAGGATTTGGCATTCTGGGCGGACCAAAGAGGATGATCCATATTGAGCAGACCGCACTTGCACTAAGTACTTAGATAGCAAGTATAAACTTAGCTTTTTGCACAGATTTGATGCACCGGCAAAATGATGTGCAGTATTCATCATTTTTTGGCACCTGCAGGTACAGGATCATTATGTATATATAAATCAATATACTTTGAAGATGAGATGGAATATAGATAAGCATTTTTGTGGCTCGGGTGAGTATTGTAAGAGCCATTATTTCTTCCTCGCAGCCCATGGTAATAGTTCAATACTTCCGTTATTCTTTAATAGTCACTGGCTGCCATGCACAGTTTAAGAGTCCATATTCAATTGTGAGAACGGTGTGGGATCATGGAATCTTTCTCCTAAGTCACCAATTTAAGTATATGTCATAGAGTGTTCTTTCTTTTGGTGTTTTAAAAAAAAAAACAGTTGCACCGATTTCCACGTGTTTTAAATTGTTGCACCAAATTCTTGTGCACTTGGTGACTACTTTGAGGTGAAGGGTACTATTAGAGTCTGGACTCGATAGTTTAGAGTAACAATATTGTTTGCATCTAATAGGTTTGGCTCTCTCCATTAGTCATGAAGAGGCCCATAGGTGAAAGGGGCCGAAACGCGTCGACTGCCTTTATATCAAGAGGTTGCAATGAAAAGTGAATTAGGCACCGCATGGTTTCATGAGTAAGGGAGAGGAATGTTGGACTACCAACCTATGAATACTAATGGACCCCTCAGTTATGTGCAATGTGGAATAGGTTTTGTTTGTTTTGCTCAATGTTGATAGAAATGTGTGTATTTCTTTATTTTTATTGTATAGATTATCGTATCTGTTGGGAATGACATAAGTGACTGAGGGCCAGATGTAGCAAAGGGTTTTTCCCATTCTGTGTCAACGGGAAAATGTGTTCGTACATATGGCCCTGAATTATCAGCAATTAAATTGCATCACCAATGACAGATATACAGTCTCATTGTATGTGAGGTAGAGATATTATTTTTTGCTACCAATTGACCATCGTTATTGACAAAGGTTTATCCTGTGGAATAGCAGCATCCCATATGTGATGGTTCAACTCCAGAGGCATAGGGTGTGGCTAATAGGTGAACCCTGGTTCCCATCCAGTGGGTGTTGGTGTATGGGTATGGTGTGGGCCCTAAGGGTTGGTGAGTGGCTAACAGTTGTCCCTTGATATTTGCAGGTTACTCTGGTTACCCCAACCTCTCATGGCTACTGACCCCTGCGAGGAATCCCAGGACAAGGGCAGAGGAACGTTACAGTGAGGCACATGGGTGAACAAGAAGAATTATAGAGAGGATCTTCGGCCTCCTGAAGGCCATGTTTCATTGCCTCCATCTAACAGGTGGATCCCTGTACTACTCACCCAAGAAGGTGTGCCAGATCATCGTGGCATGCTGTATTTTGCACAAACTTGTCTTACGTAGCCAGGTGCCTTTAATGCAGGCGGATGAGGCTGGAGATGGCCGTGTGGCAGCAGTGGACCCTGTGGACAGTGAAGGTGAGGAGGCAGAGGATGAGGATGAGGACAACAGAAGTGCAATCATTTGTCAATACTTCTAATGACACACAGGTAAGAAAGTGGAATTTTTGTGTTTGACATTATCACTGGCAGACTGTTTTCCCACTTCTATGGCCACTCACTGTAGCCTTTGACATCTCTATTTGCAGATATGTGTGCCCCACTATCGGTCCTGGTGTGTTGACTGCAGCCAACTACAGGTCATTCCTATGTTTAAATTTCTGTACAGTTGATTTTCAATGTTTAAACTTTGTTGAACTGATACATAGTTAAATCATTTGACATGCTTGTATTTTTTCAAATGGTGTTTATTTAAGTGCTAAGAGGTAGAAGGTGATGTGCAATGGGCTGGGGTGATGATGGAGGATAGTCCAGGGTATAGTTCCAGTCTATTTGTATCACAGGTGCATTGTCCAAGTGGGCATAGGAAGGGGAGCAATGGCAGTTCAAGGTGGACAGGGTGACAGAGTTGGACACGAGGGTGACAATCAGGAGAGTCTTCTTTCCTGGTGGGGGTCTTGGCAATAGTCTCTGGCTTCTTCCTGGATTGCAGGGAATGTTTGCGGGGTGGTCCTCCTTCTGCAGGGGGAGTGGTGCCGGTGGCTGTTGCTCCTGTGGTGGGGCCTCCTGTCCACTAGCAGCAGCGGAGGTGGAGGGCTGCTCAGCAGTTTGGCTAGTGGCAGAGGCCCGGTGGTGTGCCAATGCCTCCCACATAGTGTTGGCCATGTCTGCCAGCACCCCTACAATGGAGACCAGGGAGTTGTTGATGTCATTCAAGTCCTCCCTGATCCTCAGGTACTGTCCCACCTGCAGCCGCATGTTCTCCTGCAATTAGTCCTGTATCTGGCCCATAGTCTCCTGAGAATGGTGGTATGCTCCTAGGATCGCAGTGAGTGCCTCCTGGAGAGTCAGTTCCCTGGACCTGTCCTCCCCCTGTCGCACGGCAGTCCTCCCAGCTTCCCTGTTGTCCTGTGCCTCTGTACCCTGAACCGTGTGCCCACTGCCACTGACCCCAGGTCCCTGATCATCCTGTGTTTGTGGGGTGGCCTGGGGTCCCTGTAGTGGTGTACATACTGCTGATTGACGTTTCCTGGGGACTGAGGTATGTGCCCACTGGGTGGGTGCTGTGGTGGTGTTTCCTGAGAGGAGAGGCTCTGTGGTGGTGTGAGAGTGTGCCTGGGTTACCAACTGTCCAGAGATCCCTGATGGGCCAGGTTGGTCATCCAGATCCAGGCGAGCAGAGCTGCTGTCATCACTGTTGCACTCTTCTGTGGGGAACTGGATGTTGCTGGCACGTCTTCTCCGGTGACATTGGCTGGGATGTAAATGCAGTGTTATTGTTTCTGCTTGTGACATCATGTGCATGGGTGTGTTGCCCTCTATGGTTGTTGTTGCCCTGGCAGATTTGCATTTGAGTGAGTAGCTATTTGTTGGGCTAGGTGATTCTCTCCAGTGTGCATGCAGTGGTGATAGGTGTCCATGCAGGTCTGAGAGGGGTATCCATGCATTGCTGTTACATGCAGGGCTTGGTATTGGGATGAGTGGGTTGAGATCGTGGGGTATGTGGGAGGTAGTGCAGTGATGGGAGTGAGGGTAGGGGGTGGGGGTTTGTGATGCCATGCATGTGGGGGGGGTGATAGAGATAAAGATTTGACTTACCAGAGTCCAGTCCTCCTCCTACTCCTGCCAGGCCCTCAGGATGCATGATTGCCAAGACCTGCTCCTCCCATGCTGTCAGTTGTGGGGGAGGGGTTGGGGGTCAACTGCCAGTCCTCTGTACAGCTAGTTGGTATCTTGCTGCTGTGGAACGTACCTTCCCCCCGTAGGTTGTTCCACCTCTTCCTGATGTCGGATCTGTTCTGGGGTGCTGTCCCACGGCATTGACCCTGTCCACGATTCTCCGCCATAGCTCCATCTTCCTGGCAATGGATGTCTGCTGCACCTATGATCCAAATAGCTGTGGCTCTACCCGGATGATTTCCTCCACCATGACCCTCAGCTCCTCCTCAGAGAATCTGGAGTGTCATTGTGGTACCATAGGTGTAGTGTGAGTGGTGAGGGTGTGTGGGGTGATGTGTTTGGGTGTGTGATGTAAAGTGTGTGGATGGTGTATAGGTGGTGACGTTATGTGGCTCTGGGTGTGTGGATGCTCTTGCTGTCTCTCTCTGTTGGCAACTGTTTGTAGTCATGAAGGGTTGTGGGTAATGTGGGTGTGTGTATTCTATGATGGTGTGGATGTGTGGGTGTCGTGTGTGTATGTGTGTCAGGTGTGTGTGGCTGAATAGTGACGGATTGGTATGTATGTGTCATAATATGCTTGGCGGTTATCCGACGCAGCGGCGTTATGTTGGCAGCAGTCGGCATGGTGGTAAGCGGGAGTTACCGCCTATATTTCTATCTTTGAAATGACACCAAAATTATTAAAATTGGATAAGGGGAACCAGAGAGCTGATTTTTTTAAGAATTAATGTTTTCTACTACATAGAAGCAACTAGCACTCAAGGAGTTAAAAAAGGTCACACTGGACAAGGAAAAAAAACAGAGTTCAGGTCACCCATGAGGTAACACTGTTACACTTAGGGGCATATTTATACTCCGTTTGCGCCGAATTTGCGTCGTTTTTTTCGACGCAAATTCGACGCAAAACTAACTCCATATTTATACTTTGGCGTTAGACGCGTCTAGCGCCAAAGTTCATGGAGTTAGCGTCATTTTTTGGCGTGAACACCTTCCTTGCGTTAATGAGATGCAAGGTAGGCGTTCCCGTCTTAAAAAATGACTCCCAGGCATCTGCGTGGTATTTATACTTCCGGGCAAAAATGACGCCTGGGAGTGGGCGGGGCAAAAAACCCCGCATTTGCGCCTCTTTTTAACGCCTGGGTCAAGGCAGGCGTTAAGGGACCTGTGGGCTCAGAATGAGCCCAGAGGTGCCCTCCCCTGCCCCCAGGGACACCCCCTGCCACCCTTGCCCACCCCAGGAGGACACCCAAGGATGGAGGGACCCATCCCAGGGAAGAAAAGGTAAGTTGTGGTAAGTATTTTTTTTAAAAAAAAATTGTGGCATAGGGGGGCCTGATTTGTGCCCCCCTACATGCCACTATGCCCAATGACCATGCCCAGGGGACATAAGTCACCTGGGCATGGCCATTAGGCAAGGGGGCATGACTCCTGTCTTTGCTAAGACAGGAGTCATGTTAATGGCGTCTGGGCGCCCAAATAAAATGGCGCAAATCGGGTTAAGACGATTTTTTTGCCTCAGCCTGATTTGCCCCATTTTGGGACGCCCAAACGCCATTTTTCCCTACGCCGGCGCTGCCTGGTGTACGTCGTTTTTTTTCACGCACACCTGGCAGCGCCGGTCGGCTAACGCCGGCTAACGCCATTCAATAAATACGGCGCCCGCATGGCGCTTCAGAATGGCGTTAGCCGGCGCCAATTTTTGGGGGGCAAAACTGCGTTAGCGCAGTTTTGCGTCAAAAAGTATAAATATGGCCCTTACTTTCTGAAGTGTTTCTTGATTCAGGAAAGTGGTCCACAGCACCAGCCAAGGGTTCAGAGGCGCTGGTTTGCCTCTTCCACTTACGGAGTTGCTCCAAATGTCTCCAAACTTCTGGATCTTCCTCCAGGGGTCCTTTTTGTGTCCTTGAAGTGTCCACAACTTGATCCAAAGTTCCAGAAGCTCTGAGTTGCTCCTTGGTAGTTAGGACTACAATTCCCAGAGTGCACCTGGTCTTAATACTTAAATGGCCACTGGACGCTGGTCAGCTGGGCTCTGCTTGCACGACTTGATTCAGGGGACTTTGGGCAGCTACTTTGTACCTGTAGAAAACAAGGAGTCCCTTCTTGAAGCAGTGGAAGACAGGCAAAGTCCTCTTAGAGGTGAAGCTCAAGTGTGCAGCTGGTGCAGTCCTTCATAGTGCAGTGTCCAGGTGCAGGTCAGGGGTCCAGCAGGGCAGTCCTTCTTCTTCTTTGCCTTGTAAGGATCTGAAGTGTGGGTGCAGCTCTGCCATATTTATCCCTGCGCCTTGGGTAGAAAGCAGGGGGGTGACTGTCCAGGGGTGAAATCCTAAACACACCTCACCCCTGCCCTCTCCTAATGTAATCAAGAGGACACCTAATGGTCTGGAGTTGCGGGAAATGGGGGAGGTCCTGTGCTCCTCCAAATGTCCTGTTTCGCCATCTGCTGATGCACATCTCGTCTCCCAGGCACATATTTTGTGTTCAGCACAGGCCACTTCACACCTCATCAAGGCTGCCTGCCCAGGCTGTCAGAGGCTGGTCAATCAGAGAATAGTACTAGAGAGTTGAAACTGGTAACTTTTAGGAAGAGTTTTAAAACTCTTTACTCAAACTAGTTATATTAAATCCAACAATGGCAAGTTGTGGGATTCATTATAGCAATTCATTTGATACCAAACTCAATGTGTCTGTCTCTTATGGGGACTTTGCTAATTAAAATAATGTCTCCCTAAAACTAATGTGGCTATTTTACCTCACTAGGGCTCACAAAAAAAATGTATAATCTCCCTGCTAATTGTTACGTGGCACCCAACCATAGGGGCACATAGGGCACACCTTAGGGGTGACTTATATGTAAAAATAAAGTATTTTAAGACTTTGGAAGTACTTTTAATTCCAAAGTCAAATTTACATATAACTTTAGTTTAAAAGCAGCCAGCAAGGCATGCCTGCCTTTAAAATGACACTGGGCACCTCAGCAGAGGACCTACGAATGCACTCCCTATGCTGGGGTCCCTAAACCTACATGCCCTACCACATACTAGGGGCTTATAGGTAGGTTGATACTGCCAATTATAATTAGCCTAATTTAAATACTCCTTTTACACAGCACACATGTGCTGGGACTGATTAGCAGTACCCTGGGCACCATCAGAGCCATGAAAACACCAGCACAAAGTGAAAAATGGGGGCAAATAATTGGGGGGCTCTGCAATCAGCCCAGTTTTCCCGCAAATACAAAAGGGGCATTGAAAATTCATGGGTCCTTTTGTGGTAGCTTCTCTTAAAAGGAATGTTGCAATTTTAGATTCAGGAGATGTCTACATTAACAAAACTAAATGAGAATGGTTCACAAACTTTGCTAAAAGAGAGCCATGAAGTGGAGGATTTGAATGATGGTAAAGAGTTTTTGTTAAGAAGAGAGAGATATAAACCTTCTTGGCAGAAGGAGTACGTAATGGGGAAAGTTACAAACTACAGACTTAATTAACTCATTAAATGAATAATTTTATTAAATAAGGGAACCTTCTACTGTTCTACATAAAGCAAGTGTATGTATATTTATATAAAATGTTTCATTTTATTTTTGTACACAAGTGATTTCCATGATGTATTTTGCTTCATTAGAAGCTTATTATTTTAATGTTGATTTTTAACTGTTGTATTCTTATATAATATTATAAGGTAGGGAGATGTGTTGTGGTTTGCACTAGATCATTTGACCTTTGGCTGGAATGCGGTGACAATCAATTTGAGGTCAGCACTCATGGGTCAGGGCAGGCCTTGTGTTGTTTTTAAACGCCCAGCCGTGCTTGCGTCGAAAATCCAGCTGCACAATGATCCGAAAACCACACAGCACAGGTTTGGATCTCTGAGTTTCTGTCAGTGATGCTGCGCGTCGTTTCTCCAGCCCCGTGCATTGATTCTTCGGTCGCCATTCCGGTGAGCATTGATTTTCAGCTGCGTAGCCGGCGGCGTGTCATTTCTTCAGCCGCAGATCGGAGTCGCGTCGATCTTTTCCCTGCACGGCACTCTGTGCATGGATTTCCTCCTCTTATGCTGCCAGCTTCTCCTTTCGGGGTCCCAGGAACTGGATGGGCACCACAGGGCAGAATAGGAGTCTCTCCAGAGACTTCAAGTGCTGGAAGAAAGAAGTCTTTGCTGTCCCTGAGACTTCAAACAACAGGAAGCAAGCTCTAAACCAAGCCCTTGGAGAGTTCTTCTCAAGATGGAAGGCACACAAAGTCCAGTTTTTGCCCTCTTACTCTGGCAGAAGCAGCAACTGCAGGATAGCTCCACAAAGCACAGTCACAGGCAGGGCAGCTCTTCTTCCTCAGCTTTTCAGCTCTTCTCCAGGCAGAGGTTCCTCTTGGTTTCCAGAAGTGTTCTAAAGTATGTGGTTTTGGGTGCCCTTCTTATACCTAATCTCTCCTTTGAAGTAGGCCTATTTCAAAGCAAAGTCTCTCTTGAAGGTGAAATCCTGCTTTGACCAGGCCTGGCCCCAGACACTCACCAGGGGGTTGGACACTGCATTGTGTGAGGGCAGGCACAGCCCTTTCAGGTGTAACTGACCACTCCACCCCTCCCTCCTAGCACAGACGGCTCATCAGGAAATGCAGGCTACACCCCAGCTCCCTTTGTATTACTGTCTAGTGTCAGGTGGACCCAGCCCAACTGTCAAACTTACCCAGACAGGGAATCCACAACCAGGCAGAGTCACAGAAATGGTATAAGCAAGAAAAGGCTCACTTTCTAAAAGTAGCATTTTCAAACACACAATCTTAAAATCAACTTTACTAAAAGATGTATTTTTAAATTGTGAGCTCAAAGACCCCAAACTCCACATGTCCATCCGCCCCCAAAGGGAATCTACACTTTAATCAGATTTAATGGTAGCCCCCATGTTAACCTATGACAGGGACAGGCCTTGCAACAGTGAAAAACGAATTTAGTAATATTTCCCCGTCAGGACATATAAAACACATTACTATATGTCATACCTTAACCATACACTGCACCCTGCCCTTGGGGATACCTAGGGCCTACCTTAGAGGTGTCTTATATGTAAGAGAAGGGAAGGTTTAGGCCTGGCAAGTGGTTACACTTGCCAAGTCGAATTTACAGTTTAAACTGCACATATAGACACTGCAGCGGCAGGTCTGAGACATGATTACAGAGCTACTTAAGTGGGTGGCACAACCAGTGCTGCAGGCCCACTAGTAGCGTTTGATTTACAGGCCCTGTGCACCTCTAGTGCACTTTACTAGGGACTTACTAATAAATCAATGGATAAGCCAATTACATACACATTTTTTAAAGGAGCACTTGCACTTTAGCACTGGTTAGCAGTGGTAAAGTGCCCAGAGTAACAAAAACAGCAAAATCAGAGTCCAGCACACATCAATAACCTGGGAAACAGAGGCAAAATGTTAAGGGAGACAACACCAAGAATGAAAAGTCTAACAGCAGCCTTACCCTTAAAGGCGGACACTGGCAGTAAACATGTGCAGCCCATTTGGAATGTCATTACCATGAGTAAGACACCAATAGTGAAACTCACCCACAGTAAAACATCCAAAACCGGGTGACCCAAAAAGAAGAAGAATCCAGATGTACTGATTAGGTGAAATCCGGTCGCAACACTGGTTGTGACCGTTTTTCCTGCAATTAAATCTGAGAAAAAGAAGCTATTGCCATGTGTCAAACTGATAAATTCCAGCAACTTTCAGCTCACTATTTAAAATGTATGTGACAAGCAGTCAAGCAATTGAACAACAAATTCAGCTGAAATAGGGGATGGTGATGATTAAGGAACAGTTTGCTAGTGAACCCTGAGAGTATTAGTGAAGCTAATAGCTAATTGTTAGACGTGACAGTCTTAGAGTGGCCTTCCACCAACTTTGTGTCTGCCGCCATCCAGTTTTCTCAGTCTTCGAGTCACCTTCCTCCAGCTTTTGCCTGCCTCGCTCCATTTTTCTGAAATAATTTCTGCTTGTTTTAGGACTCTGCACACTTTATCACTGCTGACCCTAAACATAGTGGTATTGGCTTCTACTCAATTGGCCTATTTAATGTACATATAAGTCCTTAGTAAAGTGTATTACATTTGCCTATGCTACTACTGGGCCTGCAGCACTGATTGTGCCAGCCACATAAATAGCCCCTTACCCATGTCTAGGTTTGCCATTGTAAGGCCTATGTGTGCAGTTCACTGCCACCTTGGCTTGGCTTTTAAAACCATTTGCTAAGCCTTTGAATCCCCATTTATTATGTATTATTATGTATAAGTCACCTCTAAGGTATACACTAGGTAGTTCATAGGGCAGGCTTCCATGTAATAGAACACAGGACACGTACTTTTAAATTGAACATATCCTGGTAATGAAAAACTCCCAAAGTCGTTTTTCATTGCTGTGAAACCTGCTTCTCTCAAAGGCCAGCATTAGGAATTCTTTAATATACTTTTAAGCTGTAATTCCTGATCAGAAAGGAATAGCTACGTAATGTTTCATATCTTTGGAATGGTAATGATAAATCCTCTTTACTGGTAAAGTCGGATTTAGCATTACTATTTTAAAAATGTAACCTTTAGAAAGTAGGCATTTCTCTGTTCTTTCTGCTACGGGTGCCTTGTAGTCTATCTCCATTACATGTATGGACTGGACTGAGTGACAGCTACATTTGTGCATTCAATCCAGACAGCCACCAACACAGGACACTCAACTGCATCTACATTCATCTACATACTGATTGTTCTTCCTGGGCAGGAAGATTGTGAGGGGCTCATATTTAACCTTCAAAAGCTGGTGGCCTGACCTCACAGAGAGGACTTATTACCCCCCACAGATAGCCTGGCAGACAGGAATGGTCTAAGAGGGAACTGGTGCACCTTAAAGCCACTCCCTAAAGTCTCCCCCACTTTAAAGGTACTTTTGAGTATACGTAGTGGACCTCTGATCCCGTAAAATCAGACACTTTTGGGTCTGGAACTGAACCTTTATCGGAAGAATTGCAGTGCTGCTCAAAGGACTTAGTTGGACTGCTTTATGAAAGGACTGCTTTTCTGCTTGTTGCCCTGCTGCTCTCTGGCCCTGCTGGATGAACTCTGCCTTCCCTCTGAAGTGATTTTCAAGGGCTTGCTGGCTTTCCTCCTGTTCTTTTGCAGTCTCAGGGACTTCAAAGACTGCCTTCAACTCTCTTGGTGCTTCCAGACTCTGCTTTCTGTGAGTCTCACCCTTGCCTGAGGTGCCCCCAACAAGCTCTTGGCCTCAGAAGTGGCTTCTGCAGTTGATTTTTGCAAAAAAATTACGCATTACCTTGGGTGCAGGAGAAATTCTCCTGTATGGATTTTTTTATGCCGACTAAGAGGCTGTTCAAGGACAGCAGACTCACAGCCTGTCATGCTCAGTGACAACACTGTGCGGCTTGATGCATCCCATTCACTTCAACAGACTTTGCCGCTGATGCAGTAACCCAACTCAGTGGAAAATACCAATGCATCGTGTAGTCAACATTGATGCTTCACTCCATCCAATGTACTGTTTCAGCAGAGTCTGCATGGGTTCTGTGGGCTGCCTACTCTCCATCACGGTCAGCCTGAACTTTGGATTTCGATTTCTACCAGTCCCTCGTGACCTCAAAAAACCTTTTGACCACTCGTGACCTCTAAGCACAATCTTGGATTTAATAGTTAAAAATTCATATCTGAACTTCTACTGGTTGGATTTTTGTTGTTCTGGTATTTTACTCAGATAAATATTCTCTATTTTTCTAACTGGTGTTTTCACTGGGTTACTGTATAAGTTATTTCACAAACACATTGCCTTCTAACTTAGTCATGCCTGCTGTGTGCCAAGCTGCCAGAGTGTGAGCACAGGATAACTTAGGTTGTGCTCTGGCTTACCCTGACCATGACTGTGGTCCCTACTTGGACAGGGATATAACTCTGCCAATTAGAGACCCAATTTCTAACACTAATGAAGAGACTTTTATCCAGCTTTCTATTTTGTACTAATTGTTTGAATTATGTATATTTTTGGGATTTCTGATTTACCTCATGAGTCATAGCTAAAGGAACCGGATAGCTAAGTTTGAAATACATGTATTTCATTGGATTTATTTGAGTTTTGGCTCATATTTTATAAGAAAGATTTGTAATCTAATATGGATGAGAGTATAAATGAGGGTGGGGTTGAGGCCACGAGGAGCTCCCGTCATGATCTGTGGTTGAATCAGTCAGAGGAGGGCAAAATGGCTGGTGTGCGAGTGGCTTGGAGTGGCGCACGTAGCTGTGAGGTTTGATACAGAAGATTGATGCAGCGGTTTGTGTGCTTGCAACGCGTGAAAATGTCTTAAGTGAATTGAGCGAAAATTTTCATCTTGGGGCGCCTGACTGGTAGCACTTTGGCACTGATCTGTTAGCGGACTTGTGAGAGGGCGCAATAAGGAGTTACCCACGAGCGTGCTCATCTCAAGCTCAATGGAGGATTTCTGTGTGGGGGGTCGATTCAAGCGATCAAATGGCATTTTGTGAGCTGTAGAAATCGAGCTGCCAGCAGCAAAGTATGGACCAGAGGGGAGAAGTTTGTACACTGCAAGACCAGATGCCGGTAAGTGCTCAGTGTCTTCTTCGAGTGAAAGGGTTGTTCTGCCAACACAGCATAATTTGGCAGCCTCAAGCTTCATGCGCATCCAATTAAAGATGTTTTTGAAGCATTTTGAAACTACCATTTTTTAAAACTCTTACTGCAGTTTTTACTAAGTATACTGTTCTTAAAAAAGCTGCCAACTTTTACCTAAGCGCGCTACACCCCCTTCTTCACTCACAAGTATACAGCTTCGCTGGCTTTTTTATGGGGGCCCTCATTGAGTTCCTTATTGAGTATCAAGAAGCACACTCCAAATTCAGCAAATGCTGCAACTTTGTCTAAACTTAAGCAAAGCATCAACCTGACAGTATTTGCAACAACCAGCTAATCCCCTGAAGACGCTCAGTGCTTGGTTATATTCAATACCCCTGTCTTGTTCAATTCAGTGATTTAGGGGTCACATAGAGATTGAAGCAGCCTGTAGAGTGGCTCTAGGTTGCTGTGCAGGTGGAGAGAGGATCTGGAGGCGGGGTGGAAGTGGTCTGTGTAGCACAGATGTGGCTTGCAGAACTCTAGCATCTTTACAGTGTCCCCCAGAAGATGGTTCATCCAAGCTTTGTGCTACTGGCAAGCCTCTAAAGGCCACAGAATTGAAGAATCTGTCTCCTGCAAGAGAAAGGCAAACATCAGGTCTCAACAAAGAAGCTCATCTAGAGGCCTCTTCAATGGATTCATGCGAGCTATGCAAAAGTCCAATTCCACAGGCAACTCTGTCTGTATCTCTCTCTACCGGCCCCAGTACACCAAGGTCACAAGAGGTAATGATGTTGAAGACCTCAGAGCACCAATGCCTATGGGCATAGATTAACAAACCCTATCCTCACTGATCAGCCAAGGTTTTCTGGCATTATTGTTGACTCCCTCTTCCTTCCTGTCTTACTATCACTGAACATCTGAAAGAGGAGCCTTCATATCCCCTGTTTTCAATGAGCAATCCTTGAGGGACTGCGAAAGGGAGGGTGATACCTGTATCTAATGAGCTATCTAGAAACCTGACTACCACCAATGTAGTATTAGGTGAACTTTCAGACATGAATCTGTTGCATCCTTCCTTGGTCTCAGTGTTTGATAGCAAAGTCAATCCTATACAGGTATCAGCCAATTTGTCTATCATTTCAGTAGCAAAGCCAGTAGTCTCAACTCAGTCTAGGCCACTTGAAAATTCTTTGGAAAAGTCCTCAGTGGAAAGTATGTTCAACCATATTCTTAAAGAGTTACCTGACCAGAAAATAGTGAAGGAAGAGGTGCACAGAAAGACAAATGTTCAGCTGGTTCAGATAAACGCTAGTGTGCTTCATCTTTCATCTCATGTTTCTCAGGCAGAGAAGATGGTTTCCAGTTTAGAAGATGTGAACAATAAGCGTGGAACCGAGTAATTACAGATCAATGCTGAGCTTGAGGAGCTACAATTAAAACAGGATGAAGCAGAAAATAGATCTAGACGTTCGAACCTAAGATTCATAGGAATACCTGAAGATTATGAAGCAACATATAAGGCAGCTAAGGTGGTCTCAGATCCTAGCTACAAGCACATCTTTCCTACAGAAAATATTGACCTTACAATCATGCGGGCTCATAGGGTCATAGCAACAAGATCCTTGAACTCGAAGTATCCGCACACTATACTAGTGAATTTTGGGGATTTTAGGATTAAGGAGCAGATCCTGTTACATGCCATAAAAACTAAACTTTCGACTCAGTGGACAATTTTTCCTTTTGGGTTTTTCCTGATATCTCTATAGCGGCTGCGTAGTGTCAGCGCAAGTTGGTTGGCCTTATTGATGGCTTTAAAAGATTAGGGGTTCTGACACACATAGTCCAGCTTTCAAAGTTCAAGGTGCTCTATTAAGGGCAGGTTCACATCTTCCAACCCATTCAGCAAGCAAAAGACCCCATTGTCACTCAAGAATAATAAGGCAAATAAGGGTCATTGAAACAGGCTTGGGGGCCATAAAAAATATTCCACACTTAATCTTGACTGGGAAGGCCACAGCGAATGCAACATAATGTTTTCTCAGTGAGTTTTGTTTATGCCAGCCTATCTGCTACTTCCTCTGGGATGCAGACTCCAGGAGTGCTATTCCAGTGCACTCCATCCTAGGTGATTGGGTGGAGTGGGTTGAGTGGGTTGAGGGACACAGGGGTGGGACGTGTATTAATGGGGGGTGAGGCCAATCCAGGCTGGTCCTCTTTGGGTGCGGTGGAAGTTGAGAATCAGAGAGGGTTGGACTTGGAATTGGGTGGGGATTAAAAAGGCAGGTGGGGAGTAAAATTATAATTTCTTTTTTTTGGTGTTTTCAAGTAGGTTTTTCAGTCTCAGCGTTGGATTTAGCAGGAGAGGATCATTTAATCATTAGGCAATTAATAAGCTTGTAAAATGACAGCAGACCTGCTGGATAAAATGGCCAATCCGTTAACTCTTAGAACTTTCAAGATTGCTTCTTGTAACACAAATGGGCTTAACAACTCACACAAGTATAGAGCCATACTTCAGTAGTTCAGATCCTCTCAAGTTTAGGTTATTATTCCAGAAAACCCATTTTAAGCAGCAGGCAAAACTGCCACAAATTCCTGGTTTATTTCTCATTCCTTCTTTGTATCGGCTAGTGTGGCAGTACAGAGGGTGGCGGTTCTGACTTGTTCACTCGGGCCCAAGAATTAACTTGTTTTTCCAAAAGATTAAATAAGCCTCAAGGATTCACTTTCTTTTAGCCTCTCATCAGTGGGATAGGGGTGGCTGAAGTATACTATCCAACCCCGTTCCAGACCACTCTGTCCTGGTAGTCCAATTGTCTTTGCCAGCGCGACAGATTGAGCGACCAAGGTGGTCTCTTGTTAAGTCTTTACTGACAGATGAGGGCTGGATCGCAACTCTAAGGTTATCAATTGCAGAGTTTCTGGCCAATAATGCTAAATCCGCTTCGATCATTGCAATATGGAAGGTGTTTAAGGCATTTATTAGAGGGAAGCAATCTCCTACAGAGCACTACTAAATAAGCTAAAGAAAGAAAAGACAGCTATGCTCCAAAAGGAGCATGATCATGCCATGTGTGCCCACCAGGTTATGCATGATCAATCCTCCAAGGCCTAAATTCAGGAAGCCAGGTCCAACCTATGCAACCATTTCCTATCCCATGAGGTAGTTAATCAACTCACATGGTTTCAACAATATTATGAAGAAAACAAGCATGTGGGGAGGTTCTTGGCTTGGTCTATTTAAAAGCGATATAATGCTTCAGCTATTAAAGTCATATTTGATGAGCCCAGGGGCTCATTGTTAACTGACCTGATCAAATAGCAAATGTGTTCATAACACATTATATCAAGCTCTATACCCCAACAGTAACTGTTCATAAGCATTAAATAAAATAATTTTTAGATCAAGTTATTGTACACAGCCTCAACGCCCAGCTCCAGGCATCTCTATTGTTGCCAATAAGTGTAAAGTAAGATATTGAAGCCATTAAAGACTCTCCTAATGGGAAGGCTGTGGTGAAGACGGACTCCCTGCTGAGCTATTTAAAGCTCTTATAGAACAGATTGCCAGGATCCTAGTTTTATTATGTATCGCAATGCTCGAGGGCCAGTAAGTTCCTAATTCCTTTAAAAGAGTGGTGAAAACCTGATTCCTATCGTCCGATTAGCCTTCTCAATAATAGCTATAAGCTATTGATGACAATTTGGGCTGCCCCAATTGCTCCGCTAGCTTAGGGTCTCGTTAATAGCGACCAATGTGGGTTCTTGCCAGGGAGGACCATCTCCATTAATGCCAACATTTTGCTTCAGGCCATAGACTACTTCTCTAAAAACAAGTACAAGGCCATGTTAATTATGCTTGATCCTGAAAAAGTATTCAACCTTGTCCAATGGGAAATTCTCTTCTCAATCCTGCGTAGGTTTAAGTTCCCTTACAAATTCGTACCATTGCTGTTAAATCTCTAACAAGAGGCTGAGGCCAGAATTTTTGTCAATTCACATGTGGCTGGTAAAGTACCTATTCGCTGTGAGACTCACCAGGGATGTCCTTTATCCCTGGTCTTTTTTACACCATTTATTGAGCCTCTGGCTGCTACCTTGAGGCAAGACACACTCATTAAGTCCCCTTTGGCAGGAACCCCCAAACTTAAACTATTTCCAAACAATATGATATTGTATCTTGCTGAGGAATCCCAGAATATTGTGCAAGATTTTAGTCAGATCAAGGCTTTTTCTGACCTTGGAGGACATAGGGTCAACCATACCAAGTCACGAGGCACTTCTGCTTCTGTTTAATAGCAGTGAAGCAGAAGTACTGTTAACGCGTCCGTCTATGTTAATTTATACACATCAGGACTCGTTTTAGGTTGATGAATCTTTGGACCCAGTGGTGAGACACCATAAGACGAGACAACTGATCAATACATCAAACCATATGTCTATAATATTGTTAACATATATCACCACAATAAATTTTGCTTTAGACATTAATAATTCTTCGACGCAACCATGACCTTTCAGTCATGAATAACCACACCTTATTTAAGTTTTGTGAATTTTATTCCCTATTGATTACAATCTAATAGCAGATGTATTCATCTCAAAACCAAGAAGCAAAGAACATTATCACAAAGCAGCAACTATGGTAAGTTTTCATCAATGCAAAGATCACAAATACAAGATAATCATATGAAGATAACAAATCAAAATACAGAGAATCTCCTAAAGGTCTTAGTTCAGCATAGCACCATGTCAGTCATGTCAGTTACGTCAGTCAAGATGAAATGCCTCATCTAACCACAATTAGCATCAGCATGTTGGGCTTCATGCAAAACAATTTAGAAGATCAATTTGGAAAAACGTCTAAATTAGGTCTCTAATCAAAACACACAGCAGTTGGTACCTAGAAAGGAAAGGCAGAATAAATGAATTTCCATTAGCAACGGTATAATTACCCTCCTCGGAATAGGTCAGCATACAGGGTCAGTCTTCGTCTTCAGGACATCAGTTAAATCGCCGTCAGTCTATCTAAGCTAAAGGCAGGGGACACCTCCCTCATAAGGAAGAAAGTGTAATGGGGCAGTCTATGGACGAGGATGGCTTTGTCTAAGTCTCAAATCACCAAATAGAGTGACAGAGTTTCTGGATGCAATCGATATCATTCCCTACCTAATGCCCTTTGTTCCTCGTGTCATGAGTTTTTATCCCTTTTTCGAAATACATTCCCCCAAAATCCTATTGGTCAGTCACTACACCCCACTATCTGTAACCTATCAATTTACACATTAAGTAATACATTTGTCATTTTATGATATTTCTCGTGCTTCTAATTGGTCTTTATAATTGACGTTTTTCGTAGGTGGCACATCCGGGGTTACTTCATTTTCTGGCACACACTTCGGGTCAAGAGTTCTCTTCTCCGCGATTTAATGTCCTTGAAAGTGTCCATGTTTGTTACGAAGTCCATAAATTTTATACTAAAGCCACTAGCATGCAGATGAGAAAATTTAGCATTGTTGCAAATAAGTGAAGAAAAGAACAATTGCTGGTTCATTGGCTTTTTGCAAATCACTACACTGGAGAAACAGAAAAATACGCTTTAATATGAGATCTACACAGCTAGTTTTCGACTCACGCTAACTTAAGGCTTATGGATTCTAATAAATGCAGTCTTCGTACGTGTTAACATATTCAATTAATCATAATACAGACAATTATTGCTTACAGTCGACATTGGTTTATGCATGTGAAAAAGTCTGACGTTTAAAATACGTTTCAATGAACAATATTATTAGTGCAGCATTGTTAATTATAAGCATTTCACATCTAGAATAGGTAATATTTAAACTATGCTCTCTCAGTCCCTCCTCTGATGACGCTCGTCATCACACAATCTTTTGATCTTAATTTTTAACCTTGCGCATAATACGCATTTCAACATCTTGCCCTTTATGTGAACTTTCCCATATTTCATTGAACATTTTCTCTCTTTCACTTTCTTCATTTCTTTTGGTTCTTTTAGTCCAATTTCTTTTTACCTTATCATTGATTCTACATGCTCCCCATAATCCTAATAAACAAATTAAAACAATTAATAGACCCATTATAATTTTTGCAAGTACCCCATTCCAAATGTTGGTAAACCAGCTTCCCACTCGGGCAATTCCTTTTCCAAATTTTTCCCAAACACCAGGTTCTTTGAGATCCTTCAAATCTGCACTATCTCTGGTAAGGTTAGTAAGCATGTTTCTAATTTTCTTACTGTTATCTGGATTAAAGGAACAACAATGACGCTCATTAAGCATTTTACAAACACCTGCACTCTTTGCTAAAAGAATGTCTAAAGCAAGCCGATTTTGAAGAGTCATAGCTCTTTCTGCAGCAAGCTCAGTATCCATCAGGAGTATAGCTCCTGTAAAATTTGTCAGCATGTTATCCACAATAGTAGACAACTTTTGAATTTTCATAGAATTCAAGATAACCCCAACTGATGGGATTATGGCTCCAAATATATCACCAATGACAGCCGCCACTGATTCTCGTTTTTGTCTGGAATGTTGTAATTCAGACGCTTTAGGTATTTGTTTTAAGTCATCAATCTGGTATATCTTTGGAAATACTATTCCCAAATAACATGTCCCATACCATCTCTTAGGAAGACGGAAATATGCATTTAACCCACAGATGTAATAGATTCCAGGAATCGCTGGGTCTGGTCCATTTAACATAAAGGTCCATTTACTCTGAAACAAAAACACATGTCTGCATTCACTCTTTCCTACAAACAAATTATCCTGTTCAGATTTTGGTCTATATATACAGAGTCTCCCTACGTGTAATGCATCTATAGCTAATTTGCCTTGTGTTTTAATTCAAGTATAAGCATAATCATTTGCATAAGTACGTTTCTCTAGGCCTTTTTCTAACCTTTCTTTCAGTGCTTTGCGTCTATCATCTGTGTGATCTAAAAAGCTTTTCTCTACAGGAGACAATAAGCAAGTCAAATTATTTCGATGTGCATAAGCAGTTCCAAATGTAAGTGCTGGCTCAAAGAATCCTCTAACTATTTTAATATCATGCTCTTTAGCTAATTCATTTAGGAATTCAATCACAGGCACAAAAGAAAACACAACTTCCAAATTTGAATAAAAGTATTGCACATGCTCTTGATTATAGAATCTTGTTAATAGCAAACTGTAACTAATTCCATAAGTAAGAGGGAAGCTATGATAAGTAACTCCCTCCTGCACAGATGAAGGAATTTTAGTACATACATAACAATCTTTCGCATCCATAGTTTCCATATACTCATTTAGCAAGCGATAGAAGACGTTAGTAGAAAGTTCCCCTTTTGTATTAGTTCCCTCATGCATATGTCTTGCGTCTTGCTCAAATCTCTCCCACTGTGATAGCTTAGTAGTGGTGGTTTCAGGTTTCGAAGTTGCATTAATAGTTTCTCTCTCTCTCCATGGCATTCCCACAATCACTCCCACAATCATTACTGCACATACAACACCTATTAGAAGACCTAACCAACCACACACCTTACTTCCTTTGCTACTGTAAGCCATGTTTGTATAGAATCAGAATAGCAGATCAACAATCAACTTTGAGAAGCAAAAATATATATATATATTTTTTTTCTTAGTATAATCACAACGTCTTCATTCACTCCAGGACCTTGTCGTCAATTCAGGTTAGCAGCTTGTCACAATCAGGTTTCTTTAAAGTCAAATCCAGGTTTAGTGTCACTTTCCAGTAGTTTCTAGAGACTCTTTCTCTTTTCAGCTTTCACGATTCAATTTTATTCGAACTTTCCCTTTGAATATCTTCAGGTACCGTAGTATTGGCCTGGTATTTCTCGATCAAAGCAAAAAGCTAAAAATATTTATTGCCATTCAGAGGTTGTAGCATATGCCCATTCAGGGCCTGTATATCTTCTGTTTGCTATTCTCTTCCTTTTTAGCCTTCCTTCACCTTGTTGTTCTCCTTTACTCAGATCATCTGCTTGTGAAGTTTCACTTTCTTCTGTTATTGTCTCGTTTTATACCTCTCTTATTTTAGGATGTGACTTGTCTGGCCAATTATCGCCTCTGTGTGTCTTGGTTCGATGTTTCCTTTCAGGACGTTGGACAGCACCCTCCTCTTGTGATATGGTGTTTTCTCTTGACGGACCTGCAACTGGTTCAAGAGGTTCTGACTCGTTTTGATTTGTATCCACAATTTCTCTGTCTCTTTCGTCTTCCTGTTCTATGCTGAGTTCGGGCTCTAAATCGTATTCGTCTACTTCTGGGAGAACCTCTCCTTGACTTAGTTCTCCTGCTGCCTCAACTGAGATTGGCACTCTGTCACCTCTCTCGAACTCATTGACAGTTTGAGGGACAAGGCTGTTCTCAGTGGGCTCTCTGGTAGTCTCAGTTTCTTCTTGACTGATCTCTGACTCTGAGAGTTCTCTTCCTGAAGTTGGTGTACCGGAGACTTCAATTTCCTCTTCAACAGGACTCGTTACCTTTTTCGTGTGGCTGGCATGTATCCAGTTGGGAACCCCGGCACACTTCACAGCAGTGGTGGTCGTCAATATTACTTGATACGGCCCCTTCCAGCGCGGCTCAAGACATGATTTTCTCACATGCTTCTTGACAACCACCCAATCTCCAGCTTGCAGAGAGTGTCCTGGTTCGCCGATTGGTGGCAATGTGTTAGCTTCCCCCTGGTGAGAGAAAGAGCGAATCACGTCAGCCAAACCTTTGCAGTAATCCAACACCATATCATCTGTAATATTCACTAGCGCATTTGCAGGTACCGCTGGTAATCTCATTGCCCTGCCTATGAGGATTTCATGGGGGGACAGTCCCGTTTTCTTATCTGGGGTGTTTCTCATAGACATCAGTACTAGAGGTAAAGCATCTGGCCACTTCATGTTTGTTGCAGCACACATTTTTGCTATCCTTGATTTTAAGGTACCATTCATCTGTTCAACTAGTCCTGATGCTTCAGGGCGATAGCTACAATGCAGCTTTTGTTCAATGTTGAGTGCGGCACACAGAAGTTTAATCACCTCATTGTCGAAGTGTCTCCCCCTATCTGATTCTACAGAAACCGGAAACCCGAACCTTGGTGTTAATTCTCTGAGTAGTAGTTTTGCAACTGTAAGACTGTCATTCCTACGTGTGGGATATGCCTCAATCCAATGACTGAAAACACACACAATCACCAACACGTACTTCAACCCTCCACAAACAGGCATTTCGATAAAATCCATTTGCATTTTGTTGAATGGACCTCCAGCTCTCCCAATGTGGCTCAAAGTTACCACAGTTCCTTTTCCAGCATTCATCTGTTGACAGATGACGCACCTGTGGCAAGTGATTTCTGCGGCATGTCTGAATTTTGGATTGAACCAATCAATCTTAAAAGATCTGATCATGGCATCTCTTCCTAAATGGGCCTGCCCATGGTATAACCGTGCAAACTGAGACAAAAGACCATTTGGCAGAACCAGTTTTCCCTCTTCTGAAACCCACAGATCATCCGCCCTTTGTACACACTGCATTTTCTGCCAGGAACGTTTATCTAAGGTATCAACCACTCGTAATGCTAGACTTAAACTTGTGTCATTTTCAGGTTGTGGTAATAATTCCCACTGTTCCTTAAATGATATACAGTTTAATGCACAAAATCTTGCAACTTGATCTGCATAGCCGTTTCCCATTGACACAAAGGTGGTCATTCTGACCCTGGCGGTCTTTGACCGCCAGGGCGGAGGACCGCGGGAGCACCGCCGACAGGCCGGCGGTGCTCCAATGGGGATTCCGACCGCGGCGGTAAAGCCGCGGTCGGACCGGCACCACTGGCGGGGTCCCGCCAGTGTACCGCGGCCCCATTGAATCCTCCGCGGCGGCGCAGCTTGCTGCACCGCCGCGGGGATTCCGACCCCCCCTACCGCCATCCAGATCCCGGCGGTCGGACCGCCGAGATCCGGATGGCGGTAGGGGGGGTCGCGGGGCCCCTGGGGGCCCCTGCAGTGCCCATGCCACTGGCATGGGCATTGCAGGGGCCCCCGTAAGAGGGCCCCTACATGTATTTCACTGTCTGCTGCGCAGACAGTGAAATACGCGACGGGTGCAACTGCACCCATCGCACAGCTTCCACTCCGCCGGCTCGATTCCGAGCCGGCTTCATCGTGGAAGCCTCTTTCCCGCTGGGCTGGCTGGCGGTCTGAAGGCGACCGCCCGCCAGCCCAGCGGGAAAGTCAGAATTACCGCCGCGGTCTTTCGACCGCGGAACGGTAACCTGACGGCGGGACTTTGGCGGGCGGCCTCCGCCGCCCGCCAAGGTCAGAATGAGGGCCAAAGTCTTGTGATCTGGTGTGGGCGCTGCAATTTACCACAGCAATCTCAAGAGGTAACTGAATCGCATGTGACAAATCTCTTATTTGTTCACCATTTTTCACAGGAGAACCAGAGGAGGTCATGAAACCCCTCTGTGACCAGAGTTGGCCAAAATCATGCACGATTCCAAATCCATATCTGCTGTCAGTATAGATAGTGACTTTCAAATTTACAGCTGCGTGGCATGCTTTTGTAAGAGCTATTAATTCTGCCACCTGTGCAGAAAACACTTTCTCGAGCCAGGAGGCTTCGACAATGCCAGTTATGGTACATACTGCGTAACCGGCTCTCAATGTTCCTGCTGAATCTCTTAGACAGGACCCATCAACAAACACAATGCAATCATTTTCTTTTAACTGGGTATCCTGTATGTCTGGGCGAGGTTTGGTACAGAGCTCAGTCACCTCAGGACAATCATGCTCAAACTCTTCCCCATCTTTGATTTCTGTATTTTCATTGGGAAGTAAAGTTGCTGGGTTCAGCACAGTGCATCTCTTTAGTGTGACATTTGGTGACCCCAATATAATCGTCTCATATTTAGTGAGTCGTGCATTTGTCATGTGTTGTGTCTTAGTTCGTGTCAACAGAATTTCAACTGAATGTGGAACCATTACTGTCAGGGGGTATCCCATGACTATGCCTTCACATTGTGAAAGGCTTTGACCAACTGCTGCAACTGCTCGCAAACAACCCGGTAAGGCTGCTGCGACGGGGTCTAAAGTAGCTGAAAAATATGCTACAGGGCGATTTGCATCTCCGTGGACCTGTGTTAAAACAGACAAAGAACAAGCATCACGTTCATGACAGAACAACAGAAAATGTTTTTCATAATCAGGCATTCCTAATGCTGGAGCCCTGCACATGCATTCCTTCAATTCTAGAAATGATTCAAGCTCCTCTTTTGTCAAAGTGATTGCGTATGGTTCGTCCTTGACTTCCTTTCCTGTCAATTTTATTAAAGGTTTTGAGATGATCGAGAAGTTGGGTATCCACTGGCGACAGTAGCCCACCATTCCCAAAAACATCCTGACATCTCTTTTTGTTGTTGGGGGATTCATCTGCAAAACAGCTGTTATTCTTGACTTTGATATTCTTCGGGACCCTTTCTCAATCAGATGTCCCAAGTATTTCACTTCTTTTTGACAGTATTGCAACTTTCTGGGTGACACCTTGTGTCCATTTTTTCCCAGATGATTCAACAATGCAATGGTATCATATTTACAACTGTCTCTGGTTTTGGATGCAATTAGCAAATCGTCAATGTACTGCACAAGAGTCAAATTAAAAGGCAGCACAAGAGGTTCCAAATCCTTTTTTAATATCTGATTGAAGATGGACAGTGACTCAGAAAACCCCTGAGGAATTCTGCACCACCTGTACACCTTATCCAGGAATTTGAAACTGAACAAAAATTAACTGTCTTCATGAAGAGGTATCGAGAAGAATGCTTGTGATAGGTCTACTACAGTAAACCATTCAGCATCACATGGAACCTGGAACATTATTACTGCTGGGTTAGGTACCACAGGGCAGCATTTTATCACAATTTTGTTTATTTTTCTCAAATCCTGCACAATTTTCCACAGGGCTTCTTCAAACCCATAATGGGAGAATTGCACGGACTACTCAAAACTTCTTTCAGGACTCCCTGTCTGAGAAAATCTGCAATTATTTGTGATTCCTCAATGAGGACATCTTGGGTCATGTGGTATTGTGGCACTTGTGGGAACACTGCATTTGGCTTTATCTGTACCTTGATTGGTTCTACTCCCTTGATTAACCCTACTTCTTTCCCAGTCAAATCCCACACTTTCTCTGTTACAGTTCTTTGTAAATCGACAGGTAGGTCGATCAAAGTATGCATTGGGAATAAAGTAATTAAAGGGTAATCTTCATTAGTCTCTCCTCCTTCCTCCATGAATTGACTCTCATCCCCCTCATCGTCATTGTTTGTCTGTACCTCTATTCCATCATTGGAACAGGTAATCGAACATTTTGTCTTTTATAGTAAGTCTCTTCCTAGTAAGGATACTGGGCTTGAATCGCATACAACGAATCTATGCAAGCCTTAGAAACTACCAATTTCAACCTGCACTGGATCAGTAATCGGATTAGTCAGATATTGGTTTGCCACACCAACCACTCGTATGGTACGCCCTGAGAGAGGTAATCTCGGTACTTCTGCACTTCGAACTGTAGAGCGTGTAGCTCCTGTGTCGACCAAAAATTAGACCCTATAGCCCATTACTTTTCCCTCTACATATGGGCCTCTCTGATCCACCTCTAAAGATGCTTCAAGCCTGCACTCTTCACTATCTGAACTGTCATCTGACCAATCTCCATTCATGTCACTTTCACCTCGCAATGGGAATTGTTGTACAGTGTTGTTTTGGTTGGTTACCTGACCTGTGACCTGCTGAGGAAGCATCACCTGTTGCTGTCCCATCGGAGCCATGGGTAATTGCATTTGCTGTCTAGGCACCATTGGAATCTGCTGCTGCATTGGTTGTACTGATACTGACTGGAAACGCGGCATTTGCATCTGCTGCATGGGTTGTACCCCTGGCACTTGTACCAAATTATTCTGAAAATTCGGGTTTTGATGTCTCATTTTTGGACCTCGTGGATTTTGTAATGTACCGATATTAATGCTTTGCTGAACTGCACCATCCTGCACCATATTCGGACAATCCCGTTTCCAATGCCCCATGCCCCCGCATGCATGACATGGTGACATCTTTTTCACTGCCTGACCTTCATTTTGAATAATAACATTATTCATGTCCGAACCACGGTTCACAAATCCTCGACCTCTACCTCTCGGCTGTGCCTGAAACACACCATTCATTTACCGTTGTTGCTGTATCATTTGCTGAACTCGATTCCCCTGCATTCCAGCTTGTGCAGCCCTTATCTGCATCACCATCACTTTCTCCTTCAACCTTTTCTGCTTCAACTCAATCTCATCACTACAGTATTTCGCATACTGCAGTACTTCATCAATCGGTTTAGCTTGCCAACAAATCAAATGATTCTTAATCATCTGGCTGACCTCCAGTCTCAGCCCTGCGACGAACCTAAACACAAGATGATTCATGTCCTTCAGTTCGATAGTCTCAGTACCACTGTAATGTTTGAACGCTTTTAACAATCTCTCGTAATACGCATGTATTGACTCTTTAACCTCTTGAGAGGTCCGGTCGATTTTCTGCCAATCGGTCACCTTCGGCGACACCTTTTGTTTCAAAAACTCAATTACTTTATGATAATATTTCATCACCTCTTCTGAAGGTGCTCCAGTCACCTTATCTCTTGCCGGCTCCTTCGTGGGCCAATCTACCCCTCTTTTGCACTCAAGCCACAAATCTGGTGGAACAATGATCTCAAACAAAGTATTCAAGTCTTCCCAGAGACACTTTGCAAGCTTCACAAACCTATCTGTCTGTTGATACCACTCGATCGGTTTTTCTCTTAACCTAGGGTAATCATTCATAAAGGATAAAATGTCTCCTCTAGTCCATGGCACATGCACTAAAACACCACCAGCTGTCTCTCTCATAGGTAAGATTTTCACTGTATCTAGATTAGGTGTGGTCCCAACTTTATTTGACCCTGGGCTATCTCCTTTTCCCTTATCTCTTTTCTTTGCCCATCGGCCTTCCCATTTCTCTAATGCACCCCAAATCTGTGCACTTTGCAACAGTTCTTTCAGGTGTGCCTTCATGCCTGCAGATCTCATGTGTTCAAAATCTTTAGAATCAAAATCTAATCTGTAGCTTCTTTTTAAATGTTTAGTGTTTCCGATATCGATATTGTATTTGTCTGCCAAATTCGCCAATTTCTGATGTACTTTGCTCACCACTTTGGTAATCTTGGGGCACAAGTACCTCAATTCTGCCTCAGTGTATGATTCCAACCTATTTACTCCCATTGTTCCTTCCACTAACTCGGCAGCTTCTGCCCCTAGTCGTACAAAATTCCAGTACTCATTTTGTTTTTCTTTCTCAGGTTCAACTGTGGTCACTGTAGTCTTCTGTGAGGTGCAAGTTTTCTCTAACCACTCATTTAGCTGTTGTACTGAAAAACCCTGCATTGAAATGTTCCCTGCATGTATCATTGGATAATGTGAGGTATTCGTACTCATAGTTTGGGGAGTTAAAACTCCCAACCCTGCTTGACGCATCGCTTCGAGAGATGCTCCTACTGGACTAAGGTCCATCGAGGGTCTCGATTGTTCATATACTTGTTCTCCCGGGGCCATTATCTGTGGAGTTCTCATAGGCCCTCCTCTTATCGCTTCCTGAGTCATAACTCCCTGTTCACATGTCCCTGTTTTATCCTGTGCATACAACGGCACCGGGGGACCAACAGTAATAGGTAGTGATATAGCGGCAGGTGTCTGACCTGACCCTAAGCTTCTTGGAGCTGCAACACCATAAGTCTGCTCCAGTGTACCCGGTACAGGTACTAACGGTGGTCCTGCTACAGGGTTATACCCAGGTATCAGCTGTGGCGGTTGCAAAACTAGCTTCGGAGTCGACTCAATCTGTATTAACCTTGGCTTTGTATATATCGGGTCTGGCGGCACTACCAAGTTCGTAGTAGTCTCAAGCACTGGGACATCAGGGTAAATTATTTTTATCTGCGGTGGAAGCTGCAACTGTATCGGCAAGTCTGGTGCTGTGGGTACACTGACACCATTCTGTATCGTGGTTGTATCGCTAGTCTGTACCGTATCAGTAACTCCCTTCTCCTGCGTCTGGTTCCCAGGATCCAAGCTAGTACTTGGAGCACTGTCGCTCACTGCATACGGTGGCGGACGATCATGTAACAATCAATCCATAAATTCCTCATCATCTGAATCATCTTCCTCTTCCCAGGATCTTTTATTTTATTTAGTTTTGCCTGAATCTTTGTCGATTTTGCAGGAGGCTTTCCTCCCCTGTGTCTCTTCACCCTGTGTTATTGCCGGAAATAACTTCAACCCATCTACAATTCCCCGTCTCCACATTTGATTCTCATTGTCCCATCTAGCTTCTGCATAGGATTTTTCCACCCTTTTCAGTCTTCTCTGAAACCTTTCTTGTCTATGTTTAATAGCCTTCAAGTCCCAGATTGCCAAAGCCTCGTATTGTGCCGGTCTCGGAGGTGGTTTCGCGTACTTAACATCCACCTCAAATTTTCTAGCACCTTTGGATTAAATGTCCCATGTTCTGGAAACGCTAGACACCCCTCTTTCTCTGTTAATTTGCGCCATTGTTTCATCCATAAACAAGGTGCAACACCCTTTTCTTCCATAACTGTATAAGCTGGAGTACCCTCAGGTGGTGTAGGTTCCCCATCGGTTGCAACAATATATACATCTCCTTTTAAAGCGCTTTTGAATGCCTTTACAAAATTCATTTTTGTAATTCTTTATTTCGTATTTAATCAAAAAAATGGCTTAGTTCCCAGGACGCTCTTCACCTGCCCTTTCTCAACCTATTGCCTCTCACGGACAGCAGCCAATCCGTGTGCGACCCCTCTCGAAATCTGACCTATCTCAGCGCGGCACCACTTACGTCACACTCACACACACTGCAGCTGACAAAGTCTTGCAGCTCGTCCGCTCTTCACTGATCCCTTTCAACTCATACAAACTAATGCGAATTATTGCGAGCACCTTAAAATGACAACATAAATCTGTCGGCTTACTACAGGAAGGGTAACACATTCGCTTCAGAACTTTACAGAGATTTCACTTGAAGCCTCGGCCGCTACTTTCTCCTTCTCGGTTCCCGCATACGCAAGCAGAATTCGACCTGCAAATCCTACTCTCGACTTGTCAATGACTCCTTCTAGTGCACTTTAGAATTTGTCAAATCTCCATCGAAGGTTTCACACATACATCTTAACTCAAACTCGACTTGTCAACCACGCCCGATTGACCTATTAAACCGCACAGATCACAACATAAACCACATTTATCATCATACTCCGGAGTCTTAGACCTCAACAGGTCCGTACACAACAACCAACCACGTGGATAATTTTGAGCAATAAGCGCTACATTCACATGAAGTACACCGACTTCCCTAATATCATACTGTGGAGTACGCCCACTCCTGCTAAACAACACTTAATTTGGCCTAAATACACGCAAATTTTCATAACCACCTGCAAGATGCATAAGCTTAGGTAAGCGCAAAGACCCTAACCACACATACTATGGCGCCGAGAACATTCCCAACTCATTTAGGCAGGCTCCGAGATCCCAGGAAAGCCATGGCGAACCTAGCAACTCATCATCTCTCCAAATTGCATTATCACAGAAAAACAAATTAAACAATGAAACTCCGTCCTAGGGCCCCCAAGGGCCAAACCGTCGCTCTGCTACCAGAACTATTAACGCGTCCGTCTATGTTAATTTATACACATCAGGACTCGTTTTAGGTCGATGAATCTTTGGACCCAGTGGTGAGACACCATAAGACGAGACAACTGATCAATACATCAAACCATATGTCTATAATATTGTTAACATATATCACCACAATAAATTTCGCTTTAGACATTAATAATTCTTCGACGCAACCATGACCTTTAAGTCATGAATAACCACACCTTATTTAAGTTTTGTGAATTTTATTCCCTATTGATTACAATCTAATAGCAGATGTATTAATCTCAAAACCAAGAAGCAAAGAACATTATCACAAAGCGGCAACTATGGTAAGTTGAAATGCCTCATCTAACCACAATTAGCATCAGCATGTTGGGCTTCATGCAAAACAATTTAGAACATCAATTTGGAAAAACGTCTAACTAAGGTCTCTAATCAAAACACACAGCAGTCGGTACCTAGAAAGGAAAGGCAGAATAAATGAATTTCCATTAGCAACTGTATAATTACCCTCCTCGGAATAGGTCAGCATACAGGGTCAGTCTTCGTCTTCAGGACATCAGTTAAATCGCCGTCAGTCTATCTAAGCTAAAGGCAGGGGACACCTCCCTCATAAGGAAGAAAGTGTAATGGGGCAGTCTATGGACGAGGATAGTTTTGTATAAGTCTCAAATCACCAAATAGAGTGACAGAGTTTCTGGATGCAATCAAAATCATTCCCTACCTAATGCCCTTTGTTCCTCGTGTCATGAGTTTTTATCCCTTTTTCGAAATACATTCCCCCAAAATCCTATTGGTCAGTCACTACACCCCACTATCTATAACCTATCAATTTACACATTAAGTAATACATTTGTCATTTTATGATATTTCTCGTGCTTCTAATTGGTCTTTATAATTGACGTTTTTCGTAGGTGGCACATCCGGGGTTACTTCATTTTCTGGCACACACTTTGGGTCAAGAGTTCTCTTCTCCGCGATTTAATGTCCTTGAAAGTGTCCATGTTTGTTACGAAATCCATAAATTTTATACTAAAGCCACTAGCATGCGGATGAGAAAATTTAGCATTGTTGCAAATAAGTGAAGAAAAGAACAATTGCTGGTTCATTGGCTTTTTGCAAATCAGTACACTGGAGAAACAGAAAAATACGCTTTAATATGAGATCTGCACAGCTAGTTTTTGACTCACGCTAACTTAAGGCTTATGGATTCTAATAAATGCAGTCTTCGTACGTGTTAACATATTCAATTAATCATAATACAGACAATTATTGCTTACAGTCGACATTAGTTTATGCATGTGAAAAAGTCTCACGTTTAAAATACGTTTCAATGAATAATATTATTAGTGCAGCATTGTTAGTTATAAGCATTTCACATCTAGAATAGGTAATATTTAAACTACGCTCTCTCAGTGCCACAAGAGATGCAGGCCAACTTTCGGGCTTCACACCCCATTGGGAACATGGGTATTTATGTTTCCCATAACACAATAGATCTTTACCTGCTCAATTATCTAAAAATGAGGATATTCCCTTGGTTTCTTTTTTATCTTCACTAATGTTATGATTAAAATCCCCCTGAAGTTTTTAAGGAAATCAATCAGATGCTCTGACAGTTTTTTGGGGCCACTAAAAAGCCTTGAACCAAGCTCAAAACACTTCAGTTGACTGTTGAAGATGGTGGTCTAGCTTTACCTCACTTTAAGAAATATTATGAGGCTGCATTTTTGGAATGGACTGCTAGCGTGTCTAGGTCAATTAGACAGTAACTTCTATGTTAAGCAGATGCTGCCTGAGGATACCCTCCAACTTTCTAATTTTGTCAAAATCGCATGGCTCTTGAAGCGTACTAAGTACAAAGTCCCTTATTTTGTGTGGTCTTGAAGCGTCAAACTTCAACAGATCTATGTATATTCTCGATTTCATCCTTCAATTTTATTACATGATTCAGAGGTATCTGGCCTCTAGGTGCCTTTAAAAACAATAGTAGATTGGGAGAATTTAGGGTTTACCAAGTTCAACGATTTAGTATGTTAGGACATGGGAGCTACTGGAGACCTGCAATCCAGTTAATCCCGATTCTCTAACCTTTTATTTTCTTCAGATTTCCCATTACATTCATTCACTGCTTTCATCAACTCACAACTCAACAGAGACAATTGCTTCCACAATCACTCAAGCTCTGAGTTTTGTTGCCACCAAAGATAGGTCCTAGGCCCATCTCACTTCTTTTCAAGAGTTGTGCCTCTAAGGCTAACCTTTTGGACAGTCTGTCCAGGTTCAGGTCTGCCTCTGATGGGGGTCGCTGTGCTAGAGGGAGGAGGGCTGATTACTTCCTCTCTCTCCTCAGTGTTAGCTACTTGCTCAGAATCCTCTTCTTCATTTTTTTTTGGGCTGGCCCTTGTCATACTGTGTCACAAGCTGTCTAGGCTTTTCTGTGACAGGACTCCTCCCACTGGGGATATTGTAAGTCTGGTAGAGAGACATTAGGCCCATATTTATGGGAAAATGACGGAGAGCGATGCTGTGCCAAAATTGGCAGCACCACGCTCCGTCATTTTCACAACACAGAGATGCACCATATTTAAGTGAATACAGTGCACCCGGATGTTGTCCCCTATGCTGGTGCTAAATTTAGCTGCCAGGGCCAACACAGGCATCTTTGCACCATCGTGCAAGGATGTCTGCATTGATGGGTGTGAATGTTTATGTGCGGGAGGGTGTCCCTTCCTGCACATAAACAATCACTGATGGCGGTTTGGCACTTCTGTGTGTGCTGCAGAGTTGCCAAACCGTCATTTTCAAATGATTGTTTATGTGCAGGAAGGGACACCTTCTATGCTCATAAACAATCATAGAAAAAGCAAAAAATGAGGAGGAATAAAAGTATTCCTACTCATTGTGCCTTGCTAACTCCACCCCTGGGGTGGCGTTAGATTTTGGCACTGCCTCAGGTTTATGAAATCTCATAAATCTGAGGCAGCATCAAAATCCAATGGGTGTTGCTGTGGCATGCCCACAGCAACATCCATTGCACGCCCCTCTGACGCAGGTATCTGTGTCAGAGGAGCCGATATTTACAAGGAGGTGTAATGCCACAAAAAGTGTTGTTAAACCTCCTTGTAAATACAGAGCAGAGATTAACGCCATTGGAGCATCACATAAAGTGACGCTCCAGTGGCACTAGGGGCTCATAAATATGCCCCTAGGTATCTATGGTTATATTCTATATAAGGGGTCAGGTCGAGTTCCTGAGCCTGGGTCTCTGCATCAGACATGTTTTATATTACTAAAGTTGGGAGCTTAGTAAACTTTAGGAAACTTTTTGCTAACTTTCAAAAACGTTTGCAAACTTTTTCTAGAGTATGTACTTCTAGTTTCTAATCTCTGTTTTAGAGACCTAACCAAGGCCCTTGTAATTAATTAAAAAAAAATGGTCAAATTGTAAAAACTACAACTACTGATAATGTTTTGGGGTATTTGTGTGCTCACTTAGTGACAACGCAGTATCAGCAATTGCAAAGACTTGTATCCCACCACTGAACCACCAAGTGTAGGAGGCAAGCACTCAATATACAGTAAGAAAATGTTGTGCACTCTGCAGAGAGTCCAGGCAACACCACCTTGGTATTCAGAGGTAACAAATAGACAACATAATGCTCTATTTTTTATGGTACTTTGTTTGAGTAGTTAGGCTAATCTTGGAGAAGTGCTAAGTATTTGTTGTACTCACAGTATCACAGAATAACTCGAGATCCATTTACAAAAATACTTCAGATTTTGTACAAACTTTTTAAGACCAAGATCACTGAAATAGGGTAAGTACTTCAAAGGTTATGATTTTTCAAACTTAGCCAAAATAGTATTTTTGTGCGTCATTACGCACCCTAGGAATCAATGAGAGAAAACTACTTTACAATGCATATAAAATCAGGCAGTATTTTCACAAGTGTCACCTTCTGTTTTTAGGTTGAGTGTACAGAGATGTCCTGTGGGCCAGTCGGAGAACTTCGGGTGGGTCCCGGTTCAAGCGAGAGCAGCGGCTGAAAGTCTTGGAGCTGGAGCAGAACAAAGTGGGGACCACTTGGAAATGTACTGCACGGGAGGATGTAATGATGAGTCCAGTGGGTCCCCTTGGAGTGTAGAAGTTGCAAGGGGTTAGGGACCCCTAGATCACAGCTGGTTTTCTGAAGCAGGGTCCTGTGAGGCTGGGAGGCTGGGTGCAGTGCAGATAGGTCAGCCAAGGGATGTGTATAAAGGAGTCTTTGGAGCCTGGGGCAGGCTACTTGAAGGGTGGATTGCAGGTCAGCAAGGCCACTCTGGAGGAGGGGGAGTTCTTGGTTGTCTTGAAGTCCCTCTACTAGTGCTTGCTCCTCATCCTTTGAGAGTCTAGAGTGGGCTTTTTTTCTGGTTGTCCGATGTTGGGGGTCCAGTATCCCTGGCTATTGTAAAGCTCAGCCACTGGAGATTGCAGTGTCACCAACCTTGACACAGTAGCAGGGTTTGTCCTCCGAGTCCATTGTGTGAAATTTAGTCCAACTGCTATGTCCAGTGTATTGGTCAGCGACAGGTCAGTGAACTGGACTTCACCGGATCTTGATTGCTGGTTGCAGGGAGTGATACTTCACTCTCAATGGAGGTTATTCATAATTTTTAGAAGGTTGGACATCCTCTGGGGTTTCTTAGAGTCCAGCCAATGTCCAGTTGACCCCTCAGTGACGACTGTCGAGTCCTGGTTGCAGCAGGCAGCGTTAGGTGCCTTAGTCTACTTGCAGAAGGACTTCTGTTCTTGAGTCTTGGGACTTCTTTGTTGCTAGTCTTCTTGTGTCCATCAATTCTGATCTGAAGGGCTGGGGTTTCCCGCTAAATACTGCGTTTATTGGGTGTTTAGAGGTGTACCTGGTAGTGGCAGATGGGTCATTTACTTTAGGGTAGCTACACCCACTATGTGACCAGTTCCTGTGGAAAGAGGTCACATCCCTAACCCTGATTGGCTATTTTCCTACCATCCAAGATGGAGGAAAATTAAATGGAGCAGTCACCTCACTTGTCACTCCTGAGGGTTGGTGCAGGCTGAGGTTGAGGTCACTCCCCCCTACTCTTTGTTAGTTTTCCCTACGTTCCTCCCTCCAGAAGTAGGGCGGGCATCCACTTCTAGCAGCAAATGCCTGGAGCTGTGCTTCAAATACAGCATGGCCTTTTAAGCTTCCTGCCAGAGCAGGGCACATTGCTGGGGGAGGAAGTATAACACCTCCACCCAGGAAGGGCTTTATCTTCTGGTCCCAGAGAGCAGAGGCTCTCACCCCAGCGATCTAGAATCAAATCTAATCATGGCAGGCTGGTTGGAACTAGTCAGCCACCATGCCCGGATGGTGTAGGTTTTGCAGGAGCACCTCTAAGGTGCCCCCTGGGTACATTTTATAATAAATCCAACACTGATACCAGTTAAGATTAATAAACTCTGAGTAGTTTGATACCAAAATAAACAGGGTTCAGGGTAGCCATCATGTGGCTGGGAAACCTGTAATGGCCAGTGTTCAACACATGTACTTGCCATGGCTGCATAGGGTTTTGTGAAGACACAGTAGGAGCATATTTTCTCATGCAACTAGATGCCCTCACATGCATTATAGCATGTAAGGCCTGCCAGAGGGGTAACTCACCTATAGTCCATGCAGTGTTAGTGGACAGGGCACTCTTGGTTCACCAGCCTTTGCAAGGTGGCCGGGGCATGCCCTTTATTCCAAAGGGCATTACAGTAAATTGATAATGCCTACTTGGGGTGGAGAATTCTGATGTCTCTTGTGCTCCAGGGGTAGTGCCATGTTGAGTTTTCAAGTTTTAAACACGCCTTTTCATGCACTTGCAATGGTAGTCTGCATGAGGCTGGTGTGCAGCCTCTCAGAGTGGCATGATTAGTGCTGCAGGTCTGAGGGGCCCTCTTCAGCACCCATGCCCTGGGTACCAGGGGCACCCTATACTATGGATTTACAAGGGTGACTGAAGTGCCAATACAAAGTACAGTTTTGAGGATAGAGATCTGGACCTCGGAACCTGTTTAGCAGGGGCCCAGGGCCCTTACATTTTTTAAACCACTTAATTTTCTAGGCAAAACGTGGAGGGGGCTAACCATGCAAAAAGAGGTCTCTCTCACACTAGAATCCTAATCATATACCTTCTGTCAGTTTTGAAGTGGAAAATACATTGGGTGTTTTCCCCACACAGAAGTGTCTGGAGTTTCCTGCCTCCCTCCCCTAATGCCTGGATGTCTGGGAGCAAAAATGATAAGTTTGAAGTTGTTTATGTGTGTACTGAGGCAATGTCTTTGAAGTGCAAGTGAGGCTGTGCAACTTTCTAACAGTGGCATTTTCAGAATTGTGACTTAAAATCTGAATGCACTATCAGTTATCTGTACAGACAATGTGAAAAACACCAAACTTGATGTTTCTACCTGCTCTCAATCAAACGTTATCACTTATTACATGTATTAAGGTGACCCAATGTAATCCTATGGTAGAAGTAGGCCTCACAGTAGTGAATCTGGGTGTTTTCACTACCGGGACATGTAACACTAAAATGTACATATCCAAATGTTTAAATTCAATGCACCCTGTTTAGGGCCTATTTCAGGGGTGACTGACTTATATACTAAAAGGGATTTTTATGCGTTGAAACAGGTTTATTTTGACAACTCTGAAATGGTAGGCCTGAGACATGTTGAAGAAGGCTACCTACTTGAGTGGCAGTGGTTATTAGTATTAAAGTACACAGAGTCCTAAAACCAACAAAAACAAATTCAGCATAGCAGAAGGAGAAAAGGTAAATCATTCGGAGTAACCCTGCAGAGAGTGTCAAGTCCAACACAAATCACCTGAGTTGGACCGAGAAGTAAAAACAAGTCTGGTCAGGGCACATTTTGAGAAACATGAAAGTGGCTTGCATGAACATAATGAGTTGCAGAAAGAGGGAAAATAAGTGGCCTGGAGAAAAGAGTGAAGTTAAGACAAAGTATATATTGTATGTAGTGGTCTGTATAGGGGAACCTAGGTCAGGTTGCACTGTTAAACTTGAAGTTGAATCAGTAAAGGGTTTTTAAAACAGTTAGTGGAGGACTCTTAATATGTCTGCATATCAAATAAAGACTGTTGGTTTCAGGTACTGAAGAATCATAAAATGTGCACCTACTATTTAATTTTAGGGTGGTACTTTAACTTATTTTCCATAGTAGTTAGAGAAACAAAGTAGAGTTAGTATGGCAACAGACATTGTGGCAAAGAACTGTATTTAAAAGCACATACATTTCACAGCATACAGATTAGGAGTTTGCGGTTGCATTCATTATAATCCAAAACATCAATTATAAGCACAATGATAAAGTAGCGGTACATCTACGATGAAGAATTGAGTAAGCAGCCTGTAATTGTGGTGAATTTGTCTTGAAAAACGTTTCTGATATGAAATGTGATTTAGCGAAAATAAAATAAGGGAATATATTTTATTGATGGAATATTTGAGCAGGGTCATAAGTAGTTCTATCCTATGTAGCTACTTCAGTAAGTTTGACATGGACAACATTTTAGTTAGAGGGATTCTTTGAAATAATATTGGAGCTAATTCTTTCAGCTAATCTTAAAAAGAAGGGATTAGATTTTCATCTGATAATTCACCAGTGGGTATAGCCCTGAGCCTTTGGCCTCATAAACCAACTATGAAAAGATTTACATGCCACATTCATGCATGACATCACATCATACTGCCCTGCAGCTGCAGAATAGTGATAAGGATTGCTTTCAGTGCCTTGATTCAATATTGCTGTTTATTCATGAGTTCTTTATCTGACTAGGTTTATTCCAAGATTTTAAGGGCATAACTTCATGAGGAGCGTGGTGCTGCTCCTTGTATACCACTGTGTGCACTTAGGGGTATTCTGGATTCTGGCGATGGACCACAGGGTTGGGAGCAACATTTGAAAGATGCAAAATAGTGTCAATATCAGGGAGTGACTTGTCTTGCCACTTTACTGCCATTTTCCTGTTGAGCTTCACATTTGGGTGCTCCTTTCATAGGGTTGCCAAATCCAAGTCATTAAAAACTCTATGGCCCCATTGTTGTAGTAGCCTCCACCAGTGTGAGGCTCATTTGAGCATTTTGGCCACTGCAAATTTTGTCTTCCTGTTGAAACCTGTTTTTCAGTTCAAGCCCTGGTCAAGAGAGATTAAGTTAGCCATTTCATGCCACTTTCATGACAAATAGGACTATCAATTACCTCCTCAAATTTGTAGACAGGGTTTGAATCTGCCATGGAAAGATTCTCCGTTTGAGGATGAGACAAAGTGAGCCTAAAGCCTCATTCTATCCGGTTCCCAATACTGTCACTGTATCTAAAAATAAAAAAGAATACAATCAGCAAGGTCAATAATGTGTCCTGTAAAATAATGTATATTATTAATAGAAAATTGCTATTGTTAAAGAGTAGACGAAAAATTACTGTTTGATTAATATATAAATTTACTGTTGTTCAGCTTACTGCAGATTAGTATTACATGTCTTTTATTCTGAACTGAAACAATTTGTGTGAGTATAAAATTATAGATGTTGTTCCATTGGTATGATTTAATGATGCACTCTGGTTCAAGTTATTTTTAAGATCCAGATATAGAATCAATATATTTCTAAGTGCAAAGTTAGTAAGCATTTGTGTTAGAAATTGTTGTTAGAGGTATGCATCCTGTCCAAGTAAAGACCAAAATACTAGTCAGGGTGAGTTAGTTACACAATCTAAATTAGTCTGTGCTCACCCTCTGGTAGCTTGGCACAGAAAAGTCAGACTTAACTTAAGAGGGAATGTGTCAAGTATTTGTGCAACACTTAATTAAAGTAAGACAGTGAAAGACATCACAAAAAGACTCCACATCAGTTTATAATAATAGGGAATATTTATCTGAGTAAAACAAGACCAAAACAACAAAAATATAGTAATTAGTAGTGGAGATATGAATTTTTAAAGATTAAGGGGGTCATTCTGACCCCGGCGGTCATGGACCGCCGGGGCCAGGGTTGGAGTGAGCACCGCCAACAGGCTGGCGGTGCTCCACAGGGTATTCTGACCGCGGCGGTTCAGCCGCGGCCAGAAAGGGAAAACCGGCGGTCTCCCGCCGGTTTTCCGCTGCCCTGTAGAATCCTCCATGGCGGCGCAGCTCGCTGCGCCGCCATGGGGATTCTGACACCCCATACCGCCATCCTGTTCCTGGCGGCAGAGCCGCCAGGAACAGGATGGCGGTATGGGGTGTCGTGGGGCCCCTGGGGGCCCCTGCAGTGCCCATGCCAATGGCATGGGCACTGCAGGGGCCCCCGTAAGAGGGACCCACTTTGTATTTCAGTGTCTGCTTTGCAGACACTGAAATACGCGACGGGTGCCACTGCACCCGTCGCACCTTCCCACTTCGCCGGCTCAATTCTGAGCCGGCGTCCTCGTGGGAAGGCCGTTTTGCACTGGGCTGGCGGGCGGCCTTTTGGCGGTCGCCCGCCAGCCCAGTGCAAAACCCAAAATACCCTCAGCGGTCTTTCGACCGCGGAGCGGTATTTTGGAGGGGGGAACTCTGGCGGGCGGCCTCCGCCGCCCGCCAGGGTGAGAATCACCCCCTAAATGTGAAAACAGTGCTTAGAAGTCACTAGCGGTTACTTGAGGTCGTGAAGGAAATGGAAATCCAAAATCCAGGCTGACTGTCGTGTAGGGAAGGATGGCTACAGAACCCACACTTTTAATGGAGCAAAGCGTTGATGTATTTTCCATGCAGTCTGGTCACTATGTTGCCATCGGGATCCACTGAGGTGAATGTGCTGCATGGCTGTTGAACCATGCAGAGCATCATCGTCAGGCCATGCAGGCTGTGAATCCCCTACATCAAACAGCCTTTTTGTCACATGCTCAAGGTTATGCATCGTTTTTTGCAGAAATCAACTGCAGAATTCACTACTGAGGCCTAGCACTGGACGGCAGCACCTTAGGAAAGGGTAGGACTCACATATGGAAGAGTGCAGAAGCACTAAGAGAGTTGCAGGCAGTCATTGATGTCCCTGAGGCCCTGGAGAATCTTGGGTTCAAGGATGTAGAGAACAATTCCAATCCTTCTCATTGAAGGAAAGAAGCTCCGGGCAGCAGGCCCACACAGCACAGCAAGTAGCAAAGTGGCAGCCTCTCCTACAGCACAGCACACAACAAGCAGTAGTCTGACACAGCAATGGAGTTGCAGAGTGGCAGTCCCTCCTGGCAGTACACCAGGCCTTCTTCAGGCAGAATGTTCCTGGTTCCAGTAGACATCTGATTTGAGGTGATTTAGGGTCCAGTGCTTAAACCCAAATGTGCCTATGAAGTGGGGAGACTTCAAAGAGGCCTTTGAAGATCATAAGGTCTCTGTCCTTCCTTCCCTGGCTCCAGACACTGAACAAGGGAGTATGGAGGCCTTTGTGTGAGGAGAGGCACAACCCTATTCAGGTGTGTCACCTCTTCCAACCCCTCAGCCTAGTGATGGGCCACCATGGTGCAAATGCTCCTGTTCTGTGTGACTGTTTAGAGGGAATGCACAAAGCCCAGCTGGCATCCACCCCAGATGTGTATTCAGAGACATGCAGAGGCACGAAATGGGAAAGTAAGGAAATATCAGCTTTCTAAAAGTGGCGGTTTCAGGCTTACAATTTAAAATCTGACTTCACCATGAATTGTGATTTTAAATTGTGAGTCCAGAGACACCAAACTCCACATTTCTATCTTGTTCCAAATGGAATTTACACTTAAAAGATATTTTAAGGCAATCCTAATGCTAACCCATGGGAGAGATATGGCTTGCAGTAGTGAAAAACAAATTTAGTAGTATTTCTCTATGTGGACATGTTAATCTTCAAAGTGCATGTCCAGCTTTTTAAATGCACTGAACCCTGTCCTTGGGGCTAACCAGGTCCTACCTTCTGGGTGACTTGTGTGTATTCAAAAAGGAAGGTTTGGGCATGGCAAGTGGGCGCACTTGCCAGGTCGAAATTGCATTTTTAAAACTGCACACACAGGTTGCGCAGTGGCAGGCTTGAGACATGTTTAAAAGGTTACAGTAGCGGGTGGCACAATCAGTGCTGAAGGCCCACTAGTAGCATTTAATTTACAAGCCCTGGGCACATACAGTGCACTGTACTAGAGACTTACCATTAAATTAAATATACCAATTGTGGATATCCAATGTTACCACATTTTATGGAAAGAGCACAAACAGTTTAGCACTGGTTAGCAATGGTAAAGTTCACAGAGTCCTAAAGCCAACAAAAACAAGGTCAGAAAACAAGGAGGATTGAAGGCATCTGGGGATCACCCTGCAGAAAGGGCCATTTTCAGCAGTTTGCAAATTTACATGCAGAGAAGAAAGTGTAAAGGTTTTGCAAATGGCATTTATTGTATTACAAATTTGAGGAGCCCCTATCAAGGAATGGTATTTATTTCAAATACCTATAATATCTTATTAGTCTTTTACATTGTCACAGTGGAGAGGTAAATTTGCGCAGAATCCAAAACACATTGATAACCATGAATTCTTTTGAAGAGAATATCATGGCATGATGTACATTTGGCGGTCAGTAGAAGCTGAAAATGATATGTAATTGTTATCATTTTCAACTCTTGTGATGGTCTACTACGTTATTGTAAGAAATCCAGGTAGCAGGACCTAAAGGAAGAAGGTGAGTTGTGGGGCCCCTCTGTAGTGCAAGGGTTCAAAAATGTAGGTAGAGGCTCCAAGAATTTGGGCTTGTCAGCCCATTTCAGAGATGCCACTTCACCCTTTGCCACAGGCATACACCTTCTGGCAGCAGCCCTCAATCTGGCCCACCTCCCCGCACAGCATTTTGGAATTTTCTAACATGGCAAAATCAAATTGTGGATTGAAAGAACTCTCCCTTGACTTCTGTTCTGCCACTAACTGACACTACAAAATAGGTTTCTTTCCTCCGAAACTTCAAAGAGAGCCCCTGATGGGACTAGAAACAGAGGTCTACCTGCTTTTATTTGGCCCTTTCTGACGGCCAGGCTGAGGCAATTCAGTAGAGTGTCAGCTAACCATTTTATGTAGCTCTCCCCTCCCCCCCACATACTTATTTCCTCCACCAAGAGAAGGCTAATTTGAGCTTTTTGCCTGGTGGAACTTTGGTCAACCTGCTGTAAAGAACAGTAATTAACTTGGCCTGAATCTCACTACAGGCTGACTCATGGAAATAGAGCAAAAGCCAGGGAATATGAACATGTCAAAAATAATATTATTTATAATATGTAGTCAGTCCCTTCTATAAACATAGGGACATTGATGTTAATACTTTTTCTACATTGAACGAATCTCAACTTAATATTTCGGATATTTCTGCATATGTTTCACCCAGAGTGTGAATACAGTAAAGCACTACAGATTCACACTCTAGTGGAAACAGAATAGAGATATTACTTTTGTGTTGACCAACTAGATTACAAAAGCTGCACAGTTGTAATTAAGGTTTCTTCTGTGACACGCTGCCTGTGCGCAGATAGTAGGTTGAATTAGGCAGCAGAGCTTCTCACTCAGCCACACTCGGGTACATGTCTATACAGACATGCTAATTTGTAAAAACTGCAGAAACACTTATGTCCGTTGTACAACACCAGGCCTTATTTGAAAGGAGTGACACTGGTGGCTATCACTCAAGTGCATTTAACAGAATCTTAAAGTGTGAGCGGTTTAATTAGTGAGTCTCACTCACGGCAGAGGTCCAAATACCAAAATTAAAGACATTTGGAAAACAAGCAGGTCTATACTCACTTCCTCACAGTATATTATGATTGCTATAGAAATGTTTTTTTATATCCCTTTACTGTTAGTTCATCAGATCCAGATGCTGTGGAGACACATTTTAGACATTATTTAATATTTTGGCAGCAATTACATGAAAAGATCTGTGCATTTCATCTCGGGCTTCAATGTATCAGAGTACATTATGATCATACATGACAGTAGTAGATAGTATCAGTGTTGGTTATACACATATCCTTTCTCTCCCGTAAACCAGCTCCAGACTTCTAGCATTAACGCAGAAGTGTGATTTCCTTCTGTTACTCAATAATGACGTAGTGGCTCCCATAAGTCCCTGGGCGCGTTTTTCTGGGAAAAGTCCATTATACATTTTAGAATGGGTATTATATACCATTATGGTTGTTAACAGTTAATAAATTCGGGTTCTTTTCCCCTTTCACGCATTGTCACTCTATGGGTACCTAGCAAGATTGTCAATCCTCATATTCCTTGTAAGATATTCAAGCACAACAACCAGTGAGATAACTCCAGAATGTGTTCCATCATCTCGCTCAGAATGTTAAATAGGCACTCACTAGCTGACTGAATAGATGAGCAGTCCCGTGTTAAGTGGATGAAGCCTGCATCAGCTGTGGCATATCTTGTACATGTTAAGCTGTCTATCAGACCAGCCCTGGCCATACGGTTAATACGTAATGTGCCCTATGCAAACTTTTATAATATGTGAGTCTGTGTGTGCCATTGGGAGACATATTTTGAGTTTGCCTGAAGCAGTAAATCAAATATTACCTGTCCTATCTACTGGGATCGCTTGTGGTAAACCGCCAGGGAAATGCTGGTGGAATATGGTACATTATAGGCGGGCAACGCGGCTTGCAGCGCTGCCCTGTCGGATATGTAACTCCGCCATCGCCAGGCTGCCTGGCGGCGTTAGGCTGGTGGTGGTGGAGTTACGCCAGTGGTGGTTCTGCCACGTATATTATATGGCGGTAATTACCACCAACGCCGGCATGGCGTCCCAGACTGCCATGTTCATAATGAGGGCCTATATCCGTTGCCACCCACTGTCTTTGGGTTAGTTTGACTAGTGTGTGCCCTGACCTCTACTAAAGCTCCTGCCCACTGCATATTTGCTCATTATTTCTAATTTCTCTATCTGCCTGATTCCTATATTCCTGCAACTTGTCATATATTGTTTGCAACATTCCTGGCTCCCCGGAGGAGTTATATAGAATGCCCCTGTTTTTGATTTCACATTCAAGCGTTTTCAGTCTGTTGCGTTGGACTTAAGTGTGCCATATCCTTTCGCTACATACTGCCCACTGATGACCTCCTTGATTGCCTTCCAACGTGTAGCACATGTGTCAACAGAGTCTTCATTTGTATTCAATATGTGCTGATGGCCAGTCTGACTTCCTCTCCAAAAAGTAGCCCAGTTGGCTGTGTTCTCCATTTGCTATGTTTTGCATATAGGACTGGTGCTTGCAAAGCCAGCACCACCTGCGAGTAGCCAGAATACATCATGGGGAAATGTGTTTCATATTCTCAGTCCAACTGGCAACATCTTTTGTGCCTGTCCAGAAATCATTCATGGAGGCGATTGTCACGTTACGTGGAGTATTTTGCATATGTTCTGTCAGCTTTTTGTCCATTTGTCTAATTCCCTAGATAACCACAATTTCATATTACTGAAATATGTAAACAAGTATTTCTATTGGTTTGGTCTGACAGATAACTCATTTTCTGGTACTTCAAAGTGGAGATTATGATCTCAGTCCAAATAATTGCATTTGGGTCTAAAGCTATGCTGGTTGACATGACCATGGACAATAAATCTGGGTCATCGTGGTTAGGTCCATACATCTTAACCAGTATTATATGCATCATTTGTAAAATATCCTGGCAGATTATCAACCGGCCTGCAGTGTCCGATAACCCCTTCGTTGCCAGGCCTTTTCCCCCTCCTGTGCCAAGCCTTTTTTTGGCTATTTGGTGCAGTTCGCGCTTAGGCCCTCATAAATTTTTGTTCACATAAGCCAAATTTGCGTCCTTTTTTTCCAACATCCTAGGGATTCTAGAAGTACCCAGACTTTATCCAAAATACAGTGAATTTTTTTTTTTTTTTTTTTTAAATGGGAAAAAGGGGCTGCAGAAGAAGGCTTGTGGTTTTTTCCCTGAAAATGGCATCAACAAAGGGTTTGTGGTGCTGAAATCACCAGCTTCCCAGCTTTCAGGAACAAGCAGACGTGAATCAGAAAACCCAATTTTTCAACACAATTTTGGCATTTTACTGGGACAGACCACATTTTTACGATTTTTTGTGCTTTCAGCCTCCTTCCAGTCAGTGACAGAAATGGGCATGAAACCAATGCTGGATCCCAGAAACCGCAACATTTCTGAAAAGTAGACAGAATTCTGAATTCAGCAAGGGGTAATTTGTGTAGATCCTACAAGGGTTTCCTACAGAAAATAACAACTGAAAAAGAAAAATATTGAAATTGAGGTAAAAAAACATCAATTTTTCTCTACGTTTTACTCTGTAACTTTTTCCTGCAATGTCAGATTTTCCAAAGCAATATACCGTTACGTCTGCTGGACTCCTCTGGTTGCGAGGATATATAGGGATTGTAGGTTCATCAAGAATCCTAGGTACCCAGAGCCAATAAATGAGCTGCACCCTGCAGTGCGTTTTCATTCTATACCGGGTATACAGCAATTCATTTGCTGAAATATAAAGAGTGAAAAATAGCTATCAAGAAAACCTTTGTATTTCCGAAAAGGGCACAAGATAAGGTGTTGAGGAGCAGTGGTTATTTGCACATGTCTGAATACCGGGGTGACCATACTAGCATGTGAATTACAGGGCATTTCTCAAATAGATGTCTTTTTTACACACTCTCTTATATTTGGAAGGAAAAAATGTAGAGAAAGACAAGGGGCAATAACACTTGTTTTGCTAATCTATGTTCCCCCAAGTCTCCCGATAAAAATGATACCTCACTTGTGTGGGTAGGCCTAGCGCCCGCGACAGGAAACGCCCCAAAACGCAACGTGGACACATCACATTTTTTTACAGAAAACAGAGGTTTTTTTTGCAAAGTGCCTACCTGTAGATTTTGGCCTCTAGCTCAGCCGGCACCTAGGGAAACCTATCAAAGCTGTGCATTTTTTAAAACTAGAGACCTAGGGGAATCCAAGACGGGGTGACTTGTGGGGTTCTGACCATGTTCTGTTACCCAGAATCCTTTGCAAACCTCAAAAGTTGGCTAAAAAACACATTTTCCTCAAATTTTGGTGACAGAAAGTTCTGGAATCAGAGAGGAGCCACAAATTTCCTTCCACCCAGCGTTCCCCCAAGTCTCCCGATAAAAATGATACCTCATTTGTGTGGGTAGGCCTAGCGCCCGTGACAGGAAACGCCCCAAAACGCAACGTGGACACATCAATTTTTTTTCAAGAAAACAGAGGTGTTTTTTGCAAAGTGCCTACCTGTAGATTTTGGCCTCTAGCTCAGCCGGCACCTAGGGAAACCTACCAAACCTGTGCATTTGTGAAAACTAGAGTCCTAGGGGAATCCAAGATGGCGTGACTTGTGGGGCTCTGACCAGGTTCTGTTACCCAGAATCCTTTGCAAACCTCAAAATTTGGCTAAAAAAACAAGTTTTCCTCACATTTTGGAGCCAGAAAGTTCTGGAATCTGAGAGGAGCCACAAATATCCTTCCACCCAGCATTCCCCCAAGTCTCACGATAGAAAATGATACCTCACTTGTGTGGGTAGGCCTAGCGCCCGTGACAGGAAATGGCCCAAAACACAATGTGGACACATCACATTTTTTCATAGAAAACAGAGGTGTTTTTTGCAAAGTGCCTACCTGTAGATTTTGGCCTCTAGCTCAGCCGGCACCTAGGGAAACCTACCAAACCAGCTCATTTTTGAAAACTAGAAACCCAGGGGAATCCAAGATGGGGTGACTTGTGGGGCTCTGACCAGGTTCTGTTACCCAGAATCCTTTGCAAACCTCAAAATTTGGCTAAAAGAACACGTTTTCCTCACATTTCGGTGACAGAAAGTTCTGGAATCTGAGAGGAGCCACAAATGTCCTTCCACCCAGCGTTCCCCCAAGTCTCCCGATACAAATTATACCTCACTTGTGTGGGTAGGCCTAGTGCCCGCGACAGGAAATGGCCCAAAACACAACGTGGACACATCACATTTTTTCATAGAAAACGGTGCCTACCTGTGGATTTTGGCCTCTAGCTCAGCCGGCCCAAGGGGGGGCAGAAATGGCCTAAAATAAATTTGTCCCTCAGCCCCCCCCCCGGGAGCAACCCTTGCCTATGGGGTCGCTCCCCCTGCGTGACATTGGCGCCAAAAAAAAAATCCCCGGTGCCTAGTGGTTTCTGCCCCCCTTGGGGGCAGATTGACTTAAAATCGGCCAATCAGCCCCCAAGGGGGGCAGAAATGGTTAAATACAATTTGCCCCCCAGGGGAGCAACCCTTGCCTAATGGGTCGCTCCCCATCTCTAAAAAAACAAACAAACAAAAAAAAAAAACACAAAAAACAATTTGCCCTGGCGCCTAGAGGTTTCTTTCCCCCCTGGGGGCAGAAATGGCCTAAAATAAATTTGCCCCCCCACCCCGTCAACCCCCCTGGGAACGACCCTTGCCTACAAGGTCGCTCCCGTTGCGTGACGGTGCAAAAAAAAAATCCCCGATGCCTAGTGGTTTCTGCCCCCTTGGGGGAGATTGACCTACAATCGGCCAATCTGCCCCCAAGGGGGGCAGAAATGGTCTAAATACAATTTGCCCCCCAGGGGAGCAACCGTTGCCTAATGGGTCACTCCCCATCTCTAAAAAAACAAACAAACAAAAAAAAAAAACACAAAAAAACAATTTGCCTTGGCGCCTAGAGGTTTCTGCCCTCCCTGGGGGCAGATCGGCCTAGTACCAATAGGCAGATCTGCCAAAGGGGGGGCAGAAATGGCCTAAAATAAATTTGCCCCCCACCCAGGGAGCGACCCTTGCCTACAAGGTCGCTCCCCTTGCGTGACGGCGCAAAAAAAAGATCCCTGGTGCCTAGTGGTTTCTGCCCCCCTTGGGGGCAGATTGACCTACAATCGGCCAATCTGCCCCCAAGGGGGGCAGAAATGGTCTAAATACAATTTGCCCCCCAGGGGAGCGACCCTTGCCTAATGGGTCGTTCCCCATCTCTAAAAAAACAAACAAACACAAAAAAAAAATTTGCCCTGGCACCTAGAGGTTTCTGCCCCCCCTGGCGGCAGATCGGCCTAATACCAATAGACCGATCTGCCCCCAGGGGGGGCAGAAATGGCCTAAAATAAATTTGCCCCCCCACCCCCGTCCCCCGGGGAGCGACCCTTGCCTACAAGGTCGCTCCCCTTGCGTGACGGAGCAAAAAAAAGATCCCTGGTGCCTAGTGGTTTCTGCCCCCCTTGGGGGCAGATTGACCTACAATCGGCCAACCTGCCCCCAAGGGGGGCAGAAATGGTCTAAATACAATTTGCCCCCCAGGGGAGCAACCGTTGCCTAATGGGTCACTCCCCATCTCTAAAAAAACAAACAAACAAAAAAAAAAAACACAAAAAAACTATTTGCCCTGGCACCTAGAGGTTTCTGCCACCCCTGGGGGCAGATCAGCCTAATAACAATAGGCCGATCTGCCCCCGGGGGCAGAAATGGCCTAAAATAAATTTGCCCCCCCCCCCGGGAGCGACCCTTGCCTACAAGGTCGCTCCCGTTGCGTGACGGTGCAAAAAAAAGATCCCTGGTGCCTAGTGGTTTCTGCCCCCCTTGGGGGCAGATTGACCTAAAATCGGCCGATCTGCCCCCAAAGTGGGCAGAAATGGCCTAAATACAATTTGCCCCTCCAGGGGAGCGACCCTTGCCTAAGGGGTCGCTTCCCATCTCTAAAAAAACAAACAAACAAAAAAATAAAAAAATTGCCCTGGTGCCTAGAGGTTTCTGCCCCCCCGGGGGCAGATCGGCCTAATAACAATAGGCCGATCTGCCCCCAGGGGTGGGCAGAAAAGGCCTAAAATAAATTTGTCCCCCACCCCGGGGAGCGACCCTTGCCTACAAGGTCACTCCCCTTGCATGACAGCGCAAAAAAAGATCCCTGGTGCCTAGTGGTTTGTGCCCCCCTTGGGGGCAGATTGACCTAAAATCGGCCGATCTGCCCCCAAAGCGGGCAGAAATGGCCTAAAACAAATTTGCCCCCAGGGGAACGACCCTTGCCTAAGGGGTCGCTCCCCTGACGTGAAAAACAAACAAACAAAAAAAACTCCCTGGTGTCTAGTGGTTTCTGCCCCCATTGGGGGCAGATTGGCCTCATAAAAATAGGGCAACCTGCCTCCAAGGGGGGAAGAAATGGCCTAAATATAATTTGCCCCCTAGGGGAGCGACCCTTGCCTAATAGGTCGCTCCTCATCTCTAAAAAAACAAACAAACAAAAAAAACCACAAAAAAACAATTTGCCCTGGCACCTAGAGGTTTCTGCCACACCTGGGGGCAGATCGGCCTAATAACAATAGGCCAATCTGCCAAAGGGGGGGCAGAAATGGCCTAAAATAAATTCCCCCCCCCCGGGGAGCGACCCTTGCCTACAAGATCAATCCTCTTGCGTGACAGCGCAAAAAAAAGATCCCTGGTGCCTAGTGGTTTCTGCCCCCCTTGGGGGCAGATTGACCTAAAATTGTCCGATCTGCCCCCAAAGCGGGCAGAAATGGCCTAAATACAATTTGCCCCTCCAGGGGATCGACCCTTGCCTAAGGGGATGCTCCCCATCTGTAAAACACAACAACAACAAAAATCCCTGGTGCCTAGTGGTTTCTGCCCCCCGTGGGGGCGGATCGGCCTAATAAAAATAGGCTGATCTGCCCCCATGGGGGGCAGAAATGGCCTAAAATAAATTTGTCCCCCAGGGGAACGACCCTTGCCTAAGGGGTCGCTCCCCTTACGTGAAAAACAAACAAACAAAAAAACTCCCTGGTGTCTAGTGGTTTCTTCCCCCCTTGGGGGCAGATTGGCCTCATAAAAATAGGCCAATCTGCCCCCAAGGGCGGAAGAAATGGCCTAAATATAATTTCCCCCCTAGGGGAGTGACCCTTGCCTCAAAAAACAAAAACTAAAAAAAAAGAAGAGAAAAAAAAAAACATAATTAGCCCTGGTGCTTAGAGGTTTCTGCCCCCAGGGGGGTCAGAAAAGGCCTTTAAAAAAAAAGCCCCCCCGGGAGCGAACCTTGCCCAAGGGGTCGCTCCCTTTTGTCAGTTATATAAATGAAAAAAGACATCCCTGGTGTCTAGTGGGCGTTTTGACTGCCGGATTGCTTTACAATCCGGCTGCCAAAACGCAGAGAGAGACTTCAAAGGGAAGGAAATACATTTCCTTCCCTTTGAAGCCCCTCTGCCTCCTCTCCGTGATCAGAAGAGAAATGCTTTGCATTTCTCTTCCGATCACCGCGCTGGAAGCTGAGCTTCCAGCGCAAAGGAGGAGGCATTGTGATTGTCACCGTGCGCTCGCGCGCTGACGTCACGGGGGGTGGGTGGGGTGGTCAGGTTGGAAGGGGAAGGGCTTTCCCTTCCATCCCTGACTTGGGGGGGGGGTGAGGGGGAACCCCACAGAGGGAGCTCTAGCGCTCCCTCTGGGCTGAGTGCCCAGGATGTAATGGTTCCGTCCTGGGCACAGCAACACTGTGCCGCAGGACGTAACCATTACGTCCTCGGCACAGAAGGGGTTAAAGAAGAAATGTGCCTGTAATGTGTACCCTTCCTAATCAATATGGCTAACCTTCTAGAATACATAGAATAGGGTTTAGAAATCTATGCATGCCCCACTTCTAAGCTTTGTTAGTGGTATGATGTTGGGAAAGGTTGGCTTACTGAAGAAACAATACTTCTAAATTAGGTCTATATTGACATATGCCAATATCTGGTGTGTTTTCATTGGGTTGTTCAGCCCACTAACTTTCCAAGGCATCAAACCTAATTTTGGGAACAGGTGAGACTTCATGCACTACTCTAGGTAAGTTGTGACTTTGGTATGTGGACATTTACACTGCAACCCATCATTTCTCCATCTACCTTGTACTTGAGGGCCCGAAATGTTAGCAGATAAATTCATTTTCCTAACTTTCCAGTGACATTCCCATCAACCAGTGTTGACTCCCCCAAGGACTGGTTGACTTTTTCCTACTTACTGCCATAACATTAACAATTATGCACATCAGCCATTGGATGGTCCGAGATATAATAAAACCAAGGACAGTAGCGACCACACTGTATGTTGCATTTCATGTCTCATTTTCCTACAAAAGTATTACTAAAGTGTTAACAAGCATGCTAGATGAATGTATATAGCACTGTGTGCGGCATATATATGTAGCAGTCTAGCTTGATTACTTATGTAAATGAGATAAACATTACCATCAGGAACTGTACGATACATCAATTCTGTTTATGTGTGCATTGCATGTATGGATTTTATGGAAGATATGTTATTGCAATTACGATCGTCACCTACATCACATGTATCTAAGCTCTAGGCTAAGGCAAAAACTGTTCTGGATTAAGCATCGTGCTGGTTATGGACATTATTTATCAATGAGGGCACTGGGCAGCACTTTTGATTTGTAGTATAGTCTGTGTTTTTCTTCAAGAAGTTTTGTGGGTGAAAGCATCAGCTGCTTTATGAACAGTGCATACTTGCATTATTCCGGCCATTGTGAACCTATGCTTGGCAGGATATAACATGGAGTAATGTATCCCAAGTGACTGTAGCCCTTCTGTCTTCTTGAACTGTTTATGTGGAGACCTGAGAGATGGAGATGTTTTATCCTGCATTGCTAAAGTTATGCTTCTCTCCAGCTAATATCAAAATCTTATCATGGTCCCTAAAACCCAGTAGTTTGGCAGTGATAGACATGATGGACCAACCAGGACAGGCCTTTAAGCTAAATTATGGATGTGCTCTCTCCTCTGAGTAGAGATTATCTCACCCAAATATTTCCACCCAGTATGGATTCAATGTAGTCCTCCACTGTGCCTATCGCTGTTGTCTTGGGCATGTTAACAATGCAAGTATTACACCTGCAAGACCGGGCTTCCATGCACGTAGGAAAGTCCTCCTTTTTCCCATGGTCAACCCGAACCTTTATGGACAGAGGCTGGTGGTTACTGACTCTTGGCTGTGCCCTGGGTACTGCTTACCGGTCCCCGGGCCAGTGCTCTATGTAAAGTGGATATGCAAATTAGGCTAATTAAAATTGGCAGTATCAACCTACCTATAATTCCCTAGTATATGGTAGGACATGTAGGTTTAGGGGCCACAGCATAGGTAGTGCACCTATAGATGCACTGCTGAGGTGCCCAGTGTTATTTTAAAGGCAGGCCTGCCTTGCTGGCTGCTTTTAAACTAAAGTTATATACAAATTCGACTTTTGAATTAAAAGCACTTCCAAAGTCTTAGACAACATTATTTTTACATATAATTCATGCCTAAGGTGTGTCCTATGTGCCCCTAGGGTTAGGTGCCATGTAACTATAAGCAGGGACCTTGTAAAAATTGTTTTATAAGCCCTGGGGAGGTTAATAGCCAAATTCATTTTTCCCTCACTGTAATGAGTGGTCTCCATAGGCTAAAATGGGGAGATTTTATTTTAATTAATAAAGTCCCCTTAAGTGCCAGATACATTGGGTTCGGTATCAAGTTAATTGTTATAATAAATCCCACAACTTACAATTGTTCGATTTAATATAACTAATTCAGGTAAAGAGTTTTAAAACTCTACCTGAAAGTTGCCAACTTCAGCTCAGTAGTGTCTTTCTCTGATTGGCCAGCTTCTGGCAGCCAGGCCAGGCTGCCTGATGAGGTGTGAAGTGGCCTGGTCTGAACACAAAGGATGTGTCTGGGGGAGGATATCTGCCTCAACAGATGGGGAAGCAGGAGGTGGGGCAGTCAAACTGGTCTTCAAAGCAGGGAAGGACATTTGGAGCAGCCTCACATCCTGCAACCCCAATTACATACCCTCTTGATTAGATTAGAAGAGGGCAGAAGAGGGGTGTATTTAGGATTTATAGCCACACCAGTGGGTGGGCTCAGCCAGATCTAACTTCCAAAAATCACTTTCAGCCATGTTGGATATTTGAGGAATGTTGCTCCCTGGGATTGATTTTTGCCACACTTCCCAATAAGTGGTCATCAAAGGGAGAAGGAGCCTGCCTGTGATTGTATACCCAGGACCCCCTGTTTTTCACCCAAGAGCAAGGATAAATATGGCAGAGCTGCACCCACACCTCAGATCCATACAAGGAGGAACATCAGAAGAAGAAGTACTGCCCTGCGGGACCCCTGACCTGTACCTTGACATTGCACTCTGGAGGTCTGCACCAGCTGCACACTTGGGCTTCACCACAAGAAGGACTTTGTCTGGCTTCAACTGGTTCAAGCAGGGACACCCTGTTTGCTACAAGTGAAAAATACCTAACAATAGTCCTCTGCATCAAATCCTGAAGAAACTGACCAGCTCACCACTATCCAGTGGCCATTTTGGAGTTTGATCCAGGTGCATTCTGGAAGTTGGAGTCCGCACCCACAAGGAGCAACTCAGAGCTTCTGGAACATTGGGGTGAGCTGCAAACTACCAAAATACCTTTAAAGCTCTTCTGGAAGAAGATCCAGAAGTTTGGAGAAGATTGGTGAACTTTTAGAAAAAAGCTCCATAGAGCGACTGACCCGCCGCGGTGAGTCTAGCCGGCTTGCCTCAACTGTGACCTGGCCTGACTTGCAGGTTCGTCCTGCTGAAGAAAATCTCCAAAAAAGTGAGTACGCCAGAATGTAGAAAGTTGACCAGGGCCTCCCACTTAGAGTATCCGAACAGGGCTCCAGGGATGTCGAATCAAGATTCATGTTTGGCCGGGTCGAAGAATTTTCGTCTTGAAAAATCGTCTAATTCCAAATGTAGAAATCTTCACTGAAGTCTCCTGTGACACGTATCCAAGGAAGGGCTCCAGAGAGGTCAGATCGGACTGGTGACTTCGTCTTGCTGAAGAAAATCTTCAAGAAAACGATTAAGTCCGAAGGTAAACTTTTGACCTGGCCTCCCACTTGCTGTAGCCAAGCAGGGCTTCATCGCGGTCGGCCTTAAACTTTGACTTTGCCTCTGTCAAGGTGTGATCAGATGATCAGATGACCAGACTGCTGTAATACGTTTCTATACGCTAAAAAACACTAAGGGGGTCAGTTGGACCTCGGCGGTCTTTTTTTGGGAATTATGACCATGGCGGTTACGGCCATGGTCATCCGCCGCTTCTCCGTTCCGCCCGCCAGGACGGAGAGCTGCCAACGGTCATAATACGCCGAGCGGCAAACCGCCACCACTGGCACGGCGGTCCCTTGGCAAAAGACCGCCGAGGTCCAACTTATCGCCGCTTCTCCGCCTTCCGCCAGGGTCCTAATGACCCCCTAATTCTTTAAAAATGTATACCTCCATTTCCCCTCATCCGATTTTATTTGTCAAATTAAAAAGAAAAATATTTCCTATTTTTATAAATTGGCTTTGGATTTCTAAACTGTTTTCTGTGTTCTATTTAATTACTGTTTTGTGATACTTGAATGCTTTACACACATTGGGGGTCATTAGGACCCTGGCAGTCCTGCTCTGCTATGCCTGCGGTGGCGGCCAGACCGCGACAGCATGGCATGCAGGATGGACAAATTATGACAATGAAAGTGAACTGGCTATATTGCAGCCAGTTCACCACCTGTACCGCCAGGTGGGTAGGACCGCCATGCCGAAAGTTGACCACCTTTGACCCGGCGGTCCACCTAATACCACATGCGGTATTTTGAGCATCCTTACCGCCAGGGATTCCGTGGTGGCAACCCCGCCATGGACTCCCTGGCGGTAAAGATACTAGCGACAGGAATGCTCATTCCTGTTGCCACTGCAGGACTACATGTAGGACCCTCCACCACCCCCAACCCCATCTGAAGCCCCCAATCACCCCAAGCAGTGACACCCCTCACCCCAATCCCCATTCCAAGCCCCCCTAACCACGTACATCCACGCAGGCACACATCACACATACATACATACATGCACACTCATTCACACACACATGCACGCACGGCCACGACACCCCAAACACACATTCACCCACGCACACATACACTTGCATACACACACACACACAACCCCCCCTCCATTCACACAAACACACACCCCCATCCACGCACACAACACTCAACACTACCTCCCCTCACCCTGCCCTGTCGGTCAATCACCTTAACTGGTGGTCGCGATGGCCATCCGGGAGGGAACGGGATCCATGGTGCTCGCTCTGCTGCCAGCGCCCCGCCAACACAACACTGGCACTCCTACTACTAAGTCACAATAGGCGTGGTGGTGTTGACGTGCCAGTGCCATTGGCTCAACCTCTACTGCACTGCCAACCGCCAGTATGGCTTCTGACGGCTCTCTGCCCAATTTATGGCAGAGAGCCGCCAGCAGTCATAATATGCGGCCTGATGACTGCCATAACTGGTGGTCTTGTGGCTGGCGGGACTTCGTCAGTCTACGTTGTAGACTGCTGAAGTCATAATAAGGGCCTTTGTCTCCTAAGTTAAGCCTTGTCGCTCGTTACCAAGCTACCAAAGGTTGGGCTGGGGTTAATCTACTGTGGTCTAACTGAACCTAGTTGGGGGTCAGTGGCCTATTGCTAAGTGTAGGTACTTACCTGCCCTTACCAATAATCCACTTTCCAACAATGTCCATTCACACAGCTGATTACATACCAGTTTACTATCCTTTCTTTCCATACTTTTGAGGATTGTGTTTTAATTTTCTGTCTGGGAAATATGGCATTCTCCCTTGTCAATTTGAATGCACTGACTGTTAAAACAATCTTGCGCTTCATCCAAGCTGTGAGTCAGGGTGTCAATCTTGCTATCTGTTGTTAACATACTGTTTTTCTTGCCAATCAGCAGTGCTTTAACATCCATGTCTTGGCTTGGATCATCCATTTCATCAGGCAAGAGAGATGTTTAAAGTTCTGCCCCGTTCCTGTGAGGGTGATGGTTTACTTGCTTCACTGGTAAGCTTATATCACCTACTGTCAATCTTGCTCATAACTGGGCACAACAGGTGCTGACACTGTATTTGCTGTGTGCTGCCTGATTTATCATACATTCAGCGTTCACTTATGGATACATGTTAGTTTACAGTGGTCAGGCTTCTGTAGTTGCTCTCTCCGTTTTTATATCCATAATGTTCTTCTCAGCCTCATTCATCAGCAATGCAGAGTGTTACCATCTCACCAGTGTTCACTAGTGTCACCTGCACTATAGAGCAACAAGTCAGTGGTGCTTTGTAGTACAAGTTCTATTCAACATTAGTGCCAATTGGTTTTTGGACTGCTAGGCTGCTGCCAGGTCTTCTTTAAAGGTCAAATATGCTAGTGGATTCCCTGCATCATGCTTAATTCTCTCATATGGGTATACTTGTCATCCTTGCCTGTGTAAGGCCTCTGGTAAACTGGATGCCCCCGCTGCCTCAGTTGAACTCCTCCGCTCACCTCCCAGGCCTTGAGTCTCGACCTCACATGACCACTACTCAGGAGATCTGAGGACCTCCTCTTCTTATACGCACTTTGGAGCCCATGTAGGCCGTGGTCGCGGATTGCTCTTCCTCCAGTGTTTAAGCAAGCACCAGTCAGGTGAAAGAGACTTCAAGTTGGGTTTCAGGGTCAGCAAAAATTACATTATGAATAAACAGCATGTCCTTTTCTGGCTTTATCAAGTGGTAGTTATGGTAAATTTAGTCATATTTAGTGACCATTTTGTTTTGCGCTCTCTAGCACCCCCTTACAGGCCAATTTTGTGTCAATAGCGTCAAATGTGAAGTCACTTCCTGTTACATAATGCATGTAGCTATCACTATGTATGCTTTCACTTCAGCTTCTAATATGGATTTGGTGAAAATGCACACCTGATTTCATGTCTAAGTACCTAACTCCACATCTATTTCAACATACGTAATTCCAAATCTGTACCCAAATATAACATAATACAAGGTATACTCTGGTATTGTAAAATTGTCTGGATCCGGTTACAGTTAGAGAACAAGCATTTGCAATGCAATAGGTCTCGCATTTGCTTGAGTTAGAGCTACTGGCATTGTAAATTCATAGCTGGACTTTTCTTGTCACATAAATTGGTCAACCCTGCCTCATAATTTCATCTTTTCCTGCCATATAATTCCATTGGCCCTGAATATAACTAAAGCACTTCTATTTACCACCGTACTCTATCTGCAGCAAAATTTTTGCCATTTAGCATCCTAATTTAAATCTGCCATGCAAATTCCAGTAGAATTCCATCTTCGCCCCTCCATCAGAGCTGGTGGCTGGCTATCACAATTCCCCAAAAACAGACGCAAGACTGCCACATAGGAGAAATAAACTAGAGTGGTCACTCAAACATAACAAGAGTATTGAAACAAGTAAAGTGTAATAAGAAGGTTAAATTGGCCTGAATTATGGTTCTAATTGTGATAAGAAAAGATTATTAAAACATATACAATTTTCATTTAAACTTTTATCAGGAATACACTTTTGGCATTAGATTATAATTCTCGAAACAGCCCCTAGAAAACCTTAAAAAGATAATGAACAGTGCTACTGTGTGTGTGGGGGTGTGTGTGCGTTTTTTTAGAGAGAGAGAGCATGGGGGAGTAAGAGCGAGGGAGAGTGAGAAAGAGTGAGAAAGAGTGAGAGAAATTGTGATTTTCTGCTCCTTCCACATCTATATTTGGTCTAGGCTATCATGTTCCTTGACTACGTCATGTTATTTGTTAGGCAGTTGGGCAGACCTGAATATCCAAAAACAGAGAGATTACAGTAGGCTGGCTATCACAATTCCCCAAAAACAGACACAAGACAGCCACATAGGAGAAATAAACTAGAGTGGTCACTCAAACATATCAAGAGTATTGAAACAGGTAAAGTGTAATAAGAAGGTTAAGTTGGCCTGAATTATGGTTCTAATTGTGATAAGAAGAGATTATTAAAACATATACAATTTTCATATAAACGTTTATCAGAAATAAACTTTTGGCATTAGATTATAATTCTCGAAACAGCCCCTAGAAATCCTTAAAAAGATAATGAACAGTGCTATTGTGTGTGTGTGGGTGTGTGTGTGTTTTTTTAGAGAGAGAGAGCATGGGGGAGTAAGAGCGAGCAAGGGAGAGTGAGAAAGAGTGAGAAAGAGTGAGAGAAATAGTGATTTTCTGCTCCTTCCACATCTATATTTGGTCTAGGCTATCATGTTCCTTGATTATGTCATGTTACTTGTTAGGCAGTTGGGCAGACCTGAATATCCAAAAACATCTTAATACAATAAATTGCAAAGGCGCTAAATGCAATGTGCGTCTGGTTTATATTCTAAAGAATTTAAAAATGTTTCTGATTTTACGTAATATGTGAGAGTATTTAATAATTCAGCCACCACACCTATGATTACAAAACACTGGAAAAAGCCCTAGGTGAATCTACTTTAGAGAAGGAAAACATTGGACGAAATGCATATTACATTAAAAACAAGCCCACGAACCAATGAAAGTGATGGGCGTGACATGGGTATGGTTAAAAGTCCACAGAGAGATTACAGTAGGCTAGAGCGCTTGTTCGCACGACCCGAAAAATGGCTTTTATTAACAGCAAGCCGGTGCATGAGTAGTGAGCGTATACATCAATGAGCGCTTCAAAGAAGCGAAAATGCAGCTTTACTAAACAGGAACCTGCACACATGAAATACGCTCCAGCTTGAAGGGATGTATCGAGCACTAATTGTTAACAAGCATTGGCAATGCAATATGTTTGAACTATCGACGCTGAAAATGAGAATGTCTTTTACTCATGTGTTTTGGTTTGGAGTGCAGTGGATGTATGTGGTGTGGAGTGGATTTATGGGGGTTGTATTGGAATTGTTAGTTGTGGAATTATATGGTGTAGAATTGCGTGGTGTGGAGTGTATTGCTGTAGTGGAAGTGTGTGGCATGGTGGGTAGATAAGGGTGAGAGCTGCACAGAATAGATAGAAAGGAAGATAGAATGGGATAATAGTTTCTTTAGGAAGTGATGAATGAACTGGAGACATGAGAGGAGAAAGAGTGCCAATGCAAACAAAGAAAAATGGTGGCCATGAAGTGGCACACACAATTACTACACACTGGGTTATGCAGTTTGATCCAGAATACATGCTTGAATCAGGAAACAATTATGGGCTCTACAGTACAGAATAGGAATTGAAACCTCACACCTAAGTGCCATATAAACATGGATATGTCGCGCATAAGCAAGCTCAACACTTGGCAGCTATGTCCCATTATTTAAAATGTTTTAGGGTACACACGCTCAAGTGTATGCAAACCTCTTTCAGAAATGAAGCGCGGAAATCGCTATCAGCCCACTTTCAGCACAGAGACCCTGCTGTTTTTGGACACCCCCTTGTTTGACCTTGTAACATTGCATTGTGGCACGGATCATGAGGAACTAACATCACACAACCTCAGGTTTCACAGCAATGGAACAGAAAGGAGGTCAACAAGACATCGAACTGCAGGCTCCCTTTATATGTGAAACGTACGCGGCTATTTTGAAAGAGTAAAAACCACTTATGTGATAAGTCCGTCTGCAAACCATCATCCTCGCTGTATTTGGAGTTATTGAAATATTCTGAAATTACATTCACAGTAATTAAACTAAATAACAGTAAGTCCTAGTCATCAGTAATGCTAGATGGTGCATATTTTTCTTTAATTTACAAGGTTATAAACACCGATTGTAGTCTGTTTTCATTTGGACGATGCCCCCTCCTCCTCCACACCCTTATGGTTGGCATCATGATGTTCATGTGAACCCTCTGTGTAGGAAGTTGGCTCTGTATATATTATTTCAAAGTAAGAAATAATGTGCACAGAGTCCAAGGGTTCCCCGTAGAGGTAAGATAGTGGCAAAAGTAGATAATTCTAATGCTCTATTTTGTGGTATTGTGGTCGAGCAGTAGGCTTATCAGAGGGTAGTGTTAAGCATTTGTTGTACACACACAGGCAATAAATGAGGAACACACACTCAAAGACTTACTCCATTCCAATAGGTTTTTATATTGAAATATATATTTTCTTAGTTTATTTTATTTTAAGAACCACAGGTTCAAGATTTACATTAAACACTTTAAATGTAAGGTACTTCACTGAGATACTTTAGGAATTTTGAATGAAAGCAATATCACATACAGTCTTTGTAAAAATGGCAATAAGCTATTTTAAAAGTGGACACAGTGCAAAAATCAACAGTTCCTGAGGGAGGTAAGTAAAGGTTAGTTTTGAAGGTAAGTAAAACACTTACAAGTCTCAAGTTTGGGGCACACGTAGCCCACCATTAGGGGTTGCAGGCAACCCCAAAGTTACCACACCAGCAGCTCAGGACTGGTCAGGTGCAGAGGTCAAAGAGGTGCCCAAAACACATAGGAGCCTATGGGGAACAGGGGTGCTCCGGTTCCAGTCTGCCAGCAGGTAAATACTTGTGTCCTCGGAGGCATACCAGGGTTTATTTTAGAGCACCGGGGGGGACATGAGAAGGCATACAAAGTACACACTCAGCGGCACAGGGGCGGCCAGGTGCAGTGAGCAAAGCTGGCGTCGGATTTTAAATTGAAAACAATGGAGGGACCCAGGGGTCACTTTAGCGGTGCAGGCAGGCACGGGGGGCTCCTTGGGGCATCCACCACCTGGGCTAGGCAGAGGGTTGCCTGGGGGTTGCTCTTGCACTGAAGTTTGGTTCCTTCAGGTCCTGGGGGCTGCGGGTGCAGTGTTGGTTCCAGGCGTTGGGTTCCTTGTCACAGGCAGTCGCGGTCAGGGGAAGCCTCTGGATTCTCTCTGCAGGCGTCGCTGTTGGGGCTCATGGGGGGTCATCTCTGGTCACTCACGGGCTCGTAGTCGCTGGGGAGTCCTTCCTGAGATGTTTGTTTTCTGCAGGTCGAGCCGGGGGCGTCGGGTGCAGAGTGTGAAGTCTCACGCTTCCGGCAGGCAACGTGCAGTCTTTGAAAGTTGCTTCTTTGTTGCAAAGAAGTTGCAGGTTTTGAACAGGAGCCGCTGTTCACTGGAGTTTCTTGGTCCTGTAGTCCAGGGCAGTCCTCTGAGGCTTCACAGGTCGCTGGTCCCTGTCGGATGCATCGCTGGAGCAGGTTTTAGAAGTTGGAGAAAGGCCAGTAGAGCTGGGGCCAAATCAGTTGTTGTCTTCCTTCTTCTCTGCAGGCTTGTAGGTCAGCAGTCCTTCTTCTTTCTTCAGGTTGCAGGAATCTGATTTCCTGAGATCTGTGGAGCCCCTAAATACTGAATTTAGGGGAGTGTTTAGGTCTGGGAGGGCAGTAGCCAATGGCTACTGTCCTTGAGGGTGCCTACACCCTCTTTGTGTCTCCTCCCTGTGGGGAGTGGGGCACATCCCTAATCCAATTGGGGGAATCCTCCAAACTCAAGATGGAGGATTTTTCAAGGCAGGGGTCACCTCAGCTTAGGACAACTTAGGGGCTGTCCTGACTGGTGGGTGACTCCTCCTTGTTTTTCTCATTATCTCCTCCAGCCTTGCTACCAAAAGTGGGGGCAGTGGCCGGAGGAGCGGGCATCTCCATTAGCTGGGATGCCCTGTGATGCTGTAACAAAAGGGATGAGCCTTTGAGGCTCACTGCCAGGTGTGACAGTTCCTGCAGGGGGAGGTGAGAAGCACCTCCACCCACTACAGGCTTTGTTCCTGGCCACAGAGTGACAAAGGCACTCTCCCCATGTGGCCAGCACCATGTCTGGTGTGTGGCAGGCTGGCAGGAACTTCTCAGCCTACACTAGAAGTCGGGTATGTTTTCAGGGGGCATCTCTAAGATGCCCTCTGGGTGTTTTTTACAATAAATTGCACACTGGCATCAGTGTGCATTTATTGTGCTGAGAAGTTTGATACCAAACTTCCCAGTTTTCAGTGTAGCCATTATGGAACTGGGGAGTTCGTGTTTGACAAACTCCCAGACCATATACTCTTATGTCTACCCTGCACTTACAATGTCTAAGGTTTTGCTTAGACACTGTAGGGGCATAGTGCTCATGCACATATGCCCTCACCTGTGGTATAGTGCACCCTGCCTTAGGGCTGTAAGGCCTGCTAGAGGGGTGACTTACCTATGCCACAGGCAGTGTGACGTTGGCATGGCACTCTGAGGGGAGTGCAATGCCGACTTAGGGGGTCATTCTGACCCCGGCCGGCGGCGGTAGCCGCCGGCCTGGCTGGGACCGCCAAAAGACCGTACCGCGGTCAAAAGACCGCGGCGGTCATTCTGGGTTTCCCACTGGGCTGGCGGGCGACCGCCAAAAGGCCGCCCGCCAGCCCAGCGGGAAACACCCTTCCACGATGAAGCCGGCTCCGAATGGAGCCGCCGGAGTAGAAGGTGTGCGAAGGGTGCAGTAGCACCCGTCGCGAATTTCAGTGTCTGCTGAGCAGACACTGAAATTCAAAGTGGGGCCCTCTTACGGGGGCCCCTGCAGTGCCCATGCCATTGGCATGGGCACTGCAGGGGCCCCCAGGGGCCCCACGACACCCCTCACCGCCATCCTGTTCCTGGCGGTCGAAACCGTCAGGAACAGGATGGTGGTGAGGGGGTCGGAATCCCCATGGCGGCGCAGCAAGCTGCGCCGCCATGGAGGATTCCCATGGGCAGCGGAAAGTCGGCGGTACACCTCCGACTTTCCGTTTCTGGCCGCGGCTGTACCACCGCGGTCAGAATGACCGGCTGAGCACTGCCAGCCTGTTGGCGGTGCTCCCGCCGGGTCCGGCCCCGGCGGTCCTTGACCGCCGGGGTCGGAATGACCCCCTTAGTCATTTTCTCCCCACCAGCACACACAAGCTGTGAGGCAGTGTGCATGTACTGAGTGAGTGGTCCCTAGGGTGGCATAAAACATGCTGCAGCCCTTAGAGACCTTCCCTGGCATCAGGGCCCTTGGTACCAGGGGTACCAGTTACAGGGGACTTACCTGAGTGCCAGGGTTGTGGCAATTGTGAAGACAAAAGTACAGTTTAGGGAAAGAACACTGGTGCTGAGGCCTGGTTAGCAGTGTCAAAGCACACTTTCAAATCATAACTTGGCATCAGTAAAGGCAAAACGTTATGGGGTAACCATGCCAAGGAGGCATTTCCTTACACTTTGTTTCCCAGAAGTCTCACCATGTACCATTTTCTGTATGGGTCCTTGTCTGTTTTAATGTGTGTGTGTGTGTGTGTACATGAGTCAGCATGTGCCATACATTGTGCACGCATGTTTGTGTGTGTACGAGTCAGCGTGTGCCATAAAGTGTGTGCGGGTGTGTACATGTCAGCGTGTGCATAAAGTGTGTGTGCGCGTGTGTTTGTGTGTGTATGTGCATACGAGTCAGTGTGTGCCATAAAGTGTGTCCACATGTGTGCGTACATGTGTGTGTGTGTGTGTGTGTACATGAGCCAGCGTGTGCCATAAAGTGCTTGTGTGTGTGTACGTGCATGACCCACTTTGCACCAGAAAGTGTGTGTGTGTATTTGTGGGACACTAATGGTGTGCATCTGTACTTTGCACATTCCTTAAACTCACACATGGCCATTGCCGCCATGTGAGGTTAATGTGGGCTATTTTGAATAAAGCACTAAATGACCTCCTTTGAGTCATTTGGTCTACACAATATTTTCAGATTAAAACTACAAGGTGTGGAGAAATGCAATGAGTGGGAGGCATTGAAACGTGACTATCTCTTTCTTAAGCGCCACTTAAAAAAAAGAGAACGAGGGCGAGCTGGCCCTGGAAAATCCACCCTCTGATGTATTTTGGAATGCAATGGTCTCGTGTTTGCTCGAGTTAGGGCTCTTAGCGTTGTAAATTACTGACTGGGCTTTTATTGCCACACAGACTGAAAATAACAAGAGAAAGAGAGCGAGGGCAAGCTGGACCTGGAAAAGCACCCCTCTGATGTTGGTTTATGTTTACAGAGGGAGCTGGTGGGGAGGAGGGACTGAACACACACCCACAGTGTAAGACAAACAGGCAAATACTGAAAAAAGTCCCTCACAGAAGAGATAAACAGGACATAGCGTAATTCTACAGTACTTTGTGCGGCTCCCAAAGAGAAAAAGGCAGGACAAAGAGGCAGAACTGACCACTAGCAAGCAAGTATTTTTAAAGGACACTGGAACCAACAAATGAAATCGTTTGAATTTGCTTGAACCCATATTATAAATATACTTAAGAATATACAACATGTCGAACGCTACGCTTGACCTAAAAACGACTTTGCATAGCCACGTGATTCCAGCTGCACCAGCATACAATTGTAATGGACATTCCTTAATTACATTCTGATGTTATTTTGTTACCTTCTGCTCAGAATTACACAAATGTGAGTGTTAGAAATGGGGTCTTTGGTTGACAGTCAGGTTACCCCCGTTTAAGCAAGGACCCTCATTCTAGTCAGGGTAAAAGAGAATCACCCTCAGCTAACACCTGCTTACCCCCTTGGTAACTTGGCAGAGCAGTAGGCGTAACTTCACAGTGCTAGGTGTAAAGTATTTGTACCAACACACACAGTAATTTAATGAAAACACTACAAAATGACACAACACCAGTTTAGAAAAATAGGTAATATTTATCTAAAACAACAAGACCAAAACAACAAAAATCCGACATACACAAGTCAATTTATGAATTTTTAAAGATTAAACTCAAAAATATCGCTTAGAAACACAATACGCTTGGATGAGGTGTTAACACGGCATCGTGACGGAGTCGTTCCCAACAAGCCGACACCAACAGTGCCGGATACGGAGTCGCATAGACCCCCAAGTACAGTACCTTTGGTGAAGAGTGAAAACAAGTCGATGCGTGAAGTCGGGGATCGCGGCATCTGTGCGAAACATTGAAACTGCGCACTTCGAGCAGTGTCGGTCACGATATGGTGCGGCGACTTTCATGGAGTCGCAGACTTCAGCAGGGCTGCAGGGGTATCGGGCCTGCGAAGCCCGATACCCCTGCATTTGTGTTCCAGCGAAGATCACGGAGTCGGTTGCAGGCAGCGTCACCGGATTCAACAGTGACGTCGGTCCGAAGTTGTCCAAAGTTGATTTCCTTGGATTTCCACCAGCTTTCCTTTCAAGGGCCCAGGGACTGGATAGGGCACCCCTTGTCAGAGCAGGAGTCTCTCCAGAGACTCCAGGTGCTGGCAGAGAGAAGTCTTTGCTGTCCCTGAGACTTCAAACAACAGGAGACAAGCTCTAAATCAAGCCCTTGGATATTTCTTCACAAGATGAATGGCACACAAAGTCCAGTCTTTGCCCTCTTACTCTGGCAGAAGCAGCAACTGCAGGATAGCTCCACAAAGCACAGTCACAGGCAGGGCAGCACTTCTCCTCAGCTCTTCAGCTCTTCTCCAGGCAGAGGTTCCTCTTGATGTCCAGAAGTGATCTAAAGTCTGTGGTTTTGGGTGCCCTTCTTATACCCAATTTCTCCTTTGAAGTAGGCCTACTTCAAAGTAAAGTCTCTTTTGAATGTGAAATCCTGCCTTTCCCAAGCCAGGCCCCAGACACTCACCAGGTGGTCGGAGACGGCATTGTGTGAGGACAGACACAGCCCTTTCAGGTGTAGGTGACCACTCCTCTCCTCCGCCCTAGCACAGATGGCTCATCAGGAAATGCAGACTACACCCCAGCTCCCTTTGTGTCACTGTCTAGTGTGAGGTGCAACCAGCCCAACTCTCAAACTGACCCAGACAGGGAATCCACAAACAGGCTGAGTCACAGAAACGGTATAAGCAAGAAAATGCTCACTTTCTAAAAGTGGCATTTTCAAACACACAATCTTAAAATCAACTTTACTAAAAGATGTATTTTTAAATTGTGAGCTCAGAGACCCCAAACTCCACATGTCCATCCGCTCCCACAGGGAGTCTACACTTTAATCAGATTTAAAGGTAGCCCCCATGTTAACCTATGAGATAACCTATGAGAGGGACAGGCTTTGCAACAGTGAAAAACGAATTTAGCAATATTTCACTGTCAGGACATATAAAACACATTACCATATGTACTACCTTAACCATACACTGCATCCTGCCCTTGGTGCTACCTCGGGCCTACCTCAGGGGTGTCTGACATGTAAGAAAATAGAAGGTTTAGGCCTGGCAAGTGGGTACACTTGCCAAGTCGAATTTACAGTTAAAACTGTACACAGACACTGCAATGACAGGTCTGAGACATGATTACAGAGCTACTTATGTGGGTGGCACAACCAGTGCTCCAGGCCCACTAGTAGCATGTGATTTACAGGCACTGGCACCTCTAGTGCACCTCACTAGGGACTTACTAGTAAATCAAATATGCCAATCATGGATGAACCAATCAACCATACAATTTACACAGAGAGCATATGCACTTTAGCACTGGTTAGCAGTGGTAAAGTGCTCAGAGTTCAAAAGCCAACAGCAACAGGTCAGAAAAAATAGGAGGCAGGAGGTAAAAAGATTGGGGATGACCCTGCATAAGCAAAAAAGTCCAACAGTGAGATATTGGGACTCATTTAGAGTTTAGTGGAGCAAGCGCACCTCCGTAAACTGGTGGTGCTCTATTCTTCCAAACTTGCTGTTCTCTGGCTTTGTTTAGAGTCAGCAGAAGAGGTGGGTTTACATCGGCGAAGCCTCGGCTGGCTCCACCGGCATAAAGCTGTGACCGGCACGTTCCGTTTACATGCCCGGTCATCCCATCCTTCTTAGGCTGGTGTGCCCATTATTTGTTTCTCCAGTGTGGACCACCCTTAGAGTAAGGAGAACACATAGGGGGTCATTACGACCCTGGCGGTCAGAGACCGCCAGGGGTAATGTGGCATCCGTAACGCCAACAGGCTGGTGGTACGGAGACCCGTATTACGACCGTGGCGGTAGCTCCGCGGTCGCACCGCCGGGGCCGGCGTTTTCCCACCGTTTTAGCCCCGGCGGTGATAATCCGCCAGGGCAGCGCTGCCCTGGGAATAATGACTTCCCTACCGCCGGCCTGTTTCTGGCGGTTTGCACCGCCAGGAAGAGGCTGGCGGTAAGGGGATTCCTGGGGCCCCTGGGGTCCCCTGCTACTGGCATGGGCAGTGCAGGGCCCCCCTAACAGGGCCCCGTGCAGCTTTTCACTGTCTGCATAGCAGACAGTGAAAAGCGCGACGGGAGCTACTACACCCGTCGCACGGCCGCAACACCGCCGGCTCCATTAGGAGCCGGCTCCTATGTTGCGGCCTCATCCCCACTGGGCCGGCCGGCGTAAACTAGGTTTGCACCCGCCGGCCCAGCGGGGATGTTGTAATGGGGTCCGCGGGAGTGCGGCCGCATTGGCGGCCGCACGACGGTTAGCGCTTACCGCCGCCCGCCAAGCTTGTAATGACCCCCATAGGCCCTCTTGTGTGGGGAGACTGCTCCCTGTGCATCAAGGCCATTCATATTTATTTCAGATAAGAAACACCTGACGGTTGGAGTTTGTTTTTAGAAAGCAAAACATAACTTTGCTGAGGGGTCATAAAGGTTTAATGCCTTCACTGGAGGGACTGCACTGGGTGCTCCACTGAAAGCACGGATAGCTCAGACAATCTTTTCTCTAAATCTGGTGGGTTGTCCTCCACTCAGGATGACGGGTAGCCTGACATGCTCTAATGGACCATGGCAGTTTCTTGAAGTAGAAAGCACACATTAGGCAAGATGTATCTATAACTGTCCTCAAAGCAGTATATTTTATTTGCACTTGACTACTACGTCATCTGACCAGTGTTTTGTACTAATCAGTCACAGTATAAATCCAGCTTTCACATGGAGCCATTAAAAACCCTTGTTCATTACTGTGCATAAAGCATATATGCTGCCCAGCCTAAACTGTAAAAACATCTTTAGTGCTCAGAATTCATTTTGCACGTGTATTTAGAAACCAGGTTGGTCGAACTGACTCTTCATGCTATTGTACTGAGATTGTGAAATATCCACATTTCATTTTGAAGCAGGGAAAACACTTGCAAAAACAAAAAAAAATGAAAAGACACCAATGTATAAAAGTGTTTTTAAAAACGCACTATTACAGATTAACGAACTCATCATTTATAGAAAATAAATTAGCAGTGTATGTTAAACTAAAAAACTATATAAGAAGGTATAGCATCCCCTCTTTTGTCATACTACTTAATTCACGACATGTTGAGGCTGAAACTAGGCGACATTTTAAATTTTTTTTGGTAAAACGTTTGCCAGTCTTATATCAAATGTATGACTGCAAGAACCCATAATGTGAGCGTGCAAGCATTGTGCAGTTCATAAAAGTGAAAATACACTTAAATTGAACAAAATGTACAACATAGGTGAATATACCTTACCTATAAATTCGGATTGATATCTGAAATGGGAGTATACCACAGTGTATGAGCAAAACGAATAAGAATAGCAAGCAAAATTATTTTTGGGACATTCTCAAAGCTTCATGAAGGAATTTCATATTTACATGATCACCGAGTTCGCATCCAAGTGAATTTGGTGTAAGTGGTGCAGAAGCCAGTTAGATTTGATCAGTGGGACACGCTTAGTTGAGATGAATGCAGGAAAAGGCAACGTTTGAAAAAATATACGTTTGAAAAATATACATGTTTATAAGGGAAGAAATAAATAAGAAAGATTAATTTCAGATTGCAACCCGTTCATTGTTTGTCTACGTACCGCACTAAATAGACAAATGTAGAGTTAGGAACACAGCTCTTGATTTACCATTAAACATATGCATAGCTTAAGCATGAGTCAACATCAACAACCATATATTCTTAATGCTTATGTATTTCACACTAACATTTGCACCATTTAGCCAGTGCAAAACAATATTTAAACAAATTCATACGAAAACAACACACATATCGACCAGTGCTAAATTATATAATATTTGCACTGAACCTAGGTGCAAAGTTTGATTTGGCACTGCTCGGCCAGTGCAAAATGTTGGAGACAAACTACTCTATAGCCTTCAAAATTCATCTCTGTTCGAATGCTAATTTACTTCAAAAATAATATCAATATGGCCCTAGTGAGAATGTTAGCATTTCAACAATAAATCCCACGATTATGGGAAGTTGTGTATGAAACAACCCCAGAAGCAAAGCTGGAAATAACTTTCTTATACTCTGCTGTATGTTGGCGATAATCAGGGCTATTTCCCTTTTGGGAGAATAGTAATTAATAATTGAGGGCATCATATAGAACTTGATATGGGACATTTTCCCAAGTGGCATATTTCCTGTCCATCATATTTAGAGGGTATAAGGCCTTCATGTAGTGCTTAATTTGTCAATAAAAACGTGCCGGTGGCCAAACGTGCTGGTGCTCAAAGCCCTCTTCTTAAGCACACGGCTGCTGCATTTAAATGTGCGAGCACGGAATACTGAGTCAGCGAAATCCTGAAGCCATCTCGGGCCTCTTCAATCCATTTACAGCCACTCCCTGCCCCTTCAGCTCACTCCTACAGCTTTCTGCTTTCTACATTTGTGACGCTTTTTCGCTTTTCTCTTCCTCGTCTTTCCCATATGTCTTTTGCTCGCAGCAATTGCTTGAGGCAGAAGAATAAGCGCTGGGCCTCAAAAATAAATGGTGATCAGCACCGGAAACAACAAGCACAAATGAAGCACTGCCTTCGGGAACTATAAGTAGGGAGAGAGGGGTATTCACCGGTTTTTGGAAGATGTGCGACAACCAATTTCTAAGTTTCTCCCTAAATTCTATAATGGATGATATCATTAGCATTCAGTGGGCGACAGAGACTGTGACACTGAAGAAAGATTGGCAGATGTATTGTATTTACGTGTAGAAGTCCTTTTTGTGACTTCTCTTAGACTAAAAAAGGACACCAGTTTCACAACAAACAGCAATGACAATGCGTCTGCTTTGTACCACGCAGCTATATCTACCCAGAACCAAAGCAGACCTGCAGTCGATCTTTTAAAAAAATGCAGTTTTTAGGAATATTCATATAGTGCATTTACCGTGTAAGTAGTGCTTTCTGATGCAGCTCGCACTTTCCAATAAATCGCAGCATTTACCCACTATAAATTCACCAGGCACCCTTGGCTCATTGTTGCACCTAAATATGTAAAATGCGGCACAATTTGCATGTTACAAAAAAGTGCCTCTACTTTTGTGTGCAAAATATGCATTTTAGTTGCGAACGGGACGGTTTGGCCGTACTGGCTGGAATGCTATTTTTTACTTTATATTATTCTGCCCCGAGACCAAGCACTCCTGCTGGGATAACACCACTTTTACACTTGTTTGTGGCGTGCTTATATAGAGCAAACGCAGCACAAAGTGTTCGCAGAACACTTTACAACCCAGTGCATTTGGGAGCCATTGGTAAATGAATGCAGTTTATGTGTGAGATTTACATAGGCTCGATATGTGTAACAGGTGAACCCTGCAAAATTAACTGGTTGGGGAAGGGTCTATATAGGGGAACGCTTTGAGAGCCGTAGGGAGGCGGTGTTGTCAATAAATATTGAGTCACATACTTTTACTGTAAACTCGTTTAAAGGTGCTAATTGAAATGTGTTGTATGGACATGCACAAACGGAGTAATACACTTATGATCCCAGGTGTTTTTAACATACCACCAGTATATTACATGAATTACATTGCAAGCCAATTATATCGCAACCACTACATTTCAAGGTAAGAGTGCTAGATGCATACAATTGTTCAATGGGTGAAGTCGACGATGACAATGTAGTTTTACACATTCTAGTGCATGGGATATAACTGTAGGTCAAAATATTTTTTATCTCGATATAGTATCATACAATCAGTTATGCCTTCTTTGCCAATCGCAAGGCAAAATAAGTAAAACAATATATATGTATATTTCACGTGTAACAAACCGACCCTCTGAAAAATAAGTAATTCGTGATATATGCATTGTAAGCACTCGAGCAGTGGAAAGAATTGCAGCTCAACTAGTTTCAAATACACCACGACATATTATTAAAATTGAATTCAACAAACACCCCAAGGACTAGTTTTCGAACTCTCACGATTAGAAAAAATATCTTCGCCGAAATGAGGTTCATGTCATGGGTATTTGAGGTAAAGAACGGTGTAGGGAGTTTCATAGAGACTGCCAGATAAGCATATCCCTCCCGCTCGCTGGAAAAGAAGCCTGGATGAGATGCATACGCTTATGTTCCAACTGCTGCATATAATTGCCATGGCGGGTGCTGGTCTGTTTAACATACCTCCAGGATAATACAACCCATTTGCAGCTCAAGACTGACAACCTGGCTTCATTTTCTCAAGACTGTTAAATACAATCACACCTGTCAACTTTTACTGGGCACTTCTATGGGAAATTAAAGGACTGGGGAGTTAATCTCTGTTTTGCACAAGAAGGGAACAGAAAATGTTCTACCTTCAAAGATATGACCAGAACCGTGTTTCCTTTCGCGCAAAAACATTTCATATTAAATATATTCGAATCTCCATGTAATGAAGTATTCTACCAGAACTTCCGTACAGAAAGTTATAATTTCAAAAGACCTTGGCCAACACATCCCTCTGCATACATTTTAATTCCCTAATTTGTATAAATATCAAGGGAGGCAGGTCTGCCAAAGGATTATCTGTTTAAATCGCGAAAGCTTTGGCTACCGTTAATTTGCTAAATTTTACGGGAGTTATTCGCTATTCCACAGTAGTTTAAGCTTTTGCCAAACGACGTGTTTCCCTCGTAGGAAAATGGCTTTTGAAAGGAAAGCTAAGGGCAGTGATCACTTCGCCTGCATAATGTGTTCAGTGCGTGATAAAGTATTCGTTTCAAATTAAACCGAGGAACATTGTGTAAGAACTGAATCCCCCAATTAATACGACCTGAACATTGAAATAAAAAAATGCTTTTCTTTATAGTCATAGGCTTTTCTAGAAGGGAGTCAGCAGATGGGGCGTGCCCTGCTCGATCTATCTATCTAAATTTGCACACACAAAACCAAAGAAATGTAGCTGAAAAACTAAAGTTACAGGGACCCCTATAGTTAGGTTCTCAACTTAAATGCACACAACCGAAGAAATTCAGCTGTTATAGCTTGAGTTATCTCAAGTAACTATAACTTGTGCCCTAAGTTAACTATAACTTGTGCCCCCACCATGCATAGATTTCAGATCAATAATTTTACAGTGTTGGACTTTTACTGCTGATGCACGGTCATCCCCAGTCTTTTTGCCTCCTGCCTTCTATTTGTATTGCCCTGTTGCTGTTGGATTTTGAACTCTGAGCACTTTACCACTGCTAACCAGTGCTAAAGTTCATATGCTCTCTGTGTAAAATTGGATGTAACTAGTTTATCCATGATTGGTATATTTGATTTACTAGTAAGTCCCTAGTAAAGTGGACTAGAGGTGCCAGGAACTGTAAATCAAATGCTACTAGTGGGCCTGCAGCACTGGTTGCGCCACCCACATAAGAAGCTCTGTAATTATGTCTCAGACCTGCCACTGCAGTGTCTGTGTGTGCAGTTTTAACTGTAAATTCGACTTGCAAGTGTACCCACTTGCCAGGCCTAAACACCCCTTTTCTTACATGTAAGACACCCCTACGGTAGGCCCTGGGTAGCCCCAAGGGCATGGTGCAGTGTATGGTTATGGTAGGACATATAGTAATGTGTTTTATATGTCCTGACAGTGAAATATTGCTAAATTCGTTTTTCACTGTTGCAAGGCCTGTCCCTCTCTTAGGTTAATGTGGGGGCTACCTTTAAATCTGATTAGAGTGTAGATTCCCTTTGGGAGCAGATGGGCATGTGGAGTTTGGGGTCTCTGTGCTCACAATTTAAAAATACATCTTTTAGTAAAGTTGATTTTGAAATTGTGTGTTTGAAAAAATGCCACTTTCAGAAAGTGAGCATTTTCTTGCTTATACCATTTCTGTGACTCTGCCTGTTTGTGGATTCCCTGTCTGGGTCAGTTTGAGAGTTGGGCTGGTTGCACCTCACACTAGACAGTGACACAAAAGGTGCTGGGGTGTAGTCTGCATTTCCTGATGAGCCATCTGTGCCAGGAGGGAGGGGAGGAGTGGTCACTCACTCCTGAAATGGCTGTGCCTGCCCTCACACAATGCAGTCTCCAACACCCTGGTGAGTGTCTGGGGCCTGGTCTGGGCAAGGCAGGATTTCACATTCAACAGAGACTTTGCTTTGAAGTAGGCCTACTTCAAAGGAAAAATTGGGTATAAGAAGGACACCCAAAACCACAGACTTTAGAAACCCTTCTCGAAACAAGAGGAACCTCTGCCTGGAGAAGAGCTGAAGAGCTGAGGAAGAAGAGCTGCCCTGCCTGTGACTGTGCTTTGTGGAGCTCTCCCTCAGTTGCTGCTTCTGCCAATGTAAGAGGGCAAAGACTGGACTTTGTGTGCCTTCCATCTTTAGAAGAACTCTCAAAGGGCTTGATTTAGAGCTTGCCTCCTGTTGTTTGAAGTCTAAGTAACAGCAAAGACTTCTCTCGCCGTGCGGGGAAAAGATCGACGCAACCCTGATCTGCGGCTGAAGAAACGATGCACCTCCGGCTCTGCAGCTGAAAATCAACCTTCGCCCGAAATGCGACCCAAGAATCGACGCACGGAGCAGGAGAAATGACATGCAGCGTCGCTGATGGAGGCTGGGACATCGCAACCTGCGCTGCATAGCTTTAGGGTCATCGTGCGGTTGGATTTCCGACTCAAGTACTGATGGGCATGTAAAAACACTGCAAGGCCTGTCTGGACCCGAAAGTGCTGACCAGATCAACGCATCGCTTTTCTGCAGAGAGAAGAAACGACGCGCCCTCAACCGGCGAAAGGAGAAACGGCGTAAGGTCCCACTCGAGTGGAATCAACACATCGCAAGCCGTTTTTGATGCGCACTCACCTGTGCATGGTTATTTTTGACGCACCCAAGGTACTTTTTCAAGCTAACAGTGTTAGTGTGTGTTTAAAACTAATTAAAGCCTGTTTTTGCATCTTTATTGATAACTTGACTTGTGTATTGTGGATTTTTGTTGTTTTGGTCTTGTTGTTTTTAGATAAATATTTTCTATTTTTCTAAACCTGTGTTGTGCCATTTTGTAGTGTTTTCAATAAGTTACTGTGTGTGTTGGTACAAATACTTTACACCTAGCACTCTGAAGTTAATCTTACTCCTCTGCCAAGCTACCAAGGGGGGAAGCAGGGGTCAGCTGAGGGCAATTCTCTTTTACCGTGACTAGAGTGAGAGTCCTAGCTTGAACAGGGGGTAACCTGACTGTCAACCAAAGATCCCATTTCTGACATACAGCAAATGTTGCAATGATATTGTCAATGATGTCGTAGAGGATGCAATTACTGTTGTAATACGTGGGGTCATTAGGAGTGCATGGTGAGGGCGCGAGTTATCGTTACCTAACGGCACGAGTTATAGTTACTTGAAATCATTCTAACTATAATGGCTGAATTGCTATGGTTTTGTGCGTGTAAATTCTGATCCTAACGATAACGTTCCTGTAAGCTGCAGATTTTTTAGTGAATTACCAAAGGTTTTTAAAATGCTAATTTCTATCTATAACATCCCTGTAACCTTTGGATTCTTTTAGTGAATTTCTATGTTTTTTACTGCAGAGGGGGTTGGCACAGGGCCTGCAGCCAGGCTTGCGACCAATGCCATATGTGCAACCAACCCCCACCACAAGGGAAAAGTAAGGAGAAGGTACTAAAAAACGGGGGGAAAAGCAAGGTGGATGAAGTGAAAAGGAGGGAAAAACAAAGAGAAGACACACAAAAAACAGGTGAAAAAGCTAGGAGAAAGCAATGAAAGCAAGGGGTAAGCAAGGAGTGGGCACCCAAAAAACAGGGGAAAAAGCAAGGAGGAAGCAGTGAACACAAGGAAAAAGCAAGGATAAGGCACATAAAAAACAAGGGGAAAAAGCAAGGAGAAAGTAGTGAAAACAAGGGAAAAGCAAGAAGCAGGCACTCAAAAGTCAGGAGAAAACGCAAGGAGAAAGCAGTGAAAATGAGGGAAAAGCAAGGAATGGGCAGACTGAAAACAGGGTGGGAGCAAGGAGAAAGCAGTGAAGGAAAGCAAAGAGAGGACTCACAAAAACAAAACAAAAAACGGATAAAAGCAAGGAGAAAGCAGTGAGAACAAGGAAAAAGCAAGGAGAAGGCACTCAGAAAGCAAGGAGAAGACAGGAGCATGAGCAAAGCAACGGCATGGGGTGAGCCGGGACTTTCTTTTAAAATGTTGGCATAGACTCACGGATCCACTGACATTTTGCAGTAAAAATAAAATGTTTTTGGCCCCACCACTAGACCTATAGGGTAAGGGTTTTCCTACCCTGCCCCCTTCTGTTGTTTTTTTTAACCTTTTTCCTGGGACTCAGCTGAGTCTGAGTCCCAAGATGGCTGCCAGCACTTCCTGGTTAAAGTGTTGGCAGCCAATCAGATCTCAGCATGAGATCTGTTGGATCCTTGGAGGAATCACGTCCCTAGATATCTGTATTTATTTTTTCTTTAATATTTCTGAAACTACTGAAAAGATTTACACCAAATCACAAAAAGTGATCTTTCTGGACCAAGCTCAAGCTTTCTGCCGAATTTGACGTAATTCCGTTCAGTGGTTTGGCTACTGTCACATCTAAAGTCTCCATGGTAAATCACATGAGATGCACACATTTGTTGACCCCCCCCTATTTTCTTGGCCCCTACTTGACAGATCGCCCCAAAACTTTCCATGCAGAACTAGACAAAGAAGGGTACTTTTTTGAAAATATAATGAAAATTTGTCAAACGGTGCCCAAGTTATTGGCAAAACAAAAAACGCTTTTCCTATGGAAACTAGGTCCTAACTATAACTATCTACTGGCAACCGCCAGTAGTTAATGCATAAATATTTATATATACTATCATATTTACACCCTTTGTAGGTGGCCTCAGCTTGGTAATCTGCTGCCTAATGTATGTCCATCTTTTATAATTCTCTTACAAAGACAACAGTGTTTATAGTAGTCTTTGTTCTTTATTATCTTTAGTGAAATCTACAGTATCTTCTTCAGTCCTGATTTTTGAAGCTGAATCTACCACTGCCATGGGAAGAACGGTACGTGCCCAAGGTAGCAAAACACAGCCATAATTGGGTTGTAGGGTGCCACTCATTTCACAGAGAACCAATACTAGTGCACCTGATGAATTATTCATAGCTATACCCCCATACTAGATCGGAACCTTAAGGGCTGTCTTTACTTTGATATTGCCCCTTATCCATTCCCAACAAGAAGACATTGTCATCTTACTTAAGAGATGCTAAATGATCTTGACAAATTAATACTCTGTATCAAGTTGTAAAACTTTGCTACAACAAAAGGGACAGCGGCAAAAAAAAAAAATTCTGTCATGAATTGCCATACTGATGTCTTTAATTTTTGTAAAGAGAAAGCAACACATTTGATCCCATTTTTTCTTTTGCAGGGATTTTCTAACCTGAAATGGACTGTTATATTATGTCTCTGTTACTTTGAGATATTATAAAGAGATATAGGAAGGATAAATAGAAACAAGAATTAGCATGTATAAGGTAATCATTTAAGTAGCGAAAATAAATCTAAGGATATGTACACTGGACACAAGACTATCTAGAAACAAATTGTTATTTATACAATATTTAGGTCTTGCTCTACGACTATGTTATCAAAATAAAGAATACAGTAAGATACAAACAAGAAGAGACCTTTGCAATCCAAGCCAGTGTGATGCATTGTTCTACCAAATAAGGTCCTTGAACTGCATTGCAATACCAACATCAAAACATTTATGAAAGTATTTAGCGACTGCCTCAGGGAGGCAGAGTTAGGTACACCCCCTTTGTCAGTTTTTGTAAGAGGCTAGTTTAGGAAAAGGACAGTAGGGTGGCAAAAGTGCTCTTCTGCTTTCCAGGTGAAGGAGATTTATTCAATGGAAGAACATCTGATAGAGGTGCCGGAGACTGTGCTGTGAGGCATGCCAGGGAGTCATTAGAGAGGAAGCTAACTTTTTTTCATCAGATAAAAGTTTGAGTCCTGAGCCTCAGATTTTTTTTTTTACTTTTGGTACATTCACTGCCTTTTAACTACAGGGCTGCTTGGTGGCTTATGGGCAATTTTGGTATTGTATCAAACATATGCTAGGCAAGCAAAGACCCCAAAATCTTGCTATACAACATAGCCCCTTTGCATATGCAGAACATCAAGACCCCAGATATCTGCACCCTTCTTCTAATGACAAACTGTAGGAGAGATCCTTGTTGAAGGGGTCTGGCATTTGTCTATGCAGTTAGGGCTCATTCTCGTCTATTCCTGCTGGAGCCACTAGCAGGACAATGCTTACAGTAAAACAACTTAATGTTGATGGTCTTCAACTTGTGTTAGTCTGTCTCCATGCTTACATACAGCATTTTTTTCATCTTGATAACAGTTTTATTTTTCTCTAGTGTTTGTGTGATGTCTTTGTTTCAATGTTGTTCCTGAAATTTATTTCTACTTTTAGGGGTTAGGCCATTATCCTCAGACATTTCTGCTTTTCTATACATTTGCAAAACTCATTTAGTTTTCTAAAATTAATCTATATTTGTATAATAAGCACTTACACATAGAGGTTTTTAGCCAGAGATAGATTATCCCACTCCTAAATTTCTACTTTTATCAGTGTCAGACACAACTCAAAGGAAATCCAAAACTAATTAGGAAATAAATCAGATTTTTATCTTAATTTAGACCCCAAAACAAACTTTGTATCATACATGCAACCTGAGCTGTGGATTTTTAAAGCATCTAAAAATAGATGCACTTTTAGTTGTCAAACGGTTACCATTGAAGTCAATGGGGGAAAGCACAGTGTGCAATCGGTCATTGTGGGTTGAGTTCCGTGGAACCCACCAGGAGTTAAGGTCTTGTTGGTCCCAAGACCAAGACTTAACAGACAGAATCTTGTTAGCTTGCCCAGGGAGTCCGGATGCAGAGGTGCTGTGGCTGTCCTTGGCTCCTCAGGGCACTTAAGTGACCTCTCTTTGCACAGCAGTGGAGTTCAAAGTCCTGTTGTTGGTATCGGTGTCTTTTCTATGCATCTTCTTGGTTTCAAAGTTAGGACTGAGGTTCTGGTGCCAGGGGAGCCCCTTAAATCATAGTTTAGGGGGTGTTAAGGGTGTGAAGAACAGTGGCCAATGGGCTACTGGCCCTTGTGGCTAGTCTGCCCCTAAGGTGATGACTCCCTGTGGGAGTATATCACTTTTCTACCCAGAATCCTCTAATTTCAAGGTTTGCCAGCATGGCAGAACTTTTGCTCAGCTGTACAGACCTCCTAGCCCACTCAAACGGTGTGCCTAGCCTCTTGGAGATGTATGCATCCTACTTAACAAATTTTCCCACCTGTCAGCCTGAATAGGGCAGGAAGGACATTGTCCTTGAGTGTGGGACAAGAGATTACATATCAAGGGTGGTGAAAGCCTTTTAGGGTCACACTAGATCACTGTAAACCCTAGCCATCCTGGGAGGGTGTAGGTGTGACCTCCTTCCTGCCAAGGTCCTTTGTGTCTGTCCTGACGGAAGTGTTAGCACAGCCAGAAGGAGGGCAGACTCTTGTCTTGGTGGCAAATGGCTTGGGGGAGCCTGCCAAGGCAAGAAAAAACTTGGAACTTGGTGGGCATCCTCTAAGGACGCCCCCCAGGGTACATGCTAGATAATCCTGGGCACGAGAATCATGCTCAGGGTTAAAAAGCATAGTGTTTGACACCAAACACAGTGGAAATTGATCAGGCCATCATGGAGCTGGACATCTTGGGTTTGCCGGGGTGCCAGCCCAAGTTATCCTATGGAGCGCCAGTCACTTGGGGTAGCATTACGCTTTAAAAGCTATGATAGGGTTCTATATGCTAGTGCATATATGTCCTCATTCATAATACAGTGCACCCTGTCTCCTGAGCTATCGGAAGCCTGACTTAGGCGTGAGTGAATTGTATTATGTGCAGTTAAGGGACTCTGCCTGCACTTGGTGTGGGCAGAGTCGAACTCGAGCAGGTAAGCTGTCCATGCAGCCTGACATGGCAATTCTACAGGCTTTGTTTTTACTTGGGTCACGCAGGGTGGCACAATTAGTGCTGCAGCCCTCGTGACCCCTTTACCATCCCTGCCCTGGGTACCACTGGTACCATTTGCTATGGCCTTACAGTGGTGGTAAAGTCCTTGTCAATCAGGTTTACAAAAACATAGTACAATTTAAGGGAAAGTGCATTGGCCCTGAGGTCTGATTAGCAGGCCTCAGTGCACTATCAAGTAAAAACGTCAGCATCAAGCAGCAAAAAGTGGCAGGTGACCATCCAAAAAGGGGACTATGCAACCACTGAGATGCAGTATCTACCTCCCTGGTCCATATTCAGGTGCAGTTCTTTTCTGCTTTTTCTCCAACAGCTATACCCATGATGATATAGTTGACATTTTTTATTTACTTCACGTCAGCCTCTCAATAGCTCTCTCCATTTCTCGCAGTAGGGTACAGAGCCATTTTTCCTTAGGGATAAATTCTGAGTAGGATACACGGAGGAAGTTAATGACATGATTTTGTGTCCCTAGGTTTAAGTGGTTGCTTTCTGTTTTTTGTTTTCTATTGACTTGATGATTGAGTCTATCACTGAGTTTCATCTGTGTTACTTTTAAATATATATGAGTTTTTCACTAATTGGGTTAGACACCAGGAAGGGTGTTTAAGAAGCATTTTGCAGCAGTAAAGGTCCAGTATCTATATTTTAATGTGAAAACAATTTATAAATACTGATTGCCTAAGTTTTCATTCAATCAACTTGATATGCTTTCAATAAAAAAGACAAGCAAACTGCCATTAGACCTACATAATCTTTATTCTAAGGACATGTGGTGATAATGTTATAATGTCAGGAGAAAACGCACTTATGTTAGTTACCAGATACATTGCTGCTGGCTCTTTAACATTTATCACTCTATCATATATTTTGTACACATAATTGATAAGTAGGCACTTATTCAACAGTGTCTCGAAGCAGAGAACACAGGACTCTTGAAAGTAAAAAAATCATATATGCCTTGTTTTCAATAAAATGAGTTCACTTACTACTTTGCTAAGCTTTAAAAAATGGTTCTACGTTTCAGCTATTCAACAAAGCATCCATTGCAAAGCCAATAGTCTAGTTTATAACTAAAAGCGCTCTGATGCTTCTGTCCCTACAGTGAGCCGCTCCTCAGTCCGTCAATGCACCTATCATTCACCATGCAGCGGAATCCATTTTTGACATCCTCGGTCCTTGCGATATACTTACCAAAATTACATTGAAAAAACAGTCATTCCAAAGTCACCCGAGCTGCAGAACACGTGGGCAATCACACATTTACAGTACGCAAACTTCAGGTGCTGGCTCAAGAGTGGTGAAGAAAGAACCATGCCTCGTGGTCCACACTCCAACAAAGGTCGGAACCAGACTGTGGCAGTTCATCACTATTAGATTAGAAATAGAGATTCGGTGACCTCTAAAGGAGAGTTTAAGAATTACAAAACATTGCAAGGAAAGCATATCCATAGGAGGACGTCCACCACCAGTTAAAAACAATTAGAGCCACGGGAGGCCACAGTCCGATGCATCATTAATATCACCAATATAAATGACATTGCAGGAGGAACAGAGAATGACGGGACGGCTGGAAGATCAGTGCAGAACTAGTAGCTAGCTTCCCTTAGCTTTCTGACATACCTGCTAAACAGCTTATATGCTAAGCATACTTGTAGTGTGGTTAAGCACTGGCCGTAGAATACGACTGTCAAGGCTAGTGTTAGGTAGGTAGTACGTTCTTGTGTTTCAAGAATTAGATGGTGATAATTTTGAGATAGTATTGGTGTTTATTCATGTAATACAAATGTAAAACATTGCAGTTATTGTGATGTGTGATTTGTTGCATATTTGACATACAATCAATAGAATTATTATCAAAAATCATACATTGGACATCAGAAATAGTTTTTAATCAGTTAATCCCAGAAGGCTGCAGCATTTTTATACTTCAGCCATTGGGTATGTCGAACCTGTGGATTTTTCTCTTCATCACGTGACCCATGATGCCTGTTTCTCCTCATCGGGCCTGGGTACAGACGTTATTACCACATCGTGCAGCGCTGGGTTGTGATTTGCCACACTTTCTCTGTTGAATAAGCTAGTACCCCACCCCATTCGTTGGGACATGGGAAACGACCCTTGAGCAGTCAAAATGCATGCTCAATCGCATTGTGTGCTCTATAGTGTACCTCTTTGTATTCCCTTTGGAATTGAGTTGTGGGACTAGGATCTATGACAGGTGTAACCAGTCATGGTATTAGCTTGCCTATAAATACTTGCCAACAATGTGATGTGCTCGCTGCTCAGCAAGTTACTTGTCTCCCAGTAATGGCTTTGGGTACGCATTTGAATATATAGTTTTATGCACACTGTTTGATGAAATTAATATATGAATGGTCCACGTGTTCCACAAAGGTACATGGCCCTGTCGACGTAGCATTGACATTATTTCAGTAAAATATTAAGTGTGGGTGTGTGTGTGTGTATGTGTTGGGGAGGGGATTGTTACTCACAGAGCAACAATGTCTTTTGTGAGTTGTATGTTGACATGGTATGCGGTATCCAGCAATTTCTTTTGGTCATTGAACCATGAGTACATCCTTGTAAAGGGGTACAGCAGTGAGTAATGACTAGGGATTACATTGTTAACACGTCCTTTTATGTTAATTTATACAAATTAGGACTCGTTTTAGGCCAATGAATCTTGTGACCCAGTGGTGAGACACCGCAGTACAAGATAACTGATCAATATGTCAAGCAATATATCAATAATGTCAATATTCACCACCACAATGCACTTTACTTTGGTTAAAGACATTAATCAAATTGTCGACGCAACCATGACCTTTCAGCCGTAAATAACCACACATTTTGAAAGAATTTCATGAATTTTATTCCCTATTGATTACAATCTACGAGCAGAAGAGTCAATCTCAAAACCAAGAAGCATAAGAGCATAGTCACAATATGGCAACTTTGATATGATTTCATTAATGCGAGAATCACAAACATAAGAACATAGCACGGCGTGAACATAGATCAGAATACAAAGAATATCACGTATGTCTCAGTTCAGCATAGCGCAACGTCAGTCTCTGTCTATTTGCGTCAGTCAGAGTGATTATCTGTCCTAACCACTAATTAGCATCAGCATGTTGGGCTTCATGCAAAATAATTTAGAACATCAATTTAGAAAATATCTAACTATGGCCTCTAGCCTAAAAATGTGCAGTTGGTACCTAGAAAGGAAAAGCAAACAAACAAGTTACATATCGCATTGTCATAATTACCCACCAAGGATTAGGTCAGCACACAGGATCAGTCTTCGTCTTCAGGACATCAGTCAAATCGCCATCAGTCTAACTTTGACTAAAGGACCAGGGACACTTCCCTCATACGGAGGAGAAGCGAAAAGGGCAGTCTATGGGTGAGGATGGTTGATTAAATCTCAAAGTCACCAAACAAAGTGACAGAGTTTCTGGATAAACTCGACAGCATTCCCTACCTAGTTCTAACGACCCTTCTGTGACATGGGTTTTTATCCCTTTTTCATAATACCTTCCCCCAAAATTCTATTGGACATTTACTATACCCCACTAGCTTTAACATATCAAATTAAGCATTAGGTCATTCCAATTGTCACCCCATGATAATTCATAAAATTTTGATTGGTCTTCGTAATGGACGCCTTCGGAGGTGGCACATCCGGAGGTTACTTCACAGCTTGGCACGTCTTCTCGGGTCATGAGTTTCCTTTGTCCATGGTTAAACGTCCCTGTACATTACATTAATCTACTTTTGTTTCAACTTTTGTACATAACTCATACTAAACAACGAGCATGCAAATGAGAACAGAATCTAGGTTAATACATGAAATGAAGGAAAGGAACAAATGCAGGTTCATGGCCCTTTGCGAGTCAGCACACTGGAAAACAGAGAAAAATGCCTTAAGATGAGAGCTAGGTAGCTAAATCTATAACTCACGCTAACTTAAGGCCTATGAGGTTTTAATACAAATGCGATATAGTAAATGTTAATATAAAACCATAGCACGAACAGCTTTACTCATTATTGTTAGTTCACGTATATTGGTGACCTCACACATTATAGTCATAATTCAGACGCATGTTTAAGCAAAACACTAATTATTGTTGTTTTCTACGCAGCATTATTAAGCATTTCACTTTTAGTACATGTAATATTTAAACTACGCTCTCTCAGTCCCTCCTCTGATGACGCTCGTCATCACACCAACCTTTCCCTTGACCTTTCACTTTTAATTTTTCACCTTGCGCATAATGCACATTTCAACATCTTGCCCTTTATGTGAACTTTCCCAAATTTCATTGAACATTTTCTTTTTTTCACTTTCTTCGTTTCTTCTGGTTCTTTTAGTCCAATTCTTCTTGATTCTGTCATTGATTTTGCATGCCCCCCACAATGCTAATAGACAGGCCAAAACAATGAATAGACCCATTAATATTTTTGCAAGCACCCCATTCCAAATATTTGTAAACCAGCTCCCAACTCTGGCAATTCCTTTTCAAAACTTTTCCCAGACACCAAGGGCCAGATGTAGCAAGTCGGCAATTTGCGACTTGCAAATTGCGAGTCCCTGCGACTCGCAATTTGCAAGTCGCAAATTGCTATGCAGTACGGTGTCTCAGACACCGACTGCAACTCGCAATGGGGTCGCAATGACCCACCTCATGAATATTCATGAGGTGGGTCGCAAATTGCGGCCCCATTGCGAGTATAGGCACTCGCTAACATGGAGGCCTGCTGTCATCAGCAGACCTCCATGTTCGCGACCTGCTTTTCAATAAAGCAGTTTTTTTTTTTGAAGTGAAGCCCGTTTTCCTAACAGGAAAACGAGCTGCACTTCCAAAAAACCGATACCTTTAGTTTCGGTTTTTTTTCAGGGCAGGGAGTGGTCCCTTGGACCACTCCCTGCCCTGAAAAAAGAATTTGGGGTCCAGTCACAAACTGGAAGGGGTCCCATGGGGACCCCTTCCAATTTGCGAGTGGGTTACCATCCACTTGAAGTGGATGGTAACTGCGACTCCATTTGCGACCGCGTACGCGGTCGCAAATGGAATTGCATCCCACTGCGAGTCGCAAATAGGAAGGGAACACCCCTTCCTATTTGCGAGTCGGAAATGCATTTTGCGAGTCGGAGCCGATTCGCAAAATGCATTTCTGAATGGCAAAGTGGCTTTTGCGCCTCGCAAACGGCGATTTTCGCCGTTTGCGAGGCGCAAACACTTTGCTACATCTGGCCCCAGGTTCCTTCAAATCCTTCAAATCTGTACTGTCTCTAGTAAGGTTAGTAAGCATACTTCTAATCTTTTTACTATTGTCCGGAATGAACGAGCAACAATGACGCTCTTTGAGCATCTTGCAGACCCCTCCACTCTTTGCTAAAAGAATGTCTAAAGCAAGCCGATTTTGAAGAGTCATAGCTCTTTCTGCAGCAAGTTCAGTATCCATCAGGAGTATAGCCCCTGTGAAATTTGTCAGCATGTTATCCACAATAGTAGACAACTTTTGAATTTTCATAGAATTCAAGATAACCCCCACTGAAGGGATTATAGCTCTAAATATGTCACTAATGACAGCAGCCACTGATTCTCGTTTTTGTCTAGGATGTTGTAATTCAGATGTTTTAGGTATTTGTTTTAAGTCATCAATCTGGTAAATCTTTGGGAAGACTATTCACAAATAACATGTCCCATACCATCCCTTAGGGAGACGGTAATAAGCATTTAGCCCACAGATGTAATAAATCCCAGGGATCGCTGGATCCTGTCCATTCAACATAAATGTCCATTTACTCTGAAACAAAAACACATGTCTACATTCACTCATTCCCACAAACAAATTGTCTTGCTCAGATTTTGGTCTATATATACAAAGCCTACCTACATGTAATGCATCTATAGCTAGTTTGCCTTGTGTTTTGATTGCAGTATAAGCATAATCATTTGAATACGTGTGTTTTTCTAACCCTTTTTCTAATCTCTCCTTCAATGCTTTGCGTCTATCATCAGTGTGATCTAAAAAGCTTTTCTCTACAGGTGATAGCAAGCAAGTCAAATTATTACGATGTGCATAAGCAGTTCCAAATGTAAGCGTTGGCTCAAAGAATCCTCTAGCTATTTTTATATTGTGTGCCTTAGCTAGCTTGTTAAAAAATTCAATCACAGGCACAAAAAAAAAACAACATCCAGATTTGAATAAAAGTATTGCACATGCTCTTGATTATAGAACTTTGTTAGTAGCAAGCTGCAACTAATCCCATAAGTTAGAGGGAGGCTATGATAAGTAACTCCCTCCTGCACAGATGAAGGAATCTTAGAACACACATAACAATCTTTTGCATCCATGGTTTCTACATACTCATTTAGCAAGCGATAGAAGACATTAGTAGAAAGTTCCCCTTTTGAATTAGTTCCCTCATGCAAGTGTCTTGCATCCTGCTCAAATCTTTCCCATGGTGTTAGTGTTGTAGTTTCAGGTTTTGAAGTAGCATTAATGGTCTCTTTCTCTATCCATGGCATTCCCACAATCACTCCCACAATTATTATTGCGCACACAACACCTATTATAAGCCCCAGCCAACCACACACCTTACTTCCCTTGTTATTACTTCTATTATAAACCATGTCTGTATAGAATCAGATAGTAGATCAGCAATCAACTTAAGGATGATTTAGAATATTCTCTTGCTTTCTGCGTATATTTACAGCATCTCCACTCACTCCAGGATCCCCTTTTTCAAATCAGGTTAGCAGCCTGTCATAATCAGGTTTTCTTTAAAAGTCAATCGGTTCTAGTGTCACTTTTGGTAATTTATAGAGTCTCTCTTTCAGTTTTCAGATTTTCAATTTTGACCATTTTTTTTTCTTTGGATTAGTTCAGGTACCGTAGTACTGGCCTGGTACTTCTCAATCAAAACAGAATGCTAAGAATTCTTGTTGCCATTCAGATGTTGTAGCATACGCCCAATCAGGACCTGTATATCTTCTGTTTGTGACTCTCTTTCTTTTCATCCTTCGTTCACCTTGTTGTTCTCCTTCGCTTAGGTCTTCCACTCAAGATGTATCCTTTTCTTCTGTTATTGTTTCGTTTGATGTGTCCCTTATCTTGAAGAGTGGTTTCTCTGGCCAGTTATCACCCTTATGTGTCTTCTTTCGGTGTGTCTTTTCAGAACGCTGGATAACACCCTCCTCTTGTGATATGGTGTTTTCACTTGATGGACCTGCAGCTGGCTCGGGAGACTCTGGCACGCTCTGATTTCTCTCTATTATTTCTCCTTCTTCTTCTTCTTCTCCTTCTTCTTCTTCTTCTCCTTCTTCTTCTGGGTCTGTACCGGGTTCGAGTTCTAACCCGTATCTGTCTACTTCTGGGAGAACCTCTCCTTGATTTAGTTCTCCTGCTGCCTCTACTGAGATAGGCAGTCTGTCACCTCTCTCAAACTCATTCACTGTTTGAGGGACGAGGCTGTTCTCAGTGAGCCCTCCGACAGTCTCAGTTCCTTCTTGACTGTTTTCTGGCCCTGAGATTTCTCTTGCTGAAGCTGTTGTGCCGGAAACTTCAAGTTCCTCTTCAGCAGGACTCGTTACCTTTTTTGTGTGACTGGCATGTATCCAGTTTGAAACACCGGCACACTTTACAGCAGTAGTAGTTGTCAAGATTACTTGATATGGCCCTTTCCAACGTGGTTCCAGACACGACTTTCTTACGTGCTTCTTGACAACCACCCAGTCACCAGCTTGTAAAGAGTGGCCTGGATCGTCAATCAGTGGCAATGTGTTAGCTTCCACCTAGTGAGAGAAAGAGCATTTCTCATCAGCCAAACCCTTGCAGTAGTCTAACACCATATCATCTGTAATATTCACTAGAGCATTTGCAGGTACTGCTGGTAATCTCATAACTCTACCCATGAGGATTTCATGGGGGGATAATCCAGTTTTCTTGTTTGGGGTGTTTCTCATTGACATCAGCACTAAAGGCAATGCATTTGGTCATTTCATATTGGTAGCTGCGCACATTTTTGCCATCCTCGATTTCAAAGTACCGTTCATTTGTTCTACTAGTCCTGATGCTTCGGGGCGGTAGCTACAATGCAGCTTTTGATCGATGTCAAGTGCGGCACACAGGAGTTTAATCACCTCATTGTCAAAGTGTCTGCCCCTATCTGACTCTATAGAGACCGGAAACCCGAACCTTGGTACCAGTTCCCTAAGTAGTAATTTTGCAACTATAAGACTGTCATTCCTACGTGTAGGGTATGCCTCAATCCAGTGACTGAAAACACACACAATCACCAACACGTACTTCAATCCTCAACAAATATGCATTTCAATGAATTCATTTGCATTTTGCTGAATGGACCGCCAGCTCTCCCAATGTGGCTCAAAGTTACCACGGTTCCTTTTCCGGCATTCATCTGTTGACAGATGATGCACCTGTGACAGGTAACCTCTGTGGCATGTCTGAATTTTGGGTTGAACCAATCGATTTTAAATGACCTGATCATTGCATCTCTCCCAAGGTGAGCTCTCCGTGGTATAGCCTGGCAAACTGAGATAGAAGACTGTTTGGCAAGACTAGTTTTCCTTCCTCTGAGACCCACAAATCATCGGCCCTTTGCACACACTGCATTATTTGCCAAGAGCGTTTTTCCTCTTAGCTTGCACAACTCTGTAATGTTTTTAACTCATCTAACGTGTCAACCACCCGTAATGCAAGGTTCAGACATGTGTCATTTTCATTTTTCGGTAACAGTTCCCATTGCTCCTTGAACGATATACAGTTCAATGCGGAAAACCTTGCGACTTGATTTGCATAGCTGTTTCCCAGGGACACAAAGGCGGTCATTCTGACCGCGGCGGGCGGCAGTCGCCGCCCGCCATGCGGTTACCGCCGAATGGCCGCCCGCCGGCCCAGCGGGAAAGCCCCTGCAACGAGGAAGCCGGCTCCGAATGGAGCTGGCGGAGTTGTAGGGGTGCGATGGGTGCAGTGGCACCCGTCGTGATTTTCACTGTCTGCAAAGCAGACAGTGAAAATCTGTCTGGGGCCCTGTTAGGGGGCCCCTGTACTTCCCATGCCGGTGGCATGGTCAGTGCAGGGGCCCCCAGGGGCCCCACGACACCTGTTCCCGCCATCCTGGTTCTGGCGGTGAAAACCGACAGAAACAGGCTGGCGGGAAGGGGGTCGGAATCCCCATGGCGGCGCTTCAAGCAGCGCCGCCATGGAGGATTCCCTGGCCCAGGGGAAAACCGGCGGGAAACCGCTGGTTCCCCTTTTCTGAACGCAGCTTTACCGCCGCGGTCAGAATAGCCCTGGAAGCACCGCCAGCCTGTTGGCGGTGCTTCCGCTGCCCTCCGACCTGGCGGTCAGAGACCGCCAGGGTTGGAATGAGGGCCAAAGTCTTGTGATCTAATATGAGCACTGCATTTCACCACGGCAATTTCAAGAGGTAAATGAATTGCATGTAACAAATCCTTTATTTGTTAACCATTTTTCACAGGAGAACCAGAAGAGGTCATGAAACCTCTCTGTGACCAAAGTTGGCCAAAATCATGTACGATTCCAAATCCGTATCTGCTATCGGTATAGATAGTAACCTTTAGATTCACAGCTGCGTGGCATGCCTTAGTAAGGGCAATTAATTCTGCCACGTGAGCAGAAAACACTCTCTCGAGCCAGGAGGCTTCAACGATACCAGCTATGGTGCATACCACATAGCCAGCTCTCAGTGTTCCAGCAGAATCTCTTAGACAGGACCCATCGATAAACATGATACAGTCATTTTCTTTCAACTGTGTGTCCTGAATGTCTGGACGAGGTTTGGTACATAGCTCGGTTACCTCAAGACACTCATGCTCAAATTCTTCCTCATTTTTGATTTCAGTATTTTCAACAGCAATAAAGTTGCTGGGTTCAATACAGTGCACCGCTTGAGAGAAACATTTGGTGACCCCAATATGATTGTCTCATACCTAGTGAGACGAGCATTTGTCCTGTGCTGAGTTTTAGTTCGAGTCAACAGATTTTCAACTGAATGTGGGACCATTACTGTTAGGGGGTATCCCATGACTATGCCTTCACATTGTGTAAGGCTCTGACTAACTGCTGCAACTGCGCGCAAACAACCCAGTAAGGCTGCTGCGACAGGGTCCAAGGTAGCTGAAAAATATGCTACAGGGCGATTTGCATCTCCATGGACCTGTGTTAAGACAGACAAAGAACAAGCATCACGTTCATGACAGAACAACAGAAAAGGTTTCATATAGTCAGGCATTCCTAACGCTGGTGCCTTGCATATGCATTCTCTTAACTCCATAAATGACTCAAGTTCTTCCTTAGACAAAGTTATGGTGTATGGCTCATCTTTGATCTCTTTGCCTGTCAGTTTTATCAAAGGTTTTGAAATGATCGAGAAGTTGGGTATCCACTGGCGACAGTAGCCCACCATTCCCAAAAACATCCTGACATCTCTTTTTGTCGTTGGGGGGTTCATTTGTAAGATGGCTGTTATTCTTTCCTTTGATATTCTCCTGGAACCTCTCTCGATCAAATGCCCTAAGTATTTCACCTCTTTCTGACAGTATTGTAGCTTCCTGGGTGACACCTTATGCCCATTTTTTTCCCAGATGATTCAGTAATGCAATGGTATCGTATTTACAACTGTCCCTAGTTTTGGATGCAATCAGCAAATCATCAATGTACTGCACAAGAGTCAAATTAAAAGGCAGTACTAGGTATTCCAAATCCTTTTTCAATATCTGATTGAAGATGGACGGTGACTCATAAAACCTTTGAGGAATTCTGCACCAACTGTACACCTTATCCAGGAATTTGAAACTGAACAAAAATTGGCTATCCTCATGAAGAAGTATCGAAAAGAAGGCCTGTAACAGATCTATGACAGTAAACCATTCGACATCACAGGGAACCTGAAACATTATCACTGCTGGATTGGGTACCACAGGGCAACATTTTACCACAATTTAATTTATCTTTCTCAAATCCTGTACAATTCGAACTTTCCCACAGGGCTTCTTTAAACCCATTATGGGAGAGTTACATGGACTGCTCAAAACTTCTTTCAGGACTCCCTGCCTGAGAAAATCTGCAATTATTTGTGACACTTCGATGAGAACATCTTCTGTCATATGATATTGTGGTACCTGAGGGAACACCGCATTTGGCTTTATCTGGACCTTAGCTTGTTCTACCCCTTTTATTAGTCCTAATTCCTTTCCGGTCAGGTCCCATACTTTCTCTGTTACTGTCCCCTGTAACTCGACAGGTAAATCAATCAAGGTAAGCATCAGGAACAGAGTAATCAAAGGATAATCTTCATTAGCTGTTCCTGTGTCCTCTTCTGAGAACTGTCCTTCATCTCCCTCATCATCACTATTTGTCTGTACCTCGATTCCGTCATTGGAACAGGTAATTGAACATTTTGTCTTGCACAGTAAGTCCCTTCCCAGTAGGGATACCGGACTCGAGTCACAGTCTACAAACCTATGTAGCCCCTGAAAGTTGCCGATCTCAACCTGCACTGAATCTGTAATCGGATTTGTCAAATACTGGTTTGCTACTCCAACCACTCTTACAGTACGCCCTGAAAGGGGCAATTTTGGAACCTCTGCACTTCTGACTGTAGAGCGTGTGGCTTCAGTATCAACCAGGAATGAGACCATGTAACCCATCATCTTTCCTTCCACATATGGACCCCTCTGATCCACCTCTAAGGATGCTGCAAGCCTGCATTCTTCACTGTCTGAGCTATCATCTGACCACTCTTCATTCATTCCATTTTCACCTCGTAATGGGAATTGTTGTACTGTATTATTTTGACTCATTACCTGACCTGTGACCTGTTGAGGAACCATCACCTGTTGCTGTCACATCGGAGCCATTGGTAATTGCATTTGCTGGCTAGGTACCATAGGAATCTGCTGTTGTACTGGTTGCATTTGCACTGACTGAAAACGCGGCAGTTGTATCTATTGCATGGGCTGTACCCCTTGCATTTGTACTAGATTGTTCTGAAGATTCGGGTTTTGGTGCCTCATTTTCGGGCCTGTACATTTTGTAATGTACCGACATTAGCACTTTGCTGAACAACACCATCCTGCACCAGATTCGGGCACTCCCGTTTCCAGTGCCCCACGGTCCCGCATGTGTGACATGGTGACATTTTTTTCGCTCCTTGTATATCATTTTGAACCACAACAGTATTTAAGTCTGGACCGCAATTCACAAACCCTCGACCTCGACCCCTCGGCTGTGTCTGAAACACACCATTCATTTGTGGTTGTTGCTGTATCATCTGTTGAACTCCGTTTCCCTGTATTCCTGCCTGTGCAGCCTTTATCTGCATCACCATCACTTTCTCTTTCAGCTTCTTTTGCTTCAGTTTAATCTCATCACTACAGTATTTCGCATACTGCAACACCTCATAAAACGGCTTCGCTTGCCAACAAATCAAATGATTCTTAATCATCTGGCTAACTTCTGGTCTCAATCCTTAGACGAACCTAAATACAAGATGATTCATGTCCTTCGGTTCAATTGTCTCAGTACCACTATAGTGTTTAAATGCCTTTAGCAGTCTTTCATAGTATGCATGTATTGATTCCTTAACCTCTTGAGAAGTCCGGTCAATTTTCTGCCAATCAGTCACCTTCGGCGACACCTTTTGCTTTAAAAAACTCAATCACCTTATGATAATACTTCATCACCTCTTCGGAGGGTGCCCCGGTCAAATTATCTCTTGCCGGCTCCTTCGTCGGCCAATCTACCCCTCTCTTGCACTCATGCCACAAATCAGGCGGAACAATGATGTCAAACAAGGTATTCAAATCCTCCCAGAGACACTTCGCAAGTTTCACAAACCTATCTGTTTGCTGATACCACTCGATCGGTTTCTCTCTCAATCTGGGATAATCGTTAGTAAAATATAGGATGTCTCCTCTGGACCACAGTACATGGACTAAGACACCACCAGCAGTCTCTCTCATAGGTAATATTTTTACTGATTCCAGGTCGGGTGAGGCCTTGGCTTGATTAAACCCGGGACTGTCACTCTTTTCCTTGTCTCTTTTCTTTGCCCACCTGCCTTCCCATTTCTTCAGTGCACCCCAAATTTGTGCGCTTTGCAACAATTCTTTCAAATGTGCCTTCATTCCCGCAGACCTCATGTGCTCAAAGCCTTTGGAGTCAAAATTCAATCTGTAACTTCTTTTCAGATGTTTAGTATTTCCAATATCAATATTGTATTTATCTGCCAGGTTCGCTAATCTCTGATGCACCTTGCCTACTTCTTTGGTAATTTTGGGGCATAAAAATCTTAATTCTGCTTCCGTGTATGACTCCAATCTGTTTACTCCCATTGTACCTTCTACTAACTCAGCAGCTTCTGCCCCTAATCTTACAAGGTTCAGGCACTCGTCTTGCTTTTCCTTTTCTGGTTCAGCTGTGACCACTGCAGCCTTCTGTGAAGTATAAGTCTTCTCTAGCCATTCATTTAGCTGTTGAACTGTAAAACCCATGCAATGAGATGTTCCCTGCATGTGTCATTGGTGAATGCGAGGTGTTTGTGCTCATCGTCTGAGGGATTAAAACCCCTAGCCCCGCTTGACACATTGCTTCTATGGGTGCCCCCACTGGGCTAAGGTCCATTAAAGACCTTGCTCTCCTAGTGCCATTATTTGGGGGGTTCCCATATACCCTCCTCTTATCACGTCTTGAGTCATCACTCCCTGATCACATACATCAGTTTTACCCTGCGCATACAATGGCACTGGTGGACCAACGGTGATTGGCAATGATATGGCAGCAGGTGTCTGACCTGGTCCCAGACTTCGTGGAGCAGTAACTCCATAGGTCTGTTCCAAGGTACCCGGAACAGGTACTAATGGCGGACCAGCTACAGGGTTGTACCCTGGTATCAGCTGTGGTTGCGGATGAGACAGTAATTTCAGACTTGACTCAATCTGTACTAACTTTGATTTCGTGTATATCGGGTCTGGCGGCACTATCAGGTTTGTAGTAGTCTCAAGTACTGGAACGTCTGGATAGATTCTCTGTATCTGCGGTGGAGGTTGCAACTGTATCGGTATGTCTGGTGTAGTGGGTACACAGACACCATTCTGTATCAAAGCCGTATCACTAGTCTGTACCATATCAGCAACTCCCTTTTCCTGCGTCTGGTTCCCAGGATCCATGCTAGTGCTTGGAGCACTATCGCTCACCGCATAAGGTGGCGGGTGATCATGTAGTTATCTGTCCATAAATTCCTCATCGTCTGAATCATCTTCCTCTTCCCAAGGTCTTTTATTCTCTTTAGATTTGCCTGAGTCTTTATCTGTCTTACAGGAGGCTTTCTTTCCCTGTGTTTCTTCTCCCTGTGTTATTGCTGGGAACAGCTTTATCCCATCAACAATCCCCCTTCTCCACATTTTACTCTCGTTATCCCATCTAGCCTCTGCATAACATTTTTCTGCCCTTCTCAGTCTTCTCTGAAACTTTTCTTGCCTTTGTTTAAGAGCCATTAGATCCCAAACCGCTAAAGCCTCATATTGAGCTGGCCTCGGAGGTGGTTTCTGTACACTTAACATCCACCTCAAATTTTCGAGCACCCTCGTATTGAACGTTCCATGTTCTGGAAACGCTAAACATCCCTCCTTCTCTGTTAATTTGCGCCACTGTTTCATCCATAAACAAGGCGCAACACCTTTTTCTTCCATGACTATATAAGCTGGAATACCCTCGGTGGTGTAGGCTCCCCATCAGTTGCTACGATATATGTATCTCCCTTCAGAGCGCTCTTAAATGCCTTAACAAAATTCATTTTGTGATTTTTCCTTGTTTGTATTTCAATCAGAAGTGACTTAGTTCCCAGGACACTCTTCACCCACCTTTCTCAACCTATTGCCTCTCACGGATGGCAGCCAATCCGTGCACGACCCCTCTCGACAACTAACCTATCTCAGCGCGGCACCACTGACGTCACACTCACACACACTGCAGCTGACAAAGTCTTGCGGCTCGTCCGCTCCTCACTAAATTCATACAAACTAATGCAAATTATTGCGAGCACCTTAAATGACAGCACAAATCTGCTGGTTTACTACAGAAAGGGTAACACATTCGCTTCAGAACTTTACAGAGATTTCACTTGAAGCCTCGGCCGCTACTTTCTCCTTATCAGCTCCCACATATGCAAGTAGAATTCGACCCGCAAATTCTACTCTCGACTTGTCAATGGCTCGTCCTAGTGCACTTTAGAATTTGCCAAATCTCCATCGAAGGTTTCACACATACGTTTCAACTCAAACCTGACTTGTCAACCACGCCCGATTGACCTATTAAACCGCACAGAAGTGTCTTCTACACTTGTCAACATACTCCGGAGTCTTAGACCACGACAGGTCCGTACATAAACAACCAACCACGTGGATAATTTTTTAGCACAACGCGCCACACTCATATGAAGTACGCCGACTTCCCTACTCTCATACTGCGGAGTACGCCTACTCCTACTAAACAACACACACTTGGCCTAAATACACACAAATCTCACAATCACCCACAAAAAGGCATAAGCTAGCAAGCGCAAAACGCTAAAACACACACATTATGGCGCCGAGAACATCCCCAACTCACTTAGGTGGGCTCTGAGATCCCGGGAAAGTCATGGTGAACTTAGAAACCCATCATACCTTCAATTTGCCTTATCACAGAAAAACAAATGAAACAATGTTCTCCGTCCTAGGGGCCCCAAGGGCCAAAACCGTCGCTCTGCTACCAGAACTGTTAACGTGTCCTTTTATGTTAATTTATACACATTAGGACTCGTTTTAGGCCAATGAATCTTGTGACCCAGTGGTGAGACACCGTAGGACGAGATAACTGATCAATATGTCAAGCAATATATCAATAATGTCATCAATATTCACCACCACATTGCACTTTACTTTGGTTAAAGACATTAATCAAATTGTCGACTCAACCATGACCTTTCAGCCGTAAATAACCACACCTTTTGATAGAATTTCATGAATTTAATTCCCTATTGATTACAATCTACGAGCGGAAGAGTCAATCTCAAAACCAAGAAGCATAAGAGCATTGTCAGAATATGGCAACTTTGATATGATTTCATTAATGCAAGAATCACAAACATAAGAACATAGCACGGCGTGAACATAGATCAGAATACAAAGAATATCATGTATGTCTCAGTTCAGCATAGCGCAACGTCAGTCTCTGTCTATTTGCTTCAGTCAGAGTGATTATCTGTCCTAACCACTAATTAGCATCAGCATGTTGGGCTTCATGCAAAATAATTTAGAACATCAATTTAGAAAATATCTAACTATGGCCTCTATCCCAAAAATGAGCAGTTGGTACCTAGAAAGGAAAAGCAAACAGACAAGTTACATATTGCATTGTCATAATTACCCTCCAAGGATTAGGTCAGCACACAGGATCAGTCTTCGTCTTCAGGACATCAGTCAAATCGCCATCAGTCTAACTTTGACTAAAGGAGCGGGGACACTTCCCTCATAAGGAGGAGAAGCAAAAAGGGCAGTCTATGGGTGAGGATGGCTTATTAAATCTCAAAGTCACCAAACAAAGTGACAGAGTTTCTGGATAAAATCGACAGCATTCCCTACCTAGTTCTAACGACCCTTCTGTGGCATGGGTTTTCATCCCTTTTTCATAATACCTTCCCCCAAAATTCTATTGGACATTTACTATACCCCACTATCTTTAACCTAGCAAATTAAGCATTAGGTAATTCCAATTGTCACCCCATGATAATTCATAAAATTTTGATTGGTCTTCGTAATGTACGCCTTCGGAGGTGGCACATCCGGAGGTTACTTCACAGCTTGGCACGTCTTCTCGAGTCATGAGTTTCCTTTGTCCATGGTTAATTGTCCTTGTACATTACATTAATCTACTTTTCTTTCAACTTTTGTACATAACTCATACTAAACAAGGAGCATGCGAGTGAGAACATAATCTAGGTTGATACATGAAATGAAGGAAAGGAACAAATGCAGGGTCATGGCCCTTTGCGAGTCAGCACACTGGAAAACAGAGAAAAATGCTTTAATATGAGAGCTAGGCAGCTAAATCTATAAGTCACGCTAACTTAAGGCCTATGAGGTTTTAATACAAATGCGATATAGTAAATGTTAATATAAAACCATAGCATGAACAGTTTTACTCATTATTGTTAGGTCACGTATATTGGTGACCTCACACATTATAGTCATAATTCAGATGCATGTTTAAGCAAAGCACTAATTATTGTCGTTTTCTATGATGCATCATTAAGCATTTCACTTTTAGTACATGTAATATTTAAACTACTGTACGCTCTCTCAACATCACACACCACTGAAATATTAATGTCATGCTTCATCATCTGTACACAGAGCAGGGCGTCTGGTGTGTTTGGAGCTGCACCAATGGCTTTAAGCACAGCTTTGAAAGCATTGCTATGTTGTGTTTGTTGGAAAAAGAATGCACTGTGGTGCTGCAGGGCACCCATTGACAGCTTTAACACCTTTAAAAAGTAAGACAGTACCACGGCACGAAGGCTTCACTATTGGACCGGAGTTCTGCCAGGAGCCAAAAAATGTAACACTACTAACATTTTTAAGAGAGAGTCGGGATGACAGTCTGTATTCAACTGCTGGTCACTAATACATTCCATGTGGCAACCACCTCAAGCCATTTGTTAAAATGTATTCCCTTGACATATTCAGTTGATTTGGTTAGTTTCTAATCAATCTGGGTCTTCGTCTTTGCCTATTGATTACCTATAACCTTTGTTTTTAGACCTAGACCTGCACTTGTGTTTGCAGTGGCAGCTGCATAACCAGTACCAATTGATTTGCCTACTGGACTCAGAAGTGACACGAGGTCTGATGGTCAGCCGTGATGCTGTTTAGCAAAGTGCATGAGTGAAAGTGTAGGCTGCACAAAATTATCGGTGACATTAATAAACTGCTTTCTACTCTACTGAGTATGTTGTCTGTTTTCTAGCGTCTATTTATATTTATATCACTGAATCTGTTTGTTTTTTTGTCAATTTTTTAGCATTTGTGTAACCCATCTAGTGATTAATCTCTTTGTATGTTGTTTAATTTAAGTGTTTATATTTTACCACCTGTTCTAACCAGAAGGCTTTTTGCAGTAATTTCATACCCAAGCCAGCTTCTGCTGCAAATTGTAGTAGAATATTATTTTTCTACACCCAGTATACTGGGTGTGATTTTTCTGCATTGTTTTGCATTTGTTGAAATTGAGTCTGGAATAATCGAAGCTGGGAAAACGAATGCAGAAAATGTTCAAATATGTAACTATATGGAGCTGATTTATCACTGAAAAACTAGTGGTAAATCCACTGTGCACAACTCATAAAAGGGACCTAAGTGCTTGTGTTAGACCGGAGAGCTTTGTTGTAGTTTTCCCATCAACTTTTTGCCTTGCAGACTTCTGTTTTTACTGACTGTGTTTTGGCTGGCTAAAGTACTCTGCACACTTTACCACTGCTGATCAGAGCTAATGTGCTTGTACTCTCGCCTTTAAATATAGTGACATTGGCTTACACCCAATTGGCATATTTAATTTGCTTGTATGAACCTAGTAAAATGGTACACCATGCACCCAGGGACAGTAAGTTGAATGCTGCTAGTGGGCCTGCAGCACTCATTGTGTCACCCATGTAAGTAGACCTTTTAAATGTCTCAGGCCTGACAATTTCGACCCAGCAAAATAAGTTTTTGCCAGGTCTAAACCTTCCTTGTTAATACATATGTCACCCAAAGGGTAGGCCCTAAGCAACCACATGGAAGGGTGCAGTGTACTTAAAGATTGGATAAGTGCATTTAAGTTTTACATGTATTTGTATTGAAAGCTCTTAAATGTGTTTTTCACTACGGTAAGGTTTGTCTCTGCCATCGGATAACATTGGGTTAACTTATTTCCTTTTTTAAGTGTTAACTCTTGATAGGCAACAGGTAAACTCTTCATGTTTTGTGTCAGAGAAATTATAATTTAAAATCCTCTTTAATGGTAAAGTCAGAGTTTATGTTACAATTGCAATTCTGAAAATTACACTTTTAGAACATTAGCATGTTCCTGCCCTAACCATTTAGTGCCTGCAGACTGTTTCTGGGTCACTTGACTGGGCATAGTTGACAGTTGGAATTTGTTTATTCCTCCTAGCTAGCCACACAGTAGAGGTGATAGGCGTGCCTGGATGAACCATTAACTGGCAGAAGGATGGGCCAAAACTAGACACAGCCTCACTTGCAAACTTGCAACTAAATAGTCTGTACCCTGCATTTACACAATGGACTTGTCACCACTGCATTGTTCATTTTGCTAGCTTGGAGGCAGGACAGGGGAGACTGGAAACTTAAAGGACTTCAAATGGGATTCTTTAGAAATGTTTCCTACTTCAAAGAAGGCACCAGACATAAATAATGGACCCTCAGACCCAATTCTTGAGTACAATCCTGGACCTGTGGATGTTACAGAAGAAAGCCTGTTGTTCTGCTTTTACTGCCAAGACTGCCACTCTGCTGCCCTGCCACACTGCTGCTCAGTTGCCTGCTGTCATACCCGGTGAGAAGAAAGACTGGACCAGCACCCTGCATCCCAGGCTGAAGTGACTCCAAGGGTCTGCTGACTGACCTCCTGTTTTGAGCTACAGGGACATAACACACTCCAGAGGCTCCCTGCAACTGCCCAGCTGACCTGCAACTAGACCTTCAACTGGACTTGCTTGAGTCCCGCTGGCATCTACTATAGTGAGTTTCTGACCCACAAGAAGTGCCCCTCAGGTCCTGGAACCTTGGTGTGGCTTCAGTTGCGCTCCTCTCTCAATAAAAGAAGAAATCCTGAAGTTTTGGGCTCTTTACAAACATGACTAGGCCTGTTCATGCCAAGGTCTTGCTGCTCACGCTGCATGCCAACACAAAGTTCACGCAAACCTGACTTCTCATGCCTCAGCAACCACCAACAATACCTGGTAGCACAAAACCTGCACTTCGCACTACAGCATTGACAGCTCGAAGTGACCACTAATCTAAAGCTCCAGCAACAAGTATCCACAATGCCTGACAGGATCTTGGCACTACAGTGATACCCAGTCTGCTCTTCGTGCTACATCGATGACTCTCTGCAGCACTCTCTCTGCTCCTCACACTCCTTTCCACCACAAACAGAACTCTTTGCACTCAGTTTTCACAGTAACTCTTTCAGTCTGCGCTCCATCATGGTCGGCCTGAACTTCTGACTGTCACCAGGTCTCTCATGTCCAGATAACCACGAGTGGCGCTTTGTGCTTTTAAGCACTTTACTTGCCTGAAAATATTAAAATTGCATATCTCTGGTGCTACTGATTTGTTCCTGACTGACATTGTGTCTGCATCTTGAGCAGGGCTTCACCCCCTTCAACCGTTACCCCAATTTCCAACAGCTTGCAAACAATCACGCTTTGATCCAAGATTTTGCTTTTGCCTTCATATGACCAGCTCCACAGCAGCTCCTTGGAGCTGCGCTCCCTGGCTAACACCATTCTCATGCATCATCCCTGAACCCACTCCAGTTCTCCAACGTGCATTCACACAGACTGCACATTGGCAGCAAAGTTTCCTTCAAGTGCAGGCACATGCTTAAAAGAAACAGCTGGTTCTCTATGAGACATGATTACACAAATGTGCATATACCAAAGAGTCATGTTACCTCAGCACTAGATAAACCAACAAAGCTCATTGTTACATCAGTCTGTTTTCATTGACCACAGGGATGGGGGGGTGGCAGATTCTACATTATCATTACATTTGGGCATGACAGCAATGTCTGGGGTAGAGAAATCACAGTGTGTCACATTGCTTTAAGCTGACTTTACCTGCACTTCAAGCAAGATATTATATTTCTGTTTTTGAGTAGTGAGGAAATGGACTGTAGCTGTGCTTGATTCTTCTGGGTTCAGTGGGAAATAGCCGTGCACTTCAATTGCAGGGGGAATATTTTTCAAGGGTATCAGGTTTATGGTGCATCAATATTTACAAACTCGGGGCCTGATTTACAATGTGGCGAACAGGGTACTCCATCAATGATATCCCATCCACCTAATTGCAAGTGCTAAAGGACACAATACACTTGTAATATGGTGAATAGTAAGTCAGTCATGTTTGTGACTGAGTAATAAGTCCACTACAAATCAGACCATGAGTCTTTTACCCCTGTTGGCCTGGCTTCAAACCGGGCACTATATAAGCACTAAATAAGCACTATAAACACCCCTCTAGCACTTGACCTTCAGAGTAACGAGGCAGGACAGTTCAAGTTTTACCCCTGGAAGTGGTGTGTTTTAGGAACTTAGGCATTCACAAAATACTTATTAACAGGTAGACGTATAGATAAGAGTTTTTTAGCGTTGGACAATGTAAAGTCCCTTCTGATTGTGTGTTGTGATGGACTGCATACATTTCAAAATGTAAGACCCTTACTGGTGTACTTCTCATATTATGTACCCCAACAACTCTATTTTTATTACGAAATGCAATGATGCTTCTCACTGCATTTGACACAAATTTGAGTTAACAATGTTTTATGAGAAGTTGATTTATTTCAAAGTTGAGCTACACAACAGTTACACTATTAAATGCTCATAATGAAGATGAGCAAAGTGGTCAGCCAAAGACGATCTTTCCATACTACTTATAAATATTACTTTTTGAGATTGGTTGACCTTTAGCTAAAGCTGTCTCTTCTCAGACCTAAAATATAAGGTATCAAAAGGACAAAGGTGTCATGCCACTGCACAAAGCATTACTCAAGGTAGATTGCCCTGGGCTCTGGAGTAAGTAATTCTCTGAACCTAAACTATACATTATGCAATTAAGAAAACAATTAAAAAGTACACTTTGGAAAGTAGTTGTGGCTGAAGAAAATGGGGAAAGTCTCATCTCACCCAGCAGACACTCAAAGCCCCATCCACACATCTACAGAAAACCTTGAGTTACTGGAAGGAGACACATGATGCTCTCCAAAACTTCCAGGTAAATACCAAATTTTTGATAGCCCATCAGGTTGTTTTATTTCGTCATAATTGTGAGGATTACGTTGCTGTTTTAAAAATAGTTTCAGCTAAAAACCCAGAGCTACTGTTAAAAACGGTCACTGCTCAAGCAATGGATTAACACATAAGCATGAGAGTACTGCATCAGTAACTAGATTTACAAAATTGGGAAGATATATTGGAAAACAGGAGCACTACATGAAAATAAATTATGGTGTTGGCCCGAGGGATGCTAAAGTCGATGCGCTTTAATCATCAAAAGATACCACAGCAGCATGACACAATGGTCAATGTTTATTCATGCGCACCAAGATCAATAGAACATATGTAAATAATTGTACTTCTCATCACCTGCAGTTTATCAACACGACCCCTTAGTGCAAGCGATGGCATCAATATGTTCATGCAATAAATTCTGTTTCACATATCACTCGCACAATTCAGTTTGCAGGCCTTTTGAAATAAGCTGTTTATCTCCCTGCTTTCATCTCTCTATGTCATGCCATACCGTGTCATGTCATGTTAGCAGACCTCTGTAGTGCTTTTGTGACGCATCTTACGCAAACATGACTGCCGATTTCGGCCTCAGTATAGTTGAAGGCTCGATGTTGAAAAGACATTTAAGGGCATAGCTTGGTCAGTGAGATTTGGGGGTGAATTTTTCAATTAAAAAAAGTCAGTCGGCCAGTCAGTCACTGAATGTGCGAAATGTCGAAGTTCTGGATGGAGTGTTCCGATGGTGGGCCTCCGGCTGACAAAGAATTTGGTGCGCAGTTACAAATGGATAGCACATTTGACACCGCTGGAGTAAAGTTTACTCAATTGTTGTAAACATTTCTTAACCAACTCAATGGAGCTACATGAGCTGACTATCCGCTCCATTTCGAGTAGACGGTCAGATAGCATTTTTCTTTACTATCCGTCACCACCAGGTATATCCACAAAATTCTTCAAAAGGCAGGGGTAATGGCAGGGTGGCGGTCGTAAAGTTCTCCTTCATCTGTCTGTCTCTACTCCATCTGCCAAACCCTAAATCGGGCCGTCTGTCTAAAGTGGCACAGCGGCTGAAAAACAATGGTTTAGAATACTTCTCCGAGGGATTGCCTGTGGTTAGACTATATTCGTTCCCCTCACAATTTGGGTGTTTTAATGCCAGTTTTATGCCTGGAAGCATGAGACTGGCGCAGTTGTCCAAACCTACTACAGTACTGCCAATGTTTGTGCAGTCTAAAAAGTATTACATTTGCATTCAAGGAGTACTTCTATGAGGGCAGATGTGTAAATGTGTTACTTTTTGGCAAACTACATTAAATATATATATATATATATATATATATATATATATATGTATATATATACATATTTGTAATTAACCTCTCCTCGAAAAAACTTGGGCCCATATTTATACTTTTTGACGCAAAACTGCGCCAACGCAGTTTTGCGTCAAAAAAATTAGCGCCGGCTAACGCCATTCTGAAGCGCCATGCGGGCGCCGTATTTATTGAATGACGTTAGCCGGCGTTAGCCGCCGGCGCTGTCTGGTGTGCGTTAAAAAAAACGACATACACCAGGCAGCGCCGGCGTAGGGGGAAAATGGCGTTTGGGCGTCCAGAAATGGTGCAAGTCAGGCTAAGGCAAAAAAATCGCCTTAACCCGATTTGCGCCATTTTTTTACGACGCCCATCCCCCATTGAAATGACTCCTGTCTTAGCAAAGACAGGAGTCATGCCCCCTTGCCCAATGGCCATGCCCAGGGGACTTCTGTCCCCTGCGCATGGTCATTGGGCATAGTGGCATGTAGGGGGGCACAAATCAGGCCCCCCTATGCCACACATTTTTTTTAAAAAAAATACCTACCTGGACTTACCTTAATGTCCCTGGGGTGGGTCCCTCCAGCCTTGGTTGTCCTCCTGAGGTGGGCAAGGGTGGCAGGGGGTGTCCCTGGGGGCAGGGGAGGGCACCTCTGGGCTCATTCTGAGCCCACAGGTCCCTTAACGCCTGCCCTGACCCAGGCACTAAAATCCGGCGCTAATGCGGGTTTTTTGGACCCACCCACTCCCGGGCGTCATTTTTGCCCGGGAGTATAAATCCGACGCAATAGCATCAGAGTCATTTTTTAAGACGGGAACGCCTACCTTGCATATCATTAACGCAAGGAAGGTGTTCACGCAAAAAATGACGCTAACTCCATAAACTTTGGCACTAGACGCGTCTAACGCCAAAGTATAAATATGGAGTTAGTTTTGCGTCGAATTTGCGTCAAAAAAACGACGCAAATTCGGCGCAAACAGAGTATAAATATGCCCCTTGATGACAAACATATAAAACTACTAAATAAAGGATTGAGCGTGTGCCCTATGGTAGGTATGGACTTAGCGACTGCTAGGATTGACCTATATTAATTCTCCAGGAAATTGAAATCGAAAAAATTTGTTGCACAAAGGAATCATCAAAAAATCCAGAGGCATGATAATACTAAATCTCAAGATATTTCCCGGATAAACACAATGCATATGGGGTATTTAAGAACTCTCTCAGACTTGGAGGAAGAATCCGTGGGGACATCAGGAAGACCAGCTCTTAGTGACTTGTCTGATTATGAATTATGTCAAGCATTAGGACTGTCAACAGATGCAATGATCTCAAGTCAATGTAGACCAAAATCACGGTTCTGCCCCCAACCCCCTACTGGTACTAAGATAGATCTCTTCCAGGAAGAAGTGATAGATGGGTTGACTGAGATCGTTCTTGGATAACAAAAAAACAGAACTGCATGAACATGACAAAAGAGGATTGGGTGGCAATGAAGGACTTACAGGACGATGATACAATTATATTTACAACATCCGAAAAAGGAGGGAATATAGTGATCATGGCTCATAAAGATTACATAAAAGAAACTAGGATGCAACTTGAAGATAAAGACAGTTACATCAACACTTCCAAATTTGTGGATATATTTTTGTTTCCCTGTAATCTAAATCGTCCATCCTGTTTGAGGGATTCAATGGACTTTCTGAATAGGATCAACAACATACCATGGAAAAAGAATTACATAATGGCCACAATAGATGATGTAGTCTACCTCTATTCCTCAATAAAACATGAGCATGGCGTAAAAGCCTGCAGGTATTTATTAAGATCTAGATCCATCAGTTTATTAGAACACACTGAAATGTTACTGGAAATGCTGCAGTATTGTTTGACACACAAAATTTTTGTGTTTGATGGAAATTATTATCTGCAGATAAGAGGAACGGCCATGGCAACATCATTTGTGCCAACATATACCTTACAATGGGATGGTGGGAGGCAGAACCAGTTTGGCAAGAAGAAAAATCAAGACGTTTTGGAACATGTGGTGCTATGGGTACTTTATATAGATGATTTATTCCTAATTTGGGAAGAGGCACAGGAAAGCCTAGTGAAGTCTATTGTCTCCCTCAATAATAACCCTCAGCACTTAGAGTTCACTTATGAGATCAGCACAACAAACATCAATTATCTGGACATTGATGTTTATATAAAAGATGATATGGTATGCAGAAAATTCACAGGAAGCCGACAAGTGCTAACAGTTTATTATATGCAAATAGTGGGCACCCTCAAGCCTTAAAATTGAGGATGCCTCATGGTGAATTTTTGAGAGTGAAATGTAACTGTTCTGAAGAGGTAGGGTTAAAAGCTCAGATGGACGATATGCACAAGAGATTTATTCAAAAAGGATATCCCAAACAGTTCTTATTAATGCCATGGAGAGGGCAAAGAATTGTCAGAGGGATGAACTCTTGATACCAAACTGCAAGATTAACCATGATGGATCAAGTGATGATGGGATCAGATATATTATGCAATTTGATACTGCTAGCCAAAACACTAACAGAAAATTGGAAGTTATTATTATTAGATGAAACATTAAGAGGAATATTACCAAATTATCCACGGATTACCTACAAAAAAATCACCATCGCTGGGAGACCAATTAACAAGTAGCTATATGACTCCTCAAAATAGATGTGGTCCAAATTGGTTTAAACAAAAACAGACGGGCTTCTGGAAATGCATAAGGTGCAAAGCATGTTCAATTGGAAAAAATATGACAGCATTTTAATTACATGATGGACGAATGATGAAAAATAGGGAAAGGATAAGTTGTGAAATCTCATAACTGATCTATGTGCTAGGGTGCATATGTGGTAAAAATCTATGTAGATAGTACTGTGAACAAACTTAAACTCCACATATTACAGCACCTTAGAGCGAATAATAATAGTGACACAACAAAGTCGATGGCGAAACATATTTGGGAACAACATAATGGTGCTCAGACAGGATTAAAATATTATGGTATTCAACACATCAATCCCAGTCCCAGAGGAGGGGACCAAGAACTTTGTTTACGTAGAGCAGAATCAAAATGGATTATCTTGATGGGAACTGAGATTCCATGGGGCCTAAATGCAGATGCGGAATTACATGCAAATTTATGAAAATATGGAATCAAGGGAATCTGTTAATGTAGATAGGTGAATTAAGTGACCCCTTAGAGAAGTGTTGATATAGAGGAATACAATAAGTCAGTGGATGTGTCATGTAGGTTCTCATTATCCTAATGAGGCTACTGGATTCAGGTAGCAGAATTGCACAGATTGTGGGGTACTTAGTACAATTCCACACCATGGTGGTCATTACAACCCTGGCGGTCGGTGTTAAAGCGGCGGTAAAACCGCCAACAGAAAAAAAAAATGGAATTACGACCATGGCAGAAACCGCCAACATAGACAGCCACTTTAACACTCCGACCGCCAAGGTGGTACAAACAAACACTGTGGCGGTAACCGCCAACAGACAGGCAGACGACAATGTACTGCCCACATTATTACAAGCCACCAATCCGCCACCTTTTCCGGGGTGGATTCACCGCGAACAAAAACACAACGGAAACAGGACTTGGAAGGGAAAACGTTCACCTCTACACATCCCACGAGGAACCAGGATGCCATGGAACCGGAACTTCAGATTCTTCCAGCCCTTATCTTCCTGCTCCTCTACCAGGAGCACGAATGCCGGCAGCGAAGACCACGGTGAGTACTGCACCTATGACACAGGGGAGGGGGAGGGAAAAAACAGTGACACACACACGCAACATGCAAAAACCCACCCCCACCCTCACCCACGACAACACACACACCAATACATCATGATACATCACTGTTACACCCCCCCAACCCCACCTGGAAGAATGCAAGGACAAAAGGAAATGAGTCGAATGATTGTAATATATTCAAATACAGTAATCAAAAATATATACATATATTAAGATATTTACACTATAAACAAATATATACACCAAGAATACAAGTCCAAGGTATTCCACTTTCATAGTCCGTGGACCACTGGGCCCAAAAGGCATGGGCGAGGCCCACACTCAATACCCGAACAAGATGAAGAGAACACTGCTGGGGCATCAGATAGAAATAAAACAGGCACCTCAGGGGGAAAGGAAGGGAGGAGCACCTCAGCCGGCTGAGTGCACAATGCCAGATCCACGAGGAGGCTCCATGCCCATTGATGTATCCTGGGGAGTGCAAAGCCATAGTCTCTCAAGTCTCCCCAGTGGGTGGTTTGCCCATTGCTACATCCTGGGGAGTGCAAAGCCACAGTCCCTCAAGTCTCTCCAGTGGGTGGTTTGCCAACTGCTATATCCTGGGGAGTGCAAAGCCACAGTCTCTCACGTGGATAACATTCTCCACTGGTTTCTGGAGGGGGCTTTGTGCCCAGAGTGTTTCATCCTGCTAAGGAAAGAGGTGGTGGATGCCTTTCTCCACTGGTTCTGGAGCGGACTTTGTGCCCAGAGTGCTTCATCCTGCCAAGGACTGAGGTAAAGGATGGGATACTCCACTGGTTCTGGAGTGGGCTTTGTGCCCAGAGTGCTTCATCCTGCCAAGGACTGAGGTAGTGGATGTGATACTCCACTGGTTCTGAAGGGGGAATTGTGCCCAGAGTGCTTCATCCTGCCCGTGGTGGCCTCAGTAGCGTCGGAATCATTGGCGCTCACTGGCCTGCGGTGCTGCTGGCGGCGGTGTCCTGGGCAGCGGTGCTGCTGGCGGCGGTGTCCTGGGCAGCGGGGATGGTGGCGGCGGTGTCCTGTGCAGCGGGGATTGTGGCGGCGGTGTCCTGGGCAGCTGGGATGGTGGCGGTTTTGTCCGCCGTGCAGATCTTCCCAGACTTGCCGGTTTTACTGTGCCCCTTCCCCACTTTGGATGGTGGCGCAGCTGTCTCCACACCCCCAACTGTACCCCTGGGAGCGGCTTTGGTGGCAGATTTCTTTCCCCTCTCCAGCCGGGCACTGGCCAACTTTTTATGCTTTACAGGTGAGGGACTGTCCGTGCTCTGGCTCCTTGCCACACTGTCTGCCCTGCTGCCCTGCGCACTCCAGAAGCCGGTTAGTACTGGCACCACTGGTCCCGCAGATGTTGTGGCTGAGGTGCTGGGTTGGGACCTGGAGAGTCGGGCCCTAGGAGACTGAAGGTGAGGGAAAGAGGTCAAGGTTGGACAGTAAATGTTTCTTAGGAACACTGGGACGGGTAGATGGAGGGAGTTTGGGAGTGGAGGAAGAGGTAGTGGTTGTAGGAGGTGTACGTTTGGTGACTTTGGGTGAAGGTGCAGGGGCTGGAGGCTGTCGTGAGGTGAATGGCTGTTGGGTGGGTGTGTGGCTGCGTTTGTGTACCTTGGGAAGTGGTCTCACAGACACACTGGGAGAAGACACAGAGGACGTGTGAATGGTAGTGGGGGTGGTGACTGAACGTGAGCCGGGTGTGGTGGTGGGTGCGCTGGTGATGGACATAGTGGCTGAGGATGTAGTGCTTGCAGGTGTGAGTGGAGACGAGGAGGAGGGGGACACAGTGGAGGCAGTGGATGTTGGTGTGTCTGCATGTGTGTGATGCATGCGTGAGTGCCTGTGGATGTGTGGTGCTTATGTTTGCCAGAGCTTCCCTTGCCAACAGTGAGGGACCTGAGGAGGTCAATGGCCTCCTCACTGAGGGCAGCAGGGCTGACAGGGGCAGGGGCTGGAGTGCCTGGGGAGAATGAGATGCCCACCCTCCTGGATGAGCGGGCAAACGCTGAGGGGCTGCTGGGAGGGCAGTGCTGGTGGGGGGGTGGTGGCTGTACCTGTAGATGCGGGGGGGCACAGATGGGCCCACCACCGCAAGGGAGCTCCCATCAGAGGATGAGTCCGTATCGCTGGTGTCAGCTCCTGTCCCCGCCGTGGAGCTACCCCCGCCCTCCGTCCCACTGGTAAATTCAGACTCTGTAGTGTCGCCCTCCAGGGCCATGTGGGATGCAGCTTCTTCCTGCTCCTGTGCCTTTGCTCCTCCGCCTGATGATGGTAGTGCACACAAGAACAGGGAGACCGCAAAAAGGGGGGGGAAGACAGAAGAAAGACATGTTGAGTGCATGCAATACCACTACAGTTGGCGGACAATACAGACACAAAAGCCCCCTGCACTATGCCGCGCACTTGGAGTTCCCTATTCAATCCCAGGGACATGGGATACAAGGATATGCCAGATTTCTGCACACTTGGCTGTCACAGGAGCCTGACTAGGTGTTGGCACTGTACACAGGTGGGGTGGGGTGCCACAGGGCCTACCTTAAGATGGGTCCTTGCCTACTAAACTCGCACTGGCCTAGGGGAACCCACAGCCCACCTCCCCCACCCAGACACCTACAATGCGTGCTGAATCAGCAGAATGAGAGTGTACTCACCCCCTTGTGGCTGCTGTGATGCCCTCAAGCGCCCATCCAACTCCGAATACGCCACCACCAGGATCCTGAACATTAGGGGGGTCATGGTGCAACGGGCACTCCTCCAACGTTGGGAGGCCATCCCCAGCTGGGCCTCCGCCCTCTTCTTGCTCCAACGGCGAATGTCCTCCCATCTTTTCTGGCAGTGGGTGCTCCATATGTTGTAGACCCCTGGGGTCCGGACTTCCTTGATGATGGCACGCCAAATGTCCTTCTTCTGGTGGGCGCTGACCTACAGGAATAGCACAGGGGAAAAAGAGAAGTTATTACCGCCCGCATCGTCACAGTCATTGGCCCGCTTCCCTACCCTTGGCATGTCGCACATGCACTCACCATTGTTTCATGCACGTCTCATTCTAAGACCCATTGTCTCTTCCAGACTGAGGTCACAGCAGCACTTGCAGTGTAGGTCCTCTCCTGTCAAAGATCAGGTATCAAGTGATTGAACAGAGAGAAAATGGTAGTCACGTCCGCGGAGGTGCGTACAGTCATCTCTGGCGTACATCATCATTGGCTCCTGGGACCCATAGGGTCCAATGTTAACCAATGCAGGATTGCGCTGCAGTCTTCGATCGCCTACCGCGACGGTGTACAACGCCAGCGCAGTTACCTCATATCCCATTGTCCCACTTTACAGGTCAGGCAGCCGCCATTTCATGGGCCCACATGTCATTATTTGTGACTGCGTCACACATATCTAAGCCTTGCCTAAACACTCATACAGGCATATGTCGATTTGCTAATATTTCTTAGTATGCTGTGTTTATGTACCTCAGAGTTGGTTGACTCTCTGCTTTCTGTTCTCCTCCATAGGCACCGTCTGCTGGGGCATGTGAGGAGATTGCGCCATCCTCCGGTGTACAGCCTGCTGGTGGACCTGTCGACAATGGAGGAGCGACATATGATCATCACCTACAGACTTGATCGTACCACAATCCAGGAACTGTGTGCCCAGTTGGAGCCAGACCTGATGTCAGCTATCCGCCATCCCGCAGGAATCCCCCCTCAAGTGCAGGTGCTGTCAGTACTCCATTTCCTAGCAAGTGGGTCATTTCAAACAACAGTGGCCATAGCATCAGGGTCGCCTAGCCTATGTTTTCCAATGTGTTGTCCAGAGTGTTGTCTGCCCTGCTGAAACACATGCAGAGCTACATCGTTTTCCCTCAGGTGGAGGATTTGCCTACAGTGAAAGGTGACTTCTATGCCCTGGGACATATCCCCAACATCATAGGTGCCATTGATGGGACACATGCAGCCTTGGTACCCCCAGCAGGAGTGAACATGTTTACAGAAACCGGAAGAGTTACCATTCAATGAATGTGCAGATGGTGTGTTTGGCCGACCAGTACATCTCCCATGTGAACGCCAAGTTTCCTGGCTCAGTGCATGACGCTTACATTCTGCGGAATAGCAGCATCCCTTATGTGATGGGGCAACTCCAGAGGCACCGTGTGTGGCTATTAGGTGAGGACATGGACCCTACACAGTGTGGATAGTTGTCTGGGTCTGGGGTTGTCCCTAAGGGTTATTGTGTGTCTAACAGTTGTCCCTTGACATTTGCAGGTGACTCTGGCTACCCCAACCTGTCATGGCTACTGACCCCTGTGAGGAATCCCAGGACAAGGGCAGAGGAATGCTACAATGAGGCCCATGGGCGAACTAGGAGGGTTATAGAAAGGACCTTCGGCCTCCTGAAGGCCAGGTTCCGGTGCCTCCATATGATATGTGGTTCCCTATTCTACTCACCAAAGAAGGTATGCCAGATCATTGTGGCCTGCTGTATGCTTCACAACTTGGCTTTGCGACGACAGGTGCCTTTCCTGCAGGAGGATGGTCCAGATGGAGGTGTTGTGGCAGCTGTGGAGCCTGTGGACAGTGAAGACGAGGAAGCTGAGGAAGAGGACATAGACAACAGGAATATGGTGATCCTGCAATACTTTCAGTGAGACACAGGTAAGAAGACAACACAGCCTGCTACATCTGATTAAATTCTACTACCTCTCATCTGTCTGTCATTTTCACCCAGTGTATGGTCACTGAGTTGTCAGTTTCCCTTACGATTTCACAGATGTGGGTCCCACTGTGTGACATCTGCTTTGTTTATGCATGGACTAGTGCTGTGTAACATAGGCAATTTGACATCACATTTGATATAGCATTTTGCCACTGTAAGTGTAAATACACATTTTCGAAAGCACAGACTGACTCCAGATTGTTTTTTGATTTAAGGGTGTTTATTTAAGTGCTCAATAGTGGAGGGGTTGTAAAATGGTCAGGGCTGATGGTAGAGGAATGTCCATGGCAGAGTCCAGTCTATTAGTCTCACAGGTGCATTGTCCAAAGGGGCATAGGAAGTGGAGCTGGGGCAGTTTAAGTATGGACAGGGTGACAAAGTGGGACAGAAGGATGACAATCAGGGTGGTCTAATTTCTTGGCAGGGGTCTTGACATTGTTCTCTGTCTTTGTCCTGGATCTCAGGGACCATTTGCGGGGTGGTTCTCCATCTGCAGGGGTTGGGGTGCTGGTGTTGTGGTCCTGTGGTGGTGCCTCCTGTCCACTTGCGCCGGTGGAGGTGGTGGGCAGTTCATCGTCCAGGCTAGTGTCAGGGGCCCCTTGTTGTGCCACAGTGTCCCTCCTGGTGTTGACGAGTTCCTTCAGCACCCCTACAATGGCACCCAGGGTGGAATTGATAGATTTGAGTTCCTCCCTGAACTCCAAATACTGTTCCTCCTGCAGCCGCTGGGTCTCCTGAAACTTGGCCAGTACCGTTGCCATCGTCTCGTGGGAATGGTGGTAGGCTCCCATGATGTTGGAGAGGGCCTCTTGGAGAGTGGGTTCCCTGGGCCTGTCCTCCCCCTGTCGCACAGCAGCCCTCCCAGTTCCCCTGTGTTCCTGTGCCTCTGTCCCCTGAACCGTGTGCCGACTACCACTGCCCCCAGGTCTCTGGTGTTGTCGGGGTGGTGGGTTAGCCTGGGTTACCTGTAGTGGTGGACACACTGCTGATTGACGTGTCCTGGGGACAGAGGTATGGGCCCACTGGGTGGGTGCTGCGCTGGTGTTTCCAGAGGGGGCAAGCTCCGTAGTGGCCTGTGCCAGTGTGAGGGGAACCGACTGTCCCGAGGTCCCAGATAAGCCGGGCTGGTCATCTTGATCCAGTTGGACAGAGCTGCTGTCATCACTGTGGACCTCTTTGTGGGTGGAGGGGACATATCTGGACCCTCCTGTCCGGTGACATTGGGTAGGGGTCCTGCAGGGGTGTAAAGGCCTGATTATTGCATCTGTGTGTGCCATGGTGTGCATTGGGTGGGTGACCGTGTACCCCAGTGCTTGCATTCCTGTGTAGGACCTTGTGTGATAATGGTTTAGGGGGGTGTATAGGTATGTGTAGTGGCCATGCATTGGTGATGGGTGTCCATGCTTTGGTGTTACATGCAGGGCTTGAGTTTGGGATGTGTGGTTTGTGATATTGGGACATACGTGAGGCGTTGGAGTGATGGAGGTGCGGGCGAGGGTGGGGGTATGTAATAGCATGCAGGTGGGTGGGAGATGTAATAGTTAAGATTTGCCTTACCAGAGTCCATTCCTCCAGCTACTCCTGCGAGGCCCTCAGGATGCAGTATAGCCAAGACCTGATCCTCCCATGTTGTTAGTTGTGGGGGAGGAGGTGGGGGTCTGCCACCAGTCCTCTGAACCGCAATGTGGTGTCTTGAGACCACGGAACGCACCTTCCCCCCTAGGTCGTTCCACCTCTTCCTGATGTCATCCCTAGTTCTTGGGTGCTGTCCCACTGCGTTGATCCTGTCCACGATTCTTCGCCATATCTCCATCTTCAGAGCTATGGTGGTGTGCTGCACCTGTGATCTGAATAGCTGTGGCTCTATTCGGATGATTTCCTCCACCATGACCCTGAGCTCCTCCTCAGAGAACCTGGGGTGTCTTTGCGGTGCCATAGGGTGGTGTGGGTGATGTGTGGGGTGATATTTAGAGGTGTGAGGTGCGTGGATGTTGTGTGAGTGATGGTGTTGAGTGCCTGTGGATGCTAGTTTATAGATGGTGGTGTCTCTCTCTGGCAATCAGTAGTGAATTGTGGTCGTAAGGGTTTGTGGGTGATGTGGGTGTGTGTTTTATATTGTATTGGATGCGTGGGAGTGGTGTGTGTATGTGTATTTTGAGCGCGGCAGTGTGTACCGCCAATGGAATACCGCGGTTGAAAGACCACTGCGTGGATTCGTGGGTCGTAATAGTGTGGGCGTATTCCTGTTGGCGTGACGGCGGAGGTTTTGTTATTGCCAATTTATCACTGACCTTTGGTGTGGCGGACTTGTGTGGGTGTCTGGATTTTGGCGGATTCCGAGCTGTGGGTCATAATGACCGCAGCAGAATTCCGCGGCAGTGTGTTGGTGGTCTTCTGCACAGCGGTAAGCAGCTTTTACCGCCAATGTTGTAATGACCCACCATGTGACACCTGTCAGCCTAATCCGGGTTTTCTGGCTAATTAGCAGTGCCTCATCTCCACCCAAGAGCAGGGATGGTTGCGGCAACCGGGCACATGACAAGAAAGACTCTCAGGGGTATCGTAGTCAATCAGATCTTGTGCTTTTCTCTCAGTTACACTAGTCTCACACAGGCAAAGACAACAGAGGCAGACTATAGTTCAATAAGGGTTTATTGAATTAACTGCATCTTAGATAAAATAGCATGTATTGCAATAATTAGGATGATAAAACACAACAAAAGCAAGAGTGTGAAAAGGAGAGTGATACACAAACAGTCCCACCATGCTGTCACTAGGAGTGATATATAGTTCTCCTACCTACTCTATGTTTGAGCACAGCATAATAAGCCTAATCTGCCCTTCAGGTTTCCCCCTGGGAAAACATCATCCCTCATACCTGAGTTAGGAAGCCTGTAGCCTAGAAAGACACCATCCCCATGTAGACCAGGGGTTTGGCAGTCTAAGCAAGCAGTTGTAGCGAGGCAATCAGCAATCAGCATGCAGTCGTGGTCATCTGACTGGAATCTCCCTTTAATGTGTATGGGGCAAAGGAGTGTTTTTATAATAAAACAGTTGACATTCTAGTAAATGGTCCGCATGTATAAGTGTGTATGTTTCTGTGAATGTGAGAGACACAGCGAACCACTTTTGCCGGCAACCATATCTGACTGTTGCCTTGAAGAAATCTCAAAGTGAAGACTGAGAACGTAATGCTTTCCTAAGCGAAAGAACAATTCGATAGAGAGAAATAAAACAACACTACAAATGTGGCTATTGCTAGAAAAATAAAGCAATGCTGAGTAAAATGTAGCTGGGGCAAAGTGCACAACGGCAGCCCTAGTTTGCTAAAATAACATGCCTAAAATATGGCTAAAATAGCTATACAACACCCTCCCCTTGCCGGTTCAAAGGTGGGTTGAAAGCTTAAACTAAAATAAAGCCTAATAAAATCCTATCAAGAAAAGCATATAAACAAAAATGTTAACAGTGACGATTTAAAAGACACTTTAGAACGAATAAAAAGGACAATTTAAAAGTCAATACTGGTGCCAAAGAAAGCCAAATTCAAAGTTCCGTGTAATTTTGAAGGTCACCAATTATATACAGGACAATCAAAGCCAGGAAATGTTCTACTTTGGCAGGTTGTAAAATATCAAGATCGTTTCCAAGTAAAACCATAGAACACTCATGTTCCAAAGGCTGAGCTCCAGCTGAGCCAGCAGCATTCCATTGTTCTGAGCAATGTTGAGTGAAGAGTCGCAGTATCCACAAGTCATAGACGGCTTCCCGTAGCAAACGCACTCTCAATGTGCATGTCTGATGATGACCCCTCATCAAGAACGTCAACAGGTCAGCGTCCAATGAAAGTAAGCACTGCATAGAAACACAGACTTTCAGTGTGCTTTCAAAAAGGCACCAAAGGCAACAAAACACGGGCTGCACCCAATCCGAAACTGGTCATAATGACAAGGACCAGACACATTCTAATTGTTCTAGGAGTTTTGCTCCGAAATACTGCATTATGCGTTTCACACACAGTTGCGCTGTTGGAAGCGCTTTCAGTCCTCCTTACTGTGAAGGGACAGCCATTACGCAGAAAAAGTAGCAACAGCAAAATGCCAACTATTATAACCAAAATAATTGGAAATCCCCCCAAAATACTCCAAAAATATTGAGTGTACGGCTGAAGGTATTAAGCCAAATATAGCGGATAAGGTGTAAATTAAACCAGAACCAACAGGTTTAAAGAAATGGGCGATTCCAGTAGTATCGTTCCACGAGTTCATCAAAGTGTCTCGGAAAATTTGTGTTTAAAAGGGACTGAATCTCTGCCGATGACCTTGCAACCTGAAGCGCACAGGTCTCACGTGCACATGTCAGCGCCACATGTTTTTGAAACAATAAAGCCTTGAGTCTGCTCAACTTGTCAAAGTTCACATCATAAGTAGCAATATGAGGCCAAATGTCTGCTACTCCTTTTTGTTGTGTAGGGGGAAAGAGGACATTGCCACAACATGTAACAAATTGGGACACCGAAACGACACAAGCAATTACGACTCTCCTTCCACAACAGCTCTCACTGTTAAGGAGCACATAGCTGCTATTTGAGAGCACCTGGTACGCAGGTCTATCAAGTGGACTGGAACTCCCTTCAGATAACAAGCCAAATTTGCCGCCAAGGCATTACATGCTCCGTGCAAGGACAGCTGTTTACAAATCCATCGAATGGCTCACAGAACTCTCACATTCACTACTGCCAAGAAAGACCTGCCAAGAAAGACCTCTTTCATGCCCTTGAAACATTTGCATAAAAAGGGAAGCTCCCACACGTCATGTATATAACTATCTCTCAGCCTTTCATATCTGCCTACTAGAACGTGTTTCAAACAGGATGTGAATTGAAGTGTTTAATGGTCAGCTATATAACCCTGTGTATTAGCCATTCAGCAGATGGTATTTCAGCCACAATAAAAGGTAACTTTTCTAATTTCTCAATGTTTAGCATGACGTAAGTCGCTTCCTTCTTAGCCATTATTTGTTTTTGTCATATTAAATTAAATGTTGAAAAAATGACCCTTGCGCTAACGTGGTGCCAGGGAACGCGACGTGCTTTCAGTTTTTGTAGTGTCCAACCTAACTGCATAATGGACATTAACTTAATCTGTCTATGGTGTAAAGATGACATGTCACTCTGTACTATATCTATTGCAGAAGATACAATGTTATTTAAAGTGTATATCCGGTCTGAGAAGGTGTTAATCCCATCGTCTGCAATGGCTATTGCTTTCTGTAAATTTCCCTGATCAATTTGCCTTAACTGGGCAGCTGCTTCCTGTTGGGAAAGTTTCCAAATGTTATTATATACTGCATATAAGAAGCGTCTTCTGCGTTGTCTTCTGGGGCCTAACAGGAACTCCTGTAAATCTGCGTCATTAGACATGAGACTGAGGTGTTCTTCAACAGCATCTAGTGAGGACCTTTTCAACCATTGCTGGCATAATTTTCTAACACTATATGTTGTCACTATACCCGAGTGTTCTGAGGACACATAGCGAGAGTCCGGCCTATTTGTTCTAAAACCCCAGTGGAGTTTAGAAACCGTTTATAGCACCCATTGGTGTATACTGGCCACAATAACCACCCACCTGGGTGTGAAAGTGATGTGTTAAATGTTCCATTCTGGACCAATCCATTGAGCTGATCTTCAGATGCGTTTATGTATTTTTGCCATTTGTAAAAGTTTGCAGGTGTAGGAATAATGGGCGCATTCAATTCCTTAATGTTTGATAAGCCTAAACAACTTGTCTGTTGTACTGTTTCATTTACAAATATCATTTGACCAGATACAAGGCATGCTCTGAATAAAGCTTCCTTTCCCCTTATTTGCTAATGTTTAATTTCCCACACACTTTTGAAGTATATGGACTTCAACCTATAATCATAGCCTTCTATAGACAGCTGGGAAACAAAGGAATCAGAATAAATCATTTTGTGTCTGTCAATAAAATATGTTGACTTTTCATCACTGGCAATTTGAAATAATGCAACTCAGCATTTTTGACATTTTGCCCAGAAAAAATACGCAAACTTTTCAGTATAAGTTTTGGAACTCCACTCTGGTGGAGTCGGACAGTGTTCCCACTGTGTATAATTAAAATTAGTATTTTGGGTACTTGGTCTGTGAATGAAATGATGCCCATAACAATTATAGCAAAACATATCTTCATAATTTTCTTTGGATTGATACACATCTTCATTTTCAAATACTGTATAATACTGTAAATCAGGCATCATGCAACCAACTGTTTTCACACCCCAATCATAAGAAACGACTCTGGGCGTAATTACATTGTTCATAGAAAGTTTGAATACATATGGAATCTGAATGACCTCTGTCGGGCCAAACACATCAAATAATACTTTATCCTAAACAATCCCATCAGGAATTGGCACAGCAGTAATATTCTCTGGGACAAGTCTCTGAGGACATTGAGTGATGAAAAATGTGGTTTTAAGACCTTATCCACCAGTTCAACTGCAGAGCTTTCAGGAAGGTAATGACCATGTAAAAGTAGAAAGAAAACAATGACAAACCCAATCCAAATGACAAAGGCAAGAGCAGTTAGTAAGAACAATAGGTAGTTCCATGGAAGAACAAAGTAATTAATTCCGAGCCAGATTTCAGCTTACATGCTCTTGACAATTCTGTTGCAGTCGAGGGAGATGAGTCAGTGAAAGTGTCATTAATGTCAGCAAAATATCCAGAAACAGTCCGTGCAAAAACTGGACCCATGTTTGGAAGAGGAGAACTTGCAGAAGACTCCCTTGGTGGTTCATAGTAGACTATGTTATCTTTTTGTGCAAACTTTGAATAAAATTGATCAATATTATTACTGATGTTTGTAGTAGTTGAAGTTAGTGTAACCAATTTAAGCTCATTTTCTACCCTTCCCAAGCTCAGAGATGTATCAGTGTTGCTGCTGAAAACCTGTAGAGGAACATCCTGGTCTGTAGTGAGAGGGATTTGGGTACCACCCAGGAGTCCCCTAGGTCTGCGGTGCAGGATCGGCCACATATTGTAGCTTGACATTGTCGATAGAGATGAAGTGAGTTTCTTTAGAACCAGCCAGCAGAGGTAGAATGACAGTTCTGGTACTGTGTAATCCCAAGACTGGAAGTGGTGCATGATAAGAAGGACCAAACTCCTTTTTCACACCAATCTTTTCATGCACTAGATCACCAAGTTTTGGAATCCAGCCGGTAGATCTTACTGGTACATCCCTTATTCACAAGGATGCAGCACTGGCAGATGCGTTGTCATCACAGAACTGTTGTAAATCCTGCAAGACAGTGACACGTTCTTTTATGTCAAAGGGTGTATCTCCAGCCTTCATGTCAGGACCATCAAGATCTGGAACATATATTTGTGTTCCAAAAAGACATTCATATGAAGTACGCCCCCTCAGGGGACCATCTTGGAATATTGTTAAGTGCTCTCTGGACTCCGTACAGATGTGTAAGCTAACTACGACCAATGCCTAATACTCTGGCTGTTAAGGATTGCTTTAAATCTCAGTTTTGTTGCTCCACGACACTATTTCACTCGGGATGAAATGGAGATGAGTAATGCAGTTAGACCCCTAATGAAGCAATGGCATTCCTGAAAGCCCTTGAGGCAAAAGCAGGGCCCTGGTCTGATTGGAAAGCCACAACAGCATTTGTGTCAATAAAGACTTGTGTCTTGAGCATATGTGTCAATAAAACGTTCGACCGTCAGCCGAGCATTGCGGCCAAACCCATAGAAACCTAGAGCATGAATCAACAGCGACTACTATGCATTTGTATGCACTATCAGGTGTCAGGGGACCACAGTGGTCCAAGTACACACATTGTAATGATTTGATGGAAATTAGGAGGGGTGTCTGCGGTGGGCGTTTGACGGTGAATCCTTCAATTTGCTGGCAGATGTCACAACAGAGGACATTCTGCTTGGTCTGTTTATAATGATCTGGCCACCAGTAATATGCTTGTAACAGTGAAATTGTAGCCACCACCCCAGCTTGGTCTGATTGGGAATCACACGATTTCCCACCCCTGGTATCACTACTAGGGCTGTATTGATTCATGATAGGCAGTAGGAGTACTTAGCAGGATATGCTTTTGGTAAGGGCGTGCCATCAGCCGAAGCTTTCACAGCTGTCAGAGTTTCATCATCCAATTTCATTCTAGAATTAGTTACTGTAGCAACAGAAGCCATAGCTACTGCTGATTTGGCTGCTTCATCAGCCAATGTGTTGCCTACAACTTGTATTCCAACTTGCTGATGTCCTAGTGTATGTACAACATGGACGTTGGGTAGCGTTTCATTAAGATCTGCTACTTTCCCCCACATAGGTCTGTGTTTAATGGTATGTCCTTTTGAATCTGTGAACCCATTCTGGCGCCAATAATGCAGATATTCATTGAAGGACTGAACATAATAGTATAAATCACAGACAATCAGCGTCATCTGCTAAGGATCCGTATGTTCCAGTGCCATCACCAGAGCCTTGAACTCTTCAAGATGTGCAGTGCAGTCCCCTAGGGTCTGTGTGTAAGTATGTTGTGGATGGAACTTGCCATCCTTCATGTATCCATTAACGACTGTGCAAGCAGCGGAATATTTATGTTTGGTGCCTATAGCTGGTGGGGCTGAACCATCAGTGTACACAATTGTCTGATATTGTTCAATAGGCAGTGTGTTTGCCGGAACTGAATAGTCAAGTTCATATTGCAAAAGCTCTTGGGTTTGTAATTTTGAGTCAAAAATATAATCAACATCAGTGGCCATCAGAGATGTAGCCCAATGGATCCTCTGTGGATGTAATGCTTTAGCATTAGGAACACTGGCTTTGGTAACAGCCTCGAGGGCTGGAATGGGGGATACAACAGTGATATGTTTCCTCTGGGCCAGAGGTCTCTCTTTGATAACATCCATCTGAACAGCAGTGAGAATTTTCTCAGTGGGAGCAAAGCGTTGTTCAGCTGTGGAGTACAAATGTGATTTGTATGCAATTGGGACAGTCTCACCCTCATTGAATATTATGTAGGTGAAACCAATGGCACCAGCAATTACTCTGCTGACCAGGTGTTTTTTGTTGTCCCTTGTATGCAGGTTTTTGGCTTCAAGCATGTCTTCTTCTAATGCTCTGAGAATGCATGTGTGTTCGACTGTCCAGTATTTTCTGGTAAAGTCTGGACGTATTAAGTCATACAGTGGTTTAATGCGTTGTGCATAATTTGGAATGTATGTTCTGCCAAAATGTTAAAAAGCCCAATAAGGACTGGAGCATTTTATTGTGTTTGAAGGTTGTAATTGTGCGCATTTTTCTAAAAATTGAGGCGCAAGGCCTCCAACAGTTTGTATCAGAAAAACAGGACACTAAGAATGGCTATTTTAGTTTTTTTCAAATTGAACTTGTAGCCAAATTCTGAAAATCCTACAACAATGCGGGCTACCCATCTTATCTGTTGCATGAGGGTGTCGTCCGTGAGATAGATGCTATCCACGTATGACAATGCCTCATGATCAATGTTATATAAAATTGATGTAACTCGAGCTGAGAACAGTCCTGGACTGTGGCAGAATTTTTTCTGAGAGCCTAAAGTGCTAAAACATGTTAAGTCCCTACTTTCAGACGCTATGTTTTGGCCGAAAAACCAGTTGGAAATATTCAGGGTTGTTTTGTATTTTTTGCACACTATATTGTTCATAAGTGCTGTGTGCAATTTGTATTGCAAATGTGCGTGTGTGACTGTAGTTTAATACTATTCTATATGAATGGTCAGGCTTAGCGACCAGAAACAAAGGATTGTTCATTGGTGAAACACAGCGTTCAATTACACCCTGGCACTCTAATTGTTTGAGGATTTCCCTCACATGTGCTTTAGCTTCATGCTTTATTGGATACTGGGGTTGATGTTGAGGTTTGCTTTTAATTGGTATTACGTGGTAGGGGGAGTCTTTCTCCCACCCTAGGTGGTTGCGGTATGACGCAGGTGTCTGTGCCACCGCCCAGTCAATGGCGTGTATTTCAACAAGCTTTCTGGGAACAAGGGGCAAAAAGGATTTTTCAATAATCTCTTCTCCATAAAGGAGATCACGGACATATTCTGGTGGCCAATCTTTTTTGACCAGAAATATATCATAAATGTTGATGACACGGTCCCAAAAGATAGCGCTGATTGTGCGTTCAATGTCTCCCTCGAAATGTATAGTTACTTTATACACCCTGTCAGGAGTAGAGACATGCATGTCCGCAGTCTCAACTTGTAAGAAGTCATTAGTTGCTTTCACCTCCAGATTCTCTTGAAGATCCCAGCAAACTATTTTGACCTCTGCTGCACTGCTTAGCAGTGCCCCTGCCCACTTCCTGTTCTTCAGGAAAGCCCTCTTCCTGAGTGGCATGTCATAGCACAACTGTCACCTTTTTTTTTAAACTGGGGTTTTTGTTGCACACGTTTCTCTTCTTTCTTAACAGAAACTTCAGATGAGCGTTTTGAGTCCTTTCTCGGTTTCACATACTCTGTTCGCTGCTCTGACTGCCCACCTCTCACACTGTGTTTTTCTAGTGAGTCCTGAAAAGAACAAGATTGGCATGTATCAGTATTTTGATATGTGTCAGGCATTTTTATATTATCTCTATTTCTAAGATTATATCTATTCTGAGGGGTATCCGAATGCAGAGATTCTCCCCTTTCTTTTTTTAGATGTTTGTTGTTTTTTATCCCAGTGCGTTTTAGAACCTCCAGGTGCTTGCTTAGTAGAATCTTTATTAGATCTACCTTGTCGTGGTTTAATTGTTCTGGCCCCCAGACTATCTCGACTGATACTAGAGTAGGTCTCAGGAATAATCTTTGGCAGCTCACATTCTTGATCCTGTGCAGGAACGTCCCAGAGCTGCATGGCTACTGCTAGTGCAACTGCTTCCCCTTTAAGGTTACTTAATATGATTGAAGACACAGTGGCAAAATTGCATTAATTGCATCCCCAAATCCAGGGCCAGGGCAGCCCCATATTTATCTTGAATCTGTTTTAACACCTGTGGAAGATCGGCAAGTGTTGGTGTACCGTGTGCGATAGTATAGAGCATGGCAAATACTGTGCCCCATGTGTTGCAATTATCTATTGTAGGGACCATCCCAAATGGCAAGCACATAGTGAGGATTCTATGTTTGTCCTGAGTACCAGTATGGAGGAAGACTGCTTCCAGCACAATTATTTTTTGAGCTAGCCAAAACTGAACTTCTTCCTGCTTGGTGGGTGCTTTACCCATGATCGAATGTACAGTTGGAGGGTTAGTGCCTGGTGTAACTGCGCATGGTTGCGCTGGGGCAGCACATGCTGGGTTAGTATTTAGCATTTGTATTACAAACTATACTAACAGTCCTTATATTCCAATGACCTCTATATGTAAGCGGCGGACCTCAGCTACTTCTAAGGTTGCTGCATCAGGGTGGAGTGTATATGTGGCCAATAGAGGCCAGGTTGGATCATCATTGCTCAGAGGACCTAACCTAATTTGCAATATTGTATGTGGTAGGGCACCATCAAGCCAATTATGATGGTCTTGATACGATAAATGTATTTCTAAATACGCATATGCTCTGTATTGTGCAGGTATGTTTGCAGGTGTATAAAGATGGAATGTGTTTGTGTTCCCATTTGCTGCTGGAAAGGTGACCCAAGAATAAAAAAAAATCCTGTTCTGTAGGCTGAATGAGCCTCAATAACAAAAGTGACTGGACCCCCTGGGTCATAAGGCCATCTGCCAATAAGTGTGAAGTAAGGGGCTGTTGCAAATTTACTGCAATTACCACCCTTTGCGGGTTCGCTATGTTAATGGTGAATGTGTGTTCAGCGATAAGGACACCAACTGGGGATTGATACTTTTAAGGTTCAAGCTTGAACAACCTACAGCTTTAGATAGGTACTATCTATTTAGCTGAGGAGGAAATCCTCATTACAACGGATGTCTCCATATATAGTATTGAGTTGTCTTTAGCCTTTAGTGAGACAAAGATACTTAGGAGGATCCAAAAATTAGTGAATGACCAAACGTTGGCGCCATGTCACGTAGGTTCTCATTATCCTAATGAGGCTACTGGATTCAGGTGGTAGAATTGCATAGATTGTGGGGTACTTAGTACAATTCCACACCATGTAACGCCTGTCTGCCTAATCCAGGTTTTCTGGCTAAATAGCAGCACCTCTTCTCCACCCAAGAGCAGGGATGATTGTGGCAACCAGGCGCATGACAAGAAAGACTCCTCAGGGGAATCATGGTCGATCAGATCTCGTTCTTTTCTCTCAGTTACACTAGTCTCACACATGCAGAGACAACAGAGGCAGAATATAGTTCAATAAGAGTTTACTGAAGTAACTGATTCTTAGATAAAATGGCAGGAATCACAATAATTATGATGATAAAACACAACAAAAGCAAGAGTGTGACAAGGAGAGTGAAACCCAAAAACAGTCCCACCATACTGTCACTAGGAGTGATATATATTTCTCCTACCTACGCTATGTTCGAGCACAGCATAAGAAGACTCATACCTGAGTAAGGAAGCCTGTAGTCTAGAAATACACCGTCCCCATGTAGTCCAGGGGTTCAGCAGTCTAAGCAAGCAGCTGTAACAAGACAATCAGCAATCAGCAAGCAGTCATGGTAATCTGGCTAGATCCTCCTTCTAATGTGCATGGAACAAAGGAGTGTTTTTTATAATAAAACAGTTGACATTCTAAGAAGTGCTCCCCATGTATCAGTGTGTATGTTTCTGTGAATGTCGGAGACACAGCGTATCACTTTTGCCAGCAACCCTATCAGACTGTAGCCTTGAAGAAAGCACAGAGTAATGACTGAGAACGTATTGCTTTCCTAGGCAAAAGAAAAAATAGATAGACAGAAATAAAACAACACCTCAAATGTGGCTATTGCTAGAAAAATAAAGTGATGCTGCATAAAATGTAACTGGGGCAAAATGCACAACGGAAGGCCTAGTTTGCTAAAATAATGTGTCTAAAATATGTCTAAAATGGCTATACAACAGATGAAAATCCATGCAAGAGACATTTTGGGTTATCAACAAAATGTACAAAACAAATTTATCATGTAACTTTGAATGGAGAGAATATAGTTGGTCTGTCATTATGACAAGGATCAAGATGAAATATAAAGAAGTTATAATTAACAATATTTTTGTTGAAACATGTACTTGCACTTTAGGAATATGATTGAGCAAAGTTATATATCTTGAATACATTGAGGCCCTTATTTTGACCTTGGCGATCTTTTTTAAAGACAGCCGAGGTACCGCCGTGCTGAAGACCGCCAGTGCAGGCATTTTTTCATGCAGCGTATTATGACTGCTGGCAGCCCTCTGTCCTTTTTCGGACGGAGAGCCACCAGCAGCCATACTGGCGGTTGGCGGGGAAGTAGAGGCTGCTCTCCCTCCACCACCCCATCATCAGAACACCGCCCACCGAATCACGTCCAATGATTCAGTGTGGCGGTGTTCTGGTGACGGGGAGCTGGCGGCGGAGCAGCCCCCATTGATCCAGTCCCCTCCCAGAGGATCAAAGGACAAGGTAAGTTGATCATCCATTAGGGGAGGTTGTTGGGGGGATGTTGTGTGTTGTGTGCTTGCAGGGGGGTGTGAGTATGTAGAGGAGGTGTGTCAGTGCGTGTATGCATGCAGGGTGTGTTGTGTGTATGGGAAATGTGTGTGGGTCTGTCTGTGTTGATGTCTGTTTGCATGTGTGCGGGTAGGGTGTGTGTATGTGCATGTTGGGGGTGAGGGTGGGGAGGGGGGTCATGCCACCTTTGTGGGGTGGCAGAGGGGTGGAGGTGTGAGGGGAGGACTTGGGGGTGGGAGAGACCCCTATCAGTGCCAGGGAAGAAATTCCCTGGCACTGATAGTGCCTACCGCCATGGATCTCGTGGCGGTTCCAAACCACCCGAAATCCATGGCGGTCTGCAGGGTCCTGATACCGCCGGCGGTCTGGTAATGGCCGCGGGGCTGGAGACCTGGCGGTCGGAGTGGAGAAGTGGCGGATGACCATGGCGGTAACCGCCATGGTCATAATTCAATTTTTTTTTTCCGCCGGCCTGTTGGTGTTTTACCAGCACTTCTCCCCCGTCTGCCAGGGTTGTAATGAGGGCCAATGTCTGCTTCCTTGTTTAGATCATATGAAGTAATGATACTATGTATCTGTAACTTTAAGGAATATACATTCTGTATTAATAAGGAAATGGACATGATGGATCATTAACAAGTTTAAATGTTCAAAGATAATGTTTTTAAAAGCAATGCATTTGCACTTTAGGAAACCTGTTGGGGTTTTCTGAACCTATGATTATTATGTATTCGCTTTGCACTATTTGAACTGGTGACAGAAAGCCATACAAAATACTTTCTAAACCAGATGTATTGTTGATAGAATGCACTTGCACCTGAATGATATAGGCCATGCGATATAACATCAGTATCATAAGAATAAGACAGTATTATGTCCAAAGGTAATGACCATATACCTGCTTTGTACTATTTTAATTGTTGATAGAATGTTGCACAAAGTGTCCACTGAATCTGATATACTGTTTATTGAATGCATTAGCACTCTAACAATATGGCCAATGTGAAAAGTTATGAGTGATTTAACCCCTTCGCTGCCAGGCCTTTTCCCCCTCCTGTGCCGAGCCTTTTTTTGGCTATTTGGAGCAGTTCACGCTTAGGCCCTCATAACTTTTTGTTCACATAAGCTACCCACGCTAAATTTGCGTCCTTTTTTTCCAACATCCTAGGGATTCTAGAGGTACCCAGACTTTGTGGGTTCCCCAGAAGGAGGCCAAGAAATTAGCCAAAAAACAGTGAAAATTTCGTTTTTTTCCAAAAAATTGGAAAAATGGGCTGCAGAAGAAGGCTTGTGGTTTTTTCCCTGAAAAGGGCATCAACAAAGGGTTTGCAGTGATAAAATCACCAGCTTCCTAGCTTTCAGGAACAGGCAGACTTGAATCAGAAAACCCAATTTTTCAACACAATTTTGGCATTTTATGGGGACATACCCCATTTTTACGATTTTTTGTGCTTTCAGCCTCCTTCCAGTCAGTGACAGAAATGGGCATGAAACCAATGCTGGGTCCCAGAAACCGCAACATTTTTGAAAAGTATATAAAAATATGAATTCAGCAAGGGGTAATTTGTGTAGATCCTACAAGGGTTTCCTACAGAAAATAACAACTGAAAAAGAAAAATATTGAAATTGAGGTGAAAAAAACATCAATTTTTCTCTACGTTTTACTCTGTAACTTTTTCCAGCAATGTCAGATTTTCGAAAGCAATATACCGTTACGTCTGCTGGACTCTTTTGGTTGCGGGGATATATAGGGCTTATAGGTTCATCAAGAACTCTAGGTACCCAGAGCCAATAAATGACCTGCACCCTGCAGTGGGTTTTCAATCTATGCCGGGTATACAGCAATTCATTTGCTGAAATATAAAGAGTAAAAAATAGCTATCAAGAAAACCTTTGTATTTCCAAAATGGGCACAAGATAAGGTGTTGAGAAGCAGTGGTTATTTGCACATCTCTGAATTCCGGGATGCCCATACTAGCATGTGAATTACAGGGCATTTCTCAAATAGACTTCTTTTTTACACACTGTCTTACATTTGGAAGGAAAAAATGTAGAGAAAGACAAGGGGCAATAACACTTGTTTTGCTATTCTATGTTCCCCCAAGTCTCCCGATAAAAATTATACCTCACTTGTGTGGGTAGGCCTAGCGCCCGCGACAGGATATGCCCCAAAACACAACGTGGGCACATCACAGAAAACAGAGCTGTTTTTAGCAAAGTGACTACCTGTAGATTTTGGCCTGTAGCTCAGCCGCCACCTAGGGAAACCTACCAAACCTGTGCATTTCTGAAAACTAGAGACCTAGGGGAATCCAAGATGGGGTGGCTTGTGTGGTTAGGACCAGGTTCTGTTACCCAGAATCCTTTGCAAACCTCAAAATTTGGCTAAAAAAACACATGTTCCTCATATTTCTGTGGCAGAAAGTTCTGGAATCTGAGAGGAGCCACAAATTTCCTTCCACCCAGCGTTCCCCCACGTCTCCCGATAAAAATGATACCTCACTTGTGTGGGTAGCCCTAGCGTCGGCGACAGAAAACGCCCCAAAGCGCAACGTGGACACATCCAAATTTGAGAAGGAAAACAGAGGTGTTTTTTGCAAAGCGCCTACCTGTAGATTTTGGCCTGTAGCTCAGCCGCCACCTAGGGAAACCTACTAAACCTGTGCATTTCTGAAAACTAGAGACCTAGGGGAATCCAAGATGGGGTGACTTGTGTGGCTCGGACCAGGTTCTGTTACCCAGAATACTTTACAAACCTCAAAATTTGGCTAAAAAAACACATGTTCCTCACATTTCTGTGGCAGAAAGTTCTGGAATCTGAGAGGAGCCACGAATTTCCTTCCACCCAGCGTTCCCCCACGTCTCCCGATAAAAATGATACCTCACTTGTGTGGGTAGGCCTAGCGCCTGTGACAGGAAATGCCCCAAAGCGCAACATGGACACAGCCAAATTGGTGAAGGAAAACAGAGGTGTTTTTGCAAAGTGCCTACCTGTAGATTTTGGCCTGTAGCTCAGCCGCCACCTAGGGAAACCTACCAAACCTGTGCATTTCTGCAAACTAGAGACCTAGGGGAATCCAAGATGGGGTGACTTGTGTGGCTCGGACCAGGTTCTGTTACCCAGAATCCTTTGCAAACCTCTAAATTTGGCTAAAAAAACACATGTTCCTCACATTTCTGTGGCAGAAAGTTCTGGAATCTGAGAGGAGCCACGAATTTCCTTCCACCCAGCGTTCCCCCATGTCTCCCGATAAAAATGATACCTCACTTGTGTGGGTAGGCCTAGCGCCCGTGACAGGAAATGCCCCAAAGCGCAACGTGGACACAGCCAAATTGGTGAAGGAAAACAGAGGTGTTTTTTGCAAAGTGCCTACCTGTAGATTTTGGCCTGTAGCTCAGCCGCCACCTAGGGAAACCTACCAAACCTGTGCATTTCTGAAAACTAGAGACCTAGGGGAATCCAAGTTGGGGTGACTTGTGTGGCTCGGACCAGGTTCTGTTACCCAGAATCCTTTGCAAACCTCAAAATTTTGCTAAAAAAACACATGTTCCTCACATTTCTGTCGCAGAAAGTTCTGGAATCTGAGAGGAGCTACGAATTTCCTTCCACCCAGCGTTCCCCCACATCTCCCGATAAAAATGATACCTCACTTGTGTGGGTAGGCCTAGCGCCCGTGACAGGAAATGCCCCAAAGCGCAACGTGGACACAGCCAAATTGGTGAAGGAAAACAGAGGTGTTTTTTGCAAAGTGCCTACCTGTAGATTTTGGCCTGTAGCTCAGCCGCCACCTAGGGAAACCTACCAAACCTGTGCATTTCTGAAAACTAGAGACCTAGGGGAATCCAAGATGGGGTGACTTGTGTGGCTCGGACCAGGTTCTGTTACCCAGAATCCTTTGCAAATCTCAAAATTTGGCTAAAAACACACATGTTCCTCACATTTCTGTGGAAGAAAGTTCTGGAATCTGAGAGGAGCCACGAATTTCCTTCCACCCAGCGTTCCCCCACGTCTCCCGATAAAAATGATACCTCACTTGTGTGGGTAGGCCTAGCGCCCGTGACAGGAAATGCCCCAAAGCGCAACGTGGACACAGCCAAATTGGTGAAGGAAAACAGAGGTGTTTTTTGCAAAGTGCCTACCTGTAGATTTTGGCCTGTAGCTCAGCCGCCACCTAGGGAAACCTACCAAACCTGTGCATTTCTGAAAACTAGAGACCTAGGGGAATCCAAGATGGGGTGACTTGTGTGGCTCGGACCAGGTTCTGTTACCCAGAATCCTTTGCAAACTTCAAAATTTGGCTAACAAAACACATGTTCCTCACATTTCTGTGGCAGAAAGTTCTGGAATCTGAGAGGAGCCACGAATTTCTTTCCACCCAGCGTTCCCCCATGTCTCCCGATAAAAATGATACCTCACTTGTGTGGGTAGGCCTAGCGCCCGTGACAGGAAATGCCCCAAAGCGCAACGTGCACACAGCCAAATTGGTGAAGGAAAACAGAGGTGTTTTTTGCAAAGTGCCTACCTGTAGATTTTGGCCTGTAGCTCAGCCGCCACCTAAGGAAACCTACCAAACCTGTGCATTTCTGAAAACTAGAGACCTAGGGGAATCCAAGATGGGGTGACTTGTGTGGCTCGGACCAGGGTCTGTTACACAGAATCCTTTGCAAACCTCAAAATTTGGCTAAAAAAACACATGTTCCTCACATTTCTGTGGCAGAAAGTTCTGGAATCTGAGAGGAGCCACAAATTTCCTTCCACCCAGCATTCCCCCACGTCTCCCGATAAAAATGATACCTCAATTGTGTGGGTAGGCCTAGCGCCCGCGACAGGAAATGCCCCAAAGCGCAACGTGGACACATCACAGAAAACAGACCTGTTTTTAGCAAAGTGCCTACCTGTAGATTTGGGCCTGTAGCTCAGCCGCCACCTAGGGAAACCTACCAAACCTGTGCATTTCTGAAAACTAGAGACCTAGGGGAATCCAAGATGGGGTGACTTGTGTGGCTCGGACCAGGTTCTGTTACCCAGAATCCTTTGCAAACCTCAAAATTTGGCTAAAAAAACTCATGTTCCTCACATTTCTGTGGCAGAACGTTCTGGAATCTGAGAGGAGCCACGAATTTCCTTCCACCCAGCGTTCCCCCATGTCTCCCGATAAAAATGATACCTCACTTGTGTGGGTAGTCCTAGCGCCCGTGACAGGATATGCCCCAAAACGCAATGTGGACACATCACATTTTTTCATTGAAAACTGTGCCTACCTGTAGTTTTGGCCTCTAGCTAAGCCGGCACCTAGGGAAACCTACCAAACCTGTGCATTTCTGAAAACTAGAGACCTAGGGGAATCCAAGATGGGGTGACTTGTGTGGCTCGGACCAGGTTCTGTTACCCAGAATCCTTTGCAAACCTCAAATTCTGTCTAAAAAAACACATTTTCCACACATTTCGGTGACAGAAAGTTCTGGAATCTGAGTGGAGCCACAAATTTCCTTCCACCCAGCGTTCCCCCAAGTCTCCCGATAAAAATGATACCTCACTTGTGTGGGTGGGCCAGGTGCCTGCAACAGAATAAGGCCCAAAACTTGTAGAGATAGAGGGGATAGCACAGCAAGTTTATAAGGACATATTCTTTTATACATCTTTAGACTGACTCTGCTTTGGGGACCCACATAAGTGAGGTGTCATTTTACTTGGGAGGCTGAGGGGAACACTGGGGAGTAGGAATTTTGTACTGGAGTGGTGATCCTACGAAGAAAAGTAAGGAAAATATGCTTTTTTAAGCACATTTTGAGGTTTACAGAGGAGTCTGGGTAAGAAAATGTTGGGGGATCCACGTAAGCCACACCTCCCTGGACTCCTTGGGGTGTCTAGTTTTATAAAATGTGTGGGTTTGGTAGGTTTCCCTAGATGAAGGCCGCACACAGGACCAAAAACATAGATGCCCTCTCCCCCCCAAACACAGGTAGTTTTGTAATATATCGTTTTGATGTGCCCACATACGTCCGTGATGTGCCAAACACTAAAATTTTGAAAAGAAACACAGTTAGGTTATGTGAAAAAGACCCCTCACCCACCAACCAAGTTGGTGGCATGCTTCATCATCGGGGTCCCACCTGAGGCACCTAGCGTGTCACAGGTGTGCTGCGACGCCTGATTACAGCGGAGCAGGATTTGTCATTTTTACCACACATACTGGTTGGATTTGGCACGAGGGTGAGTGATGGTTCAGTGGATCAAATTTTACTAACACGAGCTTTCACAAAAATGAAATGCACTGTTAGTAACTGAAAGGCAACAAACTGAACCAATGACTCACAGCTCGTGAGCTGTAAAGCCGCGACAAGGCACCAACCGCTTTACAGTCCATTCACACAACTTTCATACATGACACACACAAGGCCATTCACACCGCCAGCCACGGGCCCAGCACATTACAACACTCACATCGACAGACAGCACCACTCAAGGGCCCATCACTTACATACGCCCACATGCCTGATACAACAATCACACCAGCTGATGGGAGTGTGTGGACTGGTGTTTGGCTGGCAGTGTGTTGCAGTAGCCAACAGCAAGTCAATATGTACACTCTCAGCCAAGCCCCACTCCACCCACAATGGCATCATTTCTTTTTTTTTTTTTTAACAGAGGAACCCCTAACTAAGTAGAAAGAATTACAAAACTACAAACACAAAAGCTCTAACTAAGAACATGACAGAAATGCTAACCATGAAACTAAACACATGAAAATACAAAACAGACATGAGTTTACACTCATGGTTGTTCCCAGAAATTCTTCTGGGTGTGGTAATTCTTAAAACAAGCACCGACACACAGCCCAGGCTTTGAAGGACAATCTGGGCAGTACATTCGAGTCTCCCTCCGGATACCTCTTCGAAAACACACTCTACATTTCTTAGCTGGAAAGTCTTTTTTGGGTGTGGGAGGAATGTGCTCAGCAAAGTGGCGATCTTTCAATCTAGCCACATCCTCCACCACTGCTCCTCTAGGAACTCTGGCCTGTTCCACCACAATAAGGCTCTCTATCACTGACTCCTGAAATTTCTCAAATGTCATCTTTGACTCTGGAGACCTATCCCTAAACACAATAAAAGCATTGAAGGTTGCTAAGTGGAAGAGGTGAAGTGCTAACTTCTTATACCAAACGTAAGACTTACGAATAGCAGTATAAGGTTCCAACCTCTGGTCAACTCTATCTACACCTCCCATGTGCTTATTATAATCTAAAATGCACACAGGTTTGCGCACTTCAGCAACCTGGCCCCAAACAGTCACAGGGGAAGTACTCTCATCATGGATGGTACTTAGCATGTAGACATCCCTCTTGTCTGAAAATTTCAAAGCTAGCAGCTCCTCGTTCCGCAAGGCACAGCACTGTCCTCTCTCAAGTTTTTTACAGACAAGCTCCCTTGGATAGCCTTTCCGGTTAGAATGGATTGTGCCACAAGCAACTGTGTCCACTCTAAACAATTCCTTGAACAATTGCACACCAGTGTAGAAGTTATCTACATACAAATGGTGACCTTTGTTGAACAGTCGTCTACCAAGATCCCACACAATTTTCTCAGTAACTCCAAAAGTGGGAGGACAACCACGGGGGTCAATATTGGAATCCCTACCAGTGTACACACGGAAACTATACACATATCCTGTCCTACTTTCAGACAGCACATACAATTTAATTCCATATCGTGCCCTTTTGCTAGGAATGTACTGCCTAAAAAACAAACGACCCTTGAAGAGGACCAAAGACTCGTCCACACTTAACTCTTTGCCTGGAACATAGACCTCCGAAAACCGATCTACAAAATGATCAAGGACAGGCCTAATCTTAAAAAGACGGTCAGAATCTGGGTGATCTTGTGGCAAGGCTAAAGCATTGTCAACAAAATGCAGCATCCTAAGAAGAAGCAAATACCGATTACGACTCATGGTCGCTGGAAATATAGCTGTTGCCATCAAGGGACTAGTAGACCAATAAGAAGCCAGTGACGGCTTCCTTATCAACCCCATCAAAAAAGTCAAACCCAAAAACTTTTTTAACTCCTCCAAATTTGTGGGAATCCACTGGGCAGCTCTAGAGTGTGGCCTAAGTCTAGCAGCGTTGTCCTTCAAATGCTGCTCCGCATACAAATTAGTCTGCTCAACAATCTCTTCCAAAAACACATCATCCATGAATAACTCAAAGAAATTGATAGGCATAAAGTTCTCTGTATTGGCGTTACACCCCGGGAGACCAGTAAAGGCAGGCAACTCTGGCTGCTCCATGTTTGGGTCAACCCAGACATCAGGTCTTATAACGGGAAACCTTTCATCCCCAGGTTGCTGCACTATTGGCATATCAATGTCCTCCTCTAAAACAGGCCCTTCATCTGCACTGAGTGTGGCTTCATCATCAGAAGATTCCCCTGCAAGAGAAACATCACTGCCAGAATCTCTGACTTCCTCCTCTGCCTCAGATGCAGAGTCCGTCTCATAGTCATGATCAGACTGTGACTCAAAAAACATACCAACCACCTGCTGAGCGGTCATCCTGCGGCTAGCCATGATCTCTCCTGCTAAAATTAACTGGACAAATTCACCACCAACAACCAGCACTGTGTAAGACAAGTAACAAAGTGTAGCTTTGTTAGTAAGAGTTATAAACTCAAAAACTATACCGCTCACTTGCCTGAAAAAGCTTGATTCACCAGCTACTACACAGCAATCACCAATGATATCCCACTAAAAATAAAGAAAGAAAGACAAATTAGAAATAAGACAAAACAAATATCATTGTGCACAAACCTAAGGACAATTTCACACACAATCCTGCATTCAGTACACCCCCTACAAACATGTCATTCATGCATGGCAACAATACTCCTTTGGAGAAAATTGTTTTTACTTACCTAAAACATGCAACTGTGCAAACTGCAGGTCAACCACCGCCAAAACCGCAAGGAGCCACAGCAAATAAAGCAAAAGCTTTGAACTAGAACAAAAAGGAAGAAAACATTTTTTATCACAAATGCAAAGACTTCTTCAGTTGACAAACACCCCACCATCAAACATTTAGAAATTGGTGCCTAAGTGGATTTTGCCATAGGGGCAGATGGGCCTACTAATAAAATAGGCCTGTCTACCCCAAGGAAGCCAGAAAATACCTATAGTAGTGTGTCCCCATGGAGAGCGACCCTTGCCAAAGGGGACAGCCCAAAAAAATTAAAAAAAAGACACACACAACACTATCCCTGGTGCCTAAGTGGCTTCTACCCCCCTTGGGGGAAGGTGGGCCTAACAAAATAGGCCCATCTGCCCCCAGGGGGTGTAGAAATGGGCAACAGGTCAATGCCCCCCTTGGGGGGGCGCCCCGTGACCAAGGGGACGCCCCCCCCACAAAAATAAACAAATAAAAAAAAAACCCTGGCATTCTAGTAGTTTCTGCCCCCCTTGGGGGCAGACCAGCCTAAAAATAATAGGCTGATCTGTCTCCAAGGGGTGCAGAAATGGCCTGGGTACATGTGCCCCCAAAGTGGGGGGCGACCCTTGCCCAAGGCCCCCCCCATCCACTAACACACACACACACACTATCCCTGGTGTCTAAGTGGCTTCTGCCCCCCTTGGGGGCAGGTGGGCCTAAGAAAATAGGCCCATCTGCCCCCAGGGGGTGTAGAAATGGGCAACAGGTCAATGCCCCACTTGGGGGGGCGCCCCGTGACCAAGGGGAAGCCCCCCCACAAAAATAAACAAATAAAAAAAAATCCCTGGCGTTCTAGTAGTTTCTGCCCCCTTTGGGGGCAGACCAGCCTAAAAATAATAGGCTGATCTGTCTCCAAGGGGTGCAGAAATGACCTGGGTACATGTGCCCCCAAAGTGGGGGGCGACCCTTGCCCAAGGCCCCCCCCATCCACTAACACACACACACACACACACTATCCCTGGTGTCTAAGTGGCTTCTGCCCCCCTTGGGGGCAGGTGGGCCTAACAAAATAGGCCCATCTGCCCCCAGGGGGTGTAGAAATGGCCAACAGGTCAATGCCTCCCTTGGGGGGGCGCCCCGTGACCAAGGGGACGCCCCCCCCACAAAAATAAACAAATAAAAAAAAATCCCTGGCGTTCTAGTAGTTTCTGCCCCCCTTGGGGGCAGACCAGCCTAAAAATAATAGGCTGATTTGTGTCCAAGGGGTGCAGAAATGGCCTGGGTACATGTGCCCCCAAAGTGGGGGGCGACCCTTGCCCAAGGCCCCCCCCATCCACTAACACACACACACACACACACTATCCCTGGTGTCTAAGTGGCTTCTGCCCCCCTTGGGGGCAGGTGGGCCTAAGAAAATAGGCCCATCTGCCCCCAGGGGGTGTAGAAATGGCCAACAGGTCAATGCCTCCCTTGGGGGGGTGCCCCGTGACCAAGGGGACGCCCCCCCACAAAAATAAACAAATAAAAAAAAAACCCTGGCGTTCTAGTAGTTTCTGCCCCCCTTGGGGGCAGACCAGCCTAAAAATAATAGGCTGATCTGTCTCCAAGGGGTGCAGAAATGGCCTGGGTACATGTGCCCCCAAAGTGGGGGGCGACCCTTGCCCAAGGCCCTCCCCATCCACTTACACACACACACACACACACACACACTATCCCTGGTGTCTAAGTGGCTTCTGCCCCCCTTGGGGGCAGGTGGGCCTAAGAAAATAGGCCCATCTGCCCCCAGGGGGTGTAGAAATGGGCAACAGGTCAATTCCCCCCTTGGGGGGGCGCCCCGTGACCAAGGGGACTCCCCCCCACAAAAATAAACAAATAAAAAAAAATCCCTGGCGTTCTAGTAGTTTCTGCCCCCCTTGGAGGCAGACCAGCCTAAAAATAATAGGCTGATCTGTCTCCAAGGGGTGCAGAAATGGCCTGGGTACATGTGCCCCCAAAGTGGGGGGCGACCCTTGCCCAAGGCCCCCCCATCCACTAACACACACACACACTATCCCTGGTGTCTAAGTGGCTTCTGCCCCCCTTGGGGGCAGGTGGGCCTAAGAAAATAGGCCCATCTGCCCCCAGGGGGTGTAGAAATGGGCAACAGGTCAATGCCCCCCTTGGGGGGCGCCCCGTGACCAAGGGGACGCCACCCCCAAAAAATAAACAAATAAAAAAAAATCCCTGGCGTTCTAGTAGTTTCTGCCCCCCTTGGGGGCAGACCAGCCTAAAAATAATAGGCTGATCTGTCTCCAAGGGGTGCAGAAATGGCCTGGGTACATATGCCCCCAAAGTGGGGGGCGACCCTTGCCCAAGGCCCCCCCCATCCACTAACACACACACACACACACACTATCCCTGGTGTCTAAGTGGCTTCTGCCCCCCTTGGGGGCAGGTGGGCCTACAAAAATAGGCCCATCTGCCCCCGGGGGGGCAGAAATGGCCAACAGGTCAATGCCCCCCTTGGGGGGGGCGCCCCGTGCCCAAGGGGACGCCCCCCCACAAAAATAAACAGATAAAAAAAAATCCCTGGCGTTCCAGTGGTGTCTGCCCCCCTTGGGGCAGATCAGCCTAAAAATAATAGGCTGATCTGCCCTCAAGGGGGGCAGAAATGGCCCTAAAAGACATGCCCCCCAAAGGGGAGCGACCCTTGCCCAAGGGGGCGCCCCCCCATCCACTACACACACAATTCCTGGTGCCTAAGTGGCTTCTGCCCCCCTTGGGGGCAGATGGACCTAAAAAAAATAGGCCGATTTGCCCCCAAGGGGGGCAGGAAAGGCCAACAGTTCTCTTCCCCCTTGGGGGGGGGCGCCCCTTGCCCAAGGGGGCACCCCCCCACATAAATACACATAAAAATAAAAAAAACCTGGTGATCTAGTGTTTTCTGCCCCCCTTGGGGGCAGATCTGGCTAAAAAGTAGCCAATCTGCCCTCAAGGGGGGCAGAAATGTCCCTAAAAGACATGCCCCCCAAAGGGGAGCGACCCTTGCCCAAGGGGGCGCCCCTCCATCCACTACACACACAATCCCTGGTGCCTAAGTGGCTTCTGCCCCCCTTGGGGGCTGATGGACCTAAAAAAAATAGGCCGATCTGCCCCCAAGGGGGGCAGAAAAGGCCAACAGTTCTCTGCCCCCTTGGGGGGGGGCGCCCCTTGCCCAAGGGGGCACCCCCCCACACATAAATGCACATACCAATATAAATCCCTGGTGATCTAGTGTTTTCTGCCCCCCTTGGGGGCAGATCTGGCTAAAAAGTAGCCAGATCTGCCCCCAAGGGGGGCAGAAATGGCCGTAGTAATTGCCCCCTAAAGGGGAGCGACCCTTGCCCAAGGGGCCGCTCCCCGCGTGCCAAAAACAGGAAACAACAACAAAAAAAACAAATCCCTGGTGTCTAGTGGGCATTCCTGCTGCCCGATCGCAATGCGATCGGGCAGCAGGAATGCTCAAAGAGACACCGGGGAAAAGGAAAAGCCTTTCCTTTTCCCCGGTGCCTCTTTAGCCCCAACCCCCCACCCACCGGGAAGAGGAACTCACCTCTTCTCTCATCGCGCACAGGAAGCAAATGGCTTCCTGTGCGGCGAGGATCCCATAATGAAGTCAGCGCACGATCGCGCGCTGACGTCATTATGGGGGGGTCGGGGGTTGAAGGGGAAGGGCTTCCCCTTCCATCCCTGACTTTGGGGGGGGGGGAAGCACACAGAGGGAGCAAGAGCGCTCCCTCTGGGCTGTGTGCCGAGGAAGTAGTGGTTTCGTCCTCGGCACAGCAGCACTGTGCCGCGGGACGTAACCACTACGTCCGCGGCACAGAAGGGGTTAAGGAAAAGAGAGGGTAATGTCCGAAGACAGTGCTGCTAGAACAATGCATTTGCACTTTAGAGATCTCTGGCTGGGATTGGATTCATAAGAAGCAGGATATTTGTTTTGAACTAGTTTTAATTGCAAATAGAATGTTGCACAAAACACTTTTGAATGATATTTCTTGTGAATAAGCACACATTAGCACTTAGGGCCTGATTCTAACTTTGGAGGACGGTGTTAAACCGTCCCAAAAGTGGCGGATATACCACCTACCGTATTACGAGTCCATTATATCCTATGGAACTCGTAATACGGTAGGTGGTATATCCGCCACTTTTGGGACGTTTTAACACCGTCCTCCAAAGTTAGAATCAGGCCCACAGTGTAGGGTGACTTAAGATGTTCTTTTGTATGTAAGATATCATAGGAAGAGGATACATTTGTTGTAATTTTTCTCATGAAGTCTATGGATGTTTTTTGATCCGTTCTAAAAATTTGTTCCCTAGCATTGCTTCTATGGAATTCTGAGCTTAGTGATAGAGACTGTGGGGGTCATTCAGACCTTGGCGGACGGCGGAGGCCATCCGCCAAGGTACCGCCGACAAATGACCGCACCGCGGTCAAAAGACTGCGGCGGCCATTCAAACATTTCCGCTGGGCCGGCGGGCGCTCTCCAAAAGAGCGCCCGCCGGCCCAGCGGAAATGCCCCTGCAACGAGGACGCTGGCTCAGAATTGAGCCGGCGTAGTTGCAGGGGTGCGACTGGTGCAGTTGCACCCGTCGCGTATTTCAGTGTCTGCAAAGCAGACACTGAAATACTTTGTGGGGCCCTCAGGGGCCCCGCGGCACCCCCTACCGCCATCCTGTTCATGGCGGGTTTCCCGCCATGAACAGGATGGCGGTAGGGGGTGTCTGAATCCCCATGGCAGCGGAGCGCGCTCCGCCGCCATGGAGGATTCAATGGGGCAGCGGTAAACCGGCGGGAGACCGCCGGTTTACCCTTTCTGACCGCAGCTGAACCGCCGTGGTCAGAATGCCCTTGGGAGCACCGCCAGCCTGTTGGCGGTGCTCCCGTGGTCGGTGACCCTGGCGGTCACCGGCCGCCAGGGTCAGAATGACCCCCTGTATCTCAGTGACAATTAAGCTCTTTCCCCCAGATAAAGACTGTGGTGTGGAGGTAAACAAAATATATAATAAAAGTTGTTAGTACTTTACCAATAATTTAAGGGAAAAGTGGTAGGTTTTGATTGTCTAACTAGCCAGAATGGTCACCTTTTTGGAACAGAGCCATACAAATGTGGAGTTAGTTAGAAGGTGGGGCTAATGGAGAACATGGTAAAATCAGTAGACCATGTGCAGTACTCTGTTTTAGGGTGGACCAGTGATTGGGATTCAAATAGCCAGTGTAAGGGAAACATAGTAAAACTATTATAGGAGAGATCACATAACTGTACACGAAATATGATAATTAGTACTTTACCAAATATATATAGAAAAATAAAGAAATAAAAAGGAAAGGAATATAAATTTTAAAAAGAAAGAAAAAGTTGATAAAAGAAAAATTAAACTAAGATGCAAATGACCAAGAACAGAAAACAACAAAATGTTAATAAGAATCTTGTGAAAATATTCCTACCTTTCATGACCACTGAAGAGAGACAATTTAGTGATCTCACGATAAGATGGTTAGCGGTCTAGTGCTTGTAGTATTTTAATAGGTGAAGTGTGGAATCTCAGGTGTTAAATATAGTCTGGTATTGTATAACACCATGGGCAGTTGAAAGCTCCATGCCGAAATGTTTTGCCATATTTCCTGTGTGCAGCTTGCACTTTAAGGAGTGATGAAATTAAATTTCTAATTTTTGACTTGGTTGTGCCGTGGTTATTCTATGGCATTTGACCCAGGGAAGGACTGGGAGGCTTTCGTGGGATAGCACAACAAACAATATATATATATGTATATATATATATATATATATATATATATATATATATATATATATATATATATATATATATATATATATATATATATATATATGTGTGAATCTTTTTTTCTTAAAACCAACAGTTACATGGACGTTATAGTTAGGTTCTCAAGTTACATGCACAAAACCATAGAAATTCAGCTGTTATAGTTGGAGTTATTTGAAGTAACCATAACTCATGCCCTAAGGTAACTATAACTCACCTGTCATTGATGACATCACTGATGACATCATCCAAGCTCCTTTTTCGATATATTGCTGTATAAATTGCTCTGGGTTTACACAAAGGATAGTTCACATTGGTTTACACGAAGGATAGTTCACATTAACCATCAACCGCTGTTATATGGGAAACCCCTCATTGAGTACGCTACTCAATCTGTATATTTTTCATAGAAAGCCAAAATAGTAAATGCCAACCTAAGCAGTAGCTTTTTCTTAACATCTCAACATTTTTTCTACATTTTTCTCCTCTTTGTTTTGAAGGGGATACTTTTTTTCACTCTAGTTTCTTTTATTCTTCTATAACAAAAAAATACATAATTTATTTGATCTTGCGAGTCTATTGTGAGATCGTAAGATTTATTTTTAATTCACATAATGTACACTCTACTTCAATGCACTACTTACAACTTTTACTTCCTTCTCCTAGAATGTTAGGAAAAAGTGACCACTCCTGTCCACTCTTTTCACAGTATGGCAGCAGTATATAGTAAGTTGTAAGCAGAGACTTGACTCTTCAAAAACACCTCACAGCAAAATACCCACTTTATATAGTAGATTATGATATTGACTGAATTTCATCAGGACCTCTCCCGAGGACAACAAGGATGCACTATACTGTGTGGGGAAGGACTAACCTCAGCACTGAGAACCCTCTCTTGAATGAATAGTGTGTGTACTAGGGTGTAGGAAGAAACTGGCGTCTACAATGAGACCTCCCTCAAATCACAGGTGTCCATATTCGGGTGTGTGGAGTTCCTGACTTCTCCACTGAGAGCTCTCTCTTTGATGGCGGGTGTGTGTAATAGGGCATAGGGAGGGGATGGCAAGCATACAGACTAAGATATAGATATACTATGGGGTCATTTCAGACATCTTCCCAGAGTAACACATGTGCGAAATAGGCTGTGGGTAGAGACTGCTTTCTCTGCTCATACCTCTCTTTACGATAATGAATGTCATTATTGGAGTGTAAAATGGAGTATCCTCTCTGTTGACTGTGTCTTGGACAACCATTATGCAAATTTGAATGTAAGGACACACTCACCTCTCTCTCAGACACTTCTTTATGGGGACAGGCATGTGTAGAAAGGTGTACACAAAGACAGACCTCTGCGCTCCAACCTCTCTCCTGAGTGACAAGCATATATACTAAGATAGCAGTGCTTGGTATACTTTGAGGATGCAGTTGTTTCTGTACCAGCACTCTCTTGCATAAAAATCTTTATGCTACAGTGGGAAGAGTCACTAATCTCTCTATAGTACTTTACATATATATCAAACAGCACAGTTACAGTTCTTGAGGATGGAACTGCACTTTAAGTCAACATTGCAAGACAGTACTAATATCAAAATCTTTAAAATCTTTAAGGAAAGAACTCAGTAGTAGGTTAAAACCTTTCATTACGTAAAAACAATTTAACAACATTACAAATAACAGCAACAACATTAACAAACTACAACTCTAAAACAAACAAAACAACACAATTAATCAATCTATAACATTTCCCCACATTCCAGCACCAACACTCCCAATCCTTTTGCTTAATTTGCCTATTGGATTTTGATATACATAAATCTTTTCTTTCCTTTCTTTCAGCCACCTTAGCCTATCAAAAATATCTGTTTTAATAGGCTTTTTCTGGCAGGCTAGGTAGTAAAGGGGTAAGAAACTAACATACAATTTGCAAGAAAGTGTTCACCTGGGAAATTATTAACAACATTTTCAACATTCCTCACCTCTTTGTTTTGAAGGAGTTCTTGTTTTTACTCCCAGTTTAGTGCTTATGTGCTGTCCCTTTTTAAAAAAATGCAAAAAGCTACACATGTGAAAAGAAAATACAGTTGATTAAAATGTTACTTGAAACAGCTCATTTCGGAGCAATCTTATACTTTAATTGTGCATGTTGTTTGTACTATGGCCCCTTTTGTTAGACACAATCAGTGTGTTACACCATTACAGAAATCTACACTTGCTGAAGCAGATAACAACCCTTCTTTTCTAAATTAGCACTTTTTTGCTGCTTAAGTAAGCAGGTCATTCAAAAGTAGAGTCAGAAACACTGCCTCTTTTACTTACAAATGCATACAGATTGAGCATTTCTTTTTTAACATCTAATACTTGGTGATATCTCTACACATTCTAAAGTCGACCTCTAAAAATCTATATTAATAAATATGCTTCTATACAAACAGTTTTTGACTTTCTAAACCTTGTGTAGAATACATTTACCAACAGTAGTGCACTCACTCATTCTTCTCAACAAAGTTCATAAAGTATGTTTTTAATTACCCAAAATTAAAACAGTTTTTTCTTTACAGCTGAAGACACCAGTCTGTCTCAGTTCCAAATTCAGTCACTTCTGCTAAGCACAACTCCAGTAGGCTTCCTTCTCCTTCAAATCACCATGAACCAACTGAGCTAACCCTGCTTCTACACCCAATCACATCACAGCATTTATTCAACCGTGTAATAAGAATGGAAACTATTGATGGAGCCTTGGCCCTTTTTTTTTATTTCCCAGCATACAATCTCACAAGATGCTAGCACGCTCACAAAACACCTCATGGCAGGTCTTGTAATTGTCCATGTCTATCTTGTGAGAGGCTCACAGAATCATAAAACACATTGTGGCAGGCTCAGTAATTTCCCCTCCGGTCTTGCAAGCTTCTCATGAGATCACATGTGTCCACACAGCAGGCTTCACTCCCAGAAGCTTGTGAGATATTCTTGTTAGAGTCTTGCCGAATCGCAACAGAATTGCAGGGAACTAGAAGTATGTGGGATAAAGTATCCTCTCCATTGAGGCCTATTTCTGACATGACAGGTGTGTGTAGTAGGGTATGGGGAGAGACTGGCCTCTCCAAACAGACCTCTGTCTTAGATGACACATGTACATAGTAATGTGTGTAGATGGACTGTAGATGGACTGTTCTTTCCAGAGAGACCCCTCTCTTGGATGATGGGTATACATAGTAGGGTGTGAGAAGAGACTAGTCTCTTCCCTCATACATGTCTTTTACATGAAAGGGTTGCGTAGCAGGGTACCTGCATGGACTGCCCTCTCTTTCCACACCTCTTTCTCAGATAACAGGAGTCCCTTGATGACTGGTTTGTGTAGTAGGGTGTATGGAGAGAGACTACCTCTCCATTAACTCTTCTTTCTCAGATAACAGGTGTCCTTATTAAGGGGTTTACCTACACTTACCTCGTCTGTCAGATCTCTGTCTCAAATGATGGCTGTTCATAGTGAGGGTTAGCATAGTTAGGAGCATGCATGGACTACCCTCCCTCTCCTTGCAGACCTCCCTATCAGATGATGGGAATGCATAGTAAGGTGTGTGGAGAGAGACTGGCTTCTCCTCTGAGAGCTCTCTTTAAGATGACAGGTGTGTGTGTAGTAGTGAGTGGAGAGGGACTGCCTTTTCCTGTCTCTCAGATGACAGGTGTGCGTAATAGGAGGTATACATGGATTGGCTTCTCCTGTCAGACCTCTCACTCGATGACAGGTGTTTGTAATAGGGTGTCTTATTGGACTGGCCTTTCCTTTCACACCTCTGTCCCTGATGATGGGTGTGCATAGTAATGTGTGGAGAATGACAGGCCTGTCCTTTCAGACCTCTCTCTCAGATGACAGGTGTGCATAGTAGTGTACGTGGAGAGAGACTGGCCATGATTTCACTGAAACCCAAGGTGTACCAAAGTGCTCTGGGCACCGAGGCAGACAGGAGAGGTATAATCGGAAATGGGAGGATCTCCCTTTTCATTGGTACCCATCCCTAGTGGATCCCTGCTTGGGGATCACTGGTGAAAGGCAGTCCCCAAGCAGGGATCCATCCACTAAACACCGGGGGGGTGGTAGTGGCCCCGTGGGCAAGGGCTTTTGCTCATCCTCTATTAATTTGGGCATATTCACCCCCAGGTGCAGATGGGGGCAATAGGCCCTGATATGCCCCCCCCCCCCCGGGCAGAAAGCCCACTAGGTACCAGGGATTTTTTTTTATTCATATGGGGGACAGGGCTAAACAGAATAGGCATTGCAATACCCACACCCCTTCCCCAAAAAATCAGCACGATCTTTCTCCTGCAGTAATCCCTAGTCTGCCCCTGGGGTGGCAGAAAGCCCACTAGACATCAGGAATTATTTGTATTCACCTCAGGAGGGGACTACCCAGAATGGGCATTGCAATGCCCCTGGCCCTACTAAGAAAAAAATCAGCACAGTCTTTCTCCCCCATATCAACCCCCAGGGGGGCAGAAAGCCCACTAGGCACCAAGGATTATTTCTGGTAGTCTAGGGGTAGGGGCTGCCCAGAATGGGCATGGCAATGCCCTCCCCCCCAAAATTAATGGACACAGTCTTTCTGCCCTCCTTGCGAGCAGATAGGGATTATAACCTCTGATCTGCACTCCAGGGTGGCCAAAATCCAACTAGACACCACAGAAGCATTTTATTTTATAAAGGAGGTGTTGGGGCTGGCCAACACCATGGGCATGGTTATGCCTCCCACCCCATCTGAAGTGGACAACAGTCTTTCTGCCCCCTATAGACTAAAGCATCTCATCCCAATAGCAAACAAAAGGACACTTTACTCTCTTGGGTTTTTATTTTTATAAATAGGCCAAGAGAGCTTAGCTAAGTACCAATATTGTCCAGCATGCAATGGTGAGCAGCTGCACTTTTTGAACTTGGGTACGCTGTCACCTGGAGAAACCTACGAGACCCAGAAACGTCAGAAAACTAATCATCTTTGGGAGTCCAGGGTAGTGAGTTTCACATCCACCCTACACCATTTTCTTACCCACAATGCCCTGCAAACCTCCAACTTTGCCTAAAATCACACATTTCCCTACATTTCTGTGATGGAAACAAAATCCCTACCACTCAGCATTGCCCCATCTGTACTGATAAAGATTCTGCCCCAATTGTATGGGTGGCTAAAGGAGAGTCAGCCTAAAAAGATATGGAAAAAACTGCCCTTTTGTACCCGCTTTCGTTCCCCCCCAATTTCGGCACATTTTTGGCCCTTTCCTGTTGCAGGCACTTGTCCCATCTACACAAGTGAGGTATAATTTTTATCAGGAGACTGAGGGGAACACTGGGTGGTTAGACATTTGTGCTAGTGCGATGACCCCACTCAGAAATGTGAGGAAAGTGAGATATTTTAGCTATATTTGAGGTTTGCATGGGTTTTTCTGTAAGAAAACATTGGGGGATCCATGCAAGCCTCACCTCCCTGGACTCCCCCAGGTGTCTTTTTTTGAGAAACGTCTGGATTTGGTAGGTTTCCCTAGATGGCCGCCGAGCCCAGGACCAAAAACGCATGTGCCCCCCTTCCAAAAATAGATTGTTTTGTAATAGATAATTTAGGTGTGTTAACAAAACGGTTTGGCCCCTTCTCTGTCGCGAGCACTTGGCCCACACGCACAAGTGAGGTAGCATTTTCATAGGCAGATCTGTGGAAAACTGGGTGGTGGGAAATTTGTGGCTCCCCTCACTTTCCAGAATTTTACATAACATAAATGTGAGGTAAATGTGTTTCTGGAGACACATTTCGAGGTTTGCTCAAGATTCTGGGGAACAAAAATGTACTTGTTTTCAAATTTCTATAGTAGGGCCCAAAAAACACAGCTACCCTCTTTGCAATAAACAGGTCAGTTGTGTTTACAAAAATATGTGTCCATGTTGGGTTTTGGGCCATTTCCTGTTGTGGGCTCCAAGCCTATCCACACAAGTGAGGTACCATTTTCATCAGGAGATTTAGGAGAATGCTGTGCAGAAGGAAGTTTGAGGGGTTGTGCAGATTCCAGAAGTTTCCATCACAGAAATGTGAGGAGAATGTGTTTTTGTAGTCAAGGTTTGAGCTTTGCAAGGGTTTCTGGGTTAAACAACCTGGTAAGAGCTACACAACTCACTACCTCCTAGATTCCGATAGGTGTCTAGTTTTTAAAAATGTACAGGTTTGTGAGGTTTCCATAGGTGCCAGCTGAGGTATGAGTCAAAAACCACAGCTACCTACTTTGCAAAAAAAGGGTCAGTTTCGCATGGAAAATTTGATGAATCCATGCTGAGTTTTGGGCTGTTTCCTGAAGCTGGCACTAAATCTACCCATACAAGTGAGGTACTATTTTCATCATAAGGCTTAGGAGAATGATAGTTGGTAAGACGTTTGTGGCTTTGTGCAGATTTCAAAAGTTTCCATCAAAGAAATATGAGAATAATGTGTTTGCAAGGCTTGAGATTTGCAAGGATTCTGTGTAAACCAACTTGGTGAGAGCCACACACGTCACCCCACCCTTGATTCCTCTAGGTGTTTAGTTTAAAAAAAATATAGGTTTGCTATGTTTCCCTAGGTGCCCACAGAGGAAGAGCTAAAAAACCACACCTACCCCCTTTGCAAAAAAGGGTCAGTTTTGCGTGGAAAAGTTTTATGAGTCCATGTTGCATTTTGGGCCGTTTCCTGTCACAGACACTAGGCCTACACACATTTAGGGGAGCACAGAATAGTAGAACAAGTGTTATTACCGATTGTCTTTCTCTGCGTTTGTGCATTCCAAACGTAACACAGCGTATAAGCAAAAAGTCATGTTGAAAAATGCCCTCTAATTCACATGCTATAATGGGTAACCTCAAATTCATGGATGTCCACATAACCACTGCTTCTTAGCTCCATATCTTGCACCCATTTCGGAACTACAAAGGTTTCATTGATACCTTATTTCCAGTCTTTATATTTTACCATATTAATGATTGTATGCCTGGCACACAATGAAAAACCATTGCAACGTGCAGCTCAGTTATTGGCAATGGGTACTAAGGGTTCTTGGTGAACCTACTAACCCTATATATACCTACAACATGAAGGGTCCAGCGGACGTGTATTGCTGTTGAAAATCAGCCATAGTTAGAAGAAGTTACAGATGAAAATTTAGATATAAATGACTGTTTTTATCAACTCAATTTCCATAACTTTTTATTTCAACTATTACTTTCTTTTGGAAAACCTTGTAGGATCTATACAAGTGACACCTTGCTGAATTTAGAAGTTTGTCTACTTTTCATAAATGTATGGCTTTTCAGAATAGACCATTGGTTTTGCATCCATTTGTACCAGAACTAGAAGGAGTTTGAAAGCACAAGAAATAAGAAACTTGGATGAGGCCATTTGCAGGGAAAAAAACAGACACTTTCTTGTTCAGTCTTTTTTCCAATTTTTCCCCCAAAAAACAAATGTAGCTGTTTTTTGGCTAATTTCTCATTCCTCTCCAGGGGAATCCACAAACCCTTGATACCTTTAGAATGCCCAGGATGCTGGAACAAATGATGCAAATTTTGCATGGATAGCTATGTGGACAAAAGGTTATTGGGAACTAAGCACAAGCTAGCCCAAATAGCCAAAAAAAGGCTTAGCATGGGGTTTGGGGTAGTTTTAGCAACAAAGGGGTTAATACCCCTTCCTACAGTATCAACTATGCAGACTATAGTCTATTCAAAGATCACCTACTCCTTTCTACTGTTCATGATCCCACAAGAGTCTCACAAGATCATAATTTTTTTGGGGAAAATACAAATTAGCTGTCTACTCATCACAGTACTTATCTCTTACAAACTTTTGTTCACAAACAATGACCACAATACGTATTCTTACTAATGGAGTGTATTTATAACTGATCTACCCTTTTTTACTATTCGTGATCTTGCAAGAGTCCTGCAAGACCGTAAGAATTAGTTAAAAAAGTATACTTTTATTTTCTTCACAGTACTTATCCCTTAGACGTCAACCAGAGGAGAATTACCCTTGAAAACCAACAAGGGACAGGGTAATATACAATGAAAAAACAGAAGGGGTTGCCTCGTTGTTTGTACATGTCTCTCAAACCACACCCTTTACTTGTAATCCTGGTATTCACACCCAATGTATACTATTCATTTGTTCATCAACAATGTAAATTTAGTATAATAATATATAAACACATTATAGCAATGTATTCTGTAAGCAAACAAAAACAACTCTATCACACTATATTATTACAGAAATATTCATTTATTTTTATATCTAACAATATGATTAATACCACACTAAAACCACAAACACATCTTTAAAAATAATTTTGATTCATTCTCATAACATAATTATGTCATTATGGTGCAGAATGCATCATACAATTTCTAAATCACATCATTTCAGCAATCTATTTGAAATTATCATTACTGATAAAGAATAAAAATAAAATTTAAAGCAATCAATCTGTGGACGCAGTGTTTCAGTGGTGTTCGAGCTGGTCTACCTCACCTTCATCAGGATATATCAATACAAATGCATTTAATTTTTCCCTGGTGTGTTGGTTTATTCAGACGGGGATTGTCCCTTCCGTCTATTAGGTACTGTTTTTAGAATCTTTAGATTAGGGATTCGTACTTCCAGTTATTTTTTTTTTTTTTAATACCACACTTTTTTTAGTCTCCTCTACATAAAGAAAGAGATAAACTTGGCTCAATGTTTTTGTACAGCACACCAGAGGAATCAAGACATTAAAATGTTTAAGACTTTTTCTTTCTTCAGTCAATTTATACACCCTTTTCTACTCTATATCCCAAGGGCCTATGTTTATCAGCATAATCATCAACTCCTTTGTGCTTCAGACATGTGCCTGTAGCATCATCCATACTCCTTGTGCAAGAGTTGTCCTAGGTTTACTTTAACTTGTGACCTAAGGTAACTATAACTCACACCCCCGCCGTGCACAGTTTTCTCAATAATTTGACTGCCAATGTTTTATTGATATTTTGAATGACGAATAAAAGTTGTCATGAGTGATGTAATATCTGGGGTAATTAGCAGTGCAGGGTGAGGGTGCAAGTTATAGTTACTTGAAATAACTCTAACTATAACTGGAGAACTTCTCTGGTTTTATGCGAGAAAATTCAGAACCTAACTATAATGTCCCTGTAAACTTTATTTTTATAAGTGAATTCCTAAAGTTTTTAAAAAAATTCTATTTCCTAACTATAACATCCCTGTAACCTTTGGTTTTTCAGTGAATGGCTGTTTTGTTTTTTAACATGAAGTAATATTCATTACTATACAGTACGTTAATCCAACTATCACCGTGCAGGGCCCTGCATGGCAGAGGTTGGACACAGGGCCTGGCCTGCAGCCAGGTCCTGCAATCAACCCCCCTAAGCAACCAACCTCACGTGGAGTTGCCTGTAGGGTCTGTCTCTCTGGGTGTGAGAATAGGTGTGAAAGGCTGTCTCTGGTATGAGAGTGGCTGTGAGAGTGTCTGTCTGGGTGTGAGAGTGCGTTTGAGAGTGGCCGATTGATAGATGAAAGATGCATTCATCTCCACAAAGGATTTTATATCGTTTTTCAATACTGAATCGCGAAGTAAACAGACTTGCTTTGCTTTCGCCAACCCAAGGAGTTAGGATCATTTATCCTTTCCAAAAGTGGAGCTTCAACTGGGAAACCTACTACGTTTATATTTGTAAGTACTTCCTGTTGAGGCTTAGTTTCTGTGAAATGAGCATCATGGCCAGAATGAATGTTCACCTGCTTGTTTATCCAACAATAGTCCTCCATTTTGCATTAAATGTCTATCTAACTGGAGCACATTTTACTGGTTAGTTAGTAGGTGCTACCTTGTTGAGTTATCGGGTTAATGGTCAGTGTGCGGGAGTGGCTGTGCATCTCCCCTCCCTGGCTGATTTCGGCCCGGAGACCCCATTCCCCTGGGACCTGCTACAATTCAATGGGGAGCTTGCAGCCTCCCTCCCTCAGCAGGTTCTCGGTCCCGGAGAACCCAATCCCTGGAGCCCAGCCTTTATTAATAAATGGAAGAAGAGAATGCATGCCCCCCTCTCCTAGCTGATTTTGGCTCCGGAGGGCCCATCTCCCAGGGCCCAGTCTCATAAAATATTTTATGTTTTGGGAGGGGAGCGGCACGACCCCCTCCCATTGCTGATTTCAGCACTGGGGGCTCCATACCACAGGGCCCTGCCTCAGCATATTCTTTGGGGGGAGAGGGTGACCCCGTCCTCCAGGGCCTGGCCATCTGTGCTGGGTGCCTTACAGGGCATCCAATGTAAAATGTGACCCCTGGGGAGCCTGCATGCCCCAGCAGTCCCAGCCAGGTCCCCGCCTTTTGCAGGAGGCAGAATTAATGTCACAGAAAGGAAGCTGCTAAACATGCAGTTCCCTGTCTGTGAGGGAAATAATTTCCTCTGTTTCCCTGCCCACATGTCAGCAGGCAGGGAAACAGAGGAGACCTCTGCTCCCAGAAAGCATAATCTGTTTGACTGCTCTTGCTTGCTCAGAGCTGAGTTGTGTTTGCTCTGACTTGTCGGGAGCTGTCAAAGCTCCCGCCGATTCAGAGCGAACAGCTATGTCCCAGGGATAGGCACCCTGGGACATAGCAGGAAATGGCTCTGGTGGGGTGACGGTCCAAAAAGCCTTTATTAGCTCCTTGAGAGGGGCCACTCCACATTTAACATTGCAATGGGAAGGTGGCAGTTCCCAGGGCTGTGGGGGCTCATGTGTGGAGATTGTGCTTTGTTTTTTTTAAAACAAATGTGCTGCAGGTTAGTGACCCCATTGTGAATTTCCAACAATTTTCTATTTTTTTAAAGTGCTTTCTTGCCCTGGAGGGGTGTCCCTGAAGCCAAACCCCAAGAAAGCTGCCCACACTTCCTAGCTGAAGTGATGGCAGCCAATCAGATCTCAGCATGGGTTTGAGGAGCCTTCGTGTCCCTATAAATACAAATTTGAATTTTCTTTAATATCACAAAAACTACTAAATGTATTTACACCAAATAATAAAAAGGGTGCTTTCAGGATCAAGGATTACCTTTCTGCCAAATTTGGTGTAATTCCATCCAGCCGTTTGGCTGTAGACCTGTTCAAATACCCTATAGGAATTAGTGTGGGGAAGGCATATTTTGGACCCCCCCCCCTTTATGGCCCCTGCTTGATATATAACTCTGAGACTCACCCTGAAACATTCCAGGCAGCAGTTAAGGTACTACCTAGGTCTTATGATCAGGGTGTCAAGAATAATAAGCACAGACATAGCAACTCAAATTACAAAGCCAAAAATACATTTAATTGTGGGATGTCAAACCACAAACAATCTCCCTGAAAGTATACCTGTGAGGACAGTGTGCAGGTGGTACAAAACCACTCTTAATATGTTGTCTGTGTTGGTTTGGTGACTGTCACTACGTTTTTGGAATGCCTCGCACGCATTCCATATGAAAAGAAGACAGAGCTGACAGAAGCTATTTCTCCCTTTGGGCAGATGAGCATCCATGTACCGCTTTTAGATTTTCATTCACTGCTCTTTGTTTTTTGGCTGTCGGCAACAGCTGTGATATTCTCTTGAGGGGAATAGGAGCTCTTTTCCTGTGATTGTTGGGTTTACTCACAACAAGTCCAAGACTCTTGGGCTCGAAGTCCCCAAAGGCTTGTTGGAGGAACATTTGTCCCTCTTGTAGAATAGGGCTGGACTGGGGAACGAAAAGTAGCCATGGCAAACATGATCAAACCATCCTCATTGCCTTTGTCTCCTCTAGCAGTCTGTTTAAATCCATCCATCCATCCCTTCTCTACTTCGCTTCACTCTCTCACATCTCCCTATCTGATTGCTTTACCTCTACCTTCCCCCTTAGCCCCACTCTTTCTCTTTCTTAAAGCCTTTCTATGCCTGCTACAGTTAACTTCAGAGAACTGAGGGAAGTGACAGAGCAACCAGGAGCAATGGTGGGCTGTCCAAACCAGCTTCTACAGGCTCCAATCCACCAGGAAAATACCCAGTGGAAAACAAGGCCTGTCTGGCCCGGCTGTAGAAGCCTTTTTAACAAGCCCAAAAAATGCACAGTGCCTTAAGGATTCCATAGTAGAAATGACAGTAATAATTTTAGGAGAAACAAGATTCAAAACATGTGATCCTGTTAGCAATTTGGGGTCTATTCACAAACTGCAATAGTACTACAAATGCACAACAAAATGTTATTTACAAACTTAAAGCAGAGGTTTTGCCTCCACCTCTCTTCTTTTTCTATGGGATATATGCAGGAATAACAAACAAACTCCAGACAAAACTGCAAAGTATCCAGAACGCATCTGCACGCCTCATTCTGGACATTCCACGCTGCGACCACATCTCACCCCATCTCAGAGACCTACATTGGCTACCAGTATCGAAGAGGATCACTTTCAAAATCCTCATCCACACACACAAGGCCCTCCACAACACGGGTCCGACCTACCTCAACGACAGACTCACCTTTCACACCCAACCTGCAACCTTTGCTCCGCCAACCACACCATCGCCTACGTTCCTCGCATCCGCCGCGTGACCACAGGAGGAAGATCGTTCTCCTACCTTGCCGCAAAGACCTGGAACTCCCTACCACTCCACCTCTGCCTGACCAATGACCTTCTATCTTTAAGGAAACACCTTAAAACCTGGCTTTTTGACCAGTAGCTATCCCCCGTGCCTTGAGACCTTCCGGGTGAGTAGTGCACTTTACAAATCCCTGATTGATTGATTGATTGATTGATTATGGGTGGTGATCTCCTCACAATTAAACATATGTGGCAAACCAGATTACAAAATAGAACCTTTCAAGTCCTGGATCGTTCTTTTTTCTCAGCCGAGTTGAAACTTTTATGTGGAGTTCCGCAGGGCTCATCTTTGAGTCCCACTCTGTTCAACATTTGCATGTCCCCCCTAGCAGAAGTCATAGAACCCTTTGGGGTATCCCTGGTGTCATATGCGGATGACACACAGCTGGTGGTTTCCTTCTCCCCCAATAAGGAGGCAGACAACTCGGCCTTGCCTGCCTGTCTCCAAGCGATTGCTGCCTGGATGACAGAAAGCAGGCTGCAACTCAATGAAGAAAAGACAGAAATTATGGCCCTCATTCTGACCCTGGCGGTCGGCGGAGAGACGGCGGTCGGACCGCGAACAGACCGGCGGTATTAAAAATGGCATTCTGACCGCGGCGGTCCCCGCCGCGACCGACCGCCACTTCTCCACTCCGACCGCGGCGGCGGTCATGACTGCGGGGCTGGAGTTTGCGCACTCCGGCCCGGCGGTCGTCCCAAGACCGCCAAGGGTATTATGACCCTGCCTACCGCCGCGGTTTCTTGCGGGCGGGAACCGCCGTGCGAACCATGGCGGTAAGCACTATCGGTGCCAGGGAATTCCTTCCCTGGCACTGATAGGGGTCTCCCCCACCCCCCACTACCCACCCGAGTCCTCCCCCCACACCCTCCACCCCCCTGCCACCCCCCAGAGGTGGTACGAACCCCCTCCCCACCCCCACCCCGACATGCACATACGTGCACCCCGACATGCACACACCCCCAACATGCACATATACACACCCCCTACACACACATACACAACGGGGACACATACCCGCACACATACATGCCGACATGCACACCCGCCGAACTAAACACATTGCCCATAGGCACAGCAGCACTCCCCGCCCGCATGCACGCACTCACACACCCCCTCTACACACTCACACGCACACCCCCATGCACGGACACATCACACAACACCCCCCCACCTCCTCCCCTCACGGACGATCAACTTACCTTGTGCGTTGGTCCTCCGGGAGGTGACAGGAGCCATGGGGAGGTGACCGCCAACAGAAGACCGCCAACAGAAGACCGCCACACAGAAATGTGGGTCGTAATTCTGTGGGCGGTGTTCTGCTGGCGTGGCGGTGGAGGTTGACCAGTCTCCACTTTCCCGCCGACCGCCAGTGTGGCTGCTGGCGGTTTTCCGGCGGAACGCTCCCAGCGGTCAGAATGCGCACAGCGGCATACCGCCGCGGTCGGCGGTCTTCACCGCGGCGGTAACTCGGCGGTCTTGCGAAAAGACCGCCAAGGTCAGAATGAGGGCCTATGTTTTTAGGAAAATTGGCAAACCCTGCTAAAAATATAGGACCAGTAATACATTTAGATTACTTTACCCCCCCCCCCCCCAAAGCTCAGATTAAAGCCTTGGGAGTTTGGTTGGATCGCAAACTCACCATGGAACATCAAGCCAAGAGAACGTCAGCCACCTGTTTTGGGATTCTTAAGCTACTAAGGAAGATTATTGGTCTGCTTCCGCCATTGGCCAAAAGATTGGCCGTACAAGCCCTGATTTTATCCAGATTAGATTATGGAAACAGCCTCTTTTTGGGATCTCCAGGTTACGTGGTTAACAAACTACAGGTGGTACAAAATGCTGCAGCACGTCTGCTCTTTAATCTGCCTAGGACCACCTCAGCTAAAAAAGCTCTGATTGAACTGCACTGGCTTCCAGTGGCAAAAAGGATAAACTTTAAGGCTCTTTGCTTCTTCCACAGAGCTCTATATAAAAAGGATCCTCATTATCTAAAATCATTAATTTCACTATATACACCCACAAGAGTTTTGAGATCGGCCTCTAAAGCCCTGGTAGTGGCACCCAAAGTAAAGAGAACATCATGGGGAGGAAGATCCCTGAAGTACCAGGGAGCCAGACTTTCGAACTCCCTAACCACGAATATTCGCATGATGAATCAGGATACTGAATTTAGGAAGGCCATTAAAACCTGGCTATTCTAAATTCTTCTAAGTTCCCCCTCTCCAGGGAAGTTTGAGATTCCTCCACTATGTTCTAAACTTTTCAAACTGATCAGCGCTACGAGGCCTCCGGGTAGGTGACGCTATATAAGTCTCAATAACATAACATAACATAACATTCAGGCAGGAGACTTCCGATTTTTTTAAGCCAAAAATGGCTGTATATTAGCCAGCTCCTGCCTGAGAGTGCATTTCATTCAATAGAAGTCAATTGGGAAACATATTCTCCCAATTATGTTTTTTTAATTTCCCTCTTTCCTTTTGTAAAATGTTGGCGGGTATGCTTAAATAACCATTTTAATGGTAAACTTGGGTGGTACAGAGGGAAGTAGCTGCAAAAAGGGAATACTTCCTACTAATATGGAGGTGATTTGGAAGGGGTCAGGAGGTGTTTAGGAAGAGTTAGAATTAGGTTTAGACAGACATGCACTCGCCCACAAAAGAGTAAGCCCAGGGCTTTTCACAAACTGCATTTCTAAAGTTACTTCAGCTAAAAAGGGACCCAAAATAGTTGTAATTCTTCTGGGTCATGGCTGTAGTTAGTCCAGCACCACACATAGTTGACCACTGGTATTGCAAAACCTTCCAAAACACATAACAGTGTTAGGGACTTAAATTAAAAACCTGAAGACATTAATGTTAAATGAAATTTTTATATAAAATATATTAAAATAATAATAAATAATGTTAAGCTTGTCTAAAAATCTAACTTATTTATTTAGTTATAGCTTACTTTAATAATCTTTTTTATTTAAAAAATTAATTTATGATTAACCTTTAATATAATATAACTAAATTACTGGAACTTAATTCTTTACATCACTTTCAATAAATACAATTAATCTATTCTGGTTGAGTCTGGCTGCCGACAGAGATGGCTGCCTGAACCTCAAGTCTGCTGAGCCAGGAGTCCTTGGGGGCTACAGGGCTGGCATCATGCATCATCATCATCTACCCTGGTGATGAGGGGGACTGGAGGACACATGACGACCTGATTGGGTGGCCTGTCACTCCAGATCCTTAGCTCCGATGACTATGGGCAGGCAGCAGCAGCAGTCCAGGGCCGACTTCAGTGGCTCTGTGCATTGTGGCAACCCCGAAGTGGGGCACCACATCAGACCACGTCCCTGTCCACCAGCAGCCCAAATGGAGTATCACAAGGGTAGAGAGGAGTGGGTTAGATACGGTCTGGGGCAGCCTAGAAGTTTGGAGGTAGTCTGGTCATCACTTTCTACCTATTGGCTCTTTGGCCTCTTTGATTGCCCATGTACAGGGCTCCCCTCCTTCCCCACCAGCATGCCAGTACAGCTGGGACAAGTGAATTCTCTGGGATGAACCTCTTCCACTCCATCTTCTCTACAGATTCAGTGGTCCTTATCCTATGAGCATCTGCATTTGCATGTACTGGCAGACCAAACTCCTCTTCAGCTTCCCTCCTTGGCTAGCCATTACTATCCTGCTGACCTCTCTCTGGCCTGCAGGGCTGCTCTTTGGCCATCTCTCTGCTGTTAATGCACGACTCCTCCGCTCCATTGGCCCTTTGCTCTGCTGGTCCACAGCTTCTGGGAAACTGGCAAGGCAGTAGGCCTGGGAGAAACACATGGAGTTTCACTCCATGGAATTCCACTGAGTTACCTGAAAAGTCTGTGAGATTCCACAGAGTTCCACAAGCAGCGGAATTTCTGTATGTTACATTGCTCGCACTGATTTTTAGTGCCAGGAGTTTGTCCCAGGCTGTAAAATCAGCCCTGACCACACCATGTAACGCGCCAGAGGATGCTGCTATTTACTGCTGCTGTTGAGAAATTGTGCCAGAAGCTATTCTTGTGCCGGAATATCACGCTAGAAGACACAAATTCTTACTTGCACTCGCCAACTTAATGATGACAAGCCGCACATGAGAAAAAAACTCTGCCACACACCATTCCGCTGAGTTTTGCCTGAGCTCCGCATTCCAAGTGGAACACGGAGTGGGCCAACCTCAACAACTTCTGCCAGCAGAGCAGAATTTGTTGCCCACACCTACAAGGCATTTGCTTTTTATGGAGGCTGTCTCCCAGACCAAGCCACTGCCTTCCCAGGTGGGCCCCTTGTAGGCTACATTGGATCTGAATCTTAAGGAAATCATGGCAGTGGGGCACAGGCTAGGGGCAATTTACACGAAGATGACAGAACTCACAGCAGAGTCATAATCCATCTAGGTGAACCTTTCCAGCTTTCCAGCTTTCCAGCTTCCATGACAAGATGGAGGGATTGTACCATAGCTTAACATCCTTGGAAGCCAGAGTTGACCTCATTCTGGACAGGGTTCAGGAACTAAGGGTGTCATGAGGCCTCCTTGGACCTAAGTTGGTTCCTCATTTTTAGCTTTGTTTTATATTTCATATTTTACCCATTCTAGCTGCTTTGCTTTGTAGCATGACAGTTTACACACTTTGCTTGAATGATATTATCCTATGCATGAGTTGCTTGTTTTAGTTAACCTTTTCTCAACATATAATCAGTACATCCGGTACAAGGCTACGAACACAATACATCATATCCTATTACTTATATTACCCATTCAGAGACTGCTTCTACCACCTAGACTTATCATTGCATAAGAACTGTGGGCCATATTTACAAACACTTTTTCCCATAGACACAGAATGGGTAAAAACCTTTGCTACATCTGGCCTTGTATCTCTAGCACACTGTTGCTTTGATTATATAAATGATGCACTGACCCGGAAGACGCAGAGGGGCACACCAGCTGTGTCAGTCCTGGTGTGGAATCCCAATTAATGTGATAAGGAATCCATCTTGTTTTCTGAACAGACCGGTGATACCCAATGATAAAACACTGCCGGTTGTTGAATTATATGACCATGATGAACCATTGTTTTTCAGATTTTATGCTTGGAATGCAATTTGATGCAAGGCTTGCTCAAGGGACAGCATTTGTGATATACCACAACACGCTAGCTCAGCACTAAGGTTTTATTATGATATCAAGACACCTGCCATTGCCTAACATGTTTCTCAATCTTAAGAAAATTCCCCAACTGACAGTAGGGGGAACACATAGATATTTTTATGTACTTGCTTATAATGCAATATTACTATGAACTGATTGGATATTACAGATGAACGTTATGAAATCTTGCCTGGAGATAGCTGCACATCTGATTTCTATATGTGTGATTGCAGATAAATGGCTATATGCTAATTCTCATCAGACAATTTATGAGACCACCCTTTGTGGTTTACAGGAATAAATGTTTATGTTATACTTCTGCAATTTGAACAGTTGGATTTGATAGCCAATTGTTCCCATGTCATGTTAATAAATGTTCTCTCACTACAGTTATGTGGTGTTTTTCCTTATTTGTGCCTGGGTTTAAACATTAACTTCTACAGATGGGGGAGAATGTGCCTTGGGGAGTGATCTGTTACCTGGCGCTCGTGCACCCCCAGTCTGGCCTGGTCTGGGGCCGGTCAGTGGACCTTTGGTGTTCCTCTGTGCTGCCCTCACTGTGGAGAGTTTTGGTGTGGCCGTGAGAATATGTCGCCTGCTTGGCTCAGGTCTTGCTCCTGTGCTCTCTTCCTCTTCCCCTCTCCCTTTCTGTCTCTGGATTGGTTTTGATTTGCGTTTCCTCATTGTGGCAACCCTGCCTAATGGGATTGTCTTTTGCATCTTTGATGTTTATTTTTATGGCCCTTTTTGTGTATTGTCTTCGGTGTCATGAAGAGTGTCCCTGTGATGCCATTTCTAGTGACTGCCAGTTAGTGATCCTTTGCAGACTTGGCTTCCCTGCAGAGGTGCAGGAGTGAGTCTTGAGGTGGGCTGGTGAGGCCATCCTTATATTTTTGCTGCTGCTGGTGCTGTGCACGCAAGTTGTGCGTGGGGATTGTTTTGAGGCAGTAGTGTTCCACCCACTTTGGCTGTTTCTGGCTCTCCTCCACTATCCGCTTTGCTGCCAGGTGCCTGGTACCTTGGGAGGCCTCCAGTTGTCCCCAGGATTGGTTGGCTCCTGGGCACAAGAGGGTGGTAGTGGCGGTTTTGGTGGTATGCTGGTCTTTGCTAATGCTGAGTAGTTATTAGTACAGGATGTGGTGAGGATTTGCTGGCACTGGTACAGGTTTTTTCATATTGGTGTATTTTTAAATTTTTATGATGAACTGACAATACTATGCTGCTATCCTTACCAGGACAGTACTTCTCTTGCTATGACTTTGAAGACATGCACTGTGTCCCATAATGCTGTCTGACTTTGCACATTACCTCTTATACTGCCCACCACCACTCGTGTTATTTTGCATCACTGCCCCTAAGTGGGCTGATGGTCTTGTTGCACTGCTAATACTACAGCTCCTGTTTGACTTACTAGACTGGTAGGCACACTCCAGTGCAAAGGGTAGGGTGCACTGGTGTACATGAGGGCCAGTTTCCCCGCTTATTGTATTCAACTAGTATGAATGTAAGCACATGCAGAGTTCACCATCATCTGCCCAATCTGTGTGCCACAGACTAAGGATTTAGCCATCTTCAATTCCACTCAGCTGTAAACGTCCCAGTGGGAAGGAGCGCAAGGGAGTTGAAACATTGTTTTTGTTTCATGTTTCTCTATCATCTTACTTTCTGGCCGCATAAGAACACCAGTAAAACATCACCTTTGGCCCCTATTTATTTCCAACTGGTGAATGCTTTAATGAACTAGTACCAAGTACAATGTCATGAGAATGACACGCTGGCTTCTCTACTTTGACTAACAATGCAAGTAGCTGGTTGGCTGGTTGTGATGCGCACAGTGTAAAGTGTGCTTCCCTATTATGTGACCCCCTGGGATGACCGGTAAAACCAGTTTACCAACTCCTTACGTTTCTATGTGCTAAGAACGATTCTATTGTCTGTACCAGCAACAGGGTCAGCTGATAGCTGCATAACATGGATAACCCAATTAGTAAGAGCGATCTTGAAGTTAGTAAGTTTGCACCGCCAAAAGATTCTCCGACCTTCCAGGTCGCCGGACTTCAGGGGTTAGGGGCAGTGTTATTTCTTGAAAAATGGCATGCACTGACAGTCAAAAGAATAGACTTACAATTCCCACTGACTGGTACTTATGTCATGGCTAAACTATCCCACTTGAATGGGAAGCTTTTTGGATGTGGGATGTGACATTGCATGATTTGGGGGCAACAAGTGATGTAAAGGAAAAGGTACACAAAGAATTGCTTGAACTAAAGAATGATTTCCTACAGAGCATGGGGGAGCAAAAAGTCAAAGAGAACAGAAGGAAAACACAACTAGAAGTAATAAGGGCATGCCTGTCACTTCCTGTGCTGAGAGCACTGTCTCAGGAACAAAATAAGGGAGAAGACCCTCTGTTGGAGGATAATCTGCTCGGTAGAATGAGAGTGATAATACTGCCCAATAGCACCACACCAGGGGCTGAACACACTGAGTTGGCTGTGCAGCAGCTGGCAGACAGGGAATAAGAGAGTCGCCCTTTAGTGCAGTGCCTTTTGAATGAGGAAGTGACAAAAGTAGATCTTGCGAAGGAATTAAATATGCATTCTCTGACCGAAGTGAAGAAAGAAGTGAGCATGCTGATAGAAAATATGAAGAAAGAATACAAGTGGATAGTTAGAGAAGGAAAATAAAGAGGTGTAGCAGAGCTGAAACTGATCAGCCCTAAGTGGCAAAAGTGCTTCCATGATGGCTCAGCTGATGAGGGAAGGGGATGCGGGGGAATGCAGGATCTTATATGGGTCAAGTGTACATAAACACATCATATAATGCACAACACTAAAATGGTGATTACCAACATGAAAACACAGCTCAAAAACAGAAGGCACAGCCTCCCTGCATTAGTATCGACAACAACCACCCCACATAATTCCCCCACATTGCAAAGATAGACACTCGCCAAAGGCAATGCAGACTCTAGGACATCTACTCCACTTAATTCCCCTACTACACACAAAAAGATGTTTACCAAGAGTGACTTTGCTGCCTGCCCGGCCTTCCTGCAGGAACTACTAGGAGGAGATCAGCCTCTAGATAGTTTTGCCACAAGCTATGGTAGGCCATATCCAGAGAAAGTGCACTCTTTGGCTCACTCTGGGCAAATGAAGGAGGGCCCTGAAATACATGCAGTTTTTGGGCAGCAAGGTAGGGCAGTGGCAGCAGCACCAATATCTAATCCCCCACCTATATCACAGGAGTATGAATGGGACATTATGAGATTTTCCTTCACAGAGTCAGACTTACTAGGCTGGGAAGATGTAAAAATGTTTGAGACACTGAAATATACTGTAGACAAGCTCAGGCACAGGAGATAGGAGTTAGTGAAGGCAATCTACAAACAGTGTCAATACTCACAATACCCCTGGGGGGGATGCCCACAACACCCACACCCAGAGAGGGCACTGTTCCTTCCTCATATGTCCATTTTCCTTGGACGAGGACAGACCTTATTTCATTCACAAAAGACTTCCCAGAGTTGTGGTAGGAGCCACATAAGTGGTACGCTGCATTAGACAGGATTTTAGCAATGGGAGGATTGCTATGGAAAGACCTAGATATACTGTTTAGTATTATTGTAACAAAAGATTTATGGGAGGACTGCAAGAAAGTGATAAAGTGGCCAACGGAACACCATAGAGAGGAAGGGGGGGTTCCAGGAGATGAGGTTGAAGTATTAAGGAGGGAGGTGATTAAGCACATAAAAGAAAAGGTGCCTGAAGATAAGACAGATTAGTCTAAGATCACACATGCTAAGAAAGAAAAGGGTGACAGTGTGAATTCCTACTGCAACCATCTTTTACAAGTATATCAGTCAAGTAGTGATATGAAGAACCCATTAGGCAAAGCCATGCCTGCATTTGTCACTACTTTTGTCTATGGGATGCAACAACCGATTCAGACACACCAGCAGACATCATTTGTCTGCTGGCAGCAAGAACGCATAGAGAAAGTGCTGTCGGCGGCCAGGTATTGTGCATACACAAGTGCAAGCAATGGAGGCAGAAAATGCAAAGAGGGAAAAGGTGAAGTGGATGGTGGCACAGAAAACGTTTTACAATGAAGAGCAGAATACAAGCAGAGGGAAAGGCTCAGACCCGGGTGTGGTCAAGGATTGAATGTAAAGGCATTTTCTCAGCCCCCCAGGAACAAAATGTTTTCACTGCAATCAGATGGGGCAATCAAAGGCTGATTGTCCCTTCCTAAATAGAGGACCCAGAGGCAGAAGTCAATAGAAGGTAGAATTCTCAACCACCAATTGCACCACCTCCAACCTACACACAGAAATGTTTTGATGCAGCCCCAAACAGGCAAGGTGGGCCACAGACCTCACAACCTTCTTCTGGCCCAACACACACCGCTCTATCACCTCTAGCCTCGGGGGGCAACTGACATCAATGTTACTTAGACATTGACATGACGAGGGTCACCCATCACTACTCCCGACACCACCAAAAACATGCTTCGAGTGCCGAAGGTTGGCAGAATGTCTGATCATGCCAATTATACCAGTGAACCAGGAGGGCCCATACGTGGATGGGAAAATGATGAACAAAACAGTATCCTTCCTGGTTGACACTGGTGCTAAATGATCAATGCTGAAGGCATCGCAGATGCCAGAAGCACCACTCTCAGGGTACACAAATAACGGCAGTCGGTTTGAGAGGACAACCAATAACTGAACAATCAACACAACCTCTGACATTGGTGGTTGGCCTTATCACTGTCCAACACCAATTTGTCTTCAGTAGGTACTGCCTGGTGAATTTGCTGGGAAGAGACTAGCTCTGCAAACTACGATGTACCAACCATTGTTCACCAATAGGGTTTTTTCTGGAAAGCAGGGTGAAAGAACTGATGTTGCAAGCCTTCATGAAATAGGCACCACCAGAAACACTAGGCATTCCATAGGAGCTCCAGGACTCTGTCCCAAAAAGTGTTTGGGCTCGAGGGGCCAATCATGTGGGGCACGTGCTTAGTAACACCCCTATATTTCCTATAAAAAAAAAAAAACAAGGGACCAGGTGAGGCCCCAATTATAGATTCACAAAGGATCTCCGCAAATTAGAAAAACAAATTGTGATCCCCTCATTTCCTGTTGTTCCAAACCCAGCTACCATTCTGTCTAGTATTCCAGCCACTGCTACTCACTTCATTGTCCTGGATTCAAACTCAGCTTCTTCTCCATCCCATTACATAAAGATTCCCAATACCTTTTAGTGTTCTCAATAGGGGGAAGAAGAATGACTTGGGAAAGATTACCTCAAGGGGTACCAAGAATCTCCTTCAATTTTTTCAAATGCCCAGAAGACAGATCTGGCCTCCTTACAACTGCCAGGGGGCTATACTTTGATACAGTATATTGATGATCTTGTCTTGGCCTCACCTTTTCAGACAGCTTGTGTGGAGGGCACAGTGGCACTTCTGTATCACTTGGCAGAGACGGGTTACAAAGTGTCCTCCAAGAAGCTACAGTTTTGCTTGACAACGTGCAGTACCTGGGCCATGAGTTGTCTCAGGGAACTAGTAGACTGCTACCTGACAGTGTTTCCACCATCACACAATTTCCCAGGCACAAAAGGTGGTGAGACCTTTTTGGTAGCGGTAGGCTAATGCAGGCACTGGATACCAAACTACTCCCTGATTGCCCGCCCTCTACTAAACCTTATCCACAAGCAGGTGCCTGATCCCGTACCATGGTCCCCAGAGCATGAAAGGGCATTTATGACATTGAAGAGTGAACTGTGTATGGCACCAGCCCTAGGCCTCCTAGACTATACTAAGGATTTTCACTCATTTTGTCATGAGAAGGGAGTCCTGGCACAGATTCTTTTACTGCCTACTACTCTGCCACCTTGGACCCAATCACTGCTGCCCTTCCACCATATCTGAGAACAGTTGCCTCAGTGGCACTAGCAGTGGAACAATCAGAGAATGTGGTGCTGGCACATACTTTGACTTTGCATGTTCTCCATGCAGTAGATACACTGCAGACAACTACAAAGACACAGCATTTTCCAAACGGCTGTCTTACACAATGTGAATTGACAATGTTGACCCCACACATTAGTATTAAGAGATGCACCACCCTTTATCTCACTTGCCTGCTACCAATGGGAGGTGACCTTGATAATCCTACCACAGATGATGCCTTCCATAAATGTGTACTAGCAAATGACAGTTACACCGAGGTGCGGCCAGATCTCAGAGACACTCCATACCGAAACACTGAGGGGGATCTATTTGTAGACAACTCATGTCTTAGAGATGACACAGGGACCCTCCACGCTGCCTATGCCATGGGCACAGATAAAAGGTTGCTGGAGGGGGGAAGGATGGCAACTAATAGTGCCCAAGCAGCAAAATTAGTAGCATTGACTAGAGCTTGAATGCTGGCTCAAGGGAAAACTGTGAATATATTCAGATAGCCAGCATGCACTCAGAGTGGCCACGTTTTTGGCCAGTTGTGGGTTATGAGGGGATTTCTCACCTCAGCTGGCCAACAAATACAGCATGCTTCACTGATTGCTGAGCTTTTGCAAGCGATACTGTTACCACATGAAGTTGCCATTGTGAAGTGTGCTGCTCACACTGCCGCAAACAACTATGTATCACAAGGAAATGTTTTCATTGATGGAGAGGCAAAGAGAATTGCTTTGACAGGATATGAACATGAAACATCCGCCTCTCCGGCAAAATATGATTGTTTGTAGTTTGACCCAGAACGCATTCAACAACAGGCTGGAGTGGAAGAGCAGGTAAACTGGGAAAAGGGGGGTTGTGTGAAGGTACGGACAGGTCCAAATGGTAAGATATGTTTGCTAATGTCAATGCTCCATTCTATGGCCACTCTTTTTCATGCCCCTTCACATGTGGGACATAATTGAATGATTCATTTGTTTTCTTAATGTTGGCACAGCACAAGATTCTACCAGTATGCTGAATGTTTATGTCAACAATGTACTGTCGGTGCATAATACAATATGGGGAAAAGTAACCCAACTGCAGCTGGCCACTTTCCACCATCACATAGACTCTTTGAAAGTTTACAAATGGATTTAATTGATATGCCTCCTACCCTCAAATACAAAAAAGTCCTGGTCATAGTGTGCATGTTTAGCAAGTGGACTGAGGCCCATTCAACAATGAACTGTGATGCACAAACAGTTGCCAAATATCTTATGAAGAAATTCATTCCCCATTGTGGGGTACCAGCCCTTTTGAGTTCTGACAATGGGTTGGGATCCATCTCCGATGTAATGGATGGCATATGCAGAGGGCTGAGAGTCACACAAAAACTTCACAGTGTCTATCACCCACAAGCAACAGGAGTGGTGGAAAGAAAGAATGGGTTATTAGAAAACAAAATAGGAACAATTTGCAACTGGTGAAATGCACAATACACAATTAATAACACTGTCAAATTTAGAAGAGATAGGAAGACAGGAGAAATTAAAAGGTGAAAAAAAGTGGCATGGAGTGCACATAACGAAGCATATAATGAAAACACATTTGTGCAAATGGTAAAAATGTGCGTGGAATTAGAAAATGTATCAGATTTCTATGTTTGTACACATCTGCCAACACATTCCCAGGAAATAATGAGTTACTTGACTGTCCCAATTGGAAGGTATGCAGGGTGTAAAAAAGTTGCCAAGTTAATGTATACACATTATAGTATGTCTCCCAAAACCAAAAGAGTCTCATTGTCTCTCCAGGATGGACTACCATGTCCCAATATGCACCCATGGGAGGGGGATAAGCTGATATTGAGTATGTTTAATGGAACCAAGCTAGGAAACACAAATGGAGGAAAGGACCCAATAGCCTGGCATATTCCTGGGGACAAGAGGGTGGAGGATTTGGGAGTACCACATTTAAAAATATACAATACAGTGAATGCACCATGGTGTATGAGGAGCTCCAAGGATGGTGGTACAAAGGGTGCTAATAAGGCAGATGGGCCATGTACTGTGTTGGAGATGATTAATTCTGAGGTGCCAACAGGGAAGCTGGCTCATAAGGAAAGACAATTAGAGGAAAAACACAGCATATATATAAGCACTAGCAAGTGCAGCAGGTATTCAAACTTAGACAGGATAAAAGATGGTCCGATGCAGTTGTCAGTACAGTTGGATGGGCCTGAGGGATTTTTCTTTGTTTGTGAAAAATCAGAATATTTTTGACTGCCTGCTGGCTGGTATGGCAGTTGCTATCCTTCACTGGTACTAGCCCCAATCACCCATGTTGCCAATATTTCCTTGATGGGTCATCTAGCTAGCCCATAGGCCCAAAAGAAAAGGACTCCTGCATGGTTGGATCATACTTTTACAGCTATAAATGTGATATTGCCCCTCTGTAGGGATAGCGTATTTAAAGTTTAGAATATATGAACATACACGACTAATAGAGCAAATAGCAGATTCCACAGCAGCGCTTTAGGAAACATAACACAAGAAACAACTGCTATGAGGATATGGTAATTCAAAATCGTATTGTTCTAGACATCCTCTTAGTAAAAGAGGGCAGGTTATGCCAGGTGATTCACCAGACCTGTTGTGCATATATACTGGACAATAGAGGTAAAATAAATAAGGTCATGGATAATATAAAAAAGGTCAAGAAAGAAGCAGAGGGAATACACACAGGTGGAATCTGGGAAATGGTGGAGACATGGTTTAACAACTGGGGATCATGCCTGTTGGAAGTTGTAGTAATAGGAGTTGCACTACTGATAACACTGTCAATGCTAATGCAGGTATGCCCTACTTGCATTGGCATTCTTTTCACCAATTGCTGCAAAAAGATTAGGTCTAATGGTCAAGGGGATCACCATACAAGGAATAACAAGGACAAGGTGTAGGGCAGAGGGGAGGTAATGCCATTGAAAGAGATGGTGTGAGATATTATTGAGTATCAGAGATAGGAATGTGGAATCCCAAATTAATGTGATAAGGAATCAATCTTGTTATCTGAACAGTCCGGGGATACTCAATGATAAGACATTGCCAGTTGTTGATTCACATGACCTTGATGAACCATTGTTTTTCAGATTTTATGCTTGGAACACAATTTGATGCACGGCTTGCTCAAGAGACAGCACTCTTGATATACCACAGCATGCTAGCTCAGCACTAATGTTATATTTTGGTATCAAGACACCTGCCATTGCCTAACATGTTTCTCAATCTTAAGAAAAGAAAATTCCCAACTGACAGTAGGGGGAAAATGTGATTATTTCTATGTACTTGCTTATAATGCAATATTATTTTGATATGATTGGATATGAAATATAAATGTTATTAAATCTTGCCTGGAGATAGCAGAACATGTGATTTGTATATGTGTGATTTCAGAGAAATGGCTATGTGCTAAATTCTCATTAGACAACTTATGAGACCACCCTTTGTGGTTTACACGAATAAAAGCTTATGTAATACTTCTGCCATTTGAACAGTTGGATTTGAGGACCAATTGTTCCCGTATCACGTTATTAAATTTTCTCTCTTACTACAGCTTGATGGTGTTAGTCTTTGATTAGAGCCAGGATTTAAACAGTGACTTCTACACTAGGACAGATGCTGTGTTTAACATGCAGCTCTGCTGGCACTAATCTACAGCTTCCCAAAAGGATTGCTATTCATACAACTGGCTGACTCCTGATGCTGCTCTCCTGGTATTGGGTCTAAGGTTAACCTCTTAGATCAGGGAAAGGCAGAGGGTACATCCACTATGCTTTCAGTTTAGACTCAGTGTAATTGTCAAGCTTGTACTTTTTCCGCAGGAGTGAAATGGACACAATGTAGTTCCCAGCTTCCCTGCAGAGCAAGTGGACCAAAATATGCTTGTCTGTTCCACCAGGACAAAGAGATGAACCCTGACCAGGACCAGACCAACTTCTTCTTGATAGGATCAACCATTCAGAAAAGGTAACACAACACCTTTTAGTATTCCCAACTATACTTGAACATTTGTCATTGATGTTTACTAATAATCACATTTAGGCCCTCATTACAACCCTGGCGGTCGGTCTTAAAGCGGCAGTAATACAGGCTAGCGGAAAAAAAAAATGGAATTACGACCATGGTGGAAACCTCCAACACAGTCAGCCACTTTAACACTCTGACCGCCACGGCGGTAGAAATAAACACCGCGGCGGTAACCGCCAACGGCCAGGCGGAGGGGAATGTACCGCCCACTGTATTACAAGGCACCAATCCGCCACCTTTTCCGGGGCAGTACCCACGCCAACAAAAGCATGGCGGAAACAGTTCACAGAAGGGAAACCACTCACCTCTCAACACCCTACAAGGAACCAGGACGCCATGGAGCCCGAGTTCCAGGTGCTACCAATGTTGGTTTACCTCCTCTCCTACCAGGAGAAGCAAAGATGGCGTCGACGACCACGGTGAGTACTGCACCTAGCACACAAGGGAGGGGGGAGGAAAAAGAGAGTGACACACACACGCAACACGCAACACCCCCACTCCCACCCTCAGCCGCAACACCATACACACAAATTCATGCAGCAACATTACATTTACACCCGGTAACCCTCTGGAAGAGCGCAAGACAGAAGGAAATGATTGTAACAAGTGTAATCATCGAAAATTCAGATATGGAAACAGGTCTGTAACAGATCATTATATACAAATATGTTTAGCAACATCACAAGTCGGGATAGTGTTCTAATCATTGTCCGTGGACCAGTGGTCCCAAAATGCATGGGCGAAGCCCACATATGATACCCGCCTCTAAACAGAGAGAACACTGCTGGGGCATTAGTTCAAAAATAAACAGACACCTCGGGGGGAAGGGGAGGGGGGGCACCTGAGCCGAATGATGGGACGACGCCACTGCTCCACGAGGGGGCTCCATTCCCACAGATTGCTCCTGGGAAGTGCAAAGCCACAGTCTCACAAGTCTCTCAAGTGGGTGGGTTGCCCACTGATTGCTCCTGGGGAGTGCAAAGCCACAGTCTCTCAAGTGGGTGGTTTGCCCACTGCTTTATCTTGGGGAGTGCAAAGCCACAGTCTCTCAAGTCTCTCAAGTGGGTGGTTTGCCCACTGCTTTATCCTGGGGAGTGCAAAGCCACAGTCTCACAAGTCTCTCAAGTGGGTGGTTTGCCCACTGATTGGTCCTGGGGAGTGCAAAGCCACAGTCTCACAAGCCTCTCAAGTGGGTGGGTTGCCCACTGATTGCTCCTGGGGAGTGCAAAGCCACAGTCTCTCTAGTGGATGCTTTTCTCCACTGGTTCTGGAGGGGGCATGGTGCCCAGAGTGCTTCATCCTGCCAAGGACTGGGTGAGTGGATGCTGTTCTCCACTGGCTTTGGAGGGGGAATGGTGCCCAGAGTGCTTCATCCTGCCAAGGACTGGGTGAGTGGATGCTGTTCTCCCCTGGTTCTGGAGGGGGCTTAGTGCCCAGAGTGCTTCATCCTGCCAAGGACTGGGTGAGTGGATGCTGTTCTCCACTGGTTCTGGAGGGGGCTTAGTGTCCAGAGTGCTTCATCCTGCCAAGGACTGGGTGAGTGGATGTATCTCTCCACTGGTTCTGGAGGGGGCTTAGTGCCCAGAGTGCTGCACATGCTGTGTGGCAGTTCCCATTCCCTAACCTGAGTGTGTGTGCCACGAGATTTCCTGGGAACAGGTAGCATGATACTCAATGGAGTTAGAGACACACTCCACCCTGCTGCGACTTTGCCTGCCAACTGCTGGTACTAACAGTGCTGGTTGTGGTGCTTCATGTACTCTGTGCAGGGTCTAGGACGTCTCCTGCAGCCTCGGACGGCTGCCCACTGGGAATGTTGTCCATGCCGGCTGTGGTGGCACTGTCTGTGCACGTCACGGGGCAGGTGGCGGTGGTTGCAGCGGTGTCTGTAGCAGAGATGCTGCTGGTGGTGCATGTGTCAGCACCTGTGGAGGAAGACAGCAGGACGTCTCATGCAGCCTCGGATGGCTGCCCACTGGGGATGATGCTGGAGACTATTGCTGAGGCAGCAGACGTGCAGGTGGTGGTGGTTGCGGCGGTGTGCACCACCGTACAGGTTGCTGTTCTGTTTGGCAGAAGGGGTGACACCAGTCCCTCAGCCGGAGGCTCCGTGCCCTGAGCTGACTTCCCTTTAGCCTTGTTTTCCTTCCCCACCTTGGAAGTCGCTGCAGGGACCTTGGCACTGTCCCCTTTTGTCTTGGAGGAGGCCTTATTGGGTGGTTGGTGTGGCTTTTCCCTATGGCATGTGGGCCCCTTCTTCACCTCGGCAGGGTGATCCTTGGCCTCACTAGGTGGCACACTGGCAGCCCTGAAGGGTGCTGCCCGCGATGTTACTGGACTTGCATGGACCAGAGTGCTGGAGGATTTGATGGCTGAGGTGCTGGGCAGGGATCTGGACAACCTGGCCCTTGGGGAAGGACGGGGTGAGGTGTAGGGAAGAGGTCAATTTTAGCCAGGAAATGTTTTTTAGACACACTGGGACTGGAAGATGGAGGGGGTTTGGGAGTGGAGTAAGAGGTAGTGGTTGTAGGAGGTGTACGTCTGCTGAGTTTGAGTGAAGGTGCATGGGTTGGAGGCTGTTGTGAGGTGGATGGCTGTTGAGTGGGTGTGTGCCTGCGTTTGTGTACTTTGGGAGGAGGGCTCACAGACACACTGGGAGAGGACACAGGGGACGTGTAATTGGTAGTGGGGGTGGTGATTGCACGTGAGCGGTGTGTGGTGATGGGCGTGCTGGTGATGGAGGTAGTGGCTGAGGATGTAGTGCATGCAGGTGTGAGTGGAGATGAGTCTGGGAGGGAGGAGGAGGACGTGGAGGAGGGGGACACATTGGAGGCAGTGGATGTTGGTGTGTCTTCATGGAGATGGTGCTTGTGTGAGTGCCTGTGGGATGTGTGGTGCTCATGTTTGCCATGTCCACTCGTGTGTTGATGAGTGTGCATGTTAGTCTGATGGTGTGCTGGGAATAGGCTGAGGTAGAAGGGATTGGTTCTGGGTAGTGGAAGTTGGAGTAGGGAGGCTGGACACAGGGACAATGGCTGCCATCAGTGCTGAAGCCAGAGACTGAAATGCTCTCTGTTGGGCTGCCACACCAGAATGAATGCCCTCCAGGTATGCATTTTGTTTGTTGCAAATGCCTCTCGACACCCTGGATGGCATTAAAAATGGTTGATTGCCCAACAGTGAGGGATCTCAGGAGGTCAATTGACTTCTCACTGAGGGCAGCAGGGCTGACTGTGGCAGGGCCTGAGGTGCCTGGGGCGCAGGAAATGCCCACCCTCCTGGGTGAGCGGGCACAGGAAACATGTTGAGGGGCTGCTGGGGGGGGCGTGCTGGTAGGGGGATGGTGGCTGTAACTGTTGATACGGTGGGCACAGATTTGTCCACCCCCACAAGGGAGCTTCCATCAGAGGAGGAGTCACTGTTGTAGAGCTCCCCTCGCCCTCCGTCCCACTGGTGCCTTCAGCCTCTGTAAATTCACCCTCCGGGGCCATGTGGGTTGCAGCTCCCTCCTGCTCCGGTGCCAATGCTCTTCTGCCAGATGATGCTAATGAACACAAGGACAGGGTGACAAAATAAAAAGGGGAGGAAAGACAGAAGAGACACATGGTCAATGACTGCAACACCACTACCATTGGCGGACACAACACACAGGGAGCAGCCCTATGCACTAGCCCATGAACTAACAGTTAAGGGGAAAAGCACTCTGCCTAGACCCATTTGATGCACAGCTGGAACCCACAGAGGCCTGACTAGGTGTAGAGGACCGCTACCACTTTTGGGTTGGGAGTGCCACTGAGCTTGCCAAATAATGGATCTACCTTGGTGCATTTGCCCTGGCCTAGGGGAACCCACAGCCCACTTCCCCCACCCAGAAACCTCCTTATGCAAGCAGAGTCACCTGAATGAGACTGTACTCACCCGCCTTGTGGCTGCTGTGATGCCCTCAAGCGTCCATCCAACTCAGGATATGCCACCCCCAGGATCCGGTACATCAGGGGGGTCATGGTGCGACGGGCACCCCTTCCACTTTGGGAGGCCATCCCCAGTTGGGCCTCTGACATCATCTTGGTCCAGCGGCGCAGTTCCTACCATCTTTTGCGGCAGTGGGTGCTCCGTCTATGGTAGACCCCCAGGGTCCGCACTTCCTTGGCGATGGCACGCCAAATACCCTTCTTCTGGTGAGCGCTAACCTAGAGGAAAAGGGAAGTAAGAATAGATGTTACTCTCCTGTCCGGTTCTTCTTACTCATTGGCCACAAACCTCCCACCCTGGACCTGAAATACATACACTCACCATCCTCACATGCTGGCCTCTGCCCCCCCTGTATCTTCCATCCACGCCACTCCATACATTCATGTGCCATGTATCATACCCACAGTGTACTCACCTGTTTTTCTGGAGGACCATAGAGTAGCGTGTACTGGGGGAGGACCCCAGCCACCAGCTTGTCCAACTCCTCTGCAGTGAAGGCAGGGGCCTTTTCCCCAGACACTGTAGCCATTGTCGCTTCCAGACTCAGGTCACAGCAGCACTTGCAGTGTAGGTCCTCTCCTGTTGAAGATTAGGTATCAAGTGAGTGAAAAGATAGAAAATGGTTTGCACGTCCACAGCGGTACATACCGTCACCGCCGGCGTACATCGTCATTGGCTCCTGGAACCCATAGGGACCAATGATAACCAATGCTGATTTCACCCCTGTCTTCAAGCGCCTACCGCAACGCTTCACAATGCCAGCACAGTTACCTCATTTCCCCTTGTCCCTCCTTACAGGTTAGGCAGCCGCCATTTCAGGGGGCACATGGCAGGGCAACTAACTGTGTCACAGCACTTTTGGGCAGGAATATGGATAGGCAGCGCAACACAACTATGACATCACAATTGTTCTAAACACCCTTGTGAAACCTATGTGGTGTATGACCCTCTGCTCACCCTTCTCCTCCATAGGACACTTACGCTGGGGCAGGTGATGAGATGGCGTCATCCTTCGGTATACAGACCCCTGGTGGACCTGTCGACAATGGAAGACAGACACATCATTATCACCTACAGACTTGATCGTGCCACAATCCATGAACTGTGTGCCCAGTTGGAGCCAGACCTGATGTCTTCTATCCGCCATCCCACAGGAATCCCCCCTCTAGTGCAGGTCCTGTCAGTACTCCATTTCCTTGCCAGTGGGTCCTTTCAAACAACAGTGGACATGGCTTCAGGGATGTCACAGCCAATGTTCTCTAACGTGTTGTCCAGAGTGTTGTCTGCCTGCTGAAACACATGCGCAGCTACATCGTTTTCCCTCAGTAGGAGGATTTGCCCACAGTGAAAGGTGACTTCTATGCCTGGGGACATATCCGCAACATCATTGGTGCCATTGATGGTACACATGTGGCATTTGTACCCCCCCGCAGGAATGAACAGGTGTCCAGAAACCACAAAAGATACCTTTCGATGAATGTGCAGATGGTGTGTTTGGCAGACCAGTACATCTCCCTTGTGAATGCCAAGTATCCTGGCTCAGTGCATGACGCTTACATTTTGAGAAATAGCAGCATCCCCTATGTGATGGGGCAACTCCAGAGGCACCATGTTTGGCTAATAGGTGAGCCCAAGGTCCCAACACAGTTGACATACGTGTCTGGGTATGGGAGAGTCCCTAAGGGTTGGAGTGTGTCTAACAGTTGTCCCTCAATATTTGCAGGTGACTCTGGTTACCCCAACCTGTCATGGCTACTGACCCCAGTGAGGAATCCCAGGACAAGGGCAGAGGAACGCTACAATGAGGCACATGGGTGAACTAGGAGGATGATAGAGCACACCTTCTGCCTCTTGAAGGCCAGATTCCGGTGCCTCCATCTGACAGGTGGGTCCCTATACTACTCACCCAAGAAGGTGTGCCAGATCATTGTGGAATGCTGTATGTTGCACAACCTGGCTTTGCGATGCCAGGTGCCTTTTCTGCAGGAGGATGGGCCTGATGTTGGTCTTGTGGCAGCTGTGGAGCCTGTGGACAGTGAAGAAGAGGAGGCAGAAAAAGAAGATATAGACAACCGAAACAACATCATCATGCAATACTTACAGTGAGACACAGGTAAGAGACTGGCACTGCTCCTCTCATATGATACTACTGTTGGACTTTGCCTGAATCTGCCTTTTTACCTCTGTGTATGGACCCTGACATGCCACTTTGGCTTTCCATTTCACAGATCTGGGTCACACTTTCTGCCTTCTGCTATGTTTACAGATGCCCAACAACTGTCGAACACTGGTATGTGAACATGAACATTGACATTACTATATTTCTGAGAGGTTGCAATTACACAATTGTGAAAGTACAGTCTGACTCCAGATTTATTTGTGATTCAAGGGTGTTTATTTCTGTGGAGGGGGCTTTGCAATGGGCTGGAGTGATGGTGGAGGAATGTCCATGGTAGAGTCCAGTCTCCTGGTGTCACAGGTGCATTGTCCAAGGGGGCATAGCAAGTGGAGTAATGGCAGTTCAAAGATGTCAGGGTGACAAAGTGGGACAAAAGGGTGACAATCAGGAGAGTGTTATATCCTCGCGGGGGTCTTGGTAATGTTCTCTGTCTTGTTCTTGGATCTCAAGGACCGTTTGCGGGGTGGTTCTCCTTCTGTATGGGGTGGGGTGCTGGTGGCCTGTTGGTCCTGTTGCGGGAACTCCTGTCCACTAGCGCCGGCAGAGATGGAGGGCTGTTCATCGTTCAGGTTAGTGTCAGGGGCCCGTTTGTGTGTCACTTTGTCCCTCATGATGTTGGCCATGTCTGCCAGCACCCCTGCAATGGTGACCAGGGTGGTGTTGATGGACTTGGCAGTACCGTTCCCATGGTCTCTGGGGAATGATGGTATGCACCCATGATGTTGGAGAGTGCCTCGTGGAGAGTGGGTTCCCTGGGCCTGTCCTCCCCCTGCCGCACAGCAGTCCTCCCAAGTTTCCCTGTTGTCCTGTGCCTCTGTCCCCTGAACCGTGTGCCCACTGCCACTGACCCCAGGTCCCTGATTGTCCTGGGTTGGTGGGTTTGCCTGGGGTCCCTGTAGTGGTGGACACACTGCTGATTGACGTGTCCTGGGGACAGAGGGATGGGCCCGCTGGGTGGGTTCTGTGGTGGTGTTTCTTGATAGGGGACGTTCAGTGGTGGTTTGTGACTGTGGCAGGGGAACCAACAGTCCAGAGGTCCCAGATGGGCTGGGCTGGTCATCTAGATCCAGTTGGACTGAGCTGCTGTTATCACTGTGGGCCTCTTCTGTGGGGGGGTGGACATGTCTGGAACCTCCTGTCCGGTGACGTTGGGTAGGGGTCCTGCAGGGGTGTAAAGGAATGATTATTGCATCTGTGTGTGCCATCGTGTGCAATGGGTGGGTGACCCTGTACCCCAGTCTTACATTCTTGTGTAGGACCTTGTGTGATAATTGTTTTGGGGTCTGTGTGGGTATGAATATTAGGCGCACCACGTGGGGGCAGAACCTAGAAGCCTCTGATTTTCCTTCACTGTCTTTGGGGACTTCCATTGAAATATAGCTTCTACTTTCTGAGGATCCATGCTAATCCCTTGTGGAGAAAGAACATAGCCCCAAAAAGGTCACTGTAGCAGCACTGAATTCATGTTTCTCTAACTTAATGAAAAGTTTGTTTTCATGTAACGTGTGTTACACTGCCCTGACATGTTTCTAATGGTCTTCCATAGATGGAGAGTATATCAATATATCATCTAGATAGACTGCCACACATTCATCCAAAAATCTCTAGCCTCTTCATTCATGAAACAGTGGAATGCAGCTGGAGCATTACACAATCCAAAAGACATCACTTGACACTCATAAAGTCCAAATTTAGTACAGAAAGCCATCTTCCACTCATCTCCTTCTCTGACTCTCAGCAGATGATATGCCTTACCAACTAACTTAGTAAACACCTGGGCACCTTTCACTTGATCAATGAGACTGAAAATGAGAGGTGAGGAATAGTACATTTTTTACAGTAACATCATTGAGGGATCTTTAATCGATGCATGCAGACAAATCAACCCCCATTTTTGGGTACAAAAAACTAAGAAAAAGAGGCAGGAGAACCGGAAGGCCTGATAAACCCAATTCGCAACATCTCATCTAGGAAGTCTCTCAAGTGTATGTTTTCTTTTTCTGTGGATGCATACATTCTGCTACATGGAATCTGTGCTCCAGGAACCAAATCTATTTGACAATCATAAGGGCGATGTGGTGATAAAGCAGTGGCTATCTTTTTATCAAATACATCTGCCAGATCTTGGTAGTATGCAGGAAACTGGAAATGTTCTGTTTCATGAGACAAGGAAGCTATCTTCTCAGGCTCTGACCGGAGAGTAGTGTAAAGACAGTGTCCCCTACAATAAGAAGAACTAAAAGTTATCGTATGGCTCTTCCAATCTAAACTGGGATTGTGTTTTTCTAGCCTTGGAATGCCTGAGACGGCTTGAAATTAGGGTGCTTGTATCAAATCAAAATGTGTTTGTTGTGGAAGAATTCCATGAATACAGAGCTTAAGGCAGTAGTAGCATGAGTTATAGACCTGATTTTAAAGTGCTGCCACTAAATGTGTTAACTTCATTGGCATTTTCCTTTAGCACACAGAGAATACCATATAACGTGGATAAGGTATAAAACTTCCTGTGGCTCCGGAGTCAATAAATAGTTGGAAGGTTATTTCAATCCTGTTTCAAGGCAACTGGGATGTTATATTCAAATGTCGATTATGTTGGATACAGGATGTCTGTGCTAATGTTTTAGAGGCTACCCTGGTCAAGTCACCGGAAACACTTGCCTCTCTAGATTTCGGGTGTTCTAGTTTCCCACCTCATTCTTCTTTCTAGGTTTCTTGGGGTAGTCATTGAAGAAATTACCTTTATCACCACAGAAGAGACAAAGCCATAGTGTTCTTCACCTCTATCTTTCCTCAAGCGTCCCCTTATACTGCATATCTGCATAGGTTCGGGTTCATCACTGTCTACCTCTACTTTTCTCTCCTTGTATACTGTCATTCTGGGCTACGAGCAGCCTTTGTCCCATCTAAGTTCAGCTAGGTGGTGAGCAAGTTGAACTACTAAATCAATCAGTTCACTACAGTTGTCGGGCAGATTAACTACTTGAGCCAGTAAGTCTTTCAATTCATTCCATAGCCCCTTATAAAATATGGAACTCTGTTTATTCTTCTGCCATCCAGATTCAGCCACTAAATTGTTGACAGTAGAAACGTATGGCAATAAATCTTTGATACCTTGTTTTAAATTCAATAATTGTGTATCCACAGATTAGACAAAGGTATGGTGATCAAGTAGTTTCCTTGACTCTGCTTTGAATGCAGAATAGTTGTACAGTAAGGGGTCATCTCTATCTCTATCTACAATGGGGATGGGCCAATTATCAGCTGTATCACCTAAATAAGACAAAAGAAAAGCTACTATGGACTGGTCATTGGGAAAACAATTTGGTTTGCATATGAAATGTAGTTCGCACTGATAAATACATATGGAGAATTTAGAGGGCTCCCCAGAGAAATAATATGGAGCCAGGTGAATAGCTAGTGGAGCTGCAACATGTATGACCATTGTACCTGAACCCTGACTGGGTCCTGCTCCCTCACATTTGGAAAATATTCCCCCTGTAGCGCTATGCTCAGGTTCAGTACCTGAGACCCTTTCTTGTAAAGCATCAACTTTCTGCACAAGTGTTTGCATCTTTTTCTGCAGATTGCCAATCATATTAGCTAAATCAGTCAATGTAAACTCTTGTGTCTCCATTTCACTCAGGCGGAAATTCAACTCCCCTTCTCCCACTGCTCATCTCGGCCTCCTAGTTCTCACTCACTGGGAGGGTGCCTCCCACCCCCTCCTGGCCACACTGCACATCCCATATCGCCAGGTCTCATACACTTACCTGTCTACTCACTACCATCCTCCAATCCCTGGGATTACCACCGGTCGCTTCCACCCCCCGAGCCCTCAGGCCTCTCTAGACTCAGTACCTCCACAGGTTTGGGCCCCCTGATTACAGTTTTGGTGTTTATTGTCTTGAGCACTAGCAAGTATTACCATTTTTGATAGTTTTGAATGATGCGTCTCTCTTCTTCTTTTCCCTTCTTCTCCTTCTTTCCTCTTCTTCCTCCCTTCCATCTCTTCATGTTCTGTGTCCCTTCCTGTCCCCCACCCCACCTCCCCTTACACCTCCGTCTTCTGGATCCAAGGGTGGGCCCCTTCCACAGAATGGCTTTAGAGGGGACTTTTGTGCTGTGCTTGTCAGGTAATGACAGCCCTGCTCCAACCTTCCTTCCATCCTTACCCCGCTCTGTGTGCACACCCATGTATTGACAGAAGACAGAATCTCCTGACACGCATACAACAGCAAAGAACTCTTCAGCATCATCAAGGAGTTCGCCCAACCCAACAGTGTAACAACAGACATCCCAGCCTCACAGGACCTCTGTGACAGACTCAACACATACTTCCACCACAAAATCAAGACCATCTACAACAGTTTCAGCAAGGACAATCTACGCGCAGAACCCCCTCTACCAAACCCCGACACCAACAAACCAACAATCACCACCTAGACGGCCCTCACCATGAAGATACTCTGAGAACAATGAGGTCTATACACTCCGGGGTCCCCACGGACCCATGCCCCTACCACATTTTCAACTGAGCCGCAGACACCATTGCTCCCAAGCTCTGCTTCACCATCAACCACTCACTAGCTGCTGCCACCTTCCCTGATGATAGGAAACACACCGAGATCAACCCCCTCCTCAAGAAACCCTCAGCAGACCCTACCAACCTCAAAAACTTCAGGCCCATCACCCTACTCCGCTTTCCGCCGAAAGTTATCGAAAAAGCGGTCAATAGCCAACTGGCCACGTTTTTGGAAGACCACAACATCCTTGACATCTCCCAATCCGGATTCAAGAAAAACCATAGCACCGAAGCAGCCTGCTGGACAAAGGAGAGATGGCGACACTCATACTTCTAGACCTCTCGGCGGCCTTCGACATAGTCTCCCATCCCACCCTGATATGAAGACTCCACGAAGCCAGCATCAGGGACACAGCCTTTGACTGGATCCAAACCTTCCTCTATGGCAGAACTCAACAAGTGAGACTTGCATCTTCCTGGCGGACCACACACCCACCACCTGCGGAGTTCCTAAGGGATATTCTGTCAGTCCCACGCTGTTTAACATCTACATGGCCCCGCTAGCCAGTATCATCTCCTACGCCGACGGCACCCAACTCATCCTTTCCCTCTCAAACGAACCCAATAAAGCCAAACACAACTCCCACAAAGGCATGGAAGCAGTCGCCAACTGGATGAGAAACAGCTGCCTTCAACTGAATGCAAGTAAGACAGAAGTACTCATCATGGTCCCTCAACCCTACTTGTTGAACGACTCCTGGTGGCCACCCGCCCTCAGAAAACTGCCAACCGCCACAAGCCACGCCCGCAACCTTGGGATCATACTGGACTCCAATCTCAGCATGAACCATCAAATCAACTCAGTAGCCTCCACCTGCTTCCGCATTCTCTGCCTCCTACGCAAGTCTTTCAAATGGATTCCCCTCAAACATAGGAAGACCATCACACATGCCCTCATCACCAGCAGACTGGACTATGGCAATGCACTCTATGCCAGAATCAACAAGAAACGCATCCGCAAACTACAAAACAACCAGAACGCCGCTGCCAGACTGGTCCTCGATCTACCTCGACACTGCCATATCTCACAACACCTGCGTACACTACACTGGCTTCCCATAGAGCAGGGGTCCTCAAACTGGGGGGCAGGCTTTCTTAGGGGGGCCTCAAGTGATCCCGGGGGGGTGCCAGGCTCTGGCCAAAAGAACCATTACACAGATAACAGTGTTTTGTTTTAAGCAGAAACATGTTATTCCATTTTTAAAAAAGGTAACAGTTCTTAACTGAAATTTTTAAATACATCTAGACATATTTAAACTTTGCAATCTTTATAAAATATTTGTGAAAAATTCTGAGGGGGGCCCAATGATTTTTATTTTTCAACTGGTGGTGGCGCGGCATTAAAAAGTTTGGAGACCACTGTCATAAAGAAAAGAATCACCTTCAAGATCCTCACCCATGCACAGAAAGCCCTCCACAACACCGGACCAGACTACCTGAACCATCGACTCAACCTCCACGTACCCCACAGGACCCTACGCTCATCCCAACTCTCTCTCGCCGAAGTTCCCCGCATCAGGAAAACAAGAACAGGAGGACGCTCCTTTTCCTATCTCGCAGCCACCGTCTGGAACGCCCTTCCTCTCCACATCAAACAAACCACCTCCCTCCTCAGCATCAGAAAGGAACTGAAGACTTGGCTTTTTTAAGAACCACCGGTGAATGCTGCACCCTCCCCCCCAGCACCTTGGGACCCTAACGGGTGAGGAGTCGCGCTTTACAAGAATTGATTGATTGATTGATGGCCTCCTTCAGGAGTGCTAAAAATAATCTCTTGTTACTTGCACTGCCTTACTCACTATATCAAATGTAGAAAATGTCTTACATACCTTAATTTTAAACACATCGATTTAGCTCTGCTCCTAAAAAAACACCTCACTTGTGTGGAGGTGAAGAAGCTCCAGTGAAACTGGGTGGGCAGGGAGATCCATAGCTGCAGCCCTCCCACCATTTGCCAGTGGGCAAGCAGCACCCTCAAAATGCAGGGTGTGAATCCTAATCCACAAGATCCTATCTCACACTGTGCTCAAGTCCTGGATGGACCCAGAGGGTCGCTTTGTGTTTGCCAAATGGTGGATTGGCAACAGAGTGCTCTGTGTGCACACCATCTATGCACTGATGGTACCAAAACGTTCTTTCCTTCTCTGGCTCAATAGGAGCATCACAATTGCTCATAGGGGCAGCTGGAATCTGGCCTGGGATGCAATCATGGACCACATGGGCCCAATCAACCCAACTAATATTGCAGGCTGGGCTTTTTAGGTTGCATAAGGAATGATCACGGCCTCTTGAATGTGTGGCACCTTCTACACTCTGCAGGAATGCTCATATATCTCCCCGGTGCATGGCATCCAATCATGGTTGGACTTCTTCCTTGTGGTGCAGTCCATGCTTCCTCTCATGAGAGATGCCTCCATCCTGGGGGGTACACTCTCAGACCACTCCCTGACCAGCTTATTAGTCAATATGGGTTTAGCGAGGCTGACCTCAAGCCCTGCTGCCTCAACCTTTCTCGCTTTAACCAATCCATGGGTAAAGAACAACTCAAATCACACATTCTCACATACCTAGAACACAACAAGGAGTCAGTGAACTCGGCTCTGACCCTGTGGGTTGTGACAAAAGCAAAAGCAACCATCAGAGGCCAGTTGATGAGGGATGCAGCTATATCTAATAAACAAAGGGAGGTGCAACAGCAAACATTGGAGGAGACACAGCCAGCTCATGCGCAACTACACCTCCCACCCCTCTGCTGTCACTGGGCCAGCCTCGAGAAGCTGCATGAGGAACTTAATGCTCTCTTCAAAGCCAGATACGCACTCCAGAAATTGAGGTATAAGCATTGCAAACACAGGAAAGAAGGTGGGCAGACTCCTGGTGGTGCAGCTCAGGCAACGGGAAGCAGGCCTAGCCATACCTGCCATTATTACTGGTTCCAGGAGCCTAGTCAGCCGGCTGCAGGAGACTGATCATTAGGGATCCCTCAGCCTCCTTTCCAACAAGGCCCACATCACGATGCTCCCCTAAACAGGGAAGGACCTACTCCTCTTGTGGCAGTTACCACACCATTTCCCTTCTTAATGGTGATGTCAAGATCCTGGGCAGCATTCTGCTGGCTCGTCACAAACATGTTTTTCCCCTCCTTGTTCACCACAGAAAGGCACGGTTTGTCTCTGCTTGATTGTCATGCAAACTTATGTGAATGGTGCCACATGCGATCTGGCTGGCTGCAGATTTGCCAGAGGAGGCTCTGGCCCTGTCACTGGATGCCAAAAAACACCTTTGTCAGGAAAGAGTGGGACTACCTGTTTGCTTCACTTAGGAAATATGGGCTAGGGGCAGACTTTATCTCCTAGGTCTGTTGGCTTTAAGACACCTCTGTGCAGGTCAACTGTGGCGACTTCATCTTGGACCCTTTCCTGATCAACTGGGGAAAGCAGCAGGGGTGCCCACCTTCCCCTTTGCTATTTCTTCTCACCATGGAGACCCTGGTGTCAACATGGCACCAGTGAAAGCTGATAGTGGGCATCCCCACACTGGGATACTTACATGCAGACAATACCCTGCTCATGCTCTAGGGGCTGCCCACTTCCATCCCAGCGCTGCTGGAGATCATTGACTCATGTGCAGCCATCTCAATTGTGTTAACATTTAAATATTTTTGTATAGTGTTGTAAATTGCTTTCTGGAAAGTTGGAACAACGTGTTCACAAGTTACATTTTGATGCACATTATTGGGGTAAATAAACAAAGCAGCATGGTGGTGTTGGGCTTCCTTTACATTTTTAATACTGTTTCACCCTGAGTGAAATAGTCAATGCGCTCTAATTGGCGGCATAACCTAACTTAGGCCCTCATTACAACCTTGGCTGTTGGTGTTAAAGTGGCAGTAACACTGTCAACAGGATGGTGGTAATTACTACCAAATTATGACCATGGCAGAACAATCTCCGACAGACAGCCAATGTACCACAGCGACCACCAGGGGGAAACAACAGGCACCATGGCGGTAGCCGTCTACAGGCAGGTGGAAGTCAATGTTACGCCCACCATATTAAGACACAGCAAACCGCCTCCTTTTCTACGGCGGTACCACAACATCAAAAGCCTGGCGGAAACAGACCTCAGAAGAGAAAGGACTCACCATTGGAGACACATGGAACAACCACTCCGCCATGGAGCCGTGGGGGCATGTCTTCCCTGTGATCTTCTATGTGTTGCTCCACCACGAACATCAATGGCGGTGAAGACGACGACGGTTAGTACAGCTGCCTAGCACACAAGGGAGGGAGGGAGGAAAATGACAGTGACACACAAACACACCACACACCCCCAACACCATACACACAATCAGCTGCATTACTAAAACATTTTTATCCCATAACTCAGATGAATAATGCAAGGACCAAACGATTTTGAAAAAGTGAATGTAATGAGTGAATGTAAAGAAAAATAAGTTAGGCAAAATAATATATATGCACATATGTACAAAAAAAGGGACACAGCCTTGTTCACAATGTTCGTAGGCCAAATGGCCACAGGCCAAAGTCCAAGGCCACACATGTCACCTGCATCAACATGGAGAGAACACTGCAGGGGCATCAGTTGGTATATAGGCAGGCACCTCAGGGGGATGGGGGATTGAGGGGACCTCAGCCTGGAGATGGAACAAGACCACTGGTTCTGGAGGGGGCAACGGTTTCCCGCCGTTTTAGCCCCGGCTGGGAGAATCCTCCATGGCGGCGCTGCAAGCAGGTGATGATGCTGGTAGTGGATGATGATGTAGTGCATGCAGGTATGAGTGTAGACAGAACTGGGACGGAGGCGGAGGAGGAGGGGGAGACAGTGGAAATAGTGGGTGATGGTGTGTCTGCATCTGGATGGTGTTTGTGTGAGTGCCTGTGGGATGACGTATGGTGCTGTGTTTGCCTGTACCGCTCTTGTGTGTTGTATTGCGTGCATGCTCGTCTGCCTGTGTGCTTGGGATGGGTTGGGGTTGAGGAGAATGGGACTGGGCAGTGGAAGATGGAGAGGGGAGGGTAGAAACAGGGACAATGGCTACCGTCAGAGAAGAGGCCAGAGCCTGGATTGATATCTGTAGGGCCGCCAATCAAGTGTGAATGCCCTCCAGGAATGCATTAGTCTGTTGCATCTGGGCTGCCAGCCCCTGGATGGCATTCACAATGGATGACTGCCGCTACAGAGATGGATCTCAGGGGGTCAAAAGCCTCCTCACTCAGGGCAGCAGGGCTAACTGGGGCAGGGCCTGAGGTGCCTGGAGTGAAGGAGATGCCCACCCTCCTGGGTGAGTGGGCACGGGCAACTCGCTGAGGGGCTGCTGTGAGGGTGGTGCTGGTACGGGTTAGCAGATGTAGCTGTAGCTGAGGTGGTCACAGAGGTGTCAGCCACCACCAGGGAGCTTCCATCGGAGGAGGTATTGTTGTCAGAAATGTCCCCTCCAGTCTCTGCCGTGGTGCTCCCCTCGCCTCCTGTCCCACTGGTGCCCTCGCCGTTGGTGGACTCTGCCTCATGGGTCCTGTGAGATGCAGCTCCCTCTGTCGCCGGTGCCTCTGCTCCTCTGCCAGATGATGCTAATGCACATAAGGACAGGGTGAACAAACAAAAACTGGGTGGAAAGCGACAAAGGATACAGTTGGTCAGTGGCTGCACCAACACCACCGTTGGCGTACACAGCACCCTCACACACAGGAAACAGCCCTATGCAATATGACATAGCACTAGCAGAGAAATAGTTAGGAGACAAGTCATTGGGAGGGGCACACACCACCAAATGCAGCACACCTGGGACCCACCCAGCCCTGACAAGTTGTGGATGCCTACAAGCTAGGTAGCAAGATTATCCCTTCTGAACACTAGCCACCAGGGGACCTATGCTGCAATGTCAGACCTGGCCTAGGGGCACCCACTGACACACATCCCCTACCCGTATACCACCCTACCATGCATAAGTTGTAATTATGGGCACTGTACTCACCCCCTTATGGCTGCTGTGATGCCCTCAAGCACCCATCCAGTTCAGGATAGGCCACTGCCAGTATGCAGGCCATCAGGAGGGTCAGGGTTCGATGGGCACCCCTTCCTCGTTAGGAGGCCATCCCCAGCTGGAGCTCCGCCGTCTTCCGTGCCCAGGGTCTCTGGTCCTCCCACTGTTTCAGACAGTGGGTGCTTGTCAACACCAGGACAGTGCGCGCTCTACGGGCATCTAGAATGCAAAAACCCAACACTTGCAAGATAAAGTAATCTATGCATTGTGATGATATGTTATTGTTTAACATTTTGCATTGCAGGATTCCATCCAAAAGATTCATTTTTAAGGTGCTTATAAATACTGTACATTTACAATGTATTGCTGCAGACATTCAGAGTGTGTTAGGGTGTGGTCCCTTTCCAGGGCCTTCTGGAGACTTTCCCTGCAACATGCCTGGGCGTGGTTTTAGGCTGGGCCAAGACTCTATAAAAGAGAGTCAGCCCAACTTCCAGTGCTCACTATTCAGAGGTCCCGGTGCAGAGCAGCAGCTTCTTCCTGAACTCCTGTCCCGGCGGCCTATTTGGATTTTCCAGTCTTCTGCACTCATCTCTCATTGGTGATCACTGTTTCCAGGCGGTAAGACGGTGTTTGGACATTTCGCAACACCGTAATTAAGAATCTTCATATTCTTGCTTTTAATTCTTAAATGAATAACAGATTATTTGTGTACTGCCATTTTTGACATTTGTATAGTGTTTTGCAAATAGGGAGGACGCGCAATTTATTCCATAAAGATTTGACTTCGTTATTACATTATTGTTCATTGCGCGCTGATATTTCTTGACATTTACATGATGTTTTACGAGTTGGCAAGACGTGCAATTCGTTTCATGAGCATTTAACTTTGTTGTTCATTGCGCGCTATCTTTTCCTGACATTTACATGGTGGCATTCGAATCGGCGAAACGCGCGATTCTTTCCTTGAGTGTTTTTTCATGTTATTCATTCACGTGTAATTCATGCTGTTCATTGTGCGCTACCATTTTCTGGCATTTACATGGTGGCATTCGAATCGGCAACACGCGTGATTCTTTCCTTGAGTGTTTTTTCATGTTATTCATTGTGCGCTACCATTTTCTGGCATTTACATGGTGGCATTTGAATCGACAAGACGCGCGATTCTTTCCCTGAGTGCTTTTCATGTTGTTCATTGTGTGCTACTATTTCTTGGCATTTGTATGGTGGCATTTGAATCGGCAAGACGCGCAGGGCCATATTTATACTCTGGTTGCGCCGAATTTGCGTCGTTTTTTTCGACGCAAATTCGACGCAGAACTAACGCCAACTAACGCCATATTTATACTCTGGCGTTAGACGCTTCGGGCGCCAAAGTGCCCGGAGTGTGCGTCATTTTTTAGCGTGAACCCCTTCCTTGCGTTAATGATATGCAAGGGAGGCGTTCCCGTCTTAAAAAATGACTCCCAGGCCTTTACGTGGTATTTATACTCCCGGGCAAAAGAGACGCCCGGGAGTGGGCGTGGCCAAAAACGGCGCATTTGCGCCGCTTTTTAACGCCTGGGTCAGGGATGGCGTTAAGGGACAAGTGGGCTCAAAATGAGCCCAGAGTGCCCTCCCCTGCCCCCAGGGACCCCCCCTGCCACCCTTGCCCACCCCAGGAGGACACCCAAGGACGGAGGGACCCATCCCATGGACATTAAGGTAAGTTCAGGTAAGTATTTTATTTTTTATTTTTTGTGGCATAGGGGGGCCTGATTTGTGCCCCCCTACATGCCACTATGCCCAATGACCATGCCCAGGGGACATAAGTCCCCTGGGCATGGCCATTGGGCAAGGGGGCATGACTCCTATCTTTACAATGATAGGAGTCATGTTGATGGGGGATGGGCGTCGCAAAAAAATGGCGCAAGTCGGGTTACGACGATTTTTTCGACGCAACCTGACTTGCCCCATTTTAAGACGCCCATACGCCATTTTCCCCCTACGCCGGCGCTGTCTGGTGTACGTGGTTTTTTTCCACGCACACCAGGCAGCGCCGGTCTGCTAGCGCCGGCTAACGCCATTCAATAAATACGGCGCCCGCATGGCGCTTCAGAATGGCGTTAGCCGGCGCTAATTTTTTTGACGCAAAACTGCGTTAGCGCAGTTTTGCGTCAAAAAGTATAAATACGGCCCGCAATTCTTTCCTCGTGTATAAATAATGTAAGTTACTGTGCGCTTCCATTCTAAGACATTTTATTGGTAGCATTTCAAGTTGACACGTCACATGATTTATTCCTTGAATCTACGTTGTGTGATTTCATGGTGCACAAACCTTTATGGTGTTTAATACCCATATAAAAATCTGCAATGTGCACAATTTACATCCAAATGTTTTTTCTGAAATGAACACAACAATACCAAAGTTCTAGATGTAATGCTGTGTGTTCCTGATATGTATTCATAAAAGGAGATTCATATGGTTGTTTAGAAATTGCTCAGAGTGTTTCCTGATTCTCATGCTAAAGAAAGTACTTGAATCTGAAAGTCCTATTTAACTTTTCCTGTTTCCTCCTCAGGTATTCGGTCATCTAAAGCCTAGTTAGTTTTAGGATTATTCCAGGGTTGCTCATGTTTTAGCATGGTACTGATTTCATGAGATGTAATCTTGATGTTGTGTTTTAACCTTTTGCTTCCTACAGGTCTCCTTCCCAGCTGTTCCCGTCCTAATCCCCTTTTCCCCACTTGGACTCTCTTAGACTCTGTTATAAGTCTAATCAGAGTATTTGAGCTGTCTTGTGGTGGAAGTGTTGGGAACGTGCACGGACCCCGAGGATCTGGTGACTCTGACAGTGCTCCCCCTGCTGTAGACTCCCACGGTCCAGACACCCTGGGCGATGGCACGCCATATACCCTTCTTTTGATGGGCACTGACCTGCAGAGGCAATACACACAGGAAAATGTAATTAGTAAAACAGTCCTGCCTGTTACACTTATGACCCACCATACCCCTTCACATCACCATTTACACACACATGGCCCAGCACACAACCAATTTGCTGCCCAGAGGACATCCACTTACCCCCTTACAAGAGGCCTTCACACACCCCACTCCATGCATTCGTGCCACATGGAGGGCCATACAGCAGTCCGTACTGGGGTAGAATCCAATCCACCAGTCTCTCCAACTCCGCCAAAGTGAAGGCTGGGCCCTTTCCCCAGTCACACAGGCCATGGTAGGTTCCAGACATGGGTCACAGCAGCACATGCAGTGTAGGTCACCCTCTGTTGAAGATCAGGTAGCAAGTGAGGGATGAGATAGAAAATGGCAGCCACGTCCGCGGCGGTGCATACCGTCACCGCTGGCGTTGATCACTATTGGCCACTGTACCCCATAGGGCCCAATGTTAACCAATGAGGAGTTGCACAGTGGTTCCCGAACACCTCCCGCAATGGCACACAACATCAGCGGAATTCCTTCACTTCCACCTGTCCCTCCACACAGGACAGGCAGACGCCATTTCGGGGGGGGGGGGGGCAGGCACTGGATAATTGCTGTGTTACTGGTGAAATTAGGACATACTGTACAAATCACACTTACCCATTACAAATTAACAGAATGCAAAGTTCTGTTGTAGCCCCATTGTTCAGTTTGTGACCGGCTCCTCACTCTTTTGCCCCATAGATTGCTACCGCTGTGGATGAATACAAGATTGAGACATACCCCCGTGCACAGACCCCTGGTGGACTTGGCAACAATGGCACATTATCCTCACCTAGACTTGACAGGGCCACAATCATAGAGCTGTGTGCCCAATTGGAGCCTGACCTGATATCTGCTATCCGTCACCACACTGGGATACCCCCACTTGTGCAAGTTCTCCATTTCCTGGCAACTGGTTCTTTCCAAGTGACAGTGGGCTTGGCAGCAGGAATGTCACAGCCAATGTTCTCAATAGTGTTAACAAAAGTGTTGTCTGCCCTGATTAAACACATGTGCAGCTACATTGTATTCCCCCAGGTTAAAGATTTGGCCACCGTGAAGGCCGAGTTCTATGCAATGGGACATATCCCCAACATAATTGGGGCAATTGATGGAACACATATTGCATTTGTCCCCCCGTCAGATTGAAAATGTGTTCAGAAATCGGAAGAGTTTCCACTATATGAATGTACAGATGGTGTGCTTGCAGACCAGTACATCTCCCACGTCAATGCTAAGTATCCAGGGTCGGTGCATGATGACTTTCTCCTGAAGATTAGCAGCATCCCAAATGTGATGGACCAATTAAAGAGGCACAGAGTCTGGCTAATAGGTGAGCTCTGGTTCCCACCCAGTAGATGTTGGTGCATGGGTATGGTGTTGGCCATATGGGATAGTGTGTGGCTAAATGTTGTCCCTCAAAATTTGCAGGTGACTCTGGTTACCCCAACCTATCATGGCTGCTGACCCCTGTGAGGAATGCCAGGACAAGGGCAGAAGAACGTTAAAATGAGGCACATGGGTGAACCAGAAGGATAACAGAAAGGACCTTCGGCCTCCTGAAGGCCAGGTTCCGGTGCCTCCATCTAACAGGTGGATCCCTGTGCTACTCACCCAAGAAGGTCTGCCAGATAGTGGTGGCATGCTGCATGTTGCACAACCTTGCCCTGACACGCCGTGTGCCTTTTCTGCAGGAGGAGGAGGCTGGAGATGCCAGTGTGGCAGCAGTGGACCCTGTAGACAGTGAGGATGAGGAGACAGAGGATGAGGACAACAGAACATCAGTGATCAGACAATACTTCAAATGACACACAGGTAAGACAGTGGTACGTCACATTCCATTGACATTTGTTTGAATTTCTGTGGCACTGGCATGCTGTTATTTCCCACTTCTATGCCCACTTACTGTACCCTTTGGCAATTAATTTTGCAGATGTTTGGTGACCTCACATATGCTCCTGGTGTGATCACTGCAGCCAGCTACAGGTCATTAATCTATGCTCATTTTCTATACAGTTGAATTGCAATGTTTGTACTGTACCTGTTTAAATGAATATGTACTTGAAAAAATTGACATACTACAAACTTTTTTCCCAAGGATGTTTATTGAAGTGCTAAAATATTGAGGGGCAAGTGCAATGGGATGGGGTGATGATGGAGGGAAGTCCAGGGTATTGTTCCAGTCTGTTTGAAGCACAGGTGCATTGTTAATGAGGACATAAGAAGGGAAGCAATGGCAGTTCAAGGTGGACAGGGTGACTGAGTGGGACACAAGGGTGACAATCAGGAGAGTCTCATTTTTTGGCAGGGGTCTCTGGCTTCTGTCTCGATCGCAGGGAATGTTTGCGGGGTGGTTCTCCTTCTGCAGGAGGAGGGGTGCTGGTGGCCTGTGAGTTCTGGGGTCTCCTGGCCACTAGCGGCAGAGGAGGTGGATGACTATTCAGAGGTCTTGCTAGTGGCAGGGGCCCGCTGTTGTGTGACTGCCTACCTCATAACATTGGCCATGTCTGCCAGCACCCCTGCTATGGAGATCAGGGTATTGTCGATGGCCTGCAAGTCCTCCCTGATCCCCTGGTACTGTCCCTCCTGCAGCCACCTGTTCCCCTGCACATTGTCCAGGATCTGGCCCATTGTGTCCTGGGAATGTTGATATGCTCCCAGAAACTCTGCAAGTGCCTCCTGGAGAGTTGGTTCCTGGGCCTGTCCTCCCCCTGGCGCACAGCAGTCCTCCCAGTGTCCCTGTTGGCCTGTGCCTCTGTCCCTGGAACTGTGTGCCCACACCGTCCCTGAATGTCATGGGTATGAGGTGTGGCCTGGAGTCCCTGTAGAGGTGGACACACTGCTGATTGACGTGTCCTGAGGACAGAAGTTTGGGTACGCTGGATGGGTGCTGCAGTGTTGTTTCCTGACTGGGGAGGCTCTGTGGTGGTCTGTGACTGGGCTTGGGTAACCAGCTGTCCAATGGTCCCTGATGGGCCAGGTAGATTGTCTAGATCCTGAACACCAGAGTTACTGTCATCACTGTGGGCCTCTTCAGTTGAGGGACTGGATAGTGCTGATACCTCCTCTCCGGTGACATTGGCTGTGGTACCTGTGGGGATGGAAATGATGTGTTTTGGTTAATGTGTATGACATATTACACATCCATGGCTTCCCCTCTGTGGTTGGTGGAGGAGGCTCTGTGGTGATGTGTGACTGGGCCTGGGTAACAGGCTGTCCAGAGGTCCCTGATGGGCCAGGTTGGTCATCCAGATCCTGAAGACCAGAGTTGCTGTCATCACTGTGGACCTTTTCTGTTGGGGGACTGGATATTGCTGGCACCTCCTCTCAGGTGACATTTGATGGGGTACCTTTGGGTATGTAAATGATGTGTTACGGTTTCTGTGTCTGACTTATTGTGCATCAGTGGCTTCCCTTCTTTGGATGGATTTGTGTATGTTGCTGTATGTTGGGATGATTTGTTCTCTATAGTGTGCATGCTTTAGTGATGAGTGTCCATGCAGGGCTGTGAGTGCTGTCCATGCATTGGTAGAGCATGCAGGGCTTGGCATTGGGATGAGTGAGATGTGATGGTGGGGTGTGTGGGTAGTGGTGGAGTGATGGAAGTGAGGGTGGGGGTATGTGATGGCATGCAGGTAGGGGGTGATAGTTGTAGAGGTTTGACTTACCAGAGTCCAGTCCTCCTCCTTCTCCGGCCAGGCATTCAGGATGCAGGATTGCCAAGACTAGCTCCTCCCATGCTGTTAGTTGTGGGGGAGGAGGTGGGGGTCCACTGCCAGTCCTCTGTAAAGCGAGTTGGTGTCTTGCTGCAATGGAACAGGGCCTTCCCCCGTAGGTCGTTCCACCTCTTCCTGATGTCATCCCTAGTTCTAGGGGGTGTCCCACAGTGTTGACCCTGTCCACGATTCTCCGCCATAGCTCCATCGTCCTAGCTATGGATATCTGCTGCATCTGTGCTCCAAATATCTGTGGCTCTACCCTGATGATTTCCTCCACTATGATCCTTAGCTCCTCCTCTGTGAAGCGGGGGTGTCTTTGTGGTGCCATGGGTGTTGTGTGAGGTGTGTAGATGAGGGTGTGTTGGGTAATGTGTTTGGGTGTGTGATGTGGGGTGCGTGAGTGGTGTATATGTGTGAGTAGTGTGTGGCTCTAGTTGTGTCTGTGGTCTTGCTGTCTCTCTAGTGGCAATTGTTTGTAATGGTAAAGGGTTGTGGGTAATACGGGTGTGTGTTTTATATTGGTGTGAGTAGGTTGGTGTGGTGTCTGTATGGGTGTCAGGTATGTGTTTTTTTAATTGTGGCGGCAATTGTAAGTTGGCGGCAGCCAGCGTGGCGGTAAGTGGGGTTTACCGCCAATGTCATTATAAGGGCCTAAATGTTACAGAGACAGTAACCTTTATATGCTATGTCATCCTATACTACCACTGTCATCTATATAATACAATCCAAATTAGAGTTGTTTGCAAAAGATAAATAAATAAGAGATGCAGGAAAAATAGTTAAAAAAAACTTCCTTGAACCAACACCACTTAAGCTGCTTAAGCTCCAGATAGACAGGCAGATATAAGCTTTTTCTAACCTGCAGTAAGTTGCTTTGAAAAAATGTAACAAACATTTTGAAAGTTGGCTTGTTTCATATATACTGGAGATGGGGATTGATGTGCAGGCTGAATAAATTGAGAAACATAAATGTGAGATTGAATACAAAGGTACATGGTTGGGGAGCTTGATTTAACTAAATAGTTTTTTCAATAATAATATTGTGATACACAAATTTGACTTGTGTCTCACAAACACTTTTAAGTGGTGTTTGTTTGAGACATTTTTCTTTAAACTATTGTTCCTGTATCTCATGTTTATTTATCTTTGGTTTACAAGCCCAGAGGAGCAGTGATTAATGGGGTTCTTTAGATTTGTTTGCATTCATGCAGTGCAGTGTTCCTTCTGTATCACATCGGCTTCTGTTTTCTAGGTGGAACTTTCCAAATGGTTCTGTGTTTTCCGCCACCAATTGGAGATTTGTAGATTTGGCTTGTGGGGATGTGCTTCATGTATTATGTTCTGGTTTTGGGGGAAGTTGTCCACTTCAGTGACTCACATGAATGAATGCATGTTATCGATGTTTGATAGGTGAAACCGGAAGGTTGAGGTCATAGCCTGAAAGAAGCATGTGTAGCAGGTGCTGTGATATGCTCTAGTAACAAACTGATTCCATAGTTTGGCTGTGTTGCATTTCATTTAGGGAGTCTCTGTTAGTGTGTTCATTCGCTTAGATAGATATTGTCTGAGCTAATATTAGATAAACATTAGTATAGTGTCTATATCAGTGCTGTGTCAGGTGAATGTACAATGTACTGATTGGTGAATGTTGTGTATGTAGAGTGTAGTTCCTGACAGTGTTACTCCCCTATGTGCAATAGCTGTGATGTGCTGCAAGACACAAGCGTAGTTACAAGAACACAAGTTTGTAAAAAAAAGTGTGGTAAAAGCAAGGAGACTGTTAAAGGGATAACGGAAAAGGTTGTGTGCCCTTCAAAGTTTGTGTGCCCCTCCTGTGTCTCTTGGTGTTGTTCCTTGCAATAAACACATTGAAAACTCAAATAGCTCTACTATTTGGCAATGTCAATGTTTTTTTAAGCCTTGTTGTACAGCAGCGTTTAAAAAAACATTGACAAAGCCAATACATCCTGCTTAGGCAAAACCTATTGGCTTTCCCAATGTTTTCTGGTGCAGTTCCTAGTTTCTACTATCTATTCCTTGTTCGCTTCTCAATATTGCTGACCATTCCCGTTTTCAAACTGCCATCTTGCTAAGCTGCTGACCAGTCTGCTTCTCAAAATATCTGCTAAGTTGTCATCCAAACAAGCCGCTTAGCAAGTCAGATACCTGTCAGCCCAACTGGTTTCCAGTCAAGCTGTCTGCCTGCCTGATTCTTCAAGATAACTTTTTGTCATCCCTTGTCATCCTACTAAGCCACTCATTCAAGATTCCACTGTTTCAGTCACTTGGTCTGCATCAACAAAACACGTTACCTTTATATGGTTAATTGATGGTGCATCTAGTCTTTTTTGGTAAAGTCAATACTATTTGATGAGTGATATCTACAGTTGTCTGCACTGAAAATTGAGCTTTAAGTTATTTTATGTTGGGTATTTTATTGTAGTGCAGACCTAACAGATGAGGAATGCATGTTTTTACTGATTTACAGCATGATGAAGTTTTCATTTTATACAAACGTAGAATGCACATTTTCCAACTGTAGTAATTGGAAGGGTACATCCAATACAGAGATTTTTCACAAGAAAGAGGAATGCATTGAAAAGGAAAGATTTAAATTTGGATTTGAAAGCATCAAAGCAAGAGTCCATCCTGAAGTGGAAGAAAGACTGTTCTGGATGCAGTGCATGAAAGAGATGGCACACTATCCAGCTTCCTGTGTAGTTTATTTGGGACATTTGAGGATGAGTCTGTATGTTTAATTTGAAAACAACTGAACATAGAGGCTTTTTCAGTTGGGACGGGGGCACGTTGTGAATATGCAGAGTGATTTAAGTAGGAGTTGGTCTATTATGGTTAACCAATGAAGACTCAAAGCTTATAGGTGAACAGATAGCTCTCATGTCATGAAGACTACCTGTTGCATGGAAAGTTGCCTTGTCATGAAAGAAATTAGTGTCAGGGAGGCCTAGTTAGAAAGGTAACACTTGCCTCTATTTGGGAGAGGATATTGGCTTTTATCACTATTTTCCAAACAGTGGAGGAATTAAGGTTTTAGGCCTGAGGGTGAGAATTTGGAACCAGGTGGGTTGAGCATTTTTGTGGACGCACCCTTTGAGAGTTTATGTGAAAATCCAGAAATTTTGTGTTTGATGAAAAAGAAAGAAAAACAGCGATCAGGGTGCAACTCAAATTCATCTGTTGGAGCATTTTCCACAACTGATCAGGAAGAATTACATTTTTGTTTGATTTATGATAGAAAGTAAATATCCATGATTGGGTAACTTTCAGGCACAAGTTCAAACATTTAGTACCTGCTGCACATTACATTTTAAGTTAAGGTTGACTACCGTCAGATTTTAAGTAGACATAGATTATAATAGGGGCTAGAAGAGCACTAAAGGGATCCCCATAAAAAAGAAGATCATGGGGGCAAGAATAGGGCCTTGGGTGACATGACATGAGACAGATAGAAGTTGCTATTTGAAGGATTTGAGTTGCACTTGGTGTCGGTGGTTGACGAGAACGTAGGCAAAGAGAGTGTTGGGAACGATTTTATGAAATATATAGAAGTCGAGGACAACACAAAGGCAGAAATCATGTTTTGCTGTGTTTTGAAGAATGTCAGTAAGAAGTTAGATTGTTTAGGCTCTTTCTGTCTATGGTGTGCATGTAGCGAGATTGTAAGATGTGAAGTGGTCAATGTGGGATTGTAGTTGTATGGCTGCTACCTTTTGAAGGACTTGTTAAAGAAGAAAAGATCTGATAAAGGATGATAATTAGGAGGCCTTCAGGGTCAAAGTTGGGCTTCTTTAGTAAAGGAAGAACTTTGCTCACTATAAGGGTGGTAAAGAAGGTGGCAATAAAAAGTGGGTTGTTGGGAATGCTGAGGTAGGGATGACTGAAGAAGGGAGAGACTCAGTGATGGATGAGGGTTAAATGTCTTTTTGCATAAGTGGTGGTTTGAATGAGTAGAATATGCTAATTGGGTCAATTGTAGAGAGGGGTGGGAAAGAGCTCCAGACAAAGATATACTAAGGTGTTACAGATAGGTTTGGTGAAAGCCCATAATAGGCTTTTGTGAGATCATGTTGTTGCATTTGGTTTTGAGAGCCTATTAGAAGGAAGCTGGCGTTTGATACTTTCTCATTGGAATGAGGAATGATAGGGGAAAGGATTGGACTGGAGCATTATTTAACCGTTTTGAATAAAGCCTTTTTTTCCTTTGCTCTGTGCATGTTTTCAGAAAAGTAGGCAGCATTAGCTTGAGTAGTTATGCATATACATGTGGCACTGGTAGATTTGAAGGATTGGAGGTTGGAGGGTCATCTTGAGAAGTACCTGGTCTTCTTAAGTTTTCTTTTTAGCTGATTTGAGTGCTTGGATGTACCGTGATGTGTTTTCTTTGGTGTCACTTTCTTATTATGGGAAAAGGAATAAGTGTTGGTCAAATATGTGAGACATGAATTGAGTGAGTACCTGACAGAGTAAATATCACTAGGGGAGTTTGATGAAAGAGAAGACAAGGGATGAGATATTTCTTCATTGGGGAGATTTGTGAAGATCCAACAGTGCCTGAGATGGATTTGTGTTACCCTCCGTTAAAAAAAAGTATCCCTTTTTGGTATGTTTTCCTCCATTTTTCATTAACTCAATGGGTATTTTTGTAACTCTGGACATTATGTGCCTCATTATGAGTCTGGCAGTTTTCAGACCACCAGGCCCGGGGTGGCGGTTGCACCGCCGCAGTTGTGGCAGTCCGGCTGCCACATTATAACCGTGGCACAGCTGCCACGGTCCGACCACCAACAAGCAGCGCTGCCGTAGAGATTACAAGTCCCCATACCGCCATGGAAAGGCTGGCAGAATAGGGGTGTCAGGGAAGCCCTGGGGGCCCCATCACGCATTCCACTGCCCGAATTATGGGCAGTGGAGTGTGTGATGGGTGCTGCTGCCGATACATTAGCACTGGCTCCATTAGGAGCCAGCGTAAATGTTAAGACTCTGTTGTGAACTCTTAATAGGGCTGGCGTGTTCAGGCTGCACAGGCAGCCTGATGGAGAAACGAGTACTTAAGTCTGAAGGGAAATCTGGAGAAGAGAGACCTTTGCTCCCTGGCTGATTTGTAAGCTTGGCACCTGTCAAGTGTCAGGGGGAGCTGACAGCAGAACAAGTTTGGTCTAGTGGAGGATCAGGGGATTGCTCATTTCCATTTACACACCCCTGGCTAGAACATCACCCCCCTTCAAGAACAAAAGGATGATGGTGTTTGCTGGGAATAGTGCACCCTGGGAAACTTAGCAGTAAACCAACCATGATCTGATGCAAGTGTGGGAAATGTTGCCCCTGGGAACTTATGCCTCACATGTTAGGGAGTGCTCAGGAGTCACCCCATTTAGTGGCTAGAAAATCCTGCAAAAGTGGCACCTCACTCACAGCTCATCATGACATATTTAGACTTTTGAATGAATAGAAGCAGATTGGACCTTGCATCGGAGACCTGTGTGGAGACCTGAGGCACTGACCCTGCTTCCATTTGTACCAAGAACTGAAACATTAACAGTCAGTTGGCTGACCTTTTATGTGGCTACAGGACTACAACAAGCTGCCAGAGGCCTTTTTTCCTGGAGTGACCTTCTGACCAGTAGCAACTGGACCTTGATTAGATTCTGCCAGTGACTTTTGGTGGAGTGAGTTCCGGCCCTTAAGTACTGTCCCTGAGGTCCTGGGAACCTCAGAATAGACCAAGAGAACATCTTCAGAAGCTGTGAAAATGTGGAACCTAAAACATTTTGGACTTCTGTGACATCAGAAGTGCCAGCAGGACCTCGCGGTAAAGATGGCTGACTTTCAGGAGGACTTCATGAGTTACAACTTTCAGGCTTGTCCTGCTGGAAGATTTAAGCTGCAAAAATGAATTTAGAGGTAGAAATTTTGAACGTGCAAAATTAGTCCACTTATTAGAGGACTTTGGTTGCTTAGAAGGTAGACTTTTCTTATGATAACATTTTCCTGTGAAAACCAATGGCTCAAGCTGGATCTGAACCAAAGGCTATCCAACTTCGAGAGGACTTCACTGTTATAGTCTGCAACTTTGACATGTTGGAGGATTTTGACTTCCATTTTGGAGACTTAGAGCCTGGTTCAGCGTTTGACCGAGAGAGTACTCCATCACAATAGCAAAAGAACACCCTCTTCACCAAACTCTTAGTCTGCCAACCTGATTTAGATTCAGGAGGGCCACTAGCCTTACTCCGAAGGAATAAAATTCACTCCATCTGCACAAACCTTCCTCTGAAGGCCCCACAGAGTGAGGACATTCAGAGGGCGCACATAGCACTATTCACCCTATTTAGGGTAAATGTTGTCATGTGCTTTTTTCCCTGACTGTCACTGCTAGATAAAGTCAGATAAAAGCTGGTGGTGAGGGACAGGAAAAAATGACCCCACACCAGGGGAAAAAAGTCGATAGAGTGGGGCTACTAGTTTTGTTTTTATTTTACAAACATAAACTTCCACTTGGGAGTTGTGTTAGAAAAAAACACTTTGGAAAAGTTTGATGTATAGGAACTGCCAAAATACAGACATGTTGATGGGGCTGGTGGATATCTCTTATTTTGTATGAAAGTTAAAGACAGGGAGGTAGATGTAAAGTCCTCATCCACATGTCTGGCTTTACTCCATCTGCCAAATCATAAATCATGCCCTAAGTCAGAATGTAAAATCTTTGACTAAGTTGAGCCGGTTGATGTAGCTGAACTCTGCTCCATCGCAGTCAGTCTGAAATCATGCCTATATCCTGGTCAACTGTAAAAGTGACTTCTGATTGGTGCTTTACTTTTTGGTTGGTGCCTTTCCCCTAAATGTTTTAAAATGTAAACCTTTGGCTCCCCTTATTGGATCTTAATCAGTTTGGCGTTGTTCCTCTTAATAAGTTTTTCTCTATTTTCAAAACCTGGCTTTGGGAGTGGGATATCTATTGTGGTCTGTTTTGACTTTTTAATTGTCTTGGTACTGACAAATACTCTACTCATTTTTCTGGTCCATCCCACATATACCAGTGATTGATGCCAGGTTTATTTATTGAACTTGCATGCTGGATCTTACAAGATGTTGGGGTTATTACTTGGGTAGAACTCTCCTTCTCCCTAACTACAAGCCCATTTTCTTAACCTCTCTGAAGTAGGGTAATTGTGGCATGGAAAAACAGTGGGGAGAAGTGATCAGTTTAACTAATCTGAATAGGTGGGATGGGAGAGATGGAAGGAGAAACAAAAATAATGAGATCAAGATTGTTGCCTGCTCTTTCCTTGTGGGCAGAGATGTGAGTGAAAATGTTAAATTAGGATGCACAATTTAAAAAGGTTTGTAGATGTGGTTGTCAGTTAGATTTGTTTAACCTAAGAAGACAGTGTCAAAATTGGAGATTGTAGATTGTTGTGAAGGCAGTTATGTGTGACAAATTATTTAGCAGTAGACTGTTGTATCCTGAATGATGGTAAGTAGGGTACAATATGGTAGGTGAGTGTGAGAATGAGAAAATCACACTAAGGTGCACTCAACAATTTTGTCGGTTAGAGGGAGGAAGAAGGAGAGAGAGTAAGATGGTTTGTATGATGCACATAAGACACCACACGTTTTTTTGGGTAAGGTGCATGACTGATATAATAGCCATCAAAGAGTAACTTATTAAAGATGAGGAGATATTTTAAGGGATTATGGGATCTACGTCTCTCCAATCTAGAGCAATTCGAGGTTATGAAAAATGAAGAGTTTTTTTATTTGGCTTTTCATGTTTTGGCTTGATAAATAGCAGTAGAGCTAATGTTTGTTTCCATATTTTGTTTCAGCTGAGTTTTGGCTCCTTGTTTCATTGATGTGTTGGTTGACTGATATTGTAATTCTTTTTTTAAGATGGAAATTTGTAGCAGCCATTCTCTTTACCCCATAATTTAAAGCAAGCAATGATTTCCCAGGCTAAATATGTAACTGCTATTTTCCTATACGACATGAAATACTATCACTGGAGCCACCAAACTGGGAAAAGATTTGGTGTTCTCGACAGCTATTTGAGTACTGGTGAACATAAGCTGTCTTAAAGTAAAAGGCCTCAAAACCAAGCCGCCCAGAACCTCCAATGAGACTCTTGAACGAAATTATAGGCTCTAATGAATTTCCAAGGTTTGCAGAAACGTAGCAGACCCGCAAATATTCCCTTGGCACTGTGGCGGCTGAAAGGAGGAAAATGAAGAGTAAAATGTGGATCTACCAGGGGAATCTGAACCTGAGTAAATTCTTCATTTGTCAAGGGATTTTAAGCCTCTGAATCCCTGTGAAGCCCGCAAACCAGAGATAACTGGATTGTGGTAACACCCATGCATACAGGGCTCGCATAATAAGGCCCTAACTGGTCACATTAGCATTATGTGTATTCTCCTGAAAAGAAGGCCAAGAAACAATTGAATTAAAAATTTGCGTCCTCCTTTTTGTAATTTGAATTTTGATCATTACCACTGACATATACTAATTGTTTTCTTAATAAGCAACATGGAGGGATAAAAAATTAACCGTGTTTCCAAATTGTGAAACGGTTTTTAACTATTGTTCCTAATAAATTTGGAACAACTATGAATAGCTACTTTACTTTTCACAGCTGAGGGCTACTCATGATTAATCATAAGTTAAAATAAGAAAATCTCATGTGCAACACATATAGCCCCTAAGTACATGTGCTCAACTTCTTGTTCTAGCTCAGAAAGAAATCCGAATTGTAATATTTTGTCGCAACAGAAGGATCATGCGTAAGTAAACACAGAGGCACAGCCATTTGTTCATAATAAATGCATAAATCTCAATGTTGCCAATATGCAAGTCTAGCATTTCACATTTTATATTCCAGTGATTCGTGCATTGATAATTGAGGCTATATTAGCAATTAAGCAAAACAAAAAACATAAAGGGTAAACTATGTCTTCACTTGTTTTATTTTCAGTCTGACATGTGAAAATAACTTGGATTTCACACTTTAAGTGGCTCATAGTTTCCTGGGTCAATGCATAACTGACTTTGGCGCTGAAAATACACTGACACCACCCAATTTTCCTTGCTGTCAGCTAGTCGCGTACTCTTGTTAACTGTAATAATGTGCCAACATGTAGAGAGATGACCTGTCTGCTAGTTACTGTTTCCATATGGCACACAAGGAGCTGTAACATACAGAAGTGCGCTTTCTCAGGGCATTACTGAGCACCTGTTTCATGCTGTTTGTTGTTCTGTCTAATAAAGCACAGACTTGTAACTCAGAATTTCTCCTGGCTACTGTATCGGTTGCAGATAACATTGCTTGGAAGCGATGAGAAGAAACCACTTTTCACTGCTTTGCCTATGGCCAGTTTTCACTGTCAAAAAATTTTGAGGAAGGCTTTTTATACATTTTTTTTTCTTTTGCGGAAGCTATCCATAACAGAATATATTTCAGGGATAATTATTCCACTAAGAGAACGTTTAGCATGATTTTCCTCGGGCAAAAAAACATTTTTAATATTACATATAACCATCTAGTGACATTTTAAAACAACACTCTGACGTGGGTGTATGCAGGTTAACCTTTCCTAGCCCTAGTTTCCTAAAGAGCCTATTGCACACCTCTGACTACTGAACATGGGTGCAGGGGGGGCAGGTTTCAAGGGGAGGAGGGTGTTTGGAGTGTTCCACTATCCTAATAAATTTATTTTCTAGTAAATAGGTGGGCACAGGTGTTTTCAGTCAGCATGGTGTGGAGTCTGTCCTATTTCACCTGGGATAGGTGACGCAGTTCGTGCTGATGTTTAGCACCAGGTGTTTGCCCCGTGCTGAAGAATCAGAGCAAAAGGCACCACGTGCAGTTGATTTCTTTCTTCCACTCGAGTTGATTTTCTACTCAAGCTGCACCTTCCTCAACGCAAATGGAAGGTTTCTGAAAGCAAGCAGTTGTGACAATCCACGACTGCACAGGTTGAGAAATTTCGCTGGGAGGTGGTCTGAGTAAGATTTTCCTAATTTGTGCTCACCAACTTGACGTTGACAAGCGTCATGAAGAAAAAAACCTCCTCTTCGCAAAGTTTTTTGGAACTCCGCACTGAAAGCAGAGAGCGGAGTGGGAAAAACTCTACAAACTCCGCAAGCGGAGCAGAGTTCACCACCCACCTTTAATTTCCATACGCATACAGACAAAAAGACACACATTCTCAGCCCATCATGTCTGTTATGAAGGTCTCGATAATGTTGATTATTTTGCAAAAATATTGTGTTTTAAGCACCCCTGACAACCTGCATGCCACTCCCTTTCCACCACTCCTTAAGGTCCCCTTCTGCACTACTTCTCCTATATTGTATTTTAACATGATTGTTGTTGGAAAACCTTCAGCTCACACACCCCTAATATTAATAACCAAGCTACGACCCTGCATGGGTGCTGTGTTTATAAAGGCATATGCCACTTCCTTATCTCCCTCTTCTATTAGGCCACCATCTTTTTCAAAACTATTTGACAATGTTTTTACCTTGCAATATTTACATCAATTGATGATCCAATTTTTTTTATTGTATATTGTATTTTCTAATGATGCCTTAGCAGTGCCTGAATTGTGAAGGCTGGAAAGGTGTAAATGTGCACTTGTAGTGTTATAACCACAATGTGCATATATTTTGGACTGTCTTAGAATTCAAAACATGCAGTGCTATGTGAATATATTTGCATGCAGAAGTATATTAGATGTATATTTATGCAAGCAATAATGAAATGCAAAACTGAATCTTCACTTATATTTGTTCCTTTGTACAAACCCTTTTCCCAGCACCTCACTGGCTTTTAGGGTTTTGCTATCTTGGGCACGGTCCTGCTACTTACTGTTATAGGAAAACATATCTAAATTGCTTCCAAGGCTGGGAATGTACATGCTAAATGTTTTTGAACATTCCCAAACTGGTGGAGTTGTCGTTTTTTGTGGCTCACTTGCATGAGTCTCCACTTGTAAGTGACCGGATTTGCTCACCTAAAATGTCATTTAGGTGTCTAATTTCCTAAATATAAACTGACGTAATGGACTTAGTGCATAAAATAGGGAGATGCAAAGCTGCAAAAACAGATGGAAATGGGTTATTTATAGTGTAGGAAGTACTCTTGTATCTCAACGGGACTGTTGGATTTGGGGTGGCAACACCTCTGCTCGTAGGGGACTGAGTCACTCCCACACCTGTTGGCAGCTGTCAACCCAACCATCCGGTTTCTCTAGCAGCACCTCACCCAAACAGTAAAGGTGTTTTGTGCCAGCCTACCTCATGGAACTCTGAAGACCCCTCAGGGAAGTCTTGCTGAACATGCCTTACCCTTTTCTCACTAAATACAAGTCTCTTACACACACACAGTCAAGAAAGGAGAGGCAGGATAGTTTCCAAAAAATGTATTAAAAAGACTGCAGACTATGATAAAATGCATGAGCTGAATTGATTAGGATAATGAGGAATAACAAAATCAGGATTGTGAAGATCAGAGATGTAAAAATGAACAACTCCAACATATTGCAATAAACATGAATATATAATTCCTATTTAAATCCTGTTCTCTATCTTCTAGCAAGAGCATGACGGTGTAAACCCAATCTGTCCATGCATTGTCCATGAGAAGCACATCCCACCCCCACCCGGGTCTCCAGTCTCCAGAGCAGGCTCCGTAGAAACACAAAGGATGAGGTTGGCTGCAAATTGATATGCATTTTAGATGGAAAATCCTGGCTTGTACCCCCTCTAAAGCCCTTTGTCCAACAAGGTGTTTACATAAGGAACATGTTTTGTTCTTGCAAAATAAGCCTTACGCGAGTATGTACCTAAATGCTAGACTGTATGCTCAGTCTTGTCGCCGCAATACAAAAATACTATCCTGTGTTCTTCGCATTCTGTTCTAGTTCACCCGGGGAACAAGGATACAATGAAAATATGTCATGCAAAACACTGATGGTGATGATCTTGTAGAATAGCAACTGATTGTGCAACTGATTGTGCTAAAATAAATAAATGAAAACAGAGCATATTATCTGTGTAAAAGGGTACATTCCGCCATCCTATGTGAAGCCAAATACTGTGCCCAGGCAAGGAGCTAAAATGGAGCCACAACAGTACAACATTTCAAAGAGTAAGTCTTTCTTACAAAAGTTGTAAATTAGACTAGTTTGGCGAGGGAACATATGTACACCTTACTAGCAGATGTAGTTTAAAATGATTTGAATCTATTTACATTGTATCTTTATTAGTAAATCATGCCCCTATTTTTGATTGAATCACTAGTCTTGCTTTTGATCCCACAACCTTGACTAATATTCATTGTTCACTACTGCATTATTTAAGGCTACCAATTGCATGGGTTTTTGACAGATACATTTGCATTATCTGTTACTGGTATTTCCTTTTATATAGACCTCTTTAGGAAAATTGGACTTTCTGAGATGGAGGCCCAGAATCTGTTAAGTTTCATGCAGTGCAGTGCAGCATCCAAAAAAGCTGCGTTGTGCTGCTAGCCATTGAGAGAGCAGGAGAGCACCATAATCACATATAAATGGCACTCTCCTCCCCTCTCCCTAGCACAAGCACTGATTTCAGCTGCTACACACCATGCACACACGTTAGCACCATAGTGATAGGGTGTGCGTGAGTCTAGCATGGGTTTTGTACAGGAAGAGTATCCTTCCTGTACAAAATACTGTGCTAGACAAGTGCAAATTCTTTTCCCACTTTGTGTGCTGTACAGTGCAGCACATGCAAAGTCGGAAAAGCTGGAAGAAATGAAAACATTTCTCCATTTTGCGGGCTCCTTGTAAAAGGCATACTTTTTGGACCCATACCCTTTCTTCTGATCTTTCAGAACAGGGTTTAGCATCAAAAAGCATGGGTGGTAGTACGGGTATGCCCATGTAACCCCCTTAACGCAAAGCAACGCAAAGCTGCATTTCGTGGGCGACTTTGCATTACTTTGCCCATCAAACCAACACAGATACATATTTGCGTTGGTTTGTGAATGCCAAAACAAGTTTAGCGTTGGTTATATATTATCTTTTACTGGTATTTCCTTTTATACAAACCTCTTTAGAAAAATTGGACTTACTGAGATGGAAGCCAGGATTCTGGTAGGTGTCACGGAGCGCAGTGCAGCATCCAAAAAAGCTGTGCTGTGCTGCGTGACATGGAGAGAGCAGGAGAGCACCATAATCAGATAGAAATGGCACTCTCCTCCCTCTCCCTAGCGCCAGTGCTTATTTCAGCTGCTGTCCACCTTGCACACACCTTAAACCATAGTGCTAGGGTGAATGCCAAAGCAAGTGTAGCATTTGTTTAGCATTAAAAAAGCAATGCTAAACCAACGCTAAACATTTGAAAATCTGGGCTGTCTTAGAAAATTAGCTGGCATTCAATTTTCAGTCATGAAACCATGTAGTACAAGAAGCATGTCTTTCCGTTTCATACAATCACAGGCTCCTTTGAGACTGATCTGTCAGCATGTCTAACTTTCTGTTTCTAATTCCCTATACATTGTTCAAACATGATGCATTGTTTTAAATCAAATGAAAACCGACATTGGTTGGTATGCCTTTGCCAGGATTTAAAGATGTGTGTTTTCTGTCTCATGCGTAGCTGTGAAAGAATTCATAAATGCAAAAAAGGTAGCTAAAATGTAATAAAACAGACTTTCTAAAAAGTATGTCATGGGGATTGCAGCAAAATCTAACCTACTATATTTATACACAAACGAACAATAGAAATCATTCGAGTATTATATTGCTGTGATCAGAGGGAGTATACATTGTCAACACACACTAACTGTCACTATTTATTTGTGCTTTTTTGTGACCCTACAAAACATTCCACTTTATCGCTTATTCAACCCATTGCGTGTCTTCTGTGGTAACATAGGTTACCTTCATCAGTGAGCTTAGATTAGTTTCTAGTCCTTTTGGTAAATATAGGGGGTCATTTTGACCCCGTCGGACGGCAGAACACTTGCGGTAATACCGCCAACAGGCTGGCGGTGTCCCGCTGGCGTATTATGACCGTGGCGTATTTGCCACGGTCATACCACCGGTCCCGGTAGTGTACCACCGGGCTGCAGCCAGGCTGTTGTAATCAGCCAGGGCAGCGCTGCCCTGGGGATTATGAGTCCCCAACTGCCAGCTTGTCCATGGCGGTAAACACCGCCATGGAAAGGCTGGTGGTAAGGGTGACTCGGGGTGCCCCTGGGGGCCCATGCACTGCCCATGCACTTTCCATGGGCAGTGCAGGGGCCCCCAGACACATCCCCATCGCGCATTTCAATGCCCGAATTACAGGCAATGAAATGTGCGACGGGTGCTGCTGCACCCGCTGCTCATCAACATTGTCACTGGCTCGATTACGAGCTGGCTTCAATGTTGATATGACTTTTCTGCTGGGCCAGCTGGCGGAAACGCTGTTTCCGTCCGCTGGCCCAGCGGAAAAGTCATGATAGGGAGCCAAGCCTACTGCTGGCGGTATGTTGGCTCCCACGGCTTCGGCAGTCTTTTTACAAGAACGCCGAAGTCGCAATGAGGTCCATAATCTTAATTGGTGGATGATGGCTACAGTTGCAGCTTTGTTTACATTTTATGCAGCCCCAAAGGGCAAGACAGATCTTTATACAGAACACAGAATAAAATCAGCCAGCATGAACCAAGAAGCCAGCACACATTATTTAAAAAGAAAGTACTAAAATATGGGAAAATGTTGGGGAGGGAAATAAAGTTGGGAGTATGAAGCAGAGGTAGAAGGATTGGGAAAACAATTGTCATAAATGTCAACAGATGAATTTAGACCTGTCAGCCTTAGGGAGGTCTTCTCCCAAACATTTTGCCTACTTTGCTTCATGTTTGCTGATCTAATTTTTTTGCTGCTGGCCTTGGGTCTATGGGCACTTTCCCACTACTAACCAGTGTTAAAGGGCATGTGCCCGCTCCCCTAAAGCATGGCAACCTTGGTGTGTCCACAATTGGCATTTTTAATTTACTTATGCATTGCTAGTAAAGTGCACTTTTTTGCACCTAGGGTCTGTAAATTAAATGCTACAAGGGGGGCCTGTAGCACTGATTGTGCCAACCATGTATGTAGCCCTGAAATAATGTCTCCGGCCTGCCACTGTAAAGCCTGTATGTGCAGTTCTACTGCCATGTCTACTTGACATTTAAAACCACTTGCCAAGCCTTAAATTCTCCTTTTTTACATGTACGTCACCCCTAGGGTAGGCCAACCAGATAGCCAATAGGGCAGGGTGCTGTGTAAGTAAAAAGTAGGATAAATTATTTTTGGATTTTGCCTGCCCTGGTCATCAAAAACTCCCAAATTCATTTTTCACTACTGTGAGGCCCACTCCTTTCATTGGATAACATTGAGGATTCATTAATACATTTTTTAAATATAATTCCTGATTGAGAAGGAGTAGGACTGTTGTGTCTGATACATATGGACTTGTAACGATGAATCCTCCTTTATTGTAGAGTTAGATTTATGATTACAACTTTAAAAATGCCACTTTTAGAAAGTTTGTATTTTTCTGCTCTTATGCCCTGTGTGCCTGCTGTCTGCCTGTGCATTCTCTCTAGGGAGGCACACACAAAGGGAACTAAGGTGTGCCTGATAGGCCATTCACATCCTGATGGGCCGTCACCAGGCTGACTGTCTATCCTGGGCAGAATAGGAGGGAGGAGCTGAGACATGCACCAGAGTAGGACTGTGCATGTACCCCCTTGTCATGTGTTTGGATCCAGAGCAGGAAAGAGAGGACCTGTATGCACTTTAAAGCTGCTCTTTGAAGTCAACCCAACTTCAAAACTTCAAAAGCACCACTGGGTATAAGAATTGGACTTCTGACCCTACAAAATCAGTACCCTTTTGGACCTGTGGATATTCTGACAAGAGGAAGGACTGCTGTGCTGCTACAAGGACTGGTACTCTGCTGGACTACTGATCTGGGAGGACTGCTTTTTTTCCTGTGCTGATCTACTACCTGCTGCCCTCCTTGCCTGGGTAAGAAGGACTGGACCCATATCATCCCTAGAACAAAAGTGATTCCAAGGGCTTGCTGGTTTGCCTCCCGATCTGCAATCTCAGAGACATCAAAGTCTGAATACATCTCTCTAAATCAGCTACAGCTTCTAAACTCTGCCAACTGTGGGTCTTGCCCTGCCAAGTGGTGCTAATCCAGTCCTGAGCCATTGAAAGTGGGTTTTCTGGCTGTGTTTGCTTACATCTAGGCATCGCCAGCAATGGACCAGTCGAAACTGATGCATCTGCCTTCATTTCCAATGCACTGCTGCTGCCTAGAGGACATCGCAATCGTGGTTGCCCGAATAAACAATATTGCATCACCTACATCAAGGGATTCACTGATGGTGCATCTCTGATTGCACCACTCAGAACAGATGCATCACCTACATTGAAAGGATCAATGATAATGCATTGACACTGCTGATACTCGCATTGCTACTTGTATTGCTCCTGGACACCAACGCATCCCTGAACCAAAGTCCTGTTTGCAGCATGCCTTGCATGGCCCCTGTATCCAACCTGTGCTCCATCACAATCAGCCTGAACTTTTTGATTTACCCAGGTCTAGCACAGCTAGATAACCCCAGTAGGCGCTTTATGTTTCTAACCACTATGGCCCACATAATGAACGTGGCGGTGTTTACCGCCGTGTTCAGGATGGAGGCCATTTAACTGACCGCCAGCCCCCCTGGGACCTTGCTGGCTGCATAAAGAACATTCTGCTGGGCCGGCGGAATGCATGGTCGGGACATTGCCGGCGGCTCCACATGGAGCCGCTGTCAATGCCTCTGTGCGGTGGGTGCAGCTGCACTCGTCGCGTAGATCACTGCCTATAAATTGGGCAGTGACCTGCCTAATGGGGCACTGCACAGGGGCCCCTGCACTGCCCATGCCAAATGCATGGGCAGTGCAGGGGCCCCCGGGGGGCCCCAGAGCACCCCTTCCACCAGCCTTTCCCTGTCGGAGGCAGCCTGGCGGTGGAGGCCCTTACATGTGTTCATTATATGGCGGTTCAGCCCGCCATGCCGGTGGCGGTCTCTTCACCCGCCGCCGGCATGGCTGACTGAACCACCGGGGTTCATAATGACCCCCTATATTTGCAGATTGTCTTTAAAATTCATATCTTGACTTCTACTGATTGGATTTTTGTTGTTTTGGTCTTGATTTACTAATTAAATGAGTCTCCATTTTTCTAATCTGGTGTGGATTATTTATGTGTAGTGTTTTCACTGTTTTTACTGTATTAGGTGTTGCACAATTACTTTACACATTGCCTCTTAGTTAAGCCTGACTATTCTGTGCCTAGCTAGCAAAGGGTAAGCATAGGTTAAATTAGGGTGTGTAGCTGACTTACCCTGACAAGGATTGTGGCCCCTACTTGGACAGGGTACATGCCTCTGCCAACTAGAGACCCAGTTTCTAACAATGAGAAATACATGTGTTAATAATATAGTTTAATTTATTGTACAGTTAGGTAAAACCTTTACAACAATAAACAAGTTTTATTTTCCGAAATAAACAAGGTTTATTTTCCAAATACGACAATGGATCGTCAAGGACCCCCTTGCACTTTATGAGAACAAATTGACATGGGGTCTATTAAATTGCCCTGGAGATGACTGATTCCTTGAATGTTCTGAGTATACCGATAGCCTTATGGAAATAAAGTCTTACTGGTACTGATTGATTTGTATTTACAGGAATTTCTTGCGTTCATATATAAAAGCCTTGATAAAGTCCATAATGTGGACGAAACACGTGTCGGCTGGTCCGGAGATTCTACTAAGTTGACTACTATGATTACAAGCAACATCTTCCTTGGATGGACTATATTAGGAGATAAAATCTCTGATTTACAAGCAAATAAATGAAATACATTGGACGGACTGAGTTGCTCTAATGTGGATTGTATCATTATAGACTTTGAATAATTGTTTTTGTGTTTTGTTGTCAGTTTTTCTTGTATGTATTATTTAGCATGTATTAAATAATTGATATATGTCCTTGCCACATCTAATTCATTGAATAGTGTGCGCCCTAGTTAGTTTTTTTTGTTGCCATTATATAGTATATACTTTATGGCAGATAATCACTTTTGATCAGTAAAACTTTGCATCAAAGGAGAAGAGGCAAAAAGGCAAATGCAATAAGAAGGCAGATGTAAGTGTGTAATAAGGCTAAGCCTGTTCCAACTCGGGATCCCTCTAGCCGAACAGTATTCTTGGTATCTGAGGTGACAAGATTTTAAAAAAGTGCTACCATGGAGGTAGCATTTGGAAGCATCCTAAAGCGGTATCAACATTGTTATAGGTAGCTTTAGCATAGCATTCAGTTTTCAGAGACCTGAGATAATATGGGAAATGCAAAATGCAGGACGGCCAAAGATTGATCCAAAAATACAATAGGAAGCGGGTCTTAGCATTCCACACAGTGTTCGGTTTAGCTCCCAGAGTGAATATAAAAGTGCAGGTAACTTCAGATGTTGAGTGGCATCTAGGCATTAAGAGCCGTAGCGAATGGAAAGTGCAAAGCACTGGGGCATATCAAAAGTCAAATGTTTGATGGCAGATGAATAGTAACAATTGACTTTGAGGGCCCTCTCTTCAGAGAAGAAAGTTACAGATGACACTCTTGTCAGCTATTTAGATTTTTCCCTATTTTATTTGCATTATTCTTTTATTTCAACAATTAGTTTATAAAGGTAAATAATAATCGATACGCACAAATCATCCCTTGCTGGACTAAGAATTATCTAGTTGTTTAAAATGTGTAGTATGAAAGGTTAATCTATGGCTTGTAAACGTGTTTCCATAACAACCTACAAGTAGGTTGAAACCACATAAAATAGGAAAAGGGACAACCACCTAGGAAAATGCTAAACTGATAATAAATGCACTTTTTTTTTACAATGCTGCTTGTTCCTGAAAGCTGGAGAGATGGCGATTTAGCACAGCAATCCTTTTGTTGGTGCCATTTGTAGATAAAAAGGCACACACTTTCCTGCACAGCGCGTTTTCCTATGTTTAAAATAAAAAATAAAAAATAATACATTTTGCTATATTTTTGGCTTTATTTAGTTCTCTGTAGGGGAATCCAAAAAACCCTTCCTGCCTTTAGAATCCCAAACATGTGTGTAAAAAAGGACTCACATTTGGCATGGATACCTTTTGCGTCACAAAAGTTATGAAGGCTTAAGCCTGGTGTTCCACAACATCCAAGAGAAGGCTCAGATCAGCACCTGTGGGGGGAGGGAGGTTTGATTAGGTGAGGGAGGCCTCAACTGCTGAGGGTTGAGTAATGCATGTACATTTTATGACTCAATAGTAATTAGGGGACACTACTATTATTGAAAAAGTAGTGAGATGTGGGCCAAGTTTTGATATCCACAACTAGTATATTGTGTGTGCCATGATGGAATTGTGGTTCTATGGGACGATGATTTGTAGGATGTTCTGTGGTATGCCTTTGACCTACATATAGTTTTGTTAAGGCTAGCCATCAAATACGCCATGTGCTGCAAAACTTAATATGTGATACTTATTTGTACATTGTACCTCACTTACCAACTTTGAAAGACATTTCACAATTGAAGGAAGCTCCCAATGGAATTAATCCTCTGCACCCATATTCTCATTTTCTCAACTAGCTGTTCTAGAATGTGCTCCTCAGTAGACATGCGCTGGACAAAATAAGAAGGTGGTTTCAAAATGGTCAGGGTTGAAAATGGTGTAATCTGCATAGTGCAAAGGGCATCTGTAGACATTGTAAACTAGGCCTTCAGCAAATTAAAATTCATTGCAGTGTGACATGCATAATTTGCAATAACTGTTTTGTATTCTTGTGAAAGGTGGCAGAAAATTGTTTAAAAACATATGCCACAGAACAATTGGGATAGTATTATATTTTGATGTATTTTTCATCTTACATGTCTTTCCACAAATAGATGTTATTCAGTCATGTGCCACCATTTCTGAAATGATTTATGTAGACCTGCCAACCTGTGAATCATTTTTACCGTGTGAGGAAGGGGCCGGGTCTTTAAAGGGGTGGAACTTAATGCCCAGCACAGCCAGAGGCACTTTCAATTCACTGCCTCTAAGTCGCCCCTCATTCCCTCTTCACTCCTCCAACATCAAAACGAGGTTTTCAAGCTATCACAAATGTCCTGGGGAGATTTCACACCTCTTGAGAGACATTGGCTGCGAAGACTGTCAAACTAACTAGCTGGAAACCTGCTCTCGGCAGAGGTTTCTAGCTAATTGTTTGCAAACGATGTGATATCAGCTCCTCACTGGGTGATCGTGTGATGGGAGCTGATATTGTGTGACACACTGTGATAAAGTGTGAGTTGGAAGGTCTATTCAAGCAAATATGTTGTTAAGTAGGTCAGTTGACTAGGCTTCCAGCACAACCCAAGCTATTGCCATCTAACTCCAGTTCCGGTGTTCCTAAATGTTTCTTCAAGGACCTTATCTAAAATTAAAAAGGTCTTGGAGGGAGCCCTAAAAGGGATGTGGCTTAGGGAGTTTATCTATGTTAGAAATTGGGTTCTTATTTGACTGTGGTATTAACCCTGCTCAACCAACAACCACGATCCTAGTCAGGGTAAGTGACAGGCAAAACTTAAATTAACCTGTGCTTACTCTCTGGTAGCTTGTCACAGAAGAGTGAGTCTTAACTTATAGGCAATTTGTAAAATATTTGTGCAACACTTCAAACAATAAAATAGAAAAGAACACCACACAAAATAATTCCCCACCAGTTTAGAAATAAATCTGAATTTAATAAATAAACAAGACAAAAATGGCAAAAATCCAATAAGTGGAGCTCGAGGTATTAAATTGCAAGGTTTTAAGTCAAAATAGCACCAAGAAGCAAAACTCGCTATTGGGGATATCGGGTTGCACCAGACCAGGACAAAGTCAAAAGTTTAGGCTGACCGTGATGGCGCAACAGCCAGCTACTGGGACCCAATTAGGCCTACTGAACCAAATTTGCTTAATCCTGATTGCGGAGCATTGAGTGGATCCATGTCAAAGATGCGTTGCATGGCCGAGACAATGCCTCAGTTCTGAGATGTGATGAGGCTGTGTGTGAGGTCCTGCTGTGTTGGCTTTGAGGATCCTGTCAACGGGCCTTGCGATGTGAAGGCCGGTGTTGAGGATGTTTTGTGCAGTGGAGACAATGTGTAGGTTCCGATGAGTGGTGAAGCTGCGATGAGAGTTTCAGCTTCATCATCGAGGCTGTGATCAACAGAAGATGTGAGGAGCTTACACCGGGAAAAGCCTCGCAGAGTGGTGATTCTGAAGGCAATGCGTCAAACCCAAGAAGCAGAAGGCAGTGGCGATGAGAGTCTGTTGAGCCAGGTCCAATTCATGCAACGGCAGCGATGTGTCAGTTCTGCTCAAAGATGCACCACTCAGCCGAGGAGATGTGTTGGTTCTGCAAAAAGATGCATCCCTTAGCAGATGAAGTGTTGGTTCCATTGAGAAAGTACTTTAAGCCACTTCCAAGGGTCCAATATTGGGGTTGCACCACGTAGCAGGGTAGACTCACAGATGTCAGAGTCCAGGTTCAAAAAGCATGGTAGTTGGAAGTCTTTTATGTTCCTAAGAACTTAGATCAGGAGGCCAGCCAGCTAGTCCTAGGAGTTACTCTGGGTTCCAGTGATGCAGACCAAGTCCTCCTCACCCAGGCAGAGGAAAAGCAGGGCAGCAAAATAAGGCAGGAGTCCAGCAATGCAGCTGTCCAGCAAAGTGGTAATCCTTCAGCAACAGCCCTTCCTGGAACAGTATTTACAGGTCCAGAAATATACTGAAGTGGTGGTGTCAGAGGTCTAGTACTTATACCCAGCTGGGCCTTTGAATTGGGGAAGACTTCAAAAATGGGCCTTTGAATTGCACAGATGCCCTGTCCTTCCTGCACTGGCTCCAGATATGCAGCCCTTTTTGTGTGGGGAACAGGACACAGTCCATTCATGTATAAGTGACACTGGGTCCAGATCCTCCCTCCCAACCTGCCAGGATGGCCCATCAAGCCACACTTAAGCTTCCATTGTGTGTGGCTGTCTAGAGGGAATTCTCAAAGCCCAGCTGTTACCCACCCCAGTCATGTAATCAGAGACATAAAACAGGGATCAAATGGCTAAATTAATAAAATGCCAACTTTCTAAAAGTGCATTTTAAGAATTGCAATTTAATATCCGATGTTACCATATGTTTTGATTTGAAATTATGATTCCAGAAACCCTAAACGTGAAAGCTTATCTCTTCAAAATTGTGAATTATACTTATAAGGTGTACTAAGGTAATTCCAGTGTTATCCTATGGGAGAGATATGTCTTGTGCTAGTGAAAAATGGCTTTGGGAGTTTTCACTAGATGGACATGTCAAACTTAAAAGTACATTGTGCCTTTTAGATACTGTTAGAAATGGGGTCTTTGGTTGACAGTCAGGCTACCCCCTGTTCAAGCAAGGACCCTCACTCTAGCCAGGGTAAAAGAGAATCACCCTCGGCTAACCCCTGCTTACCCCCTTGGTAGCTTGGCAGAGCAGTAGGCTTAACCTCAGAGTACTAGTTGTAAAGTATTTGTACCAACACACACAGTGCCCTTATGAAAACACTACAAAATGAAACAACACCAGTTTAGAAGAATAGGAACTATTTATCTAAACAAAACAAGACCAAAAGGACAAAAATCCGACATACACAAGTCAAGTTATGAATTTGTAAAGATTAAACTAAAAAATAGCGCTTAGAAACACAAAATGCTTCGATGAGGTGTTAACACGACATCGTGACGGAGTCGTTCCCACAAGCCGACACCAGCGGCACCAGACATGGAGTCGCGTAGACCCCCAGGTACAGTTCCTTTGGTGAAAAGTGAAAACAAGTCGATGTGCGAAGTCGGGGATCGCGGCGTCTGTGCGAAACATTGAATCCACACACTTCAAGCGGCGTCGGTCATGACATAGTGCGGCGACTTCCATGGAGTCGCGGACTTCAGCAGGACTACAGCGATGTCGGGCCTGCGAAGGTCGTCACGTTCCAGCAAAGATCACGGAATCGGGTGCAGGCGGCGTCACCGGATTTAGCAGCGGCATCGGTCCGAAGTCGATTTCCTTGGATATCAACCAGCTTTCCTTTCAAGGGCCCAGGGACTGGATAGGGCACCACTTGTCAGATCAGGAGTAACTCCAGATACTCCAGGCACTGGCAGAGAGAAGTCTTTGCTGTCCATGAGACTTCAAACAACAGGAGGCAAGCTCTAAATCTAGCACTTGGAGATTTCTTCACAAGATGGAAGGCACACAAAGTCCAGTCTTTGCCCTCTTACTCTGGCAGAAGCAGCAACTGCAGGATATCTCCACAAAGCACAGTCACAGGCAGGGCAGCACTTCCCCTCAGCTGTCCAGAAGTGATCTAAAGTCTGTGGTTTTGGGCGCCCTTCTTATACCCAGTTTCTCCTTTGAAGTAGGCCTACTTCAAAGTAAAGTCTCTTTTGAATGTGAAATCCTGCCTTTCCCAGGCCAGGCCCCAGACACTCACCAGGGGGTCAGAGACGGCATTGTGTGAGGACAAGCACAGCCCTTTCAGGTGTAAGTGACCACTCCTTCCCCCAGCACAGATGGCTCATCAGGAAATGCAGACTACACCCCAGCTCCCTTTGTGTCACTGTCTAGTGTGAGGTGCAACCAGCCCAACTGTCAAACTGACCCAGACAGGGAATCCACAAACAGGCAGAGTCACAGAAATGGTATAAGCAAGAAAATGCTCACTTTCTAAAAGTGGCATTTTCAAACACACAATCTTAAAATCAACTTTACTAAAAGATGTTTTTTTAAATTGTGAGCTCAGAGACCCCAAACTCCACATGTCCACCCGCTCCCAAAGGGAATCTACACTTTAATCAGATTTAAAGGTAGCCTCCATGTTAACCTGTGAGAGGAACAGGCCTTGCAACAGTGAAAAACAAATTTAGCAATACTTCTCTGTCAGGACATATAAAACACATTACCATATGTCCCACCTTAACCATACACTGCACCCTTCCCTTGGGGCTACCTAGGGCCTACCTTAGGGGTGCCTTACATGTAAGAAAAGGGAAGGTTTAGGCCTGGCAAGTGGGTACACTTGCCAAGTCGAATTAATAGTTAAAACTGCACACACATACACTTCAATGGCAGCTCTGAAACATGATTACAGAGCTACTTATGTGGGTGGCACAACCAGTCCTGAAGGCCCACTAGTAGCATTTGATTTACAGGCCCTGGCACCTCTAGTGCACTTCACTAGGGACATACTAGTAAATCAAATATGCCAATTATGGATAAACCAATCACATACAATTTACACAGAGAGCATATGCACTTTAGCACTGGTTAGCAGTGGTAAAGTGCTCAGATTTCAAAAGCCAACAGCAACAGGTCAGAGCAAAATAGGAGGCAGGAGGCAAAAAGTTTGGGGATGACCCTGCACAAGCAAAAACGTCCAACAGATACCTTAGGAAGGTTTTGGCATGGCAAAAGAGTAATTTTGTCAGGTCGAAATGGCAGTATAAAACTGCACACACAGACTCTGCAATGGCAGGGCTAAGACGTAGTTAAAGGGTTACTTAAGCAAGTGGCACAACCAGTGCTGCAGGGCCACAAGGAGCAATGTTATCCTATGGGAGAGATAGGCCTTGCTCTAGTGAAAAGCGGCTTTGGGAGTTTTTTACTAGATGGACACGCAAAACTTAAAAGTACATGTCCTGCCTTTTAGATACATTGAGAAGGTTTGGGCCTGGCAAACAAATCATTTTGCCAGGTCAACATGGCAGTGTAAAACTGCACATACAGGCTTTGTAATGGCAGGCCCCAGACATGGTTAAAAGGCTACTTAAGCGTGTGGTACAAGCAGTGCTGCAGGCCAACAGGTAGCATTTAATTTAGAGGCCTGGGCACACTTAGTGCACATTACTAGTTACCTGTAAGTGTTTTAAATGTGCCAATTGGGGATAAGCCAATGTTACCATGTTTAGAGGAAAGAGCGCAAGCACTTTAGAACTGATTGCAGAGGTAAAGGGCACAGAGTCCTAATACCAGCAAAACCTATGTCGGAAAAACAGAGAAAGTAGGCAAAACTTTGGGTGAAGACCATCCTAAGGTTGTCAGGTCTAGCAAACTAAGAAACCTTAACACAAAGCATGATTTTGGTAATGAAGGGCACAGCCTCATACACCTCAAATAGAATCATTTGCTTGACAAATTCATAAAGATTCTCACTGGATAAAGAGTAGACAAAGTCAGCATCCAACAATACAGTAAACAGTATATATTATGTCTTATTCTGGTGCCAAAAACAATTAATCATTCTGTAGTTCATTTGGTACTGAATACTAATCCTTTTTTCCTTTGAGCCCAAAAGTAAATGACAGCATGCCACTGTGTCACTTTATTTCTCTGGCAAAAAAGGGCCTTCCATGAGGTTGCATTGCAGCTCCAGCCTGGCACCGAAAGACATGTGCTTTTTTTAAGCCAGCAAAGGGCTAAAATTGATGGCACCACAGGGCCCTGGCTCAATATCGATTTTTAGGCCTGGTACCTAACCAGTTGCGACTCACTGGGAGCGGTGAGGGAAGGGGGCACGGAGGCGTTTGGAAGAGGGGAACAAGAAAAAACAATAATAATAAAAACGAAACTTCCCTTCCTTGTCACACCACTCCACTCCACTGGCTCCAGTACTTGCAGGCGCAGGCACCCAGCCTGCCCTGCAGCCAACCCTAACACTGCTTTCATGCTGCTGGTAGCATAAAAGCAGCATTAGGATTGGACCGAGTGCCCTGGTTGGGTGCTCTGAGGCAGAGTGGGAGCCTCTACCTGGTCTGAGAGAACCCTGCGCGCATGTGTGTTTGGCCTGCCTGAGACAGCCGGCGAAACATACATGCACACTGAGGTGGGGGTGCTGTGCACTCCCCCTCCATCACTGTCATTGCCCGTAGCCCCACCCCTTTTACAATAAATGTTTTGCAGCTGCTGCAGCTGGTGGGGGGTGGCGACGCATCTCCACCATAATGGAGGAACCATCCCTGTACATAACCACTTCCTTTTGGTTTTATTAGAATTATACATATGATATAGTTACTGATAAGGGGCTTTCAGTTATCCCTCTTGTACATTGGCAAACGCATCTGAACACAAAGTTGTTCTTCTCAATGGCAGGGAGTGATGTACCAGTGTCACCTCTTTGAACCAAAACACATTTTTGTTTTAGCTAATATTTTTTGTTTTATACTGAGGAAGTCCTGCAGATTTCACAACAATAAAGGTTTGCAAAAAGTTGACAAAACAGCATTGAAGAAGCCAAATATCTGGCAGGCAACGTCAGAACTATTCGCATTGCTAATGATCATTTGTTTTGCAATAGCTCAGACTTGTCAGGTTCTGGCTCACATAATTTGAGGAATATTTTCTACAGGGTAGGATTAGGAATGGAAAAATTAAGGAGGGGCAGAGGGAGCAACACGTGTTTCCCCATTAAGCACACGCTGCCAGTTTTCACAATTCAACCATTTGTACACTTTATCAGTTTTCATGATTGCCTAACATGCCCACATTCCAGACTTGTGAAAGACTGCATTAGTCACTCAATTTATAAATGATTGTACTGGCCAAATATGGAAATATTGTCAACTTCCGTAAATTACCAAAATTCCTAAAAGTTGTCTGTTTCCATACTGGCACAGGATGCTCACGCATTAACAAGTATATTCAACCCGATGACACACAGCCATTACCAATGTTTACGGTCCATGATTTTTCAGAACTCTTTTTATTGGTATTTCAGACATTATAAATATTTTCACAAGGCACTTAGGGCCAGATGTAGGAAGATTCCAAATTGCGACTTGCAATTTGCGAGTCCCTGCAACTCGCAAATTGCAAGTCGCAATTTGGAATGCAGAAAGGTGTCTCAGACACCTTCTGCAACTCGCAATGGGGTCGCAAAGACCCACCTCATTAATATTAATGAGGTGGGTCGCAATTTGCGACCCCATTGCGAGTAGGGGCACTCACAGGGATGGTGGCCTGCTGGAGACAGCAGACCACCATGTCCGTGACTGCTTTGTAATAAAGCAGTTTTTTTTTTTTCAAAGTGCAACCCGTTTTCCTTAAAGGAAAACGAGCTGCACTTTGAAAAAATAACTGAAACCTTTAGTTTCGGTATTTTTCAGGGCAGGTAGTGGTCCATTGGACCACTGCCTGCTCTGAAAAACCATTTTTTTTTCCAGACACAAAGGGGAAGGGGTCCCATGGGGACCCCTTCCCGTTTGCGCCTGGGTTACCATCCACTTCAAGTGGATGGTAACTGCGCTTTCATTTGCGACCGCTTTTGCGGTCGCAAATGAAAATGCATAGCATTGCGAGTCGCAAATAGGAAGGGAACACCCCTTCCTATTTGTGAGTCGGAAATGCATTTTGCGAGTCCGATCTGACTCGCAAAATGCATTTCTGCATTCCGGAGAGGCTTTTGCGACTCGCAAGCTGCGTTTTTCGCCGTTTGCGAGTCGAAAACCCTTGCTACATCTGGCCCTTAGTCATTACAGTTATACTAGCACAGTAAATGGTTGCAACAAGAGCACCTGACATGAAACTACAGGCAGAGCCTACATATGCTTCTTCATTTACTACATCTACAGTCCGTTTATCGAGCAGATTGCCAAACTGATCATCGTCTTTGTGCCAGCAGTTAACTTTGCCCTAATTTTAGCAGAGATCTTCTGCACAATACAGAAACAACTCTACAGATGCCTGGTTGGTTTATTGGCTAGTCAACCTTTCTGTCAACGAATCCTCCTTATCTTGCCTTGTGTGAACAAACAATGTATAATTGGAGATTCCGGAGTAACAACAAATATAAATAAAGAACATTCATAAACAATGGAGCGTACTGTTGTTCCCTATTGTATGACGATGGTAGTGCGGTATCCCCTTATATGAAGAGAGGTTCTCTACATTGTTTGCCTGTGTCAGTATAGCGCCTAGACGCGGTGGATTCCCTATTGCATAGCGAGCGCCATACCTCATACTGAGCTGCTTGAAACCAAAATGGAATTCGCGAGGGGCATTTCAGTGAGCTGCACCCACTACTTCCTTCGTCTGATACACTCCGAGCTGACCTGTGACTCTAATCCACCCCCACCGCCGGGAGATCCCGCTCCGGAGATTGTAAGTGTGCCATCATGGCATCCCAGCTGCCTGACAATGGGTACCTGCATAGACCAAGCATGTCTTCTCTCTTCAATGCCACCCCCGCCACCGCCTCCATCCACCTCCAGCTACGTCTTATCAGTCCTTTTGCTGTTATAAATCCCAGATCTAGGAATCTTGTGGTCGCTCTGTGGTATGTTTACGGTCCATAATATGCACATATATTATCAATTTTGATACAGGCACTGATGCACTGATGCCGACACATTGCCAGTTTTCATAATGTCCTGTGATGCATACATTTCCAGTTTTCACTTTTAAGACGTACCAGTTTCCATATTCCCCTTGTGCCTTGCCCATGCACATCGGATAAAGGAGCAGCTAAATCACTTTCAGGGTGTGTACCTTAAATTACCTTATTTGATATTTGACACCATTTAATCTAAATGGATGTAACAAATTGAAATGCATTCTTCGTTGTGTAGTAATACAACCCATAGTAGCGCAAACGTAGTACACATGTAAAGGTCAGTTATAAATGCCAAAGTTCATTGTGAATGTCGAGCGATTGCTTTCAGATTAAAAGTAATATATATGATCGCTCATCTGGTGGTCACCCATCTCGAACAACTACTAATACCGTTCATATTGTGTCGACCTGGAACAGGCTGTATCCTATGTTTATTATCCTGACCCCCAAACACTTGTTCACTATTTTGAGTGGATTTCTCACATTTAATCGGAGCACTCCGAACTGTGTTTTCAAGCGGATGCGGGTTTGTCGGTATAGGCAACCCTCGACTCTATTTCTTTGTTTGCCATTTGATTATTCTTCAGATTGTTTTTTTTTATTTCGCATTAGATGGAGAGAGTCAAAACAGTGTCTTTTCATCGGAGGAGCGCAGCTCCAAGCTCTTCTTGCTGGTAGCTTTGATGTAGTCGGGATGATGAGCATTGCCTGTCCCGGGAGTAACTGGCAGGCTTGTTGCTTGTTTTGAAGAAGCCAATTTGGAAGTGGAGAAAGATTCCTTTGGGGACTTCCCTCTTCTGTGCCCTTTAACCATGAAAAAGTATAAAAGATGCAAAGCGGATAGATCGGAAGAAATATCTTCATTTTTGATTAATTTTGAGCAGTTTTGCAAAGTTTTATACAAAAAAAGTCAGCCTCAAAGCAAGTTCTCCGAATCGACGAAACTAGGCAATTCCCTGAAAATTGTTGCCTTATTTCAGTGTCTTTTTTTAAAAGTTGCGAACAGTCATCTTTAAAGCGTTGGAAAATGCTTTCAAAATAGCACTTAAGGTAGATTTCTTGATTAAAAAGGGTCCTATTTTTTAGTAAGTAGAAGTTTAAAACGGCAAGGCTCGAAGTCAAATTTCTCGAAGACAAGTACCAGAATGTGACATAAAGCTCTCCTAGATTTGTTTACATGTTCATGTATGTATCCATGTATTCATCCTGCTTATTCCACAACATAATAAGGCTCTTTTGCCAAGCAGTCATCCCCCAAAATAGATTCATGGAGGCCCTTTCATTGGCTACATCAGTCCACCAAGTGAGGGCATGAAATGTCATCAAGGCTTGCCGTATTGCTTTTCTAGTTATGTATTGCTGTTTTTTAGTATCATATGCATTAGTTCCGCTTATGCCTTTGTGTCTTTGCAATTGGCATTTGCTACTCGATGACATGGCAGCAGTGCTTCACTCACGAGCAAAGCACTGGCAAGTTCTCATTTGAATACATTTGACTTTTATATTAGATTTAAATATATTAACAACTATTACACTTAAAAAGTGCAGTCTATCGTTTTGTTTTGTTAATTATTACCGACTTCGATGATACTTTTTCATCGACCTCAGAAGGATCGAAGGCTGAGGAGGGCCAGTAGGATTCTTACCTAACACATTCAAGTTATACTCACATCTCTACAAGTTCACTAAACTATTTTTTCAGATGGATTTTAGGAAGCACACACATTTACCTGATGTCGCTGGAGCTAAGGTATAATGTTTAAAACATATGTAGAGCAGAACCGTTCATGCTTTTGTTAAAAGGTTTTCCTATGGACAGCCTGTCAGCCGTTCCCAGACTCAGGAGTCTGGTAGGAAGAAATACCCGGCCGACCTACCTCCCTGCTATTTCCATTTGTAAGAGCTGCAGAAATGAAATGTGCGTTTATGAGAATCATCACACAGAAGTAGTATAAAGACAAAAGCAAATATTCACTTTCTAGAAGACCTGTTGATTATCTGCTCCAACCTAACTCACAGACGTGCATGTCTTTGGACTAATCGTGCCTACTCTACTTTTCACATAGCTCCTCACAGGTCACATTAATGTGCTTTTTATGGCACCCTCTACTCTGGTCTTAAACTGCCACAACGCTATAACAACACTTTCCTTTATTCACAGGTAAGTTTGAAGATATTTGGGCCTTAAGAAATTCCCTAATTGCAGCTAGACTGGGCAGTAGACCTGAAGTTTCACAGACATCGCCAAATCCAACCTCCCACTCCTAACAGTAGTACTGAACGAGCAGGAAGTTTAATCTCTAATATGACAAAGATTGATCACATTCCCCAGTGTCAAGGTTACCAGACTGGCTTATTATTTACAGACCATGCATTCTTAGTCCTCATACATAACCTACAAAACCATACACTATGGGCCTGATTCTAACTTTGGAGGACGGTGTTAAACCGTCCCAAAAGTGGCGGATATACCACCTACCGTATTACGAGTTCCATAGGATATAATGGACTCGTAATACGGTAGGTGGTATATCCGCCACTTTTGGGACGGTTTAACACCGTCCTCCAAAGTTAGAATCAGGCCCTATGTCTTAGTTATCTAGCAGAGAAACTAAACACCACAGGTAAAAACAGAATGCAAAAAGCAAAAACATTCAGCTTATCCATCTCTGGTGCTTCTACATGAATCTACAACCCCATTCCTCCAGCACTCACAAGAACAATCCGTTATATTGCCTTCAAGCATGGTCAGTGAACTGCTCTTCCTCATAGCTCCACCTGTAGGTAGAGTCCTCCTTCCTCTAAACTCCCAACCCCTGTCAGGAGTTCAAGGCCCTCCTCCACCCACAGGCCTCTGTCTGAGGTTCATCCTTGGTGTCTAGTGGGAGAGCTCTGCTTTCCTACTAGGCTGTCCTCTGCATCACTCCTCCTTTTCTCTGCTATGCTCTCTCTTCCGTGTCTGCCCCCTCTGTGCCTCTTTTGCCGTTCGTTCTCTACAATGCTACTTTTCTGACTTTGATCTTTGACTATTCCTTTGCTGTTCCCTCCACTCTGCTCTCTCTCTTTTACTCTTGTTCTCCCCCCTCTCTCTCTCCCTGCCGCTGCTGCCCCTGCGGCCCGCCCCCTCCAGTCCCTCCCGATGCACTCCCGGTCCAGCTGCCCTCACTGACGCCCCCTACTTAATGTCAGCCGCTGTGCAGCCACTGGCGCGCCTAAGGCAAGCCCATCTGCGCCTGTCCGTGCCTGTCCATGCCTGGACCGCATCCAGCGCTGGAACCCCTGGTTCCTACCTCCCCCACCACTGCTACAGCCATTTCCGCTACAACGCCACCACCCTCCACGCACTCAACACCGGCCGCTCTTCCACCTGCCACCAAGCCACCCCACAGCTCACCCGCGTATCCTTCTCCTGCCGGAACTGCACCTTCATCAGCCTCCATGCCAACGATCCACCCACCAAGGCAGGACGCAACCATCTCAGCTTCATCCTACTCAACACCCGCTCCGTCCACAAACACACCATTGAACTTTGGAATCTACTCAATTCAGCCTCCCTAGACATTGCCTTCCTGACGAGATCTGGATGAACCCCTCCTCAGCACCTGACATCGCCATAGCCATCCCGGACAGCTACAAGATTACCTGCAAGGACCATACCAACAGACAAGGTGGAGGCATCGTCCACAAGAATACCCTCAGAATCACAACCACCACCGATGACACCCTAAGCACCACTGAACAACTGCACTTCCAGATCCACACCAACCCAAACACCACCCTCAGAGGGACCCTCATTTACATACCCCCGGCCCCTGACATCAGTTCAGCGACTCCATCACCGACGTCTTCAGCATGCACGCTCTCGCATCCACAGACTACATACTCCTCGGGGAGTTGAACTTCCACCTCGAGAACACCAACAACAACAACTCTACCAGCCGGCTTGACAACCTCGCCAACCTTGGCCTCAAGCAGCTCGTCACGACAGCCACCCAGTTCACAGGACACACGCTTGACCCCATTTTCTCCGCCAGCAAAAACGTCCCCTTCAGCAACACCACCGAACTCCACTGGACCGACCACTGCTGCATCCACCTCTTCTTCGACAAACCCACAACACACCATCGCCGGCAACAGATTCCCCACTGCAGTTGGAACAAGACCAACTGATAACTACCCTCTCCCGGAACCCACCAATTGACACAACTGACACTGACTCAGCATCCCCCAACCTTAGATGATGGATCGACCACTGTGCCAACACTCTCACCAAGATCAAGAAACATTCTAACAGATGCACCGGCAGAAAGGCCTTCTGGTTTCCCGCTGACTTCCACGAATCCAAGCAAACATGCCGAAGACTCGAAAAGAAGTGGCACCAAGATCAGACACTGGACAACCACACAGCCTTCAAGAACGCCATCCACAGTCACCACCAACTCATCCGAACTGCCAAGAGAACCGCCTTCAAAGAACACATCAACAACAACACACACAACTACAAGGAGCTCTTGAACATCGTGAAGGAGCTCTCCAACCCCGGCTCCAACGTCAACGACATCCCACCATCACAAGACCTCTGCGACTCCCTAGCCACCTTCTTCTACCACAAGATCGCAGCCATCTATGACAGCTTCAGTACTCAGACTCCCCCGCCACCCACCGACACCACAGACTCACCAACCACCAGCTTCCTACTCTCCTGGACCCACGTCAATGACAACTACACCATCGAACTCATAAACACTATCCACTCCGGCTCACTATTCGACCCATGCTCTCACCACATCTCCAACAAAGCAAGCTCTGTCATCGCAACCCAACTCTGGAAGATCATCAACAGTTCCTTTGAGACTGCCCCCTTACCAGAGAGCCGGAAACACGCCGAGATCAACGCCCTCCTCAATAAACCTAAGGTGGACCCAAAGGACCTCAAGAACTTCCGGCCCATCTCATCTCCCTGCTCCCATTCCCTGCAAAACTCATAGAGAAAATTGTCAACAAACAACTGACCCGTTTCCTCGAGGAGAACAACACTCTGGACCCATCACAATCCGGATTCCGCAGCAACCACAGTACCGAAACCATCCTCATCGCCACCATCAATGACATCAGGACCATACTTGACAATGGCAAAGCTGCGGCCCTCATCCTCGTGGACCTCTCAGCCGCATTCGATACCGTCTGCCACCACACCCTACACACACGCCTCAACAACGCAGGGATCGGCAACAGAGCCCTGGACTGGATCACCTCCTTCCTCACTGGCAGAACTCAGAGAGTCCGCCTCCCTCCATTCCGCTCTGAAGCCACCAGAATCATCTGCGGCGTACACCAGGGATCGTCCCTCAGCCCAACTCTCTTTAACGTCTACATGGCTCCGCTCGCTAACATTGCCTGATCGTGCCACCTCAACATCGTGTCATACGCCAATGACACCCAGCTGATCCTCTCCCTCAACTAGGACCCCGCCATTCCCAAGACCAACCTCCATGAAAGAATGAAGGCCATCGCCAAATGGATGAAGAACAGCTGCCTGAAACTGAATTCTGACAAGACTGAGGTCCTCATCTTCAGCTCCACTCCCTCCGCATGGGACGACTCCTGGTGGCCTGCCACACTGGGAACCGCACTGACACCCACCCACCACACACGCAAGCTGAGATTCATCCTGGACTCATCACTATCAATGACCCAGCAAGTCAGCGTCATCTCCTTCTCCTGCTTCAAAACCCTCTGCATGCTTTGTAGGATCTACAAATGGATCCCCACTGAAACCAGAAGGATGGTCACCCAAGCCCTCATAAGCAGCAAATTGGACTAAGGCAATGCCCTCTACGCAGGAACCACGGCCAAGCTCCAGAAAAGACTGCGGTGCATACAGAACGCCTCTGCACGCCTCATCCTGGACATCCCCTGCCACTGCCACATCACAGAACACCTGAGAGACCTACACTGGCTCCCCATCAACAGGAGAATCATGTTCAAACTCCTCACCCACACTCACAAAGCACTGTACAACACTGAACCAGAATACCTCAACAGACTGCTCTCCTTCTACACCCTGACCTGACAGCTTCGCTCTCCAGACTTTGCTATTGCCACAGTCTCACACATCCACAGAATGACCGCCGGGGCAGATCGTTCTCCCAACTCGCCTCCAAGACGTGGAACACTCTTCCCACCCACCTCTGTCAGGCACAGGACCTATTGAACTTCAGGAGACATCTCAAGACATGGCTGTTCAAGCAGTAGCAGCCCCTCTCTTCAGCACCTTGAAACCCTCATGGGTGAGTACTGCCCTTTACAAATACTCTGATTGATTAATTGATTTATTGAATGATGAAAATTTTCCAGTTGAGAATCCCAATTGATTTAGTGAGGAGCAACGCCAGAGTTCTAACTCACACAATCTAATTTCCTACAAGAACAATCATAGCAAAAAATGACCTCAAAACCCCTACTTGTGGTAATCATTAAGCAACTCATGATGTTAAACAACACTCTGAAAATGCTTGCAAAATGTAATCTAAGAGGTAAGATTTTAAATTACACAGAAACATGATGACCTCCTTGTGATGTAAATGTAGCTACGCAGTAATGGGTGAGAGAAAGATATTCCTCTTGGTGGTAGACTTGGTGCATGTGTAAAGTAATCTCTTCATCGATTTTTTTGATATTTGTGCAAAAAATAACAAGGAAGGCCATTGCAAAGGTGGGTACTTCATGGGTCACTACACCAGGGGTGCTTTTACTTTGCATGATTTTACAACTACAGTGCCTTCACATCGCAGTTATGATGGTATATAATTTTTTAAACCCCTGCACACTTCCTCATGTTTTCTCAAGAGGTAACCCTGCATAGCCCCTTGAATTGAACACTCGTTTTAGCTTCTATTTGGTAGGTGTTAGAGTATGGTCCAAGGTATCTACCTACTGGCCTTATTACACACATTGAAGTCAGATGGCTAGTGGTGACATGGATTCACTTGTGCCTATCTTTTTTCAATTAAAGGTAATGTCCATATACTAAGTTAGATCTATCACTGGCTTCACACCTCACACACATTGGTATTTATCAATTGTGGTAAAAGAATGTTAAAATTGCTAGTAGAGCACTTTAGGGCTATTTGTAGATGTTCTCAGGTATTCGATTTATGGTAAGAAGGAGTCTGCAAGATGGAGGTTGATTGCTGTCCAAAGAGGGTAAGACCACTTCTTCATACTGTTCCTCAGTAGCTGAGGTAATCTGCACAACCTTAGTTGTTCTGATGTTTCAACCTTAGCCCATGCATCACGGCAGAGACACTAGCTACCTCAACCTTATCATCATTGGTAGGAGTGTTTTTTTTTTTTTTACTTCATGAATTGCAGGTGTGCAAACTGTTAGAGGTGACCCTAGTTTAGATGTACAGGGTCTATATTGAGGTGTATCTGAGCTATGGGGTCTTTCTTTAGGGTGCACTTTCTGTTGGTTGTGAGGCTCTTTTGAGGGTGTCATCATAGTCTTTCTTCTGCCATTCTCTTTTTATTTTTCAATTTGTATTTAGTTTTCAGTAGTGTCTGTAATAAAATTATTTTGTTATTTATAAGGAAAACACAGTGGCTGTAAAGCTACTTAGTAAGTACTGTTTGTTACAATGCTGAGCTGTGAGACTCTCTCCCACATATCTTCCCCCAAGTAAGCCTGGGACTGTTCTGTCTTGCGAACGCTAAAAAGTGGTGCTTGATTCTCAGTTGGAGGACCTGGATTACAGGGGTCTCAGAACACCATTGTCAGTAAAACACTTTTATTACAGTTGGAGGCCCAGAAAACGAAACCCAGTCTGCCCTGGGATACTTCAACCCAGATTCTTACATCCTCCAACAGACAGAAATTGAATTATTTCCATATTGTTGGACTTGGCCCTTTCTTCGGGGTCATTCTCAAAAATTTTGACTTAACCTTTCTTTTTTTGTTGCTGTTTAGGACTCAGCACACTTTACCACTGCTAACCAATGCTAAGGAGCTTGTGCTCTCTTTTAAACATGGTAAAATTGGCTTACACTCAATCGGCACATTTAATTTACTTACACATCCCTACCATCCCTAGAAAAGTGTTATTATTGGTACTCCGGGCCTGCAAATTGAATGATACTAATTGGCTTGCAGCACGTATTATTCCACCCACTTAAGTGGCCCTTGAAAATATGTCCCAGGCCTGACATTGCAGCCTTTGTGAGCAATTATATAGGCCACTTTCTAGGTCTTCCTTTTTAATGCATCCACGTCACCCTTAGGGTAGGCCCATCAAGCCCATAGGGCAGGGTGCAGTGTATTTAAAAAGTATTTCATGTACGATTTAGCTTTACATGCCCTGATCGTGAAAAAGCTCTTAAATTTGTTCTTCACTACAGAAAGGCCTACCTCTCCCATAGGATAAAAATGGGTTGCTTATTAAATTTGATAAATAAGAACATTTGTGTGGCAGCAGGTATGAATGTCATATTTACTGTCTAATGAATTGCAATTTAAAACCCTCTTTAATGGTCAAGTCAGATTTTAAGCCACGATCCTGAAAATGAAAAGTTGCTATTTTCTTTTCTTAAACATTTGGTGCCTGCTGTATTTTCCTGGGTCACATGACTAAATATAGTTTTCAGCTGGATTTTGCATGTTTCTCCCAGAGCGCACCACAATAGAGGGTCTGGGTGTTGGAAGGACGTACCATCCTGGCTCAATGGGGGGGCGGAGCTGTCACCTATCACACTTGCACTTCAGAGGCACTGGCCCACTAACACACAAGCACAGCACTGGCACTATCACCGATCAAAACAGTAAGGGGCATATTTATACTCCGTTTGCGCCGAATTAGCGTCGTTTTTTTTGCCGCAAATTCGGCGCAAAACTAACGCCATATTTATACTTTGACGTTAGACGCGTCTAGCGCCAAAGTATGAGGAAAGAGCGTCATTTTTTTGCGTGAACGCCTTCCTTGCGTTAATGAGATGCAAGGTAGGCGTTCCCGTCTAAAAAAATGACTGCGACGCAAATGCGTCGTATTTATACTCCCGGGCAAAAATGACGCCCGGGAGTGGGCGGGGCAAAAAACCCAGCATTTGCGCCGGATTTTAGCGCCTGGGTCAGGGCAGGCGTTAAGGGACCTGTGGGCTCAAAATGAGCCCACAGCTGCCCTCCCATGCCCCCAGGGACCCCCCCTGCCACCCTTGCCCACCCCAGGAGGACACCCAAGGATGGAGGGACCCACCCCAGGGACATTCAGGTAAGTTCAGGTAAGTATAATTTTTTTTTTTTTTATATATTTTTTTGGCATAGGGGGGCCTGATTTGTGCCCCCCTACATGCCTCAATGCCCAATGACCATGCCCAGGGGACATAAGTCCCCTGGGCATGGCCATTGGGCAAGGGGGCATGACTCCTGTCTTTACTAAGACAGGAGTCATGTAAATGGCGTCTGGGCGTCGTTAAAAATGGCGCAAATCGGGTGGAGGCGATTTTTTGCGTCAACCTGACTTGCACCATTTTTAAGACGCCCTAGCGCCATTTTTCCCAACGCCGGCGCTGCCTGGTGTACGTGGTTTTTTTCCACGCACACCAGGCAGCGCCTGTCTGCTTGCGCCAGCTAACGCCATTCAATAAATACGGCGCCCGCATGGTGCTTCAGAATGGCGTTAGCCGGCGCAAAACTTTTTGACGCTAAACTGCATTAGCGCAGTTTAGCATCAAAAAGTATAAATACGGGCCTAAGTACAATATTGTTCTCTAAACCAGTTTATTTAGTACAAATCTGTTTATTTTTAGCTTTTTATGAGTTTAACTATTGCTCAAATCAAGAGCAAATCCTGTCTCCCAATGCTTACAAATCCAGTTTCCTTCAGGGGCAGGTATATGGGTGTGTGAGACAAACATCCAATGAGTTTGTGAGACACTAAGGGGCAGATTTATACTTTTTTGCGTGAAAAAGTATAGCGCCGGCTATTCCAAGACACCGGCCGGCACCATATTTATGGAATGGCGCTAATACCCTGTTAGTGTCCTTGGTAAGGACGCTAACAGGACTGAGGAGGCGTAGGGGGAACCCAGGTTTGTGTACCAAATTATGGCACTACACTGTTTAGAGGCAAAAAAATTGCCTCTAAGCAGTGTGGCACAATTTTCTGGTGCACAACCCTCATGGACATAGCTCCTGTCTTCGCAAAGACAGGAGCCATGCCCACCACCACAATGGCCATGCCCAGGGGACAAGTGTCCCCTGGGCATGGCCATTGGTGCCAGCGCCGTGCAGGGGGCCCCAAGTCAGGCCCCCGAGCGGTGTTGTGAAAAAAACATAAAAATATTTACCCGGACTTACCTGGGAGGGGACCCCCATCCTTAGATGTCCTCCTGGTGTGGGTGTCCCTGGGGCCAGGGAAGGGCTCCTGTTGGAAATTTCCATGATATCCGATCATGGAAATATGCTTACAGGTCCCCTTACGTCTGCCCAGACCCAGGCTTTAAATAATGGCGCTAAGCAAGCTTAGCGCCATTATTTAAGGCCCCCATCTCCCCGTGCTGGATTTTAGCACGGGTGGGATCAATATGGCGCAAATGCCATTTCCTCCTTTTCTGGACGGGAAGGCATACCTTGCATCTCATTGATGCAATGTAGGTTTTCCTCTCCAGAAAATGACGTAAGCTCCATAACTTTGGCACTAGACGTGTCTAGCACCAAAGTATTAATATAGAGTTAGGTTTGCTCTGAATTAGCATTAAAAAAATGACGCTAATTCAGAGCAAACTGAGTATACATATAGGCCAAACTGTCAGGATTTATTCTGGGACATATTCACCCTCATAACTCTTGTCTCATGACTCTTGTGAAATGTTACTCTAAAGCTTCAGAACAAACATGTCCCCAGGAATAGAAATGATTGAAGAATGTGGGCACTACTTGGTCATGTTGTTTAAACACTTTAGTCAATACGAGAAAAGGTACTTGTACCATGAGTGCAGAGAACTAGCATGAGACTTGCCAGTGGCATCCATCTTAAGGTATTGAGTGAAATATCCTCATGGCCCATATAATCTTTGCTGCTATGCAGGTGTTTATACATAGTTGTTGCATCTAGGACTTGTTGCTGGAATCTATTTTCTCAAGTCAACAAAAGGTATCTTGGAACTGTAAACTATATATTGTAGTATTTAGTTTTGATAAAGACCCATCCCTTGGGATTCTGAATTCTATTGCACTTGTGATTCCGCAAGTAGTTACCCATGTGGGTGATGAACTGTGATTGTAAACTTCTTTGGAATTGTATTGGCACACAATTATTATTATTGTCAAATGGTATTTCATTATCAATGTTACTCAATATATGATAACCAGGGTAAGAAACTAAACATGCAATACTAACTAATATTTTTCATGTCACAGCTATTTACTTGTTACTTTCAATGCAAACCCAGCATAAACAGTTACTTCTTAATAGGTGGACCTCTTTACCAACTAAAGACCTCAAATGTTATTCATAGTTATTATATCAACCTTTTACTTCAGCTTACTCTAAAGCTCAGAAGAAGGACTGAGTTTCAATTTATGATAGAGAGTAAAAATACAGAGTTATTTGCTTGTTGGCTTGATATGGCCATGTACACAAATAACACAAGGTGAATCCTATAGCACTTTTGTGGGACAGGTTCAGGAGTAGGGTCCCCAGTGCCTATTGCCGATTGGCATATCAAACATGTCTAAAGTCGAGGTGTCTTATTTAGGAAGCAAAGTGAATCACAATTCAATTCTCAAAGCCACAACATGCAACAACAGTTTTACGTTGTGATTTAGATGGGTGTCTCCAAGCACACGGAATGACACAGCTTCCTCAAGAAGAACCCTGGGAAATGGAACTTTTGGCATTCAATCTGCTTGAAACTGCACACAGGGGTGTATCCCCCCACCCCCCAGTTTACAAGAAAAGATATGCAGAGGATTCTGAGAGGAATTTGCTGTAGACCAATAGTTTCTGTCAAAGTGATGGTAAAATAAAAAGGGTAACCCTTAATAGTTACAAGTCAAGGATCTGGATTTAAAGGACATTTTCACTGTACAGTGAATGTACTCTTTTGAGATGTATATTTACATAGCAGTATACTATAATATACTAAGGTTGCATAAAGTCAAGCATAAGCAGTAAGAAGGTACTCTACTCTTGCATTCTAATTCCACCAAAGTTTCAGTGAATTGCCTTCATATCTCATAGGATATGCTTACATTTTGAATGTTAAAATCCTTATTTCATAAATGGTTAACAGTCTGTATTACAAAATACTATAAAAATAATATTTCCTAATACTGGTTCAAGTAATTATTTGGTGTACTTTCATAAAATGTATATTGCTCATTGTAAGTAAATGCCTCTATTTGTGAGATCATCCCAATTTTTAGCTGGTTTGTATTGCTGGTGTTAGAGACTGCACACTGGATCACCACTCTCCAGTGTCCAGAGCATGTGCTTTGACCCCTGAATGAGGTAGAAATTGGCTAATCCCTGAACGGCATAGTTAACTCACCTATAATGCTGGAGCATGTGATGTGAAAACTACACCCGTGGCGTGGGAAGTTAAATGTCACCTGGTGACTGCAGATCTTATTGTCATCCACTAGTGTAACATGGGAATATGTCTTCAGGCCAACAGCAGTAAGTGTAGCCTAACTGCTACAGTTTACACTTGCAGTATGACCTGTCAAAATAATCCCTTTTGACAGGCAAAATTCCTCCTTTAAAATATTTGATAAGTCACCCTTATGTAGGCCCTGTAGCCCACTAGATATGGTGCATTGTTTTTAAAAGAGGATCATTTAGAAATGTTATGTTGCCATATCCCTTCAGTGACATGGTCTCAAAAGCTATTTTCACTGTGAAAGGTCCTGACTGTCCTAATAGGAAAACTAGAGTATACATTATAACGTTAACTCTTCTGTCTCAGGTTTCAGACCAGCTCTAAAATTTCTTCAACCAGTAGTTTTAGTAATCCTTCGACACAATACCACATTGAAGTTAGATTTTTAATATATATTTAGGAAAGATAACTTTTATAAAGTTGTCTTTTTCCTGTCTGAAGCTTCTGGAAGCTAATTTGCATTAACTCTCCACCAGCTGCCCAACCAGTCCTGCACCTAATAAGTGATGAAAACATTTTCCAGAGAAGGAACAATGGCCTGGGTGTGGTTAAGTATTTTCCCCTTGCAGGATCCCTAACTATGGTAGACCTAGGAACTTCATTAACTTGTTTTTCACAGGTTAATCTAAGGTGAGAGCTGAAGAAAATATCACTTTCTTCCTCCAGCCAGGCTAGCACCAAACACAGTGGGAGGGAAGCTACCCTCAGAACCATTTTTTTGTGGCCACAAAGAAAACAACTGGTAATTTCCCTGGCTGTCAGTGAGACCGGATCCTCGGGGTTTGTGCCTGTTCCCAATATGTCCACCTCTTGGCAGCTCCAAACTCTACTAGCTATTGTAGCACAGAGTTAAAGAATGGCCAAGTGGGGGATGGGGTTTTAGGTTGGGAACAGCGGGGAAGGAAACCTGTGGAAGCAAGAGTTAAGAACACAATAGCAAGGTTATTCACATTAATCTTCATGAACTTTGTTTTAATTATCTATATTCTAATAACATGAGAGATCAAGAACTTTTTAGTAACGTGACCTTTTTAACTCTGGATAACTGGAAATAAAAGAAGGATTACGCAGACTTTCATATGAGCGTTTTCAAAATAACATCTTCTTATAATCATATACTCTGAACACTGAACTCTCTCAAGTTAGTCCTTAGAATAGCAATTACGTCATAACAAAAATCAATGAGTACATTTGTTCCCAAAGAATTAACTGCTATAGGATTCATAAATGATACTGTAGAAGAGGTAAACTGACTGAACTTGTTTTGTCTAGAAGGATCACACTCTGTTTGGTCTGAGTTTCAAGATTCAATTGCCCAGAAAGTATTGCGCACCTTATTGCCAGACTGCGCATCAAGACTCAAATACCTGAAATGAACGCGCACTCTGCCGATCTGAGCTGCAAGGTTTAATTGCCAAGAATGAATCACGCACACTGTTGCCGATTCAACCATCAAGATTCAAATGCCTTGAAATGATTGCGCCCTCTGCCGATCCGAACTGCAAGGGTTATTTGCCAAGAATGAATTGCTCACACTGTTGCCGATTCAACCATCAAGATTCAAATGCCTCGAAATGATCGCGCACTCTGCCGATCCGAACTGCAAGGGTTAATTGCCAAGAATGAATCGCGCACACTGTTGCCGATTCAACCATCAAGATTCAAATGCCTCAAAATGCTTGCGCACTCTGCCGATCTGAACTGCAAGGGTTAATTGCCAAGAATGAATTGTGCACACTGTAAATCACAAGGTCAAAACTCAAAAGCTTCTAGAAACGTAGTTGGGGGCCTACCCCGACCTCCGCCTTACTGCCCTGCTTGAAAATCAGCAAAATAATGTGGACAGGGCCAGGTCAATGCCTAAGTAGGCCTCCAGAACAGGAGTTCATGGAAATGCTGATGCTCTGCAAATGGGACCTCTGAATAGTGAGCACGTGGAGCTGGGCTGGGTCCCTTAAATAGACCCAAGACCCGCCCACATGGCAAACCCAACCAGGCTGCAGTAAAGGAGTCTATAAAGGCTCAGAATAGGGACCACACCCTAACCACACTCTGTATTCCTGCAGCAAAGCCTTGAAAATGAACAATGCATTACAAACAGCATTAATGACATTTCAAGATAAATACCTGCAATGCAAAAGGTAAATATACAATATCAACACATAATGCATGAATTATTACATTGCATAAGGTTTGTCATTTTGCATTATGCTGCCCGTAGAGCGCCCACTGTCCTGGTGTTGACACTGGCTATATCTATGGGTAAGCAGAAAGTCTCTGCACAACAAAGGAAAGTCCCTCATTTTGCTTTTTGGGAGTGTGGTGAGCTGTAGGATTGTTTGTAGTAGGGCAAATAGGAACTACTGTAAAATGGGTAGGGATGCCCAGGTGATCTTAGGGAGGAGCCAAAAAGTCACCCCCAACAACTAGCTAGTGATTCCATAAATATGACACCCCAAGTCACACTCCTCAGAATACTCTCTGAACCTTTGTAATAAGGAAAGGGGACTACACTTGATATTTGAAATGTGTGAGGGGACATCAAATGCTCTACCTGCTTCCATTTGTACTCAGGAAAAAGAGGTATACTGCAAGGGTCTGTTGGCTGACCTTCTGTATTGTTAAGGGATCACGACAAGCTTCTGGAAGGCTTTTCCCTGAAGTGTTGAGCTGACTAGGGTGTCAGGACCTGAATAAGACACTGTTAGTGTCCTCTTCTGGATCTTGACCCCCAACTGCTGTTCTTGGGCAACTGGGGCCCTTGGCTGTGTCTAACTTGACTTCTCCTAACAATTCTGAGAAGTTATGAATTTTCAGACTTCCATACCTCCAGAGGGCTGGGACAAACACCCATGCCAATCCACCCAAGATGAGACTTTGCTGGACTGCAAGAAACAGGTTTATTCTACTTGGAGCTTATTTGCGGCAGAAAACTAATGTCAGCAGGCTCTTTGCAAGAAAGTAACTAGACTTTTGGGACTTATCAGATACAGCCTATAACTCTGATCCACTAGATGAATCTCAGGTCTAAAAAGGAGATTAGATCAGAACAAAAACATTTTTGACTGGGTTTGGGTGCCAAAAGTATCTGGCCCATGCAAGGACTTTCCTGGGCCTAAATTTGAATTTTCCCACTCAGAGCTATTTCAGCCATAACCAGTGACTTCAAGAGGACTATGTCCAGGAACTATTCTACTTCCTCGGATGCAGCTTACAACTATGCCCCTTTGGATGGTTTCACCTTTCTTTTCAGAGATTAAATCCCAAGGTAAAATCTCTGACCAGAATGAACCTGGTTTCAGCATTCGACCTGTATTGTATCACAGTCAGCCTGAAAGCATTCCTTGCCTTCATCTATAGCAACCATAGACATTCATGGGCGCTTAGAGCTCTGGGGCCAGATGTAGGAAACTTTTGCGAGTCGCAAATGGGTCGCTGCGCTGTTTGCGACCTCGCAAAAAGCGAAATGGGATGTACAAATCCCATTTCGGAGAACCAAATAGCGATGCGACCCATTACCGACTCGCAAAAATTGCGTCTCGATTTTGCGACTCGCAATTACAAAGTTGCAAATTGCGAGTCGCAAACCGAATGCACAAGGCAGTCGTAAATTGCGATTAGTTGCAAAAGGCCCGTTTTGCACACCCAGCTTACCACTGATTCCAAACAGGTGGTAACCAGAACCAAAGTATAAAAGGAGACCCAGAAGGCATCTGGGTTACACAAAATGGCTGCACTATATGTGATTGCATGGAGGAGGACAGTCCAGGCTGCCCAGCAGAGGAGGAGGAGGCAGAGACAGGGGAGGATATACCGAACCAGACACTATTTCAACAAACTGAGGATGAGATTTATGATAAATATAGACTGAGCAGCACAGTTATCCTAGAGATCATTGAACTGCTGAAACCTCAGCTAGAACGCCAGACAATGCGTGGCTGCGCAATCCCCACACATGTACAAGTGCTATGCTCACTGCACCTCTTGGCCTCGGGCAGCTATCAGGGGGTGATTGCAGTGGCAGGTGGGGTATCCCAAAGTGCCCTTTTAAAATTCTTCAGACGTTTCCTAGATGCCATACTCGCACACATGTCCAGATATATATACCTTCCCAGGAATGAGGCAGAAATTAACAGCACCAAGTTGGACTTCTACAGATTTGCCATCTTCCCCCATGTAATAGGGTGTGTGGACGGGACACATATACCAATTTGCCCACCTGCAATAGGAAATGTACCCACTCACTAAACATCCAGGTGGTATGTGACACCCACAATGTCATTACTGACATTGTGGATAAATATCCAGGGAGTACACATGATGCATACATATTCAGGCACAGTGGGATACACCAACACCTAGAACATGGGGAATTCGGCAAAGGATATTTATTAGGTACTGGCGAGTACACTCTGATGCCTCAAATACATGTTACAGCGTAACCCTGTGATGTCCTGCTAATTTTGCCTCCTTTGTCAAACAGGTGACAATGCATATGCCCTGAGACCATGGATACTCACCCCATACCTAACACTTGCCAATCAGAATGAGAGGCGATACAACATTGGACATTGGCGGACCAGAGCTGTAATAGAGAGGACGTTCGGCTTGTTGATGTCATGATTCCGATGCCTGCACAAAAGTGGAGGAGCACATCAGTATACCCCGGAAACAGCATGCAAGATCGTTGCTACTTGGGCCATCCTACACAACATTGCCACCAGACGTGGGCTATATCTCACCCCTGATGACACAGATTCGAAGGATGAGGAGCAAGAGCCACTACCACATCGACAGCCTAGGAATTGAAGCATCACAATGGAGGGCAGACAGAGACGGAACCACAGTGCAACCCACTACTTTGGCAGGTACGTGGCAAACGTGACAACACTCACTAATGTAAGACACACATAGCCCATTTGTGTAGTTCAACAAATTATGCCTTTAATTTCAGGAATATAATGAGGAAACTATAGTCAACTAAACTGCATAAAGAAAGCAAAAAGTATGGTCTGACACATTTAGTTCATGTGCCTCTGTCACAGCACATATTGGTGGCTCACAGCCTCCTGCGACTATGGTCACCATGGCTCAATCCAGGTTGGTCCCCTGATCCTTGGCGGGCACTGCTACTCCGCAAGATTCGTGCATCAGTGGCAGACACACTGCTGACACTGGAGATCTCCTCGCTATCCTGCAGGGTATCGCCAATGCCCCTTGCTGCCTGGCTGGTCTCTAGCAGGTCCACTGCGAAGCTGATGCGCACAAGTCCTCTTGCCACATCACCTGCAAAATGGCCAAGTTCGACCTGCAGCTTCACTGTGCGCCTTGACAGGCAGGTTGTTGTGCTAGCAAGGCACCCTATTGAAACACTTAGGCGGTCATTCTGGCTTTCCCGCTGGCCCGACGGGCGCCCGCCAAAGGAGCGCCCGGCGGCCCAGCGGGAAAGGCCCTGCAACACAGTGGCCGGCTCCGAATGGAGCCGGCGGTGTTGCAGGGGTGCGACGGGTGCATTGGCACCCGTCGCGATTTTCACTGTCTGCAAAGCAGACAGTGAAAATCTGTATGGGGCCCTGTTAGGTGGCCCCTGCACTGCCCATGCCAGTGGCATGGGCAGTGCAGGGGCCCCAGGGGCCCCAGGGGCCCCACGACACCCGTTCCCGCCATCCTGGTTCTGGCGGTGAAAACCACCAGAAACAGGCTGGCGGGAAGGGGGTCTGAATCCCCATGGCGGCGCTGCAAGCAGCGCCGCCATGGAGGATTCCCTGGGCCAGGGGAAAACCAGCGGGAAACCGCCGGTTCCCCTTTTCTGACCGCGGCTTTACTGCAGCGGTCAGAATAGCCCTGAAAGCACCACCAGCCTGTTGGCGGTGCTTCCGCTGCCCTCCGCCCTGGCGGTCAGAGACCTCCAGGGTTGGAATGAGGGCCTTAGTCTGTCCAAACGAGCAGCAGTGTTGCGCTCCCTGTGCCTTGCTTGTGCCCTGTCTGCCACCATTTCCCTGACCAAGTTGTCTATGTAAGAGGTAAGGTTTGCCATGTTTGCTTTCATAGTAGTGAACTGGTTGTCCACATTAGCAAAACCCTGGGAAAGTGTGTTCTGCAGTCTGGTCAGGTTACGATTCATCAACCACATGTGTCTGTTTTGCAGCCGGTGACATTGCAGTAAGGATGCCTCCAGTCCCAACAATTGTTCATCGGTGACATCCTCCCCATGCGCTGACTGCATTGGGCATTGCCATCTACGCACAGAGCCATCTGACCTATGTGGTCGACTCTCCCTCATCATTGGCCCCAGTGTCACGTTGGCGGCCTCTAAACCCAGATCAGGATCATCCATGTCCTCTGGTGCATGTTGTATGGGTGGTGTTGTCATGCACTCCCCCGCAGTTTCTGTGGCAGCCTCCTCTTGTGTATGTGTGGCTGGTTCCCTTCCCTGCACAGTGGTGCTGTTGGTGGGTCCTTGTGGGAGACCTCTGGGACACAGGGGAAACACTGTCATTGCCTCACATTTGTTTGATGCCTCAGAATACAAACTTCTCTATATTTGGACTACTGTACTACATTGCCCATAATGCACTGTTCTATAGGTTGCAAAATGGGAATGGAGCTAATCTGGAGGTGCGTGCTTATGTGTACTGTGGTTGTGTGCATGGTGCATAGGGTGGTGTAAATACGTTATTTTTGGTACTTACTTTTGGATGTTCCTGGTGCTGAACTGTCAAGGTCTCCAATGCCAAGTACTGCCTCTGGCTTCAGAGTGGTCTCCACCATGGTTTCGATGGCTGTAGGGGGTGGTACTGTAGATGACCCTCCTCCAGTGCCATGCATCTCCCTCATACGCTCAGCCACCCTTTCCTTGGTCCTGGAGCAGAGGTCATACCACCTTTTGCGGACCTCATCTATTGTGCGGTGGCTGACTCCAATTGCATTAATTTTGTTCAGGATGTCCTGCCAGATTTTTTTCTTTTGGCTGTCAGGGACACTCATTGCTGCCTTTCCAAACAACACATCAGGTGCAGGCAACACTCCTCTATTAGCACCTCCAACTCCTTCTCTGAAAACATTAGTTTTCTTTTCCTGCCAGCACTGGGTGTCTCCTTGTCCTGAGATGCCATTGTTGCTGTAGCTCCTCTCACCTGGGTGTGAATCTGCAGTTTGGGCTGGGTTGGCTCCTCCCTGTTCCATGGGGTTACTTCCTGGTTCTGATGTCATCACTCAGAACTAGGAAGTGGGTTTTTCAACATTTTATTTGCACCTGCGTGCAATTTGCGAGTCAGTCGCAATTTGTGACTCCGGACCACACCCTTGTGCAATTTGCGACCTCGCAAATTGCGAAGTAGCAAATAGCTACTTCGCAAATGCGAGGTCCCAAATTGCAGTGCGACTCTGCACCGAATCGCTATTTGGTATAGCGATTTTTCTTGCATCTCGTTTTGTGAGTCGGAAATAGCGATTCGCAAGGAGTCGGTATTTCCGACTCGCAAATTGTTTTGTTCCTACATCTGTCCCTTAAGGTGTTATTTTTCTAAAATCTTCTAAAATTTATGTTCCTGATTCTCACTATTAGATCTTTGTTATTTTGGCATCATTTTGTTTATTGCATTTTAATTTATTCTTAGACATTAGAGTAGGCTTTTTGTTGCATTGTATTTTTCACTTTTTACTTGCTTCAGTACTTCTCTTCTAAATGCTTTATACATTTTCACTAAGTTAAGCCTGTCTGCTCTTGGCCATAGCTTCCACAGGTTGAGCTTAGGGTCTAGTTGTTGAAACCTTTGCCTGGACCTAACAAGTTTGTGGCTTTCTTATTCGTAATGGACTACCATCAACCCCAATCAATAATTTACTTTCTTACTCACATTTCATGTCTTGCAGATATTCTGATATTTGATAGCTAACACTAATACCCAAAACAAGTCTATCACTCATTCTGTTCCTTTTTTCTGGATGTGTGGGGGAGTTTTTGGTTCAGTCTAAACAACTTGAATGCATGTTGCGGATAAATGCAGTGTTCTGTCCCTGGTCATTGATGGTTTTTCTTATTAGGATCTTGGGTTCTCTCCTACAGTGGCTCTGAAAAATGGGCCAAATACAACCATTTCTACACTTGACTCACAGGGTAGTGATGATGAGCAGTTACTGGCTTCCTAGGGAGGTAATGTGAGGGGCAAGTGCTCAGACTTTAACAGTCAGAGGTGGCATCAGGCCACAATCAAGATCATTGCCTTCTAGATAGGCCCAGGTATTGGAACTACTAACATGCTTAACACAGACTTTTTAAGACATGATCATGACATTACACTACTAAAATCATCATCTGTTGAACCCAAGCTGTATGCAGAAATCTGTATGATTTTGCCAAGAGAAGCATTCCGTCACCTTACTCTATAGCAGAACAACAAGGTCACACATGACCACTAATACTAACATCTCCATAGTTATCAAGAGGCTCGGGATCAATAAGGAGGAGAGATACATCATTTATTTCAGCACATCCAATTACAAGTGTACCCAGATCAGGGGATGACTACTGAGACGCGCTGATGCTGCTGTTTGTCCTGACACATCAGGCCACCTCCTAAGAAAAAAGCTGCAGGGCAGGACTTGATTCAACAGACCGGATGAGATAGCATAATTTGTGTCATTGATGGGAAAGGGGCGGGGCTTACAAGCACCTTAAGTCCCTGTGCAAGGCCTGCAACACCCCTGCATATGACAGCTATTTTGGGTCACTCCGGTCTCCAAATGATGAGGTCAGATTCCCCAGTGATTGCAGTCATTTTGAATACTAATTTAATAAAAAGAGAGTACTTAACACTGTGTACCCCCACCCCCAGGTGGCATGTGCTGCAGCATTGTTTCCTTGATAATACTGGGAATTCTGGTGCAATATTAAATACATCTCAAGCCAGCATCCCTCCACATTAAGTGCTAGCTAGCTATTTGCCCACCTTATGGAGTATGATTATGGAGATCTACCAGGTCTACAATTGACGAGTTAAATACAACACCTACTTAAGTAAAGGCATAAGTTTGTTTAACATGAAAGGCCAGCTACTATTTTTCAAAGCGGCAGCTATTGGAAGAGGAGGGAAAATGACAATGGCAGGCATGTCTCTAGACACTCTCATGGCTTAATTACAAATTCTCAAACTTTCAATGACTGCAGCTGAAGAAGCCACAAGAGATATGAACAATGAATTTAAAACAATGCACTTGGGGATGGCAAGCTTTAAACAATGGATGGATAAATCGTGGTTACCTTTGAGACACAACATATGCATACCCATGACGTAGTAGATGAACTTTGGAATAGATAGAAGTGGTCAAGACAACGTCAGACTCTCCAGCATACCATTAGAAAGGGCACATAGACTCAGATGGAATTACCAAATAGGAAAACAATTGCTACAGCCAATTGTATTTTGCTTCTTGCTACACTAACAAGATCACTCACTCTTTTAACATTAAAAAAAGAAAGACACCTATGACTACAGAGGCACAAAATATCTGTAAATCAGACTACTCCTATGATACACACTTGATCCAGAAGACATGTCTTGTACTACCACAGCTTCTGAGGAAGCAGAAAGCACTGCATAGCCTACTAGACCATGCAACAATGATAGTAACCTTAGATGGTTAAACTAGAGAATTCCATGACACTAACCATCTGGAAAAATATATACTGGAGCTTGATAATAGCTGCATGGAGTTTGATGTTCAGACGCTACATCAGGGTGGGTTATGCTGAACCTTCTTCTCACAATAGACAGGGGGATATTCCTTGTGCCGTGGATACTCACCAACTCCTTCCTGCTCCACCTGGCCAAGAGATCATTTTTAAGACCACAACCTGAAAATAAATATGTAAATAGACACAAGCAAATCAAGATTGCCTTTAAACAGCTAAGCATGGCATGACGAAATACTACCACTTTACTACTTACTTGAATGAACCATAAGTTTTCAAATGATAATTCAACGGATAAGGAACTACTATGTTCCTGACCATGGTTTACTACTCTCTTAGTCTTAGTGCACCGCCACGAGGGAAGGGAGACATGCGTACTTAAAGGTAAACCTGAGAGTTGTGTAATAGCATGTGAAATACAACACAAATATTCGGTCTTTATGCCCCTTCAGTTGGATATTTCTGACCCTTGGTGACTATCTATACTATTTTTCATTATTGCACTTTAGCCCAGAGACAATATCAAGCTCCTCACCAATTAAGAAATTGTCTGTGGAATAAGTGATACCATTTCACCATGAGCATCATAAAGATTACTCTCTCTTGTATGAATGAATATCAACAGTCTGATCTCTGTCATCAAGCAGAAAAACTACTGATCTATTTAATGTCTAATAAATCAAATTGTGTTTTCCTCTATTAAAATTCACCTTACTGAAAAATTATTGGAAAAGCTTAAAAGAGTTTGGGTTGACAAAGTTGTATCATGATCAAGCTTCACACATTAAGATAGCCATTGAACTCCGAGTTAAGCACTGTATAGGAAAGAACGTTGGCAGTCCTTATACATAAACATCTGCTGGTGAGATTACTGATGAACTGATCTAACTCAGAAGACAGCTCAAAACTAATCGTACAGGTCAGTACAATCTTTTTTGGATCCTCTTATGTTCTAGTGAATATATATATATTTTTTTCAAATCTGAATAGGCTACGCCTTGAATTGGGACAAACCATGCTCTTACTGAACCTCAACATTGGCCCATAGTTAGACAATTCTAGCTTCATAGGTGTCAGAAATACAATGAACCCATATGTAAACAAATCTACCTATCCAGATCTCAAAAATTCCATGGACAGAGGTATTCTTAAGGACCTAGTGTACAACCTTTTCTTACTAGAATATTGGTGTTTATTATATCACCCAAAAGACAGTGACTACGCTGTTCTAACTTGTCCCCATGGAAGAGAGATAAGAATAGAATACTTCTTAGTAAACAATATTATTTTTCCAAAGATTCGTGACATCTCCCTCCTAATGACAACAATGTTGGATGATACCCCAACCCATCTACCTCTAGACATTCAAATCATGAAATCAAAATAAAAAAAGACCTAGAGGTTGAATGTTCTACATTATAGCCAACCCAACAAAAGAAAGATGTAAACAAACACATTTAAGATTACATAGAATTTGGTAATAATATGTAAACCTCCATTCAGACCCTGTGGGCCATGGGAAAAAAAAAACTATCAGGGGCTTAATGAGGAACAGCTCTAGAATCAAAACATGTCCAAAACCAGAATGCGAACCTGGAATCTTACAGCAGTACTGTAAACAACACTTAGAGGACAATCTAAGATTGCAATTCCAGAAGAAATATGAACTAAATATCCTGTTTACAGTTGTGCAGAAGACACACCTCTATTTGGGGGACACATTATGAACAAAAAAATGAAGCATAGAGACTCCTTGTGATGATGGTTGAGATGCTGCTATTACTATCCCCAATACAAAATGGGTGTAAGTAACAATTAGACTCAAATGTAGATAGCTCAAATTATATCCTTGGTTCTGGAGCAACTCCTTTCGGTGTGGATTTCAGTCCATTTAGCAAATACTCCTAAGCAGGCACAGCAGACTACGTGCATGCCTCAGTCTCTTTTTTGGAGGTACAGGCCGAGCCCCATGGTTTAACTCCTAGTTGTTCCTCGAAGTCTGGGCTGTATACTGGATGTGGGTAGCTCTATTCCACACTCAAGAGATGAGTCATCTTTTGCATGGACCACAGGAGCAGCCTTCATCAGAACAAGGTGTGCAGGACAAAACTCAGTGAAGTGGTATTATGCATCAATACCAGTCTTCTGCACCACCAGTTGCCTATAGGCCAGATCCCTCACAGTGGTGTTACTGGGACAGTTGTGGCCACTATGCTGATCAGTGCAAAAAGAACAGATGATGGACAGAATGTTGAACAAATCAAACATTCACCCTCAGTCACAGATCTGAGTTAAATCCATCATTTTGCTTGCCATGTAATACCATTCTACTTTGGACCCAGCCATATGCAAATCAGTCTTGACCCTGCACCCCATGGGAGCAGTCCAGCCCAAACTCCTAGGCCAGGTCCTTCCTAGAATAGAAACAAGCATCCTGGGACCGCTTCTGGGTATCACCCCTCATCAGCCAGGGTAGTTTGAATCCAGTGGCATGGTGAGTATGGGATCCACGTCTTGGCATACCCTTCACAACTTAGGGCTACAAATGCAAAAAGAGCTGATGATGGATGGAATGCTGAACAAATCAACCATCCACCCTCAATTACAGATTTGGGTTAAATCCATTGTTTTCTTTGATTGCCATGCCATTCTAGTTTGGGCACAGCCATATGCAAATCAGTCTTGACCCTGCCCCTTAAGTGAATAGTTCAGCGTAAACTGCCAGGTAAGGTCCTCCCTGGACCATAAACAAGCATCCTGGAACCAGTTTCGGGGTATCACCCCACATCAGGCAGGCTAGCTTGAATCCAATGGCACAGTGAGTGTGGGACCAACAACTGGGTATACCCTTCCTACTTGGGGGTGAATGTTTGAAGGAAAAGTATGTAAAGTATGTAAATACCAAACAATCTTAAAGTAAAAACTGAAGTTTTGAGTTTTCAAAACTTCAGTGCAAAAATTGTGGAAAATTATGGAAGTCAAAATCTGTGAGTGGGGCAAGGTCAAGGCAGTGGCCATTGAATGTCCCTCAAAGTTGGATACATCATCTTCACACTTACATTAAGCTATTGGTTTTGGTGCCTAAAACTCTGAGTGGGCTAACCTGGATTTCTTAGCCGCTGAGGCTGCATTGTGCCTGCGATGTATTAGCCCTCTTGCTCTGGTTTAATGTTTTACCTTCAAATTTAGTAACATTTTTGAAAGTTTAACTCCTTCAGTCGATCAAAGGCTGGAAGTCACAGCCAGGCAGGGCCCAGGAGGCTACATACCTTTTGCTTCAGATCCACTAATCCAGTTTTTGATATAGCAACAAGCTCAGAGTAGCACAAACCTGGATTTCTTGCCTTCTTTGAATGTGTAATCTCTAGGCATATTTCAGCATGTCTTGTCGCGGTCCTTTAGAAGGGGAAAAAAATGACTAAGGCCCAACTTTTTTAATGTTATGGGAATGTTCACCCTCATTTGTCTTGCAGTTCTCAGTTTCTTAGGGCAGACTTTTAGGCACCAGGTCTCTCTCCTTTGCGGTCTCATTCAGAGCCCATTCCACAGTACTCAGCCACGTCTTCTTGAAATGATAAATCCTTCTGTTCTTGTGTCTCAGAAATAGGAAAACAGGAGGCTAACCACTTAACCCCTTGAGAGGAAATTTAGTCCCTAGCAGCAAGGAGTCACTGAGTCTATGTAGGAGTCCATTTATTCTAGTAGATATTCAAATGGAGTCTTCCCAGGTCTGAGAATGGTGTGAAGACTTATTCTATGCACTAGTCCGTGACTGGAGAAATCCTACCACCCAATCCTAACTTTTGTCTTGCATTCCCCAGCCTTCTTTTACAGTTCTGCTTTTTTGCCTCAGTGTAAAATTTCTGAGGAGCACTTGTTTCAAGATGGCAAAATCTAGCTGCCTCAAAGGAGGTCTATCTTGAGGTCCTAAACCACTCCTCTATTTAGATGAACTGTTCTCCAACCTGATGGCGGATACATAGTTGTTCTGCATACAGTCACTGAAGCCTAACTGTTTTTGAGTTTACTGAGAATGAATAGGAGAAGCCTTTTCTTTAAAACAAGAGGAAGTGCTAAAGAGGTCTTTTTTTCTGACAACTTCTCCTTACCACTGTATTTCCCATCTCCAATTCTGGAGGTGTGATGATTGCCAGATCTGGTTTAGACAGCTTTCAATAGTTTTTTTATCAACTTAACTTTCAGTTTGTTATCAAATCAGATTTTACAAACTACACAGGGAATACCTTTCAACCCTTTTGTGCCCTTTTCCTAAGTGGGGACATAGAATTAAGTATTCACCACCATCTACGATTACTTAGGGAAACATCTTCAAGGTTTACACAGTGAAATAGCTTTAGGCGTTCATTTCACTATGTGGGCACACTACCCCTATGTAATGTACTAAATTCTTATGTATTAGCACCCTACAGAGTGGGGTTGCAAAGCTCACTTAAGGATGACTTATGAATGCATACCAATTAGGTTTTCCCTTCATGCTAAAGGCATTTTCCTTCCATGCATTTAAACTGCAGACTAGCACTGTGGTGGTCCTAGCAGACATATTTTTGTGTCATATTCATGGGTGCTGTAAGTGTCCACTGCATGCAATGTATGATATTTACCATTCCATGACGAAGGTTCACTTTAGACGTAATTTACAATGAACTCATACGGAAGTTAAATAGGGAGTTTCAATGCACAGAAAATGTTTTAGGGATAAGCATGGGTACTCTACTGTTGGTTTCAGTGATCATGTGCACTGAATTCTAATTCCAGCAAATCTAGACAGGGAAAATCTGTTGAACCACAAAAAATGGGATAATTTCTTACACTGACAGCAGCATCCATCCCCAAAAGAGGAAAACACAGGAGAGGAGAAACACACACTGAAGCCAATGTAAAAAACTTGGGGCCTGATTTAGGTCTTGATGGAGGGAAATACTCCATCACAAATGTGACAGATATCCCATCCATTATATTACAATCCCATTATCTCCTATAGGTATCGTAGGGATCGTAATATGGCGGATGGGATGTCCGTCATGTTTGTGATTGACTATTCTTTCCACCAAGGCCTAATCAGGCCCTAAGTTTAAATGGAACATAGCCAAGTTACACTGCTAAGAAAAGTAAGGCAACATTTTCCTCAGGCATTTCTCGGATGCAACTATCTAGGCATGCCTCTATGCTATTTGACCTCCTGCTGCCCCAACAGCCACAAGCTGGTCCTTATCCATTCTGCATTCAAAGAGTGTTGCTGTTAGTCAGTGATCGATTTTTATTTGCTTTCAAATGGATTCACGATAGAATATGTTTACAAAACAATTGAAAACAATTGATGAGAAAGGGCAAAAGAAAATACAGGATAAGAAACACCAATGGAACAGCTGGTGAGAATACATATCATACAGCAGATAAAGTTTTCCTCAAATGGACTGCACCAGATAAAAAGCTAGCTAAATTAGAGCAGGTCAATACATCCAGTAATACCATTAAAAGAAACAGTGCAGTTCGGTTTGTGCAAACTGTTTATCCGTGAGCAATGGAACAATAAAAAGCTTTCTTAGTATTTATAGAAAGTGCAAAACATAGTAAAGTGTCATGGCCCAAATAGTTGTAACAGCTACAAGGTATAATAGTGGTACCATATGAACTTCCATGTGGAACTGCAAGTAGATGATGTATTATCTTTAATCTAAAACAGACTAAAAGGAACTGATGGTAATCAGACATGATGTATAAGAGATATGTTTCTATTGACGGGGTAGTATGTAGTGGTCAATATGCTTTAACAGACAACTTATCCTTGACCAATAACGTCCTCTCCTTGTCAACCAAATCGCAAAAGCCCTTTAGGGCCAAGTGTAATCCTCTATGACTAGGGTCTCTCGATGATTGCAAAAATTCAAGTCGACCTAACTTGATAAAACAATCTTTTACATAGCTAATCCAATGAATGCTTGTGGCTCGACCAAGAGCCAAACAATCTTTTAATAACAATTGATTTAAACGTTTAGCTGGGCGAAACCACACCAAAGCCCAAAGGAGTAAGGACTGGAACATCAACATGTACTCTAAAAAGTAAATCCCTAATTCTGCATGGATGAGGAAGGATTATACACTCTTGGGGAGGGAGAGGAGTTTCTTTAAAAATTTGTTCTCAAGACCTTGCAGGGAAGACACAATGTTATACCCCAAAAGTTAACTACCATAAACAGCTACAGAAATATTATTTGTTCTGTAAATATCACTCATGGTTTTAAAATGTTTACAGCCCCGCCAAGAGACAAAATTGAACACAGAAACAGTGCTTCTTGTAAACATGTGCCCTATAGCCAATATCAAAGGAGACCAAGACAGGGAAGAATCAAAGAGGATGGGCAAGTAGGAAAATAAAAATATAGAAACACGACTGAGTATTGCCTTTGATGCAGTAAGTCATTGTCTTGGTGAACCACAGGCCTATAACCATGACATGGCACTTGGAAAAGTTTGTGCTTAAGTCAAGACTTTCCATGAATTCTATAAATCGGTTCAGCAAAACCTCTAGACACAGCGCAGTGCACAAAATAAGAACTATATCATCTGCCTATAGCAGAACTGGGGCTGGACAAGAACCGATTTTGGGCTTCTCCCTGCCAACTTCAATCAGTGACTTTTCTATGTTATTAACAAATAATGGTAACAGAAATGGGACCAAAATGTAACCTTGATGAACTCCCCCCGATTAAGTTTAACATGCTCAGTGGATTCACCCACCTCACTAGCTCTCACTGATGCTGTAAGGTTAAAATAAAGGTCTCTCAGGCACAAAATCTAGCTGAAGATTTGCCCCAATCTCCAACATGATAGCCCAAAGTTTCTAGTGAGTGTATACTTAGCAGCATTCAAATACACCTTAAGGAACTGATCACTAGTGCCTAGACCCAGACGAAAACAATACGTAATATCAGTTAGAACATTCTGCTCCAATGCTCATTCAGCAAGCCTATTCAGCAAGATATGACAAATTCTCTTAACTGAGGAGCTAATCAATAAAATGAGCTATAGCAGTTGAGGTCTAAGTGGTTGTCTTCCGTAAAAACAGAGGTAGACCAAGCTTCAAGAATATGCACTTTCAATACTGTATTCAAATAAAACTTTAAAAGGGGAGCCTGAAAATCTATGCTGGACTTAAACAGGTCTAGCAGGACCCCGTCAGGACGAGGAGTCTTGTGGGTGGGGAGTACACATATAGCATTTTGTGCTGCCACTAATGTACAATAACTTCAGTTTGTATCTTAGCAGTAAGGGATGAGGTAGGCATAACATATATCGATTTAGGGTGTTCAACCCTTATACTAGGTAAAATGGTAGACTGCAAGGTAGGTTTGAACAAAGTCCTAAAGAGTAGGTGGTTAACAGTCCCCCAGAACTTAGCACTATTTCTAAGATGACTCACAGCTAGCAACTGCTCCCAGGCTCCTGCTTTCAACACCCTCTTCTGCTCTTCTAAAGCGCTTTTATAGGACGCTTGACCTTCTGAAACCCATTTACAGTCTCTAGGGACAGCCCTGGCTGCCTCTAAGAGGCCTCAATGCACCTTACAGCAATTGGAGTATTTAAAAGACTTTGGATTTTTGTCATTACTCTTGCCCGTCAGCATAGAAGATATGTTATGACAGATAACATCATAATATTTCACCACAACAGTGTATCTTTTAAACAAGAATCACTCTCAGACTGACATTCTCCAAGTAAGTCCCTAAAAAAGACATTGGGGATCACAGTACACCATTTTAAGAACCGTCCCCGGGAAGAAAGGCTCCCATTAAATATGTCGAGGTGAACGGGGCACTTTTAACTATGGCTCCAATAGAAGGTAACTGAAAGGGGATTTTGATTGCTCAATAAACTCCAGATAACCAGAGACTTCACTAAAAATTGGTGCAAAGAGGCAAATATGAAAAATAATCAATGACACTATTAGCACCTCTGCCCGTTTAAGTGGGAATATACCCCTCCAATGAGGTGCCTGAATCAGAGGACAAGGTAGAGACCAAATTGTATTTAGCTAGAAATGTGTTCATATAATCTCCCTCAAGAGTGTGCAAAAAGTGCAAGGAGTAAAAAAAAAAGCACTAGCTATTTCATCAGGCTGGCTGAAACTGTACCCTTGGCAATTCTCAGTGGGTATAGGAATGAGTAACACTCTGCTCCGGAACATTAGGAAACCCTGGGGGGGCCCAAGTCCCTGCAAAGTGCAAAGAGTTAAATAAAACTTGCAGGTGAGATTTTTTATATTTCCTGAAGCACCACATTGCCACAGGAACAAGTTAGGGCTATCTGGTCCCCAGGGCCACATCTCTCATGTGACCAACAGGGCCATCTGTGGGGTGCTTCTCCTCCTGTGCCCATGTCTGAGAGGGATGAATTGCCCAGCCTCTAGTCTCCCACCAGCACTAGTGTGGGGTTGGAAAGGGTCTGTGATGCTGCTCCAGCCCACAATCAGTGTAGATGGAATCAAGGAAGGATGCTGGCTCCACAATGGGTGTTTGCAGGGAGCTTACATGGGCCACTTGGGCCAAAGCCTCCAGAGACCCCTGTAAACAAAATGCTGTTGTGAGTAGTCTGAGTAGGACAAGGACCCCTGCTCCATAAAAAAGAATCATTTTTCCTATGAATGCACATCAAAGGGCCACTATGGAGACAGGATTAGATGATGCCTGGAGTGCCTCATAAGGATTTGCAAATGCTATGTATAGCTTAGATATTCTGCTGTGCCAGTCCTACTATGAGCTCCACTTTAGTTAGTTTATTAACATCCAAATTTCTCCTTGGACATTCAGTTATTGGTCACAGGACAGTTTCACAGGTTAAAGCACATCTAGAGCTTCGGCTTTTGCTCAGAGGCTCTAGGGTATGGGAACCTGTTGATGGACCCTGTAGCTGTGTTTATAGCCTATTGAAAGTACAAAGAAAGATGTATGCTCATATTTCATTTAAACTGTAATGCTTTATTGACTGGCCAAATTGTCAGCTTTCAAAATGTAATTTTATTAAATATCACTTAACTAAATGTAAGCCAATTTTAAGGTGGTTGCTCTTTTAATGTTGTTTCATTGGTTTGTTATGGTATGTGTCTGCTTTTATGTACTTATACATATTTGTAAATTAATGCATATCATCAAGTAGTGAGCTCATAAGTATATTTACGTTTCTGTAAGTAAACCACTGGCTGTACAATGATTTATTGTGTGTTGGGACATTGCATACCTGCAGACTTTGGGTGCTAGTCCACACCATGGCTTGTGCGTAGGCTTTGAAATTAACTTCCTTGCTACCCTGAGAGAGTTAGGTGCTGCTGGGGGTACTTGATTCCCAGTAGACAGATGTTTGCTAATTTATTACTTGAGAAGGACTCACTTCCTTCACAGCTAACAACTCACTTTTTTATGGTGGTGGGGTTTGGGTACCCATTGTGATTGGTGCAGAGCCTGCTCAAAGCTTCTGTGTAGAAAGGGGCTGACTGTAGATTACCCAAATGATATTCAATATGAGCCACAGACGTTAACTGAAAAACAAACGTTAAAGTAGCATTATAGTTACATGTTGAAACGAAATAAGGATTCATGTTCAAAAAACAAAAAAACTAAAACTCACCAGCTATAGTTATAGTTTTAAGAAACTAACTATAGCTTGATCACCATTATGCACTGCTGATGAACTCCGGCATTATATCATAGCCAACACACATGGGGTATCACTTAAATACTCTCTTTTAGGTTTGGAAGAGGGATCAATAAAACAATAACATATCCCAAGAGATCCCACTTATCCTTTATTTCCTCAATAACATTTTTAGGAAATTACTTGTCAACATCTCATGTATCAAAAAATAGTAATTCCTTTAATAATTACATAAAATTATTTCATTTTGTTATAGATCATTCACTCATTTCAAGAAAAATATAAAACCTATTAAACTGTACATTTTATTATTGCGTAATTCATCAGTACCAAACAGAGAATATCATTTATCTCTTCCAATGTTGTTGGTTCATGGCCTGGGGACCTCTAGAAAGGGTCAACACAAACATCCGGGGTGAAATTCTTTCTATATCACCTTTTTTCTGGACTCACAAATATACAATTTGTTCTTTCTGAGAATGAGGTTTGTGCTCTAAATAGAATGGACCATGTTCTTACAAGGTTTGTTACGGAAGAACAAACCTAGTAAGTAAGTAGCAGATTTTGTGATATATTGTTGTCTTACATATTATGTGACATATTGAAGGACATCATTGGTTGACATGTCAAATTATATCATTCTTGACACTGATATGTAGATTACTCCATATGCACTTACAGCAAATTAAAAAAGAAGGTTATTAGTAAAGGGCTTATAGTCATGTACAGCAGAAAGTTACTGTGTGTACATATGTGGGGCCATAGAATGGAAATAGCATATGTTCTAGAGGGAAGTGTGCCTGTGCGTGTAGAAACATTTATGGTCCTCTGTTTATAAAATGTGGTTGGCCACCCATTGTGGAGGTGGGAGTAGGGGCGGGCCATAGGCCAGGCCCTGTGGTCAACACCTACAAGGGAAGTTGATTGAATATTATAAAAAAAAAACAAATGAAAATCACTGAACGCTGCAAATTATAAATTGAGGTAGTTATGTATGTTATTTACATATTACCTCAATGGTATAGTTAGGTATGGTAATAAAAACTGGAAAACAAACTTTAAATGGCATATTAGTTAGATGTTCAAATAAGGTAAACACTAAAGGTTTAAAAAAAAAAGAATGTTGACATTTACCAGTAATAGTTTACAGATTTATTATAAATTAAACCACTGCTGTGTACTTCTTATGACTTCATATATTACATCACCCATGGCATATTAAATTACATCACTGATGACATCATTGGTTAAAAAGCATCCAAAAAAATTTAAAAACTGAAAAAAATGTTTCAGGAGAACCACAAAAAATGAGAAAAAATAAATAGTTTGTCAAACAATTCCAACCATGTTTTATGTCAAAAACATTAAACACATACATCAATAAAAATAGAAATAAGACTTAGAATATCAAAGATAAAAGAAAACATACAAAAATGGTTTATTGAAACAAGCAGACTCAATATTAATAGTGGCACACAAAACTGCACCGGAGGTCTACAGAAAGGCAAGTGATATTCAAATCAACAGCGCTAAAAGCAAGATCATAATAATGAGTTGAAAGTGTCAAAATAAAGGGGCTTGGTGCTTGTCAAAAATGAAGCTTGGAAAGAGTAAAATCAATTAATATCTGGGTATTTGATTTAATGAATGAAGGAACTATTCTGATCATTTCAGTTCCTAGAAGACTGCCAGGTCTGCATTGAAATCTACGTTTTGTAAGTTATTACGAAAAATGAACAATCCAAATCTGTTAGCTGCATGTAACGTTGTAAATACCAAGCTAATGCCAAGTTTGATGTATGGACCATTGACGTTTAGAGATCTCCTTGAGGTTTGACTGGATCAGGCCCAAAAGAAGTTCTTCTGCTCAGTGTTTGCCATCCCAAATTAGTCTCCAGTGTATTGTCTTCGACTGAAATTCCACTTACCAATGCAAAGCTTGATATTAAAAGTGTGTTCCTTTGCATACAATTTGAAAGTGAAAAGTGTACTTAGTGGCTTGTTGAAACATGTAATTTGGCATATTCTCTCTAATGAAAAGTTTAAGTGTCATGAATTCGATGAAAGCCTCAATTGAAGTCTTGAAGACAAAGGATCTATGGGTAAGTGTCCTGCCATTCAAAATGATAGGCACAATTTTAACGAAACAGGCAAGATTAATTTTGAGAGACCTGGATGTTGAAGCTGTTAACAATCTGGCTTTTATAATTGCTGCTCCTATTCAATAGAGCCCAGAAAGTATCTCAAAATTCTTGGACTTTTTATTGAAATGCCACATGAAAAACCTTTTACTTTGGCTAAAGAGTGGCATAATTCCTTTAAAGAGTACTATTTTGTGCATCTGATCGACACAATGGATCTGGTGTGCAGGCTTTGTGGGGCATCTGCATTTGTGATCCACTACTGAATTATAGATGGTGCTGACTGTGCATGGTTTTGTTGCAGCTCCATATAAGATAGTGCAGGGAAGCAATTACACTCACAATCACATAATGTGGGAGAGGGAAGTACAAAGGGATATGTCCACTTCACTTGCTGGAGCAAATCAATGATAAAAAAGAGTGGAACCCTATAACAGTCAGTATGAAAAATGAAGCTTCAGAAAGATTTTTAAGGGACACTTACCCACGAGTATTTACTAGTGGCATGCTTCATCATCAGTTCGTCACTCCAGGTACCTAATGTATTGGAGTGGGCTCAACCTTCACAAGGAGGGAGCCCTTCTAAGATTTTTTCAGGTTTGATGGGGTATGTGTTTAAAGTGATTACATTTACCTTCAACTTCTAGAATGGCACAAATAGACAACACAATAAAGCAAAAGGTAAAGAAAAATAGTATAATAGTTGAAGCGAAAATAGAACTTTCAGACTAAAGAAACCAGTGCAATAAATAAATATATTGAATATATCTCGTAAAAAAAAATGCCTATACTTTTTAAGTATGTGTAAACTATGTCTTAGAAATGTTGCATTGAAATTTAAATGTATATCAAAAATACTAAAAATTAAAAGAAACAATTTTACAATGAATCCTAATACATAAAATATGAAGATTAAATATGTAAATTAAAAAATTTAACATTTTCGTGTTAAAAACTCGAAAAACTTATGCCATAGTCTATCGTATAACAACTAAACAAAAAATGTATATGCATAGACCTACACCTTTTTAAATTAATTTAAACTTTAAAATTGTTTCTTAGTTTTAAAATAATTTAATGTCAATAGATTATGTTAAAAATCTGTTATTTTGTGATGAAAAATCTAAAATAATTAACTGCTAACCTGCAGAGTCACCCACATCCAAGAAAAAATAGGCTACAAAATAATTAAAAAGGTTACCAAAACATGCTGGAATAGTTAAAATGAAAATAGGATTGTCAGACTAAAGAAAACAATGTAATAAGTAAATATATTAAATATATTTAGTAAAAAATCCTCTACATGTCAAATATATGTAAATTATGTCTTTAAAAGGTCTTTTTGTATTTTAAATGTATAACAAATATACTAAAATCTAAATGAAATGGGGGGTGTGGCCAGCAAGATAGCTGAGTAGCTATGCACACTTGGGGCGCTGCGGGGGGCGACTAAAATCATGTAATCCTACCATCCCAACTCCATCTCTACACCAAAAGGGAATGTATTTGCTGCATGGACACTAACGGTGGCCGTAGGTGGGTTGGGTTCCTTAGGAGAACCAAGAGAGACAAGTGGAGATTTGCTTTCCCAGCGGCTGCAGCATTGATTCCGCTAACATGGTGGCTGCTGGGAGTTAAATGCAGCCTGTAACTCAACAAGGGAGGATTCAGAAAACCTCAAATGCCGCAATAACCTACAATTTGTGGGATTCCCAGAGAGGTTGGAGGGTATCAATGCAGTGGCTTTTCTGGCCCTTTGATTGAGAAAGACTCTCACTGCTGACCAGTTTTCCTGTTGCTTTAAACAGAACAAGCAGGCAGAGCACAGGGAGTGAGAACTCCCTGAGGGGCCCCTCCATGACTGATGATTTTTAGTTTCCTGAATTTCCAAGACAGCAACATGATCCTGAGGGAAATCAGAAGCCAAGAAGAAATCTGACATGATAGCTCAAAAATCCTTGTATTCCAAGACTACCCATGTGAAGTTCAAAAACACCATTGTACCTTTGACTTCCTAAAGACCAAGCTATGGAACTTACAATTGCAATATATGCTCCTTTTCCCTGCAAAGCTTAAGGTCATTTATCAGGGTGAAGGCTCTTTTTTTCCACTCACCAGAGCAGACATGGGCATAGATTGAGGAAGACCTGAGACTGTTGGGTGGAGAAGGAGGCTGTGCTCACTGCAGGAGGAAGGGTCTCGACAAATAGACAGACAAAGGGACTGGGGAAAAGGCCGCTTGGTGGTGCCTGGCAGAAAAGGGGTTCAGTGGAATGGAAACCCACACCAGGGGGGGCCGACGGCATACCTGGACACTGATGGGGAACATACCTCAGCAATTAAAAAAGAACAGATGCAGCCGAACCCCGGATGATCACTCGTCCTACTCCGTGGGAGAAAGATATGTAAAAGGCTCTGATGGACCACACTCCCAGGTGGTTGTAATCACCTCCCTGAAATGTGAGTCACTGAAATACTCAACCATCATAGTGGACCGCGTCCCAGACCACGCATGAAGTGGGTATTAGTTGGTATAATAGGCCAGTGCCAGAAAAGACATGGGAGACTAACTCCATGATCCCCAGAACCCCCTGGATGAACGATGGGTGAACTTTAGTACATTATCACAAGACAACAGTACCTAAGCGGCCGGTGGTCCAGGTTAATATATTTTCAATGGGGAAATGTGTTTGATGGAGGTTGTGTGGGCTACAGACTTCTCCTACTCTCCTTGCGAGAAGTTCAAAATAGTAATGTGGGTTTACCCTTGTGAGGGACAGCGGGGGTCGGGGAGGAGGAAGGTGGAGGGATGGGTTTGTTCTTATTTGTAAAGTTTGTTCACAGCCAGATGTGGTCCTCCTCCAGGAGACACAACTAAAGGGGACACATTTTTGCTTCTTAGGAAGGGGGCCATACACCACACTGGCACACATGGGTTACACTTCAGCATACAGGGGCATTGCCATGCTAATAAACGAAAGTGTATATGCCCCGTCATGACTGCAGGTGCCCACAATGGCTTAACTCACTGACTCCTAGAGGCGACATCCTCCTTGCACGTAGTGAGTGGGAATTTTAAGAATTTCATGGTCATTGACCTTAATTGGTGAGGGACCCTGATACTACCCCCTCATACCATACCCCTGGCCAGATTCACAGCTATGATGGGCCTGTCTGACCTATGGAGATGTACCCAATAGGCAGACTTCTCAAGGGCACATAGGGTCTTCTCTAGGCTCATCTATGTGTTTACCTTGCAGGGGAAGTGGAGTTGCTGGAATACCTGTCTAGAGGCCTATCAGATCATTCTCCTCTTTTGATTATAGTGGGTCAGAGGTCAGGACAAGGGAGCACTGCATTGAAATTGAATGCATGGAAACTGCTAGACCAGTAATTGACAACTGGGCTTCGCGTAGATCTTGAGCTCTACTTTGCAGAAAATAAATGTTTGGTCACCTCAAAGATAACATTGTGGGAGGCATTTGAGGTGATTCTGTGAAACAACGCACACTACTTGATTGTGGGGACGAAATGAAAAAAATAACAGAGCTTGAAGGCCTTGAGAACCAGTTCTCACAGTTGGCGAGTGCACCTGGGGCCACAATTGACCCCCTTATTCTCAGACCACTTGTGGTGCTGCGGAATAAGTATCACAATCTGGCACAGAAGAGAATAAAGAAACAAATGCTGGTCACACTACCGCACCTGTATGAGGCATAAGGTGGGTAAGCTCTTAGCATGGATGCATAGGAGTGAAATAGAGGCCAGATAGGTGAAGATGATTGTTTACCAGGCAGGGGCCTGCTTGGATACGGATGAGCACAGAGTGGATGAATTTGCCCACTACTACGCAGCATTTTACAAGGTCTGCCCTTCGCATGGCGCGGTCCACTTTGAACAGTACTTGGTCAAGGTTGCTACCCCACGGTTGGAGGTGGAGTCCCAGGAGGCTCTTGAGAGTGACATTTCCATAACAGAGGTCCTGGCAGCCAATGCCAAACTGAGGACGGGTAAGACTCTGGGGCCCAATGGGATCCCAGTCTAGCTCTATAAACTCTATGTTGGCCTTCTGGGACCCTATTTGCTTAACCTATTTTGTAAAGAGCAGGGGGCCCTACAACTAGATCTTAGACAAACCACTATCATGGTGATACTCAAGGATGGTAAACCATGGGAAAGGGGTGAGTCATATTGTCCAAACTCGCTATTCAATATTGAAGTTAAAAACCTTTCCACAATTCTAGCTACAAGGCTTTCGGCAAATTACTACCCTCTTAATACAAATGGATCAGTCTGTTATTTTTGCCCACGGTGTTTTGCCCAGTTGGTCAACACAAACAAGGCATTCGATGCAGTGAACTGACCCTTTCTCAATCAGCCATCATGAAAATTTGGGCTCGGGCCACGATACAGGAAATGAGTAGTACTCCTATACCCCCAGTGGCAGCAGTAAGGGTAAATGGGGCGTTGTTGCCTTAGTTCCCTGTAGATAGGGTCACCCGACTCCTATTCATGCTGACCATTGAGTCCCTGACATGTATAGTAAGTAACCATCCCAGGATCATTGGTTTTAAACAGTTGACCAGCGATGGTGTAGAGGAGAAACTCTCACTCTACGCAAACAACATCCTCCTCTACATCACTAAACCAGCGATAACGATCTCGGTGGTCCTCTAAGAGGAGAACAGTGCCCACTTGGGGTATACAATTAACTGGGAGAAGTTGGTGCTCTTCAATCCCCCGGGACAGGTGGAAGGGTACTTGTTTTCTTATCGATTAGTAGTGGCAAAAGACAGCTTTAAATACTTAGGGATCTTTATGATGCCACAGTGAGAGCTCTGTTACTGTAAAATCCTGGGTAGGGTTATAGAATATGTACAGAAAGATGCAAAGAGATGGAGAGGGCTGTCCATGACCCTGCTGGGGTGCACAGCCATTTTCAGGATGATCACGCTCCCTAATTTGCTTTACGTACTTCAGAACACATACTAATAACCCTATAGATGTTTACCAAAATACAGAGGGAGATGCAATCCTTACTATGAAATAAGGGTCACCCCAGGATAGCATTAAGAATGCTACAATGTAGTTCATACAATGGGACAATAGTCCTCCCTGACATAGAAACATACTTCTTGGCAGCACACTTAATAAACATAAATGATTGGATCTTCGCATCCCAGGACCATTTGACCTTCTGACTAGAGAGGGCGAAGGTTGAGACACAATCATATTTGCATTACCTCTATGGTGGGAAAGAGACTAGTCAGCAATTGCCAGCAACCCAAGTGGCGTTATTGGCTTTGCACAAAGCATCCAAAGCGGTTGGAATGACACATTAATTCATCAGGGAAATGTCCTTGTGGTGATGGATCTGGCTTAGCAAGCTGGGGAAACTGGAGATTTCAGGCCTGGGCCACAATTGGATCTCCAAAGTGTGGGACTTGTTAGAAAATGGTGCTACTATGCCCTTCCTATCCTTTCAGTAGGAATATCACCTACACCCCAGTCAATATTTGAAGTATGCACAGTTGCGCCGTGCTTAGCGGGCGGAGGGGCTGGTAGTGACTGAGATTGCGGAATATGCACCCTTCGAAGGGTGAATACTGATGGAAGAACTGGGGAAGGGTCCAGTCTCTTTAACATACAAGACTTTGAATAACAATTATGACAGATTATGGCAGGCTGGGAGTGTGATAGGAAGAGGATGTGGGGAAGATGGGATAACATTGACTGGGAGGCAGCACTGATGTTCCTGAGAGAAGCAGCCATTCAGTCCTGACTACTCCTGATACAGTCCTCCTAAGGGCCTACTACGACCCTACATCCCCTGTCTGTGCACACTACCAGAATGATGAGGGGACCTTCTTCCATACACTGTGGGGCTGCCCACACATTCAAGCATATTTGGTCACCATCATAGGGAGACAAGTGCTATACTGGAGATCACAATACCACCTGAATAGAAATACATCCCCCTGGGAATTCTCAATGTTTTTGATGTTCACATGCTAAAATACTGTTTAGTGGCCTGGGTCTGGTGGTGGCCAAGAGAGATGTGGCTAGGCTACAAGGGGAGGGGGGCACAGGAGATTCTGACTGTACAAGAATGGAGGCGTGGGATGGACATGTACATGGCCCCGGAGAAAGAGAGAAAGTCACCTCCAATAGCAGGGGATGTCCCCTAAAATTCCACAAGATATGGGAAAGCTGGCTATGATATTACAGACTAGGGCCATCACAGGGAGGGGCTGGACCTTCATCCCACCTAGACACTGACTAAACTGTAAACTATAGGATGGGGGAAAACATCTTGCTATGACTGTCTTTTGTGCTTTCTTCCACTTCTCTTTGAAAATTGCGCTATTGGCACATTGCAATAAGGACACTGTGTTGTACTCCCTGTGTGTTTATATTGATACCAGTACATGTTGGGCATCTTTGTGCACTGTTTTGTTTTTCAAACTAAAAAAAAGACATTTAAAAAAACATAAATTGAACAATTTTAGATTTTTTTTAATACGTAATACAAATGAAGAATACAAATGTAAGTTGAAAAATGTTAAATCTTTGTGTTCAAAACTGGAAAAACATAAGACATGCACAATAGTATCAAAATAAATAATAATAATGTATTGACATACATCTTTTCAAAATCATTAAAACTTCAAAAATTGCTCAAATTCATTTTCTATTCAATAAACTTGAGAATAAGCTATTATGTGTTAAAGAGAAAATACATGTGAAAAAGTGAAAAATAAGTAAGCAATGTATAAACTATCTTTCTCTATGATTACTAAGTAAACTAGTAATACTTGTAATTCAAACCTATTTATTCCTTATCTAACCAAATACGGAATATTTTCTTAAAGTTACATATTATTTTCATTACAAATGTAACCATTTGAGATGAAGGGCCTTACAACCCTGGCGGTCAAGGCCGCCAGGGTTGTTTTGGCGATTGCACCGTCAACAGGCTGGCGGTACAATTAGCCTCATTATGACTATGCCGGGACCGGCGGTTTACCCCCATTGTTGTCCCAGCGGTTTTAATCCTCCAAGGCAGCGCTGCTTGCGGTGCTGCCCAGGGGATTACGAGTCCCCTTCCCGCCAGCCTGTCCATGGCGGTAGAGACCGCCATGGAAAGGCTGGTGGGAAGGGGAGTTGCGGGGCCCCTGGGTGCCCCTGCACTGCACATGCACTTGGCATGGGCAGTGCAGGGGCCCCCATGCACAGCCCCACACTGCCTTTCACTGTCTGCACAGCAGACAGTGAAAAGCGCGATGGGTGCAGCTGCACCCGTCGCACGGCCGCAACACCGCCGGCTCCATTAGGAGCCGGCTCCCATGTTACGGCCGACATCCCCGCTGGGCCAGCAAGCGGAAATTCTGTTTCCGCCGGCCGGCCCAGTGGGGATGTCAAAATGGGTCCGGCGGGAGTGCGGTCGCATTGGTGGCTGCTCAGCGGTCAAACCTGGCTGCCTGCCAAGGTTGTAATGAGGGCCAAAGTGTTGAACTTTAGAGTGGGGGATGCAAATTCCTGTTTCCACACTTCAACCTAACTACTTTGGCAAAACTGTTAGACTTTGGCTGCTGGATATACTATACCTACCCAAAAATTTAGCCACATTGGGGAAAACATTTGACTTTGGGGGCAGGGTTGGATTTACTATTCTCACTCGAAATTTAGCCACAGATGGGAAATAACTGGATTTTATATTATGGGTTAAGAGGTTAAGATGCCCGCTCCAAACTTGATTACCAAGGTGGCGGTCCCAAAAAGGCAGCCATGGCAGCAGTCCTCAGACCACCGTTTTAGGATGTTTACAGGCAGAACTGGCGCCAGCGAAGCCAAAGTGCTGACTGCCAGTGGCGCAGCAGTCTGCTATCCTGGCGGTCCGTACTCTACTGGCAACAGTGCCTCTGCCAACCACAGAGCCTATTACAAGCACATAGTCAACATGGCGGTCCGTTTGCAGCAGTTAGCCAATGGTGGTCGACAACCGCAGTACACGTTCAGCAGAGGAACAGACAAGTGGCCAAAAAACAATACAGCTGACAATAATGGGTCCAGTGGACTCACCTGCAAATCACACTATAAAACTCACCCCTTCACAGACCATGATCCTTTGCATCTCCACTGCAACCAAGATTTGATTTTGTCCGGAGAGATAAACCACCCCTTTTTTCACTATCCCTTAAACCCCTTTCAAACAATTTTCTCTAAATACTCCCCCTTTTTCTTTGTAAGTAACACTCTCTCATCCACTTTGATTCCCCACCATGTCACGTCTCAAAAATCCCCATATCTCAGAGGATGAGTTGAGACTCATAGTGAACAAAATCATAAGAGTAGATCCACAATTGTTTGGAGTCCACATCCAGCACACACCTCTCAGTAGGAAAATGGAACTGTGGCAAAAGGTCCTCAACAGAGTGAATGCTGTAGGCACCACCGTGCGCACAAATAAGGACATTAGGAAGAGCTGGAATGACCTGAGGGGCAAGGTGCGTTCCCTGGCCTCCAGACAACAGATGAAGGCCAACAAGACTGGTGGTGACCCTCCCAGTGCCCCATTACAACACTTTCCCTGGGAGGAGAAGGTATTGGCCATCCTGCATCCTGAGGGCTTGACAGAAATACAACACAAAAAATGTTGCAAAATTGCAATGTCCTGCATGCTCACAGCTAAGCTTTTGCCACTTGTTTTTTATTGATTTTACCAACATTTAATACCCAGAAAATCTGAGATGAAAGAATCTCAATATGTACTGTTGGACCTAACATCATAGCTGCCAAGGCCCATCACATGCCATAAGTTTGATGGTCTCTGTAAGTGTATCAATATCAGAAAATCATCCCAGGACTCATTGTATGTCTCAACATGTAAATGTATGCTCCTACCTAAATGTAGTCTAGCTACAGATATGTAATACCCAACATTTGTCAATTTTGGGACATAGGGAGAGTGGCGTGACTCCAATTCCCAGGAGGCCCTGTTTCTGTGACTCCAACCACCATCCCAGTGTTCACTTGCTCAAATAAACCTGTTTGTAATCTCTCAAATGCTCTTCACTCACCTCGCAGTATACCATTTGTCAAGTGTTGAGAAGTAGAGGGAGTGATATGACTGCAGCTCCTAGCTGGCCCTGCTCCTGTGACTCCACCCAGTAGCCCAGTACTCACTTGCCCAACTACACCTGCTTGTTTTCCCCCAAATGCTATTCAGTCACTTGGGAGTATACCATTTATCTAGTGTTATTTAATGTGGGAAGTAGAGGGAGTGACCTGACTGCAACTCCCAAGATGCCCTACATCAGTGACTTCAACCACCAGCCCCGTGATCACTTTCCCAAATACACCTGTTTTTCATCTCTTATAAGAAGTTCATTCACCTGGGATGATACCATTTGTTTAGTGTGTGATGTAGCGGGAATGACCTGACTACAGCTCTCAGGAGGCCCTGTATCTGTAACTCCAACCACCAGCCCAGTGTTCACTTGCCCAAATACACCTGTCTTATCTCTCAAATTAAGTTTACTCTCCTGATAGTGAGCAATATGCAAATCATGCTCAACTCAGAGACGTGCCTGTCTACTTACCTCCATTTTCACCTGGTATGCCAAGATTAAACTATTGAGGACAGGAATGACACCTTACCAAGCGTGTGCACCAGTATTTCTAAGGGTTTAAGCTGGATCAGCAGATTGGTAGTGGCAGCAAACGCATTGACATAGCTTTGCACAGATGATGACTGCAGGTACATATACAACAAAGTTGTATGTTTTCTCGCATCTCAATCATCTAGTCCTCTGAATGGTCAAATGCACATGTTGCCTCTCCACTGTGTTTACTTCACTGTTGGTAAGATGACATTTTCATTCCCTCATCCAAAGTGTAAATGATCAACACATTTAATGAGCTGCTTGAGTCTAATTGTTTAGGCAATTTTCACACGTCTTGTCATATACTCCAATACCATGGTAACATGGCACAATAGGCTAGCCTACCACATAAGAATGTCCAATGTCTACTTCATGTAACACAAAAACATTGGAGGTGGATGTCACAGTTCAACCTATAACAATATACTCTCTTTTTCAACAGGTCGAGCTGGCATGGCCCTGGGCAGACCTCGTCCAACGACCAGACTCTGACTCAACCCCCGTGATTAAGCCCTCCGTGATGACAACAATCCTGGACTGGTGGATGTGGAGGACGGTCCTGGCACATCTTGGCAGCCTGGTAAGATGGCAACAGTGAGACTCACTGTGCCAAACAACAACACTTCCCAGCCCTGTTGCATCAACATCACAGGTAACAATGCACCCCAACCTGTGTACCTAGCACAGTTTCAACCATCTTGTGCTCCTCAGTTCTGGATTCCGAGGTGCAACCCAACACTCGTGACACTGAGGGTCCAGGTCTGAGTTGGAGAAGGTACACTGCGCCAAGGGCACAGGCTCATGCATGTAGGGTGTGTGGGAGGGATGCTGTGGACCAGCAGACTGAGACCACTGGGGCTGTTGTCGACCAAGATACTATCAGCCACGTCTTGGGGGTCCATCAGAAGTCCCAAGGACTGATGGTCCAGGTGTTACCTGAACTCCAGGAAATGAAACATCAGTGGGACATGATCCAAAAATTGGATGACCACAATTCCTAACAGGGGTGCTGAGGGGCATCACACAACCATGAGGAGGGCTATTCTACCACCATCCACCCCTTCCTATGGCCCACTATCGCAAGCCTGAGTACATCTGTGGCAGCCGCAGGAAGGAAAACCCTGCCAGAAGCACAACCACTCTCAGGCACCCCTGCCTGTGCAGCAGCTCACCCCCCTTCACAAGTGGGGGTGTCCATGCAAGAATCTATGAGGTGTGGCTGACAAGACACCCACCACTGCCAGAAAGAAACTTCTTCCTTGCTGTCCTCCTTTGTCTGTTACACATACACTCCGTGGACTGATCTTGAACGACATTACAGTTCCAATGGGAGGAGTACTCTGGACTTTGAACTTGCAATGGTGTGGCATTTACCCCAATGATTTGATTCACCATGACTGACGCATTCACTTTATATTTTTGTTTTTTTTCTGTTGCAAATGTATTTTCTGTATTAGCATTGTAATAAATTCACCTGTCACAAACTTATTGTCTGCTGTCTTAAATTTCATATTTAGCTATGTAGATATGTAAGACCATGTGGACCATACGATGAAGTAGCAAACTAATTGTGCAACCAGGAATATGTTGCATGTACACAATGTCCAGCACAGGATTACAACCATTACACATCAACACACACATACACATATCTTGTTTCAGAAGAAATTGTATTACATTGTTTAGCACATGGGGTATCAAAATGTCAGAAACACAGAAATTCAGACATGACCATATCAGACTATAGGTCGTAAAATGTACTGGTAAAGACCCCCAGAACATTGTAGGAATGTACATATCAGACATTGTCCTGTAAAATAGGCAAAAATTGATAGGGTTGATGTTTTCAGCTGGAGCCCGATCTCCTAGCTCTGAAAAGGAATTCCACCTCATAGAATGTAACACCCAGATTGATGACAGTTCAACAGCTCCTGATCATGGAGTCATTACAATCTAATGCTACTGCATCTGGTGGTATGACACAAACCAATATCATTGATATGCCACAGAGACTGTGGCCTAAATGATGACACACATTAACAGATACAAAAAGTTCAGACAAAAAGAGTGTTTTGCCAATGTGAAGGGGAACTGACATGAGTTTGGCCTACAATAACATTTTTACTGACCACATGATGACACACATTATGGCCATCACACAACAATGAACACATCTGACTGAGTCTTCTGCACTTCCATCCTATCACTATGCAAGCTGTCTTGACACAGGTCTTTTACACCCAGTGTTTGTGAAATACATTCCCAGGCACAATCCATGTCCAATTTGTATGTCCCAATAGCACATTATACCTGCCAATGCCACACCTCTAAAATGCCCAAATGAAGATCTCATGGTAAAGGTACCAGAACAAAGAACAAAACAAGGAGTATAGTTATGAAGCCATAAATATGGCACAAGTCCCATAGCAAACCTCTGGAGAACAAAGTCCGTTAGAAAAATCTGACACAAAGGTGGTCATTAAGAGCCTAGCGGTCTTATGACCTCCAGGTTTAATGCAGTGGTATCACCACCATCAACAGGCTGAGGGTAATGACCGCCAAATAATGTCCATGGCGGTGATCCCTCCCATAGACAGCCAATGTAGCACACCAACCGCCAGCATGGTATGAACACCGAACATGGAGGTAGCCACCTAGAGGCAGGGGAAAGACAAAGATCTGCCCACCATATTATGACATAGCACACTGCCATGATGTCCGGGGCAGTAACAACGACACCAAAAGCCTGGTGGAAACACATCATATAAAAGGAGACACTCACCTCCAGGGACACACAGGAGTACGTGGCTGCCATGGAACCATAACTGCAAGTCTTCCTGATGCCGTACTACGCCATGGCCACCCTAGAGCACCAATGCCGATGAAGACAACGACAATGAGTACAGCTGCCTAGCACACAAGGGAAGGAGAGGGGGGGAAAGTGGCACACACACCTACAACACACACCATACACTCACCCAGAACCAGATGCACAGGAAAATAACAGTAACAGAACCCTGGAGTAAAGAAACCCAGGGCACATACACAATTCCAGCCACTGTATTCCTGTTGTATGAATATGTAAAATGCAAAAACATACACAACTACAGAAAGAAATACATGCAGGCCCAAAGGCCAGTCAAAAGTCTCTAATACCCACAGGGCAAAGTCCAAGCCCCAACCCTACTCCTGACAACAACAGGACTCAGCTGTTCTGGGGCATCATGTTGGATATGGGTGGGCACCTCAGGAGGCAGAGGTGTTTGCGGGGTGCACCCATTGGGAGGGGGCTTTCTGCCCACTGGTTCTGGAGGGGCCTGCCTGCCCACTGGTTCTGGAGGGGGCTCCCTGCCCACTGGTTCTGGAGGGGGCTGCCTGCCGGGAAACATCCTTTTTTACGACTTTTTTTTTTAAGAAAGTCGTGGTTAACGAAAGCGCAACAACGCTTTTTTTAACCACGACTCAGTTTTTTTGTGCCTTAACTACGTATGTTCTGAACAACGAACATGCGTGGTTAAGGTACAAAGAAGGGAGTTGGCGAAGGTAAGTGGTGGGTTTAGGTTTTGGGGAGGGGGTGGGGGGTCAGGGGGTTTTAGGTTTTGGGGTGGGGTTGGTGGGGTGGGGCGTTTTTGGTTTTGGGGAGTGGGTGGGGGGTCAGGGGGTTTTAGGTTTTAGGGTAGGGTTGGGGGGGTGGGGCGTTTTTGGTTTTGGGGAGTGGGTGGGGGGTCAGGGGGTTTTAGGTTTTAGGGTGGGTTTGGGGGGGTGGGTCGTTTTTGGAGAGTGGGTGGGGGGTCAGGGGGTTTTAGGTTTTGGGGTGGGGTTGGGGGGGCGTTTTTGGTTTTGGGGAGTGGGTGGGGGGTCAGAGAGTTTTAGGTTTTGGGGTGGGGCGTTTTTGGTTTTGGGGAGTGGGTGGGATTCAGGGGGTTTTAGGTTTTAGGGTGGGGTTGGGGGGTGGGGCGTTTTTGGTTTTGGGGAGTGGGTGGGGGGTCAGGGGGTTTTAGGTTTTGGGGTAGGATGGTGGTGTGGGGCGTTTTTGGTTTTGGGGAGTGGGTGGGGGGTCAGGGGGTTTTAGGTTTTGGGTGGGGTGTTTTTGGTTTTGGGGAGTGGGTGGGGGGTCAGGGGGTTTTAGGTTTTGGGATGGGGCTGGGGGGGTGGGGTGAGGGATGTAGGGTGAATGGTGCCTATTGCTGATGATTTTATCAGGAATGTCTTTACAACAAAATATCGTTGTTAAGGCATTCGTGGTAAAATCATTAGTAGTAGCAACGAGATCGGTGTTCCGACCTCATTGTTAAGGCAGTAGTTGTTTTTGAAGTCGTTGTTTTGTCGTACAATCCTGCCTGCCCACTGGTTTTGGAGGGAGCTGCCTGCCCACAGGTTATTGATGTTGCTCTTTAGCCTCTGGTTCTGGGTGCTGCTCCTTGGCCTCTGATTTGGGATGCTGCTCCTTGGCCTTTGGTACCGGATGATGCTCCTTGGCCTCTGTTTTGGGATGCTGCTCCATGGCCTCTGGTTCTGGATGGGGCTCCTTGGGCACAGTTTTGAGTGAGGCCTCCTTGGCCATGGTTTTGAGTGGGACCTCCTTGGCCTTGTATTTTTGTGGGGCCTCCTTGGCCTTGGATTTTGTTGGTGCCTCCTTGGCCAGGGGTTTTTGTGGGGCCTCCATGGCCAGGGATTTTTGTGGGGCCTCCTTGGCCTTCAATATTTGTGGGGCCTCCTTTGCCAGGGATTTTGTTTAGGCCTCCTTGGCCAGGGAGTTTTGTGGGGCCTCCTGGGCCAGGGATTTTAGTGTGGCCTCCTTGGCTTGGATTTTGTTGGGACTTTCTTGGCCTTGGAGTTTGTTGGGGCCTCCTTGTCCTGGGATTTGGGTGGGGCCTACTTGGTCCTATCCATGGTCTTGCCTGTCTGTTTGGGAGGGAACGCCACGTTAGCCCTCCGTTTTGGGGGGGAGGAGTGTCCTTGGTGCAGGGGGCAGTCATTTCACTCATGTGCCCCTTAGTCGCAGCTGGAGACTTTGGGGGTAGAGCTGTGTTAGACTGGGTACTTGAGGTATTGGGCTGGGGTGGTGGGACCTTCCTCTTATGGGCAGGACTGGGGGAGGGGGAAGGAAGCGGTCGAGGCAGACAAGAAAAAGCTTCTTAGGGACAATGGGGCGGGATGTTGGAGGAGGGATGAGAGTGGAGGTAGAGGGAGTAGTTGTAGGAGAAGGAGGTATTCTGGACGTGGGTGCAGGTGCATGGACAGTGTGCATGTGTGAGGAGGATGGCTGTTAGGGGTCTGAGTGCGAGAATGTGTGTGTCTCTGGTGGAGGGGGCAGACAAGGTGGGGGAGGACCAACAGGATGTATGGATGGATGTTGTGGTGGTGTCTGCAAGTGAGGTGGATGTGCTGCATGAGGTGGTGGTGGTGACTGCTCATGTGGTGTGTGGGGTGCATGTCTGCAGGTCTGCTGTTGTGGTGACTGTGGGCAAGGCTGTGCAGGTGGCAGGTTTTGGGACTGTTAATGCAGTGCATGCAGGTGTGAGTGAGGATGTGACTGTGAGGGAGAAGGAGGAGGGGGAGACAGTGGAGGCAGTGGATGATGTTGTGTGTGCATGTGTGTGTTGGCTGTGTGAGTGCTTGTGGACTGAAGTGTGCTGCCTGTGTTTGTCTGTGCCAGTCTTGTATTGTTTTGGGTGCATGCTTGTCAGTATGTGTCGGGTATGGGTTGGGGGTGAGGAGACTGGGACTGGGTAGTGGTCCTTGGAGGGGGAGGGATGAAACAGGGACACTGGCTGCTGTCAGTGAAGAGGCCAGAGCCTGAAACAATATCTGTTGGGCCACCAACCCACTGTGGATGCTCTCCAGGAAGGCATTGCATTGCTGCATCTGGGATGCCAGCTCATGGATGGCATTCACTATGGTTGACTGCCCTGCAGAGATGGATCTTAGGAGGTAAATAGCCTCTGCACTGAGGGCAGCAGGGCTGACTGGGGCAGGGCCTGAGGTGCCTAGGGTGAAAGAGATGCCTGCCCTCCTGGGTGAGCGGGCACGGACAACTCAGTGGGGGGCTACTGGTAGGGTGGTGCTGGTACAGGGGGTGGCAGTAGAACCTTTAGCCTGGGGTGGTCCCATAGGAGGAGGAATCAAAGTCAGTGGTATCACCCCCTGCCCCCACTGTGGTGCCCCCTTGCCCTCGGATCCCCTCAGCGTCAGTGGATTCTGCCTCCTGGGTCCCATGGGCTGTATCTCCCTTACTCACCGGTGCCCCTGCTCCTTCACCAGATGATGCTAAGGCATACATGGACAGGATGACAAAAGGAGAGAGAGGGGGGGAGAGAGAAAGGGATCAGAGGGTCAATCTCAGCACCAGCAGCACAGATGGCAGACACATCATTGTCACACACTGAGACTGAGTATGGGCAGTATGGACCATACTGGCATACCATTGGCTAAGTACCACAGCAGGTAGGAGCCAAACACTGCCAGCTACACCCCAACTGTGACCAGCTAAGCCCTGTCTGAGATGGGAAGCCACCTACCTAGCTATCTAAAACATGCTTTTCACCCTATTAACCTGACCTGGATCATGCAGAAATGTCTGAACTGGCAAATTGGGGCATCCACTAACTAGTACCCTGAACCCAAATCCCGTGCCAGGCAACAGATATGGTTGACAAACACACTGTACTCACCCCCTTGTGGCTGCTGTGATACCCTCAAGTGCCCATCCAGATCTGGGTAGGCCACCGCCAGCATGTGGGCCATCAGGGGATCAGGTTCGGACGAGCACCTCTACCTAATTGGGAGGCCATCCGCAGCTGGACCTCCGTGGTCTTCTGGACCCAGCGTGTCAGGCCCTCCCACTGTTTCCTGCAGTGGGTGCTCCACCTGCTATAGACCCCCAGGGTCCGCACGTCCTTGATGATGGCATGCCACAACCCCTTCTTCTCATGGGCGCTGACCTGCAGAGAGAACACAGAAGGTTGGACACCATGAACCTGACAATCCAGCCTGTCACACATATGGCCCACAAAAAGCACGATCCCCTCATCAGGCACACACATGACCCGTCCCCCTGCATTAGTGCTGCCACCAGCCATACCACCCCACCTGACACACTGACAGCACACACACATCTTCATGCAGGCATGTTGCATTCAACAAGTGAAGTGGTAGAAAGGAAATGACGGTCAAGTCTGTGGCGGTGAACACCGTTACCGCCGGCGTTGATCATCATTCATTTCCATTCTCCATAGAGAGCCATGTTAGTCAATGAAGAATTGCACAGCAGTGCAGACTGCCTCCCTCCATGATGCAAATACCAGCGGAGTGAGGTCACTTACACCTGTCCATGAATACAGGACAAGCGGGTGCCATTTTCTAATGCTGGTACACATGTACAGATTGATAAGTGCGTCACTGTAGTTGAATGTACTCACCTACACAATTCCAGTGTCTAACATACAAGCATGCTCTGTCTACACTCCTGTACTATGTTCATGTTGTCACTTCTTTCTTACATTTGGGTCCCTTATGTACCAACCACTGTGGAGGAATAGGAGTGGGCACACACCCGTGTACAGACCCCTTGTGGACTTGGCTACACTGGAGGACTGGCACATCATACTCACCTACCGTCTGGATAGAGCCACAATCACAGAGCTGTGTGAACAATTGGAGCCTGATCTGATTCCTGCTATCCATAGCACCACAGCAGTCCCCCTCTTGTGCAGGTACTCTCGGTGCTCCATTTCCTGGCCACTGGCTCTTTCCATGTGACAGTTGGCTTGGATGCAGGGATGTCACAGCCAATGTTCTATATTGTGCTTGCAAGGGTTTTGGCAGCCTTGCTCAAACACATGTGCAGCTACATCACATTTCCCCAGGTAGATGATTTACCCACTGTGAAGGCTGGATTCTATGCAATGCGACATATACCACATGTTATTGGGGCCATCGATGGGACCCATATTGCCTTAGTCCCCCCCAGGGCCAATGAACAAGTGTTCAGGAATCGGAAGAGTTTCCACTCACTCAATGTTCAGATGGTGTGCCTTGCTGACCAGTACATCTCCCACGTCACTGCCAAGTATCCAGGGTCGGTGCATGATGCCTTTGTTCTGAGGAATAGCAGTGTCCCACAGCTGATGGCCCAACTACAGAGGCACTGAGTGTGGCAAATAGGTGGGCCTGAGTCCCCACTTAATGTATGCCTTAAGGAGTCATAGCCCATGACATTGTGCAGGGCTAATGTGTGTCCCTTACTTATTCCAGGTGATTTCAGCTACCCAAACCTGTCATGGCTAATGACTCCTGTTAGGAATCCTAGAATAGGGGCTGAAAATAGGTACAACAATGCTCATGGGCCTAACAGGAGGATTGTAGAGACGACCTTCAGACTCCTGAAGGCTAGGTTCAGGTGCCTCCATCTGACAGGTGGATCCCTGTGCTGAGAAGGTCTGCAGAATCATTGTTGTGTGCTGCATGTTGCACAATTTTGCCCTCAGACGGCATTTACCCTATGTGCAGGAGAAGGGGGTGACAATGCAGCTCTGGCAGCAGTGAACACTGAGGACAGTGAGGAGGAGGAGGACGAGGAGGAGGATATGGAAAACATGTCACATTTGATCCTGCAGTACTTCCAATGACACTCAAGTAAGACCGTTGAACTAAACATTTCTACATTTTAGTGTTGTACTGTATGACTGCAGCATAATGCATGGCATTCCCTTTGCATCCCACCTGACTGTCACCTAAGCCTTCCCTTATTGCAGATGTTGGTGTTTTTCCAACAGTGTACTGCTGTGATAGTTACAGACTGGTGATACACATTTGTTGGATGGAACAACATGTTACTGGACATTTACACAGGATCATGCAGTTAATTACAGTTCACTACATTATGCATTACCTGTAGATAAAACACTATTATACAAGTTGTGTCTAAGGGTGTTTATTGAAAATTGGTATACAATGTCGGAGTGAAATAGAGTGGGGTGATGGATGGGAATAGTCCAGTGGAGTGGGCCAGTCTGTTTGTAGCACAAGTCCAGTGTCCAAGAGGCCACACGAAGGGGAGCAATGGCAGTTCAAAGTGGACAAGGTGACACAGTGGAACGCAAAGGGGACAGTGAGGAGGGCCTAATTTCCTGGTGGTGGTCTTTGTCTTAGCAAGTGTCTCTGGTGTCTGTCTGGGTCACAGGGAATGTTTGCGGGGTGATTCACCTTCTGAAGGGGGAGGCGTGCTAGTGGCCTGTGGGTCCTGTGGTAGGGCCTCCTGTCCACTAGCTGCAGAAGATGTGGAGGGCTGGTCAGTAGACTGGCTAGTGGAAGGGGCATGCTGGTGTGCTATATAGTCCCTCATGATGTTGGCCATATCACCCAGCACCTCTGCAATGGAGACCATGGTGGTGTTCAGGGCCTGCAATTCTTCTTTCCTGCATGATGTTTATAACCTGGCCCATCTTGTGCTCAGATTGTTGGTAAGCCCCCAGAAAATTAGTGAGTGCCACCTGGGCAGGGGGTTCCCTGGACCTATCCTCCCCCTGGCACACAGCTGTTCTCCGACTATCCCTGTGCCTGTGTTTCCCGAACGGTGTGCCCACTGCCACTGACCCTAGGACCCTCATTGTCTTGCCTGTGAGGTGTGGACTGGGGTCCCTGTACAGGTGGACACACTGCTGATTAACGTGTCCTGGGGACAGCGGTCTGGGGATGTTGGGTGGCTGTTGTGGTATTGGATACTGAGGGGGGAGGCTCTGTGGTGGACTCGGAGTGGGCTGGGGTAGCTGACTGACCTGTGGTCCCTGATGGGCCAGGGAGTTCATCCAGATCCAGAACTCCAGAGTTGTTGTGATCACTGGGGGCATCTTCTGGTGGGGGACTGGGTAGCCATGGCACCTCCTCTCCGCTGAGGTTGGCTGGGGCACCTGTGGGTATGTAAGTGGTGTATTATGCTACATGTCTGTGACATATTGTGCACCTCTAGCTTCCCCCATATTATTGCTGTTGCCCAGCCACCTTTGGTTGGGTATGGTGATGTATTGTCGGATTGTTAGTTCTCCATGCTGTGCATGCATTGGCTGGTGGGTGTACATGCAGGGCTGGAAGGGATCTGCATGCAGCGGGTATGGCATACAGGGATTGGAATTTAGGTTTGTTAATTGTGGTGGTGCACTGTGTGGGATGGATTGGGGTACTGGGTGTCAGGGTGAGGGGTGGTGGTGGCATGCAGGTATAGGGTTGATAGGTAGTAAATGTTGACCTACCAGTGTCCAGTTCTCTGGAAACTCCAGTGAGTCCCTCAGGATGCAGTATTGCCAAGACTTGCTCCTCCCATGCTGTCTGCTGTGGGGGTGGAGGTGGGGGTCCACCGCCATTCCTCTGGATAACGGGCTGGTGCCTTGCTGCTATGGAACGCACCTTCCCTCGTAGGTCATTCCACCTCTTCCTGATGTCATCCCTTGTTCGTGGATTCTGTCCCAGGGCGTTCACCCTGTCCATGGTCCTCCACCATAGCTCCACCTGGCAATGGACATCTGCTGGATCCGTGCTCAAAACAGCTGTGGCTCTACCCTAACTATTTCCTCAATCATGACCCGCAACTCCTTATCAGTAAAACGGGGGTGCCTTTGTGGGGACATAGGTGTTGTGTGGGTGTTGTGCAGAGGGTGTTGAGTAATGTGGTGGGTTATGGGGTGTGTGGTACGTGACAGATGAATGGGTGGTTGTGGTGTGTGTGTGAAGTTGTCTCTGTGATTTGCATGGCTAGCTGTTGCGGTCTTTTCATGTTTGCAAAGGTTTGTGGGTGATGTGGGTGTGCGTTTTATAGTGCTGTTGGTGGGTGTATGGGTGTGTGTATTTGTGTCAGGTGTGGGTTTTTGGTTCAGGCCAATGTTGTCTGGTTTTGTGTTTGTGTGGCCATATCCGCTGCTGCAGTGTTACCTTTGTTGAATGTCTGCTGCAGTGATTGGTGGGTCATTATTTGGAGTAGCAAACCGACAGTTTATCACGTTCAGTGGGTCTGGCGGATTTGTGGTTGTGGCTGTTTTCTGTCAGTTTTTTTATTCATATATCATAATGTGGCGAAAGGCTGTCCTCCTCCGTGGCGGTATGCTGGCGGCAGTCAGCACAGCGGTATTTGGTATTTGCCACCAAGGTCATAATGAGGGCCAAAGTTTGTTCATCAAACAACCTTTTACAGATTTTGCTTGCGCATCATTTATCTAACTATTTCCAAACCTACAAACATTACCACAACTACATATCATTGTACAGTCAAAGTCATGGCATTTCATGACATACTTACACTCATGAGAAGAAGCTGTTGATGAGATCTTGTTGCAAGTCAGCTCCTTCCTCCTCACCACTATCATCTACATTTGGTTCTTCAGGATTCTCACCCAGTGGCACCTCAGGCCCCCCTACTCTGAGATGCAAGGGATATTCCTCCGGAAGACAATGTTATGGAGCAAGCAGCATGCCACAGCCCACAGCATACCTTCCCAGGTGAGGAGAGGAGGGCTCCCCCACTCTTGTCCAGACAGCAAAATCTGGCCTTTAGAGGCCCAGAAGCCAATTCCACTGACTGCTGTGTTCGTCTATGGGCCTCATTGAAGCAGACTTCCCCTGGCATAGTTAGATTCCTCAGTGTGTCAACAATCAAGGATGGTTTGGATATGCTGCGTCTCCAGTTTTGGAATGAGACTAAGGTGGGCATTACAACCCTGGGGGTCGGTGTTAAAGCGGCGGTAAGACCGCCAACAGGCTGGCGATAAAAAAAATGGAATTACGACCATGGCGGAAACCGCCAACATAGACAGCCACTTTAACACTCCGACAGCCACGGCTGTACAAACAAACAGCGCAGCGGTCACCGCCAACAGACAGACGGAGGACAATGTACCACCCACAGTATCACAACCTACCAATCCACCCCTTTTTCCGGGGCGGATTCACCGCTAACAAAAACACGCTGTAAACAGGACTTCAAAGAGAAAACGCTCACCTCAACACACCCCACGAGGAAGTAGGACACCATGGAACCAGAGCTTCACATTTTCCCAGCCTTCGTCTTCTTGCTCCTCTACCAGGAGCACGAATGCTGGCGGTGAAGACCACAGTGAGTACTGCACCTACGACACAGGGGAGGGGGAGGGAAAAAACAGGGACACACACACGCAACACGCAACATCCCCACCCTCACCCAAGACAACGCACACACTAATACATATTGAGGCATCACAGTTACACCCCCCAACCCCCCTGGAAGAATGCAAAGACAAAAGGAAATGAGTGTACCCCTTGTAATCTATTAAAATCCAGGACGCAAAAATATATATAGACTATTAACAAATATATACACCAAGAATAGACGTCCAGGTATTGCTCCATTTAAGTCCGTGGAACATTGGGCCCACACTGTATGGGCGAGGCCCACACAAGGTACCTGAACATGACGGAGAGAACACTGCAGGGGCATTAGATAGAAATAAAACAGGTACCTCAGGGGGAAGGGAAAGGTGGTGCACCTCAGCCGGATGAGTGCACAACGCCAAATCCACGAGGTGGCCACATGCCCACTGTTCAATCCTGGGGAGTGCAAAGCCACAGTCTCTCAAGTCTCTACAGTGGGTGATTTGCCCACTGTTCAATCCTGGGGAGTGCAAAGCCACAGTCTCTCAAGTATCTACAGTGGGTTGTTTGCCCACTGTTCAACACTGGGGAGTGCAAAGCAACAGTCTCTCAAGTCTCTACAGTGGGTGGGTTGCCCACTATTCAATCCTGGGGAATGCAAAGCCACAGTCTCTCAAGTGGATAACAGTCTCCACTGGTTCTGGAGGGGGCTTTGTGCCCAGAGTGCTTCATCATGCCAAGGACAGAGGTAGTCAATGTAAATCTCCACTGGTTCTGGAGGGGGCTTTGTGCCCAGAGTGCTTCATCCTGCAAAGGACAGAGGTAGTGGATGCCTGTCTCCACTGGTTCACCAGCAGGGCTGGTGCTGGTTTTCCTGTCTGGGCCAACGGGGCTGCTGCTGGCGGTCATATCCTGGCCAGTGGAGCTGGTGCTAGCGGTCCTGTCTGGGCCAACGGGGCTGGTGCTGGCGGTCCTGTCTGGGCCAGCGTGGCTTGTGCTGGTGGTCCTGTCTGGGCCAGCGGGGCTGCTGCTGGCAGTCACATCCTGGCCAGCGGAGCTGGTGCTGGCGGTCTTGTCTGGGCCAGCGGGTCTGGTGCTGGCGGTCGCCTCCTGGGCAGCGGGGCTGATGGCGGTCGCTTCCTGGGCAGCGGTGATGGTGCTGGCTGTCGCCTCCTGGGCAGCGGGCTGATGGCGGTCGCCTTCTGGGCAGCGGGGCTGGTGCTGGCGGTTGCATCCTGGCCAGTGAAGCTGGTGCTGGCGGTACTGTCTGGGCCAGCGGGGCTGGTGCTGGCGGTCGCCTCCTGGGCAGAGGGCTGATAGCGTTTGCATCCTGGGCAGCGGGGCCGGTGCTGGCGGTCACTTCCTGGGCAGCGGGGCTGATGGCGGTCGCCTCCTGGCCAGCGGGGCTCATGCCGGTGGCCTCCTGGGCAGCAGGGCTGATGGCGGTCTGCTCCGCCATGCCGATCATCCCAGACTTGCCAGGTTTCTTGTGCCCCTTCCTCACCTTGGAAGGTGTTACAGCTGACTCCACACTCCCACCTGTACCGCTGGGAGCAGCTTTGGTGGCTTGTGTCTTCCCCCTCTCCCGCCGGGCACTGGCCAACTTTTGATGCTTGACAGGTGGGGGACAGTCCATGCTGTGGCTCCTTGCCACACTGGCTGCCCTGCTGCCTGGTGCACTCCAGAATCCGGTGACTACTGGCACCACTGATCCCGCCGATGTCGTGGCTGAGGTGCTAGGTTGGGACCTGGAGAGTCGGGCCCTAGGTGACTGACGGGGTGGGGTGGTGAGGGAAAGAGGTCAAGGGTGGACAGGAAAGGTTTCTTGGGAACACTGGGATGGGTAGCTGGAGGGGGTATGGGAGTGGAGGAAGAGGTTGTGGTTGTAGGAGGTGTACGTTTGGTGACTTTGGGTGAAGGTGCATGTGCTGGAGGCTGTCGTGAGGTGGATGGCTGTTGGGTGGGTGTGTGCCTGCGTTTGTGTACCTTGGGAGGTGGCGTCACAGACACTGGGAGAGGACACAGGGGATGTGTGAATTGTAGTGGGGGTGGTGACTGCACGTGAGCGGGGTGTGGTGGTGATGGAAGTAGTGGCTGTAAATGTAGTGCATGCAGGTGTGAGTGGAGACGAGACTGGGAGGGAGGAGGGAGACGAGGAGGAGGGGGACACAGTGGAAGCAGTGGATGTTGCTATGTCTGCATGTGTGTGATGTTTGCGTGAGTGCCTGTGGGATGTGTGGTGCTTATGTTTGCCTGAGCTTCCTTTGTGTGTTGGGGTGTGTGCATGCTGGTCTGATGGTGTGCTTGGGGTAGGCTGAGGTACAGGGGTGTGGGTCTGGGTAGAGGAAGTTGGAGGGGGAAGGCTAGAGACAGGGACAATGGCTGCCATCAGTGCTGAGGCCAGAGTCTGAAAAGCTTGCTGAAGGGCTGCCTGACCAAAATAAATGCCCTCCAGGAATGCATTAATCTGTTGCAACTGCGTCTCTACATCCTGGATGGCATTCAGAATGGTAGTCTGCCCAACAGTGAGGGACCTGAGGAAGTCAATGGCCTCCTCACTGAGGGCAGCAGGGGTGACTGGGGTAGGGCCTGAGGTGCCTGGGGCGAAAGTGATGCCCACCCTCTTGGGTGAGCGGGCACGGGGCAAAGGCTGAGGGGCTTCTGGGAGGGCGGTGATGGAAGGGGGGTTGGCGGCTGTAACTGTAGATGGGGGGGCACAGATGGGCCCGCCACCACAAGGGAGCTCCCATTTGAGGACGAGTCCGTATCACTGGTCTCAGCTCCTGTCCCCGCCGTGGAGCTCCCCTCGCCCTCCGTCCCACTGGTGAAATCTGACTCCGTAGTGTCGCCCTCCAGGGACATGTGGGATGCAGCTCCCTCCTGCTCCGGTGCCACTGCTCCTCCGCCTGATGATGCTAATGCACACAAGAACAGGGAGAACACAAAAAGGGGGGAATGACAGAAGAAAGACATGTTGAGTGCATGCATTACCACTACCGTTGGCGGACACAACAGACACAGAAGCCCCCTGCACTACGCCGCGCACTTGGGGTCCACTATTCAATCCCTGGGACATGGCCTACAAGGCTATGGCTGACATCTGCAAACATGGATGTCAGAGGAGCCTGACTAGGTGTAGTTGGCACTGTACCCAGGTGGGGTGGGGTGCCACAGGGCCTGCCTGAAAAAGGAGACCTAACTAGCACACTCGCCCTGGCCTAGGGAAACTCACAGCCCACCTCCCCCACCCAGACATTTCCACTGCGCGCTGAATCAGCAGAATGAGAGTGTACTCACCCCCTTGTGTTGCTGCTGTGATGCCCTCAAGCGCCCATCCAACTCTGGGTACGCCACCGCCAGGATCCTGAACATCAGGGGGGTCATGGTGTGACGGGCACCCCTCCCACGTTGGGAGGCCATCCCCAGCTGGGCCTCCACCGTCTTCTTGCTCCAGCAGCAAATGTCCTCCCATCTCTTACGGCAGTGGGTGCTCCTTCTGTGATAGACCCCCAGGGTCTCGAAGTCCTTGGCGATGGCACGCCAAATATTCTTCTTCTGGTGGGCGCTGACCTACAGGAATTGTACAGGGGAAAAAGAGATGTTATTACCAACTGCACCGTCACAATCATTGGCCCGCATCCCTACCCTTGCCATGTGGCACATGCACTCACCGTCGTTTCATGCACACCTCATTCCCCCCCCCCTATCTTTCATCCACCCCACTCCACACAGGCATAGCCCATACAGCATGCTCCCAGTGTACTTACCTGTTTGTCTGGAGGACCGTAGAGTAGCGTGTACTGTGGGAGGACCCCATCCATGAGTTTCTCCAACTCCTCCGATGTGAAAGCAGGGGCCCTTTCCCCAGACACACGAGCCATTGTCGCTTCCAGACTGAGGTCACAACAGCACTTGCAGTGTAGGTCCTCTCCTGTCGAAGATCAGGTATCGAGTGATTGAACAGATAGAAAATGGCAGTCACGTCCGTGGCAGTGCGTACCGTCACCACCGGCGTACATCGTCATTGGCTCCTGGGACCCATATTAACCAATGCAGAATTGTGATGCGGTCTTCGACCGCCTACCACGACGGTGTACAACGCCAGCGCAGTTACCTCATTTCCCATTCTCCCACTTTACAGGTCAGCAGCCGCCATTTCAGGGGCCCACGTGGATCTATTTTTAACTGCGTCACACATAACTAGGCCTTGCCTCAACACTCAAACATGCTAATTTCGGATTATGAATCATGTTCTGTGTAAACTGTGTGTACTTACCTCTGAGTTGGTTGACTCTGTGCTCGCTGTTGTCCTTCATAGGCACCGTCTGCCGGGACATGTGAGAAGATGGCGGCATCCTCCAGTGTACAGACCGCTGGTGGACCTGTCGACAATAGAGGAAAGACATGTAATCATCACATACAGGCTTGATCGTGCCACAATCCTGGAACTGTGTGCCTAGTTGGAGCCAGACCTGATGTCAGCTATCCGCCATCCCACAGGAATCCCCCCTCAAGTGCAGGTGCTGTCAGTACTCCATTTCCTTGCAAGTGGGTCATTTGAAACAACAGTGGCCATAGCATCAGGGATGTCCCAGCCTATGTTTTCCAACGTGTTGTCCAGAGTGTTGTCTGCCCTGCTGAAACACATGCAGAGCTACATCGTTTTCCCTCAGGTGGAGGATTTACCTACAGTGAAAGGTGACTTCTATGCCTTGGGACATATTCCCAGCATCATAGGTGCCATTGATGGGATACTTGTGGCCTTGCTCCCCCCGCAGGAGTGAACAGGTGTACAGAAACTGGAAGAGTTATCATTTGATGAATGTGCAGATGGTGTGTTTGGCAGACCAGTACATCTCACATGTGAATGCCAAATTCCCTGGCTCAGTGCATGACTCTTACATCCTGCGGAATAGCAGCATCCCTTATGTGATGGGGCAACTCCAGAGACACCGGGTGTGGGTATTAGGTGAGCACCTGGAACCAAATCAGTGGGAATATTTGTCTGGGTCTGGGGGTATCCCTACAGGTTAGTGTGTGTCTAACAGTTGTCCATCGCCTTTTTCAGGTGACTCTGGTTACCCCAACCTGTCATGGCTACTGACCCCAGTGAGGAATCCCAGGACAAGGGCAGAGGTACGCTACAATGAGGCCCATGGGCGAACTAGGAGGATTATAGAGTGGACCTTCGGCCTGCTGAAGGCCAGGTTCAGGTGCCTCCATATGACAGGTGGTTCCCTATTCTACTCACCAAAGAAGGTGTGCCAGATCATTGTGGCCTGCTGTATGCTTCACAACTTAGCTTTGCAACAACAGGTGCCTTTTCTGCAGGAGAATGGTCCAGATGGAGGTGTTGTGGCCACTGTGGAGCCTCTGGACAGTGAAGACGAGGAAGCAGAAGAAGAGGACATCGACAACAGGAACTCGGTTCTCCTGCAATACTTCCAGTGAGACACAGGTAAGAAGACAAACCTGCCTACTACATGTAATATAACACTACTACCTCTCTACTGTCTGCCTTTTCACCCAGTGTATGGTCACTGAGTTTTCACTTTCCCTTACGATTTCACAGATGTGGGTCCCACTGTGTGACATCTGCTTTGTTTCCTCATGGACTAGAGCTGTGTGACATAGGTATGTTGACATTACAATTATAAGAGCATTTTGTCACTGTAATTGCTAATACACTATTTCTAAATCACAGACAGACTCCAGATTGTTTTGTGCTTTAAGGGTGTTTATTTAAGTGCTCAATATTGGAGGGTGCTGTAAAATGGGGAGGGGTGATGGTGGAGGAATGTCCATGGCAGAGTCCAGTCTATCAGTCTCACAGGTGCATTGTCCAAAGGGGCATAGGAAGTGGAGCTGGGGCAGCTTGAGGATGGACAGGGTGACAAGGTGGGACAAAAGGATGACATTCAGGGCAGTCTAATTTCTTGGCGGGTGTCTTGGCATCATTCTCTGTCTTGTCCTGGATCTCAGGGACCGTTTGCGGGGTGGTTCTCCATCTGCAGGGGGTGGGGTGGTGGTCCTGTGGGGGTGCCTCCTGTCCCCTAGTGCCAGCGGAGGTGGTGGGCAGTTCATCGTCCAGGCTAGTGTCAGGGGGCCCTTGTTGTGCCACAGTGTCCCTCCTGGTGTTGAGGACTTCCTTCAGCACCCCTACAATGGTGCCCAGGGTGGAATTGATGGATCTGAGTTCCTCCCTGAAGCCCAAATACTGTTACTCCTGCCGCTGCTGGGTCTCCTGAAACTTGGCCAGTACCGTTGCCATCGTCTCCTGGGAATGATGGTATGCTCCCATGATGTTGGAGAGGGCCTCGTGGAGAGTGGATTCCCTGGGCTTGTCCGCCCCCTGTCACACAGCAGCCCTCCCAGTTCCCCTGCGTTCCTGGGCCTCTGTCCCCTGAACGGTGTGCCCACTGCCACTACCCCCAGGTCCCTGTTGTTGTTGGGTGGTGGGTTAGCCTGGGTTCCCTGTAGTGGTGGACACACTGCTGATTGATGTGTCCTGGGGACAGAGGTATGGGCCCGCTGGGTGGGTGCTGTGCTGGTGGTTCCAGAGGGGGGAAGCTCTGTGGTGGCCTGTGACTGTGTCAGGGGAACTGACTGTCCGAGGTCCCAGATGGACCGGGCTGGTGATCTAGATCTAGTTGGACAGAGCTGCTGTCATCACTGTGGGCCACTTCTGTTGGTGGTGTGGACATGTGTGGACCCTCCTTTGCGGTGACGTTGGGTAGGGGTACTGCAGGGGTGTAAAAGCATGATTATTGCATCTGTGTGTACCATGGTGTGCAAAGGGTGGGTGACCTTGTACCCCAGTGCTTGCATTCCTGTGTGGGACCTTGTGTGATGATGGTTTAGGGGGGTGTATGGGTATGTCCCGAGGCCATGCATTGGTGATGGGTGTCCATGCTTTGGTGTTGCATGCAGGGCTTGGTGTTGGGATGTGTGGTTTGTGATAGTGGGACATGTGTGAGGAGTTGGAGTTATGGGGGTGAGGGCGAGGGTGGGGGTATGTGATGGCATGCAGGTAGGGTGGGGGTTGTAATAGTTAAGGTTTGACTTACCAGAGTCCATTCCTCCAGCTACTCCTTCGAGGCCATCAGGATGCAGAATCGCCAAGACTTGCTCCTCCCATGTTGTTAGTTGTGGGGGAGGAGGTGGGGGTCCATCGGCAGTCCTCTGTACCTCAAGGTGGTGTCTGAATACCACGGAACGCACCTTCCCCCGTAGGTCGTTCCACCTGATGTCATCCCTATTTCTTGGGTGCTGTCCCACTGCATTGACCCTGTCCACTATTCTGCGCCATAGCTCCATCTTCCTAGCTATGGAGGTGTGCTGCACCTGTGATCCGAACAGCTGTGGCTCTACCCGGATGATTTCCTCCACCATGACCCTGAGCTCCTCCTCAGAGAACCTGGGGTGTCTTTGCCGTGCCATAGGGTGGTGTGGGTGATGTGTGGGGTGGTGTGTGTTGTGATATGTGGGGTGATATTCAGTGGTGTGTTGTGTGGGGTGTGTGGATGTTATGTGGGTGATGGTGTTGTGTGTCTGTGGATACCTGGTTATAGATTGTGGTGTCTCTCTCTGGGCTTCTTTCAGGATTTTTGTCATAGGGGTTTGTGGGAGATGTGGGTGTGTGTTTTACATTGTATTGGATGTGTGGGAGTGGTGTGTGTATGTGTATCAGGTATGTCTATTTCGAATTGTCCAATGTGGCTGTATTTTGGAGATGTGTGTGTATTTTGAGCGTGGCAGTGTGTACCACCAATGGAATACCACGGTTGAAAGTTTGCCATGTGGATTCGTGGGTCATGATAGTGTGGGCGTATTTCTGTTGGCATGACGGTGGAGGTTTTGTTTTCGCCAGTTTATCATTGACCTTTGGTGTGGCGGACTTGTGTGGGTGTCTAAATTTTGGCAGATTCCCAGCTGTGTGTCATAATAGCAGTGACGGATTTCCGCTGCCGCGGCGGTGTGTTGGCGGTCTTCTGCACGGCGGTAAGCGGCTTTTACCGCTAATGTTGTAAAGACCCCCTAAGTGCTATAATGCGTCACTCAAAATCAGGACAGATGTGACTTACCAACCAGCCAGGCCCTCTATGTTTGCAGTTGTGACATCAGCTGGGGCATGGTGCTGTTCCATATTACAAAGGAATCATGGGCTGAAACTGGGAACTGGGCACAGACATTTGAGATGTAGAGATCGTACAACCACATAACTTGCACACTGATAGAATGAAAGTGCTTCCTGTTGCAATAAACTTGTTCATTGGCGTGCAGTGACACCAAGTCAATATGTGTGCCATCAATGGCTCCCATCATATGTGGGAGGCGACCCAAACCATAGAAGTCAGCCTTCACATGGGCTAAATCTTCATGTCTGGGAAACATGATATAGCTGTCAATGTATTTCATTATTGCTGAAAGCATGTCTCTTGACACACCACTGAACATTGGTTGGGACATGCTACCAGATGTTGGAAGGACCCTTTGTCCAGGAAGTGTAATACTGCCATGAGTCTCACAATGAGTGGTATGCATATTGGATGTCTGTCTTCAGGCATCACATCTGGCTCCAACTGACAACATAAGTCGACAATAGTTTACCCATACATACTTGATGATGTGACTTTCTTCCATGGTTTGAAGGTGTGGCATTGGATGGTTGTAGGAAATTCCTCCTTTTTGCCCTGGTCACCCCCAAAACCTTTTGGACAGATACTGGTGGTTATTGACTATTGGCTGTGTCCCGGGTACTGTTTACTATCCCAGGGCCAGTGCTCTGTGTAAAGTGGATATGCAAATTAGGCTAATTATAATTGGCAGTATCAACCTACCTATAAGTCCCTAGTATATGATAGGGCATGTAGGTTTAGGGACCCCAGCATAGGTAGTGCACCCATAGTTGCACTGCTGAAGTGTTGAGTTTCATTTTAAAGGCAGGCCTGCTTTCAAACTAAAGTTATATTCAAATTCAACTTTAGAATTAAGATTACATCTGAAATCTTAAAGTACCTAATTTTTACATATAAGTCACTCCTGAGGTGAGCCCTGTGTGCCGCTAGGGTTGGATGCCATGTAACTATAAGCAGGGATCTTATAAAAACTGTTTTATAATCTTTGGTGAGGTACAATAGCCAGATTTGTTTTCCCTCACTGTTGTAAATCACCCCCATAGGATAAAATGAGGAGATTTTATTTTGATTAACATAGTCCCCATAGCTGCCAGATACCTTGACTTTGATATCAAATTAATTGTCATAATAAATCCCCAACTTGCCATTGTTGGATTTAATATAACTAGTTCAGGAAAAGAGTTTGGAAACTCTACCTGAAAGTTGCCAACTTCAGCTCTGTAGAGACCTTCTCTGATTCGCCAGCCTCTAGCGGCCTGGCCAGGCTACCTTGATGAGGTGTGAAGTGGCCGGGGCTGAACACAAAGGATGTGTCTGGGGGAGGAGATCTCAGCAGACGGTGAAACAGGATGGGGGGAGAGCAGCCAAATTGTTCTTCAAAGACAAGGAAGGACATTTGGAGGAGCTCAGGACTTCCCCTATTTCCTGCAAACCCAGCCAATTCTGTGTCCTCTTGATTAGATTAGGAGAGGGCAGGAGAAGGGTGTGTTTAGGATTTTTAGCCACACCACTGGGTGGGCTCATCCAGATCTAATCACCAAAAATCACTTTCAGCCATGTTTGATTTTTGAAGAATGTTGTTTCCTGGGATTGATTGTTGCCACACTTCCCAGGAAGTGGTCAACAAAGGGGAAGGAGCCTGTCTGTGGTTGGACAAGTAGGTCCACCCTGCTTTCCACCCCAGAAATACCTGCACCCACACCTCGGATCTCTACAAGGAAGAACATCGGAAGAAGAAGGACTGCCCTGCTGGACCCCTGACCTGCACCTGGACACTGCACTCTGAAGCACTGCACCAGCTGCACACTTACGCTTCACCACAAAAAGGACTTTGCCTGGCTTCAACTGGTTCCAGTAGGGTCTCCCTGGCTGCTACAGGTAAAAAATAACTAACCAGAATCCCCTCTACCAGATCCTGAAGAAACTGGCCATTGGTCATTTTGGAGTTTGAGCCAGGTGCATTCTGGGAGTTGGAGTCCTAACCCTCAAGGAGCAACTCAGAGCTTCTTGAACCTTGGAGGGAGCTGTGGACTCCTAAAGGACCTTCAAAGACCTTCTGGAAAAGGATCCAGAAGTTTGGAGAATATTGGAGAACTTTTGGTAAAAATCTTCAGAAAGGGACCAACCCGCCGTCGAGAGTCAAGCCGGCTTACGTCAACCATGACCTGGCCTGACTTGCAGGTTCGTCATGCTGAAAAGCTCCGGAGCCACTGACTTCCTGGATTTCACTGGGAGTTCCTGGAAAGGCAATCCTTCGACGTCGACCCGAATTCATCTTGCTGTGAGAGTCGTCCGATGGTGGACAGAAAAAGCTCCAAAAAAGTGACTAAGTCCGAAGGTAAAAAGTTAACCGGAACTTCCTGCACAGTGTATCTCAGGAGGGCTCCAGGGATGTCAGATCAAGATTCAGCTTCGGCCCGGACGAAGATTTTTGTTCTGAAAAATCATCTGAGATCGAACATAGTAATCTTCACTGAGGTCTCCTGTGACGCGTATCTGAAGAGGGCTCCAGGGAGGTCGGATCGGATTTGTGACTTCAACCTGATGAAGAAAATCTTCAAGAAAACGACTAAGTCCGAAGGTAACCTTTTGGCCGAGGCCTTCTGCTTGCTGTAGCCAAGCAGGGCTCCATCGCGGTTGGCCTGAAACGTTGACTTTGCCTCGGTCGAGGTGCGACCAGATGACCAGATTGATGCTTTTTGTTTGTCTGTGGTAGAAAACCTTAAGGGGGTCATTACGACCCCGGCGGTCAGTGTTATAGTGGTGGTAGTACCGCCAACAGGCTGGGGGTGCATACAGCCATATAATGACATTAGCGCTATGGCAAAAGCCAAACCGCCAATGTACCACCCTGACCGCCACGGCGGTAATGACCGCCGGGCTGGAGACTACAGTCTCCAGCCTGGCGGCTGTCAGTAGGCCGCCCACAGTAATATGACCCCGCCCACTGCCATGGTTTCTGTGGCTCTTTTACTGCCATGAAAACCATGCCGGTAGGCACAATCAGTGTCAGGGAATTCCTTCCCTGGCACTGATAGGGGTCTCCCCTGCTCACCTCCCCCTCCCGAGAGTCCTCCCCCAGCCTCCCTATCCCACTTCCGTCCGCCCCAACATACACACACCTACATGCACAGACATACACACGCATACACAGACGCATACCCACATTCACCCATGCATGCATACATCCATGCACACACACATCCACACACACTGACATGCATACAAGCACACACGCATTTACACATCACAACATACACGCACACTCACATTCATTCATGTGCACATGCATTACACATGCCCCACACCCGCATTTACGCACACAGACAAATACACACACACCCACACACAACACACCCTGCGGCATCCACTGCACCACCTTACCGCTGTCCGCATGACCGTAGCCGGAATTCCACTAGCCTTCAGGCGGAATTCCGGTTAAGATCATAATATGGCAGACAGTAGGTAGCCAAGACGATGTACTTTTGGCGGCCGTCGTCATGGCGGTAGGCGGCATTTACCGCCTATGTCTTAATGAGGGCCTAATTCTTTAAAGATTCCTATCTCTGGTTTTCCTTATCCGATTTTATTTGTTTTGGTGTCAAATTAAAGATACAAATATTTCATATTTTTATAAATTAGTTTTGAATTTTTAAACTGTTTAATTTGTTTTATTTAATGACTGTTTTGTGATACTTGAATGCTATACGCACTTTGGGTCAGATTTATACTTTTTGACGCAAAACTGCACTAATGTAATTTTGCATCAAAAATGTTAGCGCTGGCTAGCGCCATTTCTTAACTCCACCCGTGCATCATATTTTTACTTTGACGCTGGGTGGTGCTAAGAAGAGGTTAGAGTAATTTTTCCTGACGCTAACCATTGCGTCTTGTTATAAGGCAAAATGACGTAAACGCATAAAGAATTACTCTAATCTGGTTTACGACATGTAAACACATCACAAAACAGATATGCGCCATTTTTCCCTGCAATAGTGTCAAAAAGAAACGCGCACAGAGCAAATAGTTCAAAGGACCTCCAAAATGGATCCCAGAAGCCAGGAGAGACCCCAGGGAGACCCCAGACAACCAGGAACCAGCCAGGAGGATACAGACAAGACCCAGGGGAGAGACCTAGAAAAAGAGGAAGTGTCACTTCAGCGCTGAGGAGCATGAAATACTGGTGAGAGAGGTGACGGAGCACCAGCATCAACTCTTCATCACCTCTAAATTGCCAATTGGAAGGAGAGAGGCAATTTGGCAACAGATTTTGGACAAAATTAACAGTGTGGCAGAGGTCAGGAGAACTGTCACTGAGTGCAAGAAATGCTGGCATGGCTGCAAGGAAGGCATGGCAAGGAACAGGAAGGCAGCACTGCAGACTGGAGGTGGGAGTCCAGCACCGCAAGAGGACTTGGATTACATGGAGGAGTTGGTTCCAGCCGTCATCCCGGAGGAAATCATCACTGGTATCGCAGGACAGGACAGCGCAGACTACTAGGAAACAACACATATGCAGGGTAAGATGCATGGGGGACCAAAATGCCAAAATGTCAAGTGCAAGAAGTGAAAGGCACATACCTACTACACAATGCATGTCAGCCCTGGAAATCAGGCAGTGGAAAGGGCAAAGAGGCATGGCACAGGACTCCCTGCACTGCACATGCCAGGTGTATGGGCTGTGCAGGGGCATCCAGGGGCACAGCACAACACAACACAACATCAACAACCTTTGTATGGGGATACACCACCATGCCAAGGCTGATGGAAATGCTGAAGCAGACCAGGAGGGTAGGGTAGAACATAAAACTGGTCTGGTGTCACAGGACAGCTGGTATTGTCAGAATGTAAACTAGAGGACAATGCCCAGTCTCAAGCCATTGGCTCAAGCGGCATTCCCCATTGACAACATTTGCCACAACTACCTGTGCTGTGTGCACTGGTCAATTAGGAAATACCAGTTAGGTGCCCATGGAACAAACACACTCCAAATGAGGGTTCAGTATGACTATGTGATCAATCCCCATCAATCCCTATCCAAGTGCAACTGTTGTTAAATGGTCATGTCCATAGACTCAATAACCATCAGACACTGTCACATACTTACTTAATGATGTACACAGCAGTAATCTCATACCCATGCTGCCCATCCCTGGGTTTACTCTGGTGCCTGTGTCACAATAGCTGTGATGCCTCCATGCAACGTCTCAGGTATCATAGTGCTAAGACAACTGCATTGAGGGGGAGGACAAATGTCTGTATGAAGGCAAACACACCCGCACAGTCACAAGAGGAAACAGAACTCTGACAGGTCCATCAGTGCAATGCAATGTAGCACACATACACAAACATCCACATGAGAAACTACCAATGGTAACACGTTCATTGTCTTATTGGAATGCCATGAATGGTGTGGTGCTAGGTCTCACCACCGCATGGGTGGATGTGAAAAATGATAGACTGGGACAGGGCCATATTGTTATGTGTGGTGCTGTGGCATCAGCACACAAACAATCATTGCAAGGCCTCACCATGCAAATGGAAGGAGAGGGAGGGTTGATGAGGACAAGAAGGTGGCAAGCCACAATTTGGACAGAACCCACACCTAGAAGATGTGAGGTAGACGATTGTCCAAACTGCCCATACTACATGTGACATGCAGGTGGGACATTGGGTTGAGAGACTGCAAACATTAATGACAGGAACAATGCATGGGAACCAACATGACAGTGTACCCACCAATAGGAAGTCAGTGATATCACATTAAAACTGGCACTACACAGACACACTAATTGTACAATATCTCATTGCAGAGGACGATGGCTCTCCTGTGGATCTGCCTGGCCTGGACTACCCGATGATCTGGATGACCAACTGACAACCATCAACCAGGAAACCCTCCATGATGTCCTGGGAGCCCTCCAGACAACACCTCCATTCGCAAGGAGGAACATTCATGTAGCAGCCATCCCAGAGGAAATACCCACCAGCCCAATAGTACGACCTGCCAGCTCAAACACAGCTGAGGACTCTGATGACACAGGGACCACTTAGTTGGAGTACAGCAGGAGCTGGCCAAGGAGGTGCAGGTGGGGATGCAAACTATGGCAGCCAGCCTTGAGGTGATACGCATGTGCATGATGACGTCCGCAGAACAGACATCAGCTAAGCAAGTCACACAACCCCTACTGCATGGAGTCTAACAGTGTGTGAGGGACGTAACCACTGCTGTAAGAGAGTTGTCACAACACCTGCCTTACAAATCTTGCTGCTGCATGCATGAAAACAAGCAGGACTCCATGCACCGGGAACTGGCATCCCTCAGGGCAGACATGGCTGCCTACCACAGAGATGTTGCTGCCATACTCAATAATCAGCAGCTCCTCCCTGCTGCTGTGATGCCATATGTTGTTCCACAGATGGCAACTGCTGGAAATTTGGTGTCCACTTCTCCAACCACTGAAGTATGTGTGTGGCCCCCTCAAACCCACCACCACCACCATCGAGGGCAGAGGAGACGACAAACACATCAGAGGATGAAGATGTGGAACAGATCAATGACATGTCCCTCAACCTTGCACTTGTATTGCATCACAATAGAATTCTTTACACTGATGGGGTCACAGACCTGGACTATGTAAATATTGCACTACAGTACTTTAAAATAAACAGCACCTACACTCCCACTTTGTCTCAGTGTAATGTGACACATCTACTTTGCCGCAGATTAGTGATGCGTGTAATATGTCTATGGTCACAGAGTGCCAATACCAGAATGCAGAAATAATGTGGGCAGATATCGACGCACAAGGTATCTACAAGATGAACGTCAATGCTGGCCACATCCCCTACAAGCAAGTCACTGTGAATGTGACATTTGCTTTAAAACATACATGCCTCACCCACAACATACAGTAGGAATGGCTGTGTAAGAGTGCTCGGTCAATAACGTCAGCTGTGAGTACAAGTAAAACATATTAGCGTGAAATTTGTATACTTGACCTGATCTGAAATTGGCACTACTCAGTTTAGGAGTGTTGACATGAACTTCAGGCTGCAGGCAGACATCCCACAGTGCCCAACATCACAACACAGGACCAAAACAATTACAGCTTAAAAAGCACACCTACCTGTCCAATAGATGTGAACCATAGCCACCTTGAGTGGCGGGTACAATGGATGGCAGAAGCATTGAGATTTAGATTTGTTGTAGCTGCCAATGTTACAGGTCAGTTGGAAGTGGGAATTAACATGTCAAGAGAGGGATGTGGATGCAGGACGGAATTCACAGGCCTACAGACAATTGGCACTGTACACTCATGCAAAGACGCTGAGCCCCAAGCATATGACACATGCAGTAAGGGAGTACGTAAATGTTTATTAACTATGTATGGAACAGAACTTAAAACTATGTAACACACCTATACTAACCTAATCTATACATTACCCACAACTGGCCCTAACTACCCTATGCTAAGCTTACTTACCACATTTAACAATACACTCTAAACATTTGTCACCCCATCCCCCTTATATGACGAGACACATGCAGGACAACATATACTAATCTAAATGTATACTACCTAATACTAAACATATATATATATATATATATATATATATATATATATATATATATATATATATATACAGTATATATATATATATAATAATTTTTTTAATACTCAAAAGCCCCAACATTAACCCACACCAACCCACCCACAAACTAACATGTAATAATATGAAAAACCACCCTTAAACATACTTGTCCTATCTAAACAACTACCCTACTCTAACCTATCACTAAACCCACTTAAGCCCACTACAAAACAGGATGAGTAATGAGAAGGGAGGATACTGAACTAGGGGGTATGAGGATGCAAGAGTTTGCAGGTTGGCCCTTCTCAGTGTCTTTTTTGATTGCCTTAAGTTTCCTTGTGTTTTTGTCCACATCCTTCTGAATGCTGTCCAGCTTTTTTAGGACCTTCTTCTTGTCCCTCTGGAGCTCCCATATTGCGGACATGTCCATTGCTGCAGGTGTAGTGGTCTGTTGTGCAGAGGTTGATGGTGCAGCAGGTGTGGTGGTCTGTGGTGCAGAGGTTGACAGTGCAGCAGGTGGGGCAGATGTGACGGTGGCGGCTGAGGTACTGTGTGTAGTTGTGGTGGTGGCTACAACCTTTGTGCCAGTTTCCCTTGGCTGAAAGCCCACCACTCCCAAGATATAACTCTCTGCCTCTGAATGTGTAACCCTTGCACGGAACACTATGTCAACATCCAGCTGAGTAAGATATCAGATCATGTGCCAGCTCATCATATCTTGCAATGAATGCAACACACAAGAGTTACTCACACAACAGCTGCAATTACTACACGCGACAGACATTGTCACATTTACTGGATACGTCCTGAAATCGAGCCACTTCCCCGATGGTATGGGGGCAGGTTCACCTGTAAGACATGGAAAGGACATATATGCTCAATGTCAGATCACTGTACAAACCTGTGGGCAACATATCACAGTGTATAACATTTTGAATGAGTGAGCTGGTGATCCTGCATGTAGACAGTACAACAGACATATCACTGCAAACTCACATTGACACTGACACTCCAGTGAGTGATAGCCACACATCTGCACACATGCACTGGGCCTAACAATCATATGTTGCTAAACCCTACAACAACCATTTGTGGCTGATCAATTTCAGATGGTAGTCCATGGCATGATTTGTATTTTGGTGACAATTTCAATGGCACTTTCCTGGTTCACTGCAATACAAGTGACTCAGGTATTGTGGCTTGTGCATCAAGGGACACTGAGTTACGGTGTGATGGACATGTGGCTCAATTTTCAGTCTGCAATTATCATGCATTCAGTGGTCTATGACGAATGTGTCACAGTTCCATGTAGGTAACAAATGCCCCATTGGCAGTGTCCCCTAAGCCATGTATGCCCCCTTTGCCAACATAATGGCAGGGATCATGTGTGTGTAATGATGACAATGTAGCGCTAAACATGGATTGTCCACTTTGCTGTCCTGATACAGTGAAATGTGGTATGATAACAGTGTCTTACCTGATCATCATTGACAGAATGCATGGGCACAGATGTTGCCATTGCACATTAAATATGTGATTAAGGGCCACATGTACGAAGATCAGGTTTTGTGAGTCGCGCATTTCGAGACTTAGCAACTCACAATTTGCGAGTAGGATAATCTGATGTACAACACTGTCAATGACTGTTTGCAAATTACAAATGGGGTAGTAAATGACCTACCTCATGAATATTAATGAAGTAGGTCTCATTTTGCAAACCCCTTGGGAATGGCGGCACTCACAGGGATGCTGGCCTGCTGAGCTCAGCAGACCACCATGTTTGTGACTGCTTTCAAATAAAGATGTATTTTCTTTTTTTTAAATGCAGCCATATTTCATTAAGGGTAAACAGAAAGCATGTCAAAAACAACTATTCTATATATATTTTTTTTTAAGCAAACAGTGGTCAGTGGGACCACTGCCTGCTCTGAAACAATTTTTGGCATGTATTCACAAAGGGGAAGGGATCCCATGGGGACAACTTCACTTTTGTGAATAGGTTAGCACCAACTTGAAACTGGTTGTAACTGCAATTGTTTTGTGACATCATTAGCGGTCACCAAACAATCAATCAGCGGACTGCAACTCGCAAATATGAAGGGACCGGCCCTTCCTAAATGCCACTACCAAACCCTGTTTTGTGATTTGGCAATGTGATTGCAGAATGGCAAAACTGAGTATGTGCATTGGAACAAACATTTTCTCTTGACGTAAACACACAAATTCGTAAAACTAGGCCGTTTGTGACAGTTAAAAATAGCTTTGTACATGTGGCCCTAAGTGATAGTCAAACATGACTCAACAAACCTCAGGCCTGCATTGTTAACATGTATAGACATGTGGACTCCATCTCAGTACTGGGACACTAACACTTTGTTCTGCTTGCATTCAACATGGCCAAAAACATTACATGCAGCATGTCAAGACATCTGCTACTGTCATTCAGGAGCATTCTACTGCACACATTTGTCAATGTGATACTCACCAACAGGGCCACCGATCACCACACCCAGGTGGTACAGCAGATCCTGCTCTTTGGCCACCAGGTCAGCCCAGCGATGCTTCTGCTGGTGCTCATTCCTGCTTGCATAGTAGACTCTTTTGAAGTGGTAGGGCACCTTGCCCCACCGCAGCCGCCTCGCCTCGCCTCTGTGTGATACCCCTGTATCACCCACGTACCCATTTCCAGCATCAAGGGACGGAAGTGGCACACCAGCCACACAGAGCCCCCAAGCTCCTCCTCCCCCATGCAGGTCAGCCTCCCCCTTCCCGACATGTCCCTGAACAACAAATCAAAACTGAAAATGTGTAAAAAAAGGGAAATAAATGAAAATAAAGGAAACTTACAGCCCAGACCTAAGAACCCCACCTAACCCAACTAATCTATCCCCCAGACAGACACCCAACAGTACAAATACAATCTGAAAGACACTAACCTTCACAAAATCACATACACAGGTACAATTAACAAACAGAATTCACAAAAGACACAAGAGAGACACCACAAGATACAATAACACATTTGAGACACCAACAACACCGAGACACAGCCACACAGTCAAGAAATAGCACAGACTGAAAAGTGAAAGTGAAAGTACACCCATTGTACCGTGCATGTAAACAGGATTTCCTATTTCATCACTTCCTGTCCCCTTTGCGGCCCGATTTCCATCATGCGTGTTTTTTTTTACGCATACGATGTTTGCATGAATATTTTCAATGCATAACCTAAATGTGCGGAAAAATACCACACATTACCTGTAGACTTCAATTTCAATGGATATCTGCATGCATGTGGTGACCAAGTGGAATTCACCCTAAGGGACCATGTTTGGTTAGTTTGCGTTTGTGTGATTTTTCGAAGCATTTGCGTCAAACTTTGTTGACTCAATCTGTGATTGTGTGATTTTCTAATATGTAACATGTACACACCATGTGTCAACATGAAGATAGGATGGTATGGCCTGCAGGGTGGGGTATAGTGGTTGGCCACATGTGATAGAGCATGCAATTGTGTGTTTTGGGTGTGAAAGAACTGTAACAACAATATGTGTGTTTCTGAAGGAACAGCATGCAATACATTGGATTTCATGCAAATGTATGAATGTGTTCCAAATGGGTATCTACATCTGATGGCAATCAGTGATCTACAACATTCATGATATGTGTTTGTAATATGTGTTGACTTGTGATGTGTGTAGTTGTTTGACTTTGGGGACATTACATTTCACACGACAAACACAACTCAGGTATGATGGAGGATGGTTGATGAGTGCTATGAAGGATATGTTACCCCTCATATGTCAATAATTGTTGGTTATGACTTCATGGGGACTTGTGTATGGACTACACAAATGTCTGACATGTGTACATGTTTGGTATGTACTGTATTTGAGACTCTGTGCCTTAATTCCACCCATAAAATGTTTGGTACACGTCAGTTTGACCCATCACAATTACCTATGTTACTTGTGTTGCTGTGGTGTACCTGCTGCCCTGGCTGCATGTGTTCACATATTTTCAGATATGCTTTCTGCAGAAGTGTCCAGTTCAAGTGTATGGGCATGTGTACCCTGTGTCAAGATTGGGCTCCATGGTGTCACGGTTTCGGGCGGGGCTAGTCAGGACTCTGGTAGGGGCACCCCTTGAGTTCACAGAGTATCTCGCAAGGAGGTAGTGTACCAAAGCAGAAGAGCAGCTAAAGACATACAAGGAGAAAGGCCAGCTATGGTAAGGCAGAGAAAACAGAAATGTGAAGGCAGAGCAACCTTAGTGTGAACAAATGTGGAACGGATCAGTAATGGACAAACACTCTGGGGCTATCACTAAGGTTATACAAAGGGTAGGGCTCAGAACTTTCCAAAGCAACAGGGAACGTCAGTGCCTCTGTGCAGATTAATCTTACATATAGTTACCACGTAAGCCCCATAGAAAGGAGGCAGCAGAATTGATGCTGTGTCTGGACCCTTAGGGTAAAACAAGGATTGTACTTACATACATGAGACTAGCCCTTGTGAGTCCAGCTTGAGACACAATGGGAATTCCTGGAATACAGCCATAGCACACTGTCATTGCTAGGCACAAAAGACTACATAAAACACTAGACAAAGGATGGAGACTGGATTTGCCTCCTGGAAACCAGGTGCCAACCCAAGTACAAAGGAAAACACTTCTACACAGGTGAGGATTGATAGGACACTTACCAGACACGATAACCCAAGAGGAAACAGAAAGTGAAGGAACCAACTAGGAGGCAAAGCCAGGAACAGGTAACAGGCTCAGACTGATGCAAAGGCTAGAACAGGTCTGGGAAACAGAAAGTAGGCTCTGGCAGAAACAAACATGAACAAGGCTTAGAAACAGGGAGCAGACTGACTGGAACAAGCAGGAACAGGACTGAGTAAACTAAGAGCATGTTCAGGCTGAATCAGGACTTTAACACAATCCAACAAGGGGTCTGGAACACAAAGGAATTGTACTCCAATGAATGATGTGGAGCTTCAGGAAATGGCAGCTTATACGCAGATCCAGGCAGCAGCAAGGCCAGGGCAGAGTCACATGTCTGGGCTGCACAAGAGAGGTCACAGGTGTGTGCAGCTTCAGTGTCTCACAATTCCTGGAGGAGAGAATCCAGTATAAAGGGAAAACCTGGCTTTTCCCATAGGAAGCAATGAACAGAAGATCACAGGTCTTACCGACTACCAGGCAGTGCATTATGGGACCTGAAGTCCATGAAAGCTAATGTAGTTCTTCTATAGCATGCCATATGGAAAAGGGAAGCAAACAGGAGTCAGAAAGGGACTCTGGGTGAGTGTTAATGTTGATTCCCAGGGTACAGATAGTCTGTTTACAGCACCCCCTAGAGATGGGAGGGCAGAGACATAACTCATAGCAGTGGCAGGACTTATTTCCAGGGATGGACTGCACAGGGCATGTGGTGTGAACATTGCTTGTTATACTTCGGACACTCATGCTATCCATTTTCACAAATGATGCCCCCCTTGTCACACAAGCCCCTTGCAGAGATTGCAAATGCCTCATGTATGGGGCGCTTATTTACCTTATAAATGGGGATGTCATAGTTGTGTGTCATGTGGTACAGTAGACCATGTTGGCAACGTGGATGTGAGTCATATGGTGTGGTGCATTGATCTTGTCCTTCATATGTGAAATTCAAGACATGAGTATTTTTTATATGTGTGTGATGTTTGCTGTACAATCATACGCCTCACATGTGATGTTGCATCAGAAGTAGTTAGATTTGTCTCTGCAACATGCTCCCTGAGGTAATACATTACATTCCTAAGGAACGTGTGATAGAGAATGAAGAAACCAGAGCAGTATTGAGTGTTCAAGTAAGGTGTTTATTTACATATCTTAAAAAGGTGTGTAGACTGACTATTGAGTGAAAAAGTTTTGTACAATTTGCTGTCTGCGGCACATTTCTGCAGCTGTGTTCTGCTGTTCCCCCTCATCTTCCCTGCCACCATCCTCCTCCTCCTCAGGCAAAACTTGCTCTGGCTCATATAAAGGGATGTTCATCCTCATACAAATGTTGTGCAGAATAGCACAGGAGGCTGCCTTCTGCGATGTCCAGGCACCTGAATGTGGACTTCAGGATGCCAAAGGTCCTTTCCACAATGGTGCGTGTCCTCCGATGTGTTTCATTATAGGCACGCTCTGCTGCTGTGCTTGGGTTGGGGAATAAGATCGTGATCCATGGCTGGATCCCTTAACTCTGATCCACTGCAAAAGATAATAGTTTTTGTTAGTGCGTGCAACAGGAATGTCATGTAGCATGGCAGTTGATATCTTGTGCCATCTGTGACTCATATGTGTTTGTGGTATTGTGTGAGATCCTGTGCTTCTCTGAGGTTTTTTCTGCAATGAGTAGTTTGACTTGACAACTTGTGTTTGGCTCATTGACCTGGGATACATGATTTTTTTTCCAAACTGTTGGCCAGTACGTATGTGCCATACATTGTGTAGTGTCCAATGTGTTTTAGTGTGCTTTCACTGGAGGGGACATGATACTTCCACACACACAATAGATTCCAATGTGGTGGTAACTTGGATGCACTACATGGCCTGGACATCCCATCCATTTAGACATATGTCATTGCAGATGAAATGCAACAGTGAGGTCCTTTGATTTGGCTAGGTGACAATGCACAACACATCTCCCTAAGTTGGTGTTCAATATTGACAATGCACAAGTGTCCCATGTATGACTTGGTTCTAGGCAAACCTTAGCCAGTAGCTCATGTGCAAGCGTGCACCTACACTACCGAACTTGCTCCAGGGAACCTGGCTAACTGTGGAGGTGGTTGCATTTGTGCAGGAAGGATCTCCCTGTACATATTCTATTTTGATGGACAATTGGCTCTTTCAGTGTGTGCAGCAGTCTGCAGTTTGCATTCGTGCCACATCAATATGTGTTCATAGCACAGTCTACTTCCTTATTGCTACCTGGCAACGGCACCCAGGAGGGACGTATGATGTTGGGACTGCACAGTATTTCTGTGCCACCTACCTGTGAGTCAGCATCATCATGCTATGTGTCTCATGGTGTTAGACCTGCTGCAACACACATTGCACACCTCTTGCACGCTGCATTCTGCTTGGGAGGGTGTCAGATTGACTATGTGGCCTAATGTAAATGTAAATGGTTCATCTTCCAAGTTGTACTACCAGGGCAGGCCATGTCATTGTCACTGTGGACTGTGACATTGGTCCCTTGTTGCTCTTGAGTGGCAGCTAATGTCTGTGGCAGCTGTAATTAGTCCAGAGGTGTGTATCCCATTGTGTCAGGGTGTACAACATAACTACCAGTGTCACACCTCAGTGTCATCCTGCCCACATGTCAATGTAGTGGTGTATGTTTTGTGTGTCCTACAGGGTTGTTGTGCTGTGTGTATATTGCTAGGTTTATTGACTAACTGACAAGAAGGCTATTGCCATATTGCCCGTCCTGGAAGTGCTGATTGATCCTGCTGTGGCAGAATATGAATGAATCATGGATACTTGGCCAAGATGTTAGTGAACAATCCCCGGTGGTCAACTATGGCCTGCACATTGATGGAATGTGTGTGCTTTCTGTTCCGGAATAGGTGCTCTGTTGCTGCAGGTGGGATGATCCAGACATGGGTGCAGTCAATTGCACCGAGCACATGCGGGAAGCCATGGATTTGGTAGAAGCCTGGTTTTATCTCCTGCTGCTTCTGTAGGGTGTTGGGGAAGCGGAAGTGGCGGGTGTGAGGGAGATTATGGCATCTAATACCTTGGGCAGCAAAGCTGAGAATGAGGGCTGTGATACCCCAGCGACCAGGGCTAGCAGCTTGGTCACTGGTGGTCTTTGTGTGGTGTCTGCAGGTTAGCTGTTAGTTGTGGTTCGATATGGCGCAGCAGCTGCTGTATGGCTTGCCAGTTCAGTCACTACCTCCTGATGATGGCCTGTTTCCTGAGGCCATGGAGGGTTGTCCTGTTCCTGAAGACCCTCTCCTGCCTTCTGCGTTGCCTTTGTGGGTTGCGTTGGGGTGGTGGTGGCTGCTGCCGTTGGTCCTGGGCTTGGCGTTGTCTTGCAAGCTGCATTAGTAGCACCTCCATGTTGTCCTGTTGGTCGGAGATGTTGCTTGTGTGTGTTTTCCTTAAGTAGTGGTATGTTTGCCTTATTTTAACGCCTGCCCTGACCCAGGCATTACATTTTGACGTAAATCGAGTTTAGTGTAATTTTTCGGGTTCACCTCCCACCCGTGCGTCATTTTTGCCCTGTTGGATAAATATGGCGGTAGGGTGTTTGAGTCATTTTTTGGACGGGAACGCTAACCTTGCAACTCATTGATGCAAGGCGGTTTCACGCATCCTTAAAATTATGTGAACTCCATATTTTTGATGCTAGATGGGTCTAGCGTCAAAATATAAATATGGAGTTAAGTTTGCACTGGATTTGCGTAAAAAAAATTACGCAAATCCGGCACAAACAGAGTATAAATGTTGACCTTTGTTTCCTAAGTTATGTCTTGTTGCTCCTTGCCAAGCTACCAAGGGTTGAGCTGGGGTTAATTTATTGAGGCCTAACTGAACCTAGTGGGGGTTAGTGGCCTATTGCTAAGTTTGGGTACTTACCTGCCTTTACCAATAATCCACTTTCCAACAACGGTACACTGGACCTTTTCACCTCCTCACTCTCCCAGGGTACCTTTTTGGGAAATTAAATGAGTTGGAGCATTGGCCACTGTGTTCACATAAACATACATGATGAATAGGACCAAAATAATGTGACAAAGCATTAATGACTTGAAAAACATTACACCCATTACACATCAAAGCTGTCTACTACTCAAGGGTCAAATGTGAGCCCCATGGTTGTCTACACAAGTGTCCACAACATGGATTTGGGGATTAGCAAACTATCTGTTCCTCATATACCTCTCGAAATTTAACAGTCTGTTCCGACCGCCAAAAACTATAGTCACCCGCAGTGGACAGTACCCTGCCATAATATGCTTTTTCCAGCAACACACTACACCACACTACACTGGTGATTGTGTAGGAGAAGCAATACAATAAGGCTGTTTTACATTGTTCTAGATGATCAGACACATTAATTAATGTTGTGAAGGATTTAACAGGCCCAATACTGTAGCTACAGCTGCAAAATAGTAGATGCCTGACCTAGTTTACTGGACATTAGGAGCAACCTACGTCTGCCTGCCGAAGTTGACAGCACAGTGGGTGGTTTCAACTGCAGTGGACACAGCTATAGGGTAACATTGGCGACTGTGATGCTTGCAGGCCAATGGCTGTGGCCATTGGCAGCAATGACCACGTATGTGGCATACATGTACGCTGCATTTTGCTAAATCACTAACTTGACTCCTGACACTTCTGCTATCAATACCTCCACCACTTCAGTTGCTGTGTTCCGCCTCTGGGAGTAATCATGCCAGGCCAAATAGGTGAAAGGGCCCCTGCCTTCTCTCCTGAGGAGCAGAATAGGCTTGTTGAAGAGGTCCTTCCTCTGTATAGTCAGCGTTATGGCTCACCGAAGGAGCAGGTAAGAACCTCATAGGCATGTTTGACTCTGTTAGACACCATCATTTCCTTCTTCATAGGCTTCCTCAAAGGCTACAATGTGCCTCTAAGTGCCAGTGAGACATTTTGGGTGCCTGTTGTCACAGTTTGTGTTCCATACATAGGATGTACATGGTGCTGACAGTGGAGACAAGTACTCTATGTATTTCACATTACCATTGTGTTGTGTGGTGTGCGATAAGCCCTAGATTTTCCTTCTGTTGCCTTCAGATATCGAGGCAAGGAGACTTTACAGCCATACAATGACATGGACATGATGTTTGTAAATGTAAAACAACATCTATGTGCATTGCAGCATGAGCTGTGTATGTATTCTATTTGGGTCATTTGAGGATTGGATCTTGTTAGCAATGTGTGTACTGCCACAGGGCACTCAGCCCACATATGGCCTTGCCAAACCATTGTATGAGAACCATGTAATACTCACTGTGCCCTTCAGAGTGCCACACACACCTGAACCCAAATAGTGGATGGGCACAAGATGTACTGTCATGCATGGAAGTGATGGAAATGTGAGTGTCATGTAGATTCTGTATGCTCAGCCTGCAGAGACCAAGGCCTGTCAAATGTTTCTCCTAGTATGGGACATAGACCCGGCTGTGGCTATGCAACAGTGGCACTGGGCCCACTCCCTGTAGACCTGCAGATCCTTGGATGCGGCCAAATGTGCCTTCAGTGGCAAGACTTGGCCTGAAGGCCTTTGTACTTTGACTTTATTAGGAATGGGTACTGAGGTAACCCCCTGACCTTGTACATATTAGCGTTGACCCGCATTGGTAATGTGTGTCATTGATGTATGACTGGAACCCTTACTCCCATAGCTCTGTTGTTTCCTTTACATAAGTTATATTTGTACAGTACAGGTGCTCTCCACATGTGACAAACCTACAGTTTAGATAGTTGGGTGATTCAGGGAAGGGCATGATATGTGACTCATTAGCTTGGTTATATGCAACCAATCAGACCAAACATACTTTAGTATGTTGGATACCATCTCTGTAGGATTGCCACATATGGTAAAATGTGTGTTTTGTGCCACAAGTACATACCACACAAACCCACTCTGGAGTGGTGTGAGATTACATTGCGTAGGCCACATTTCCATACATGCACAGTAAGAGACTTTCCCTATCACCCATGGTAGCCCTTTACATGCACTGAGCATACATTGCCCTTTGGGTGCAGCCACAGAGCAATACATTCCCTTGGTAAGTAGGGAATGTCTAGTGACATGATGTGAGAAAACAGGGCTGATTGCAGAGGCGCCCTAACTTTTTGCTGGTGTGTCCCTGACTCTGATGGTGCCCTGGGTACCGTTAAAAAGTCCCAGCGTCGTTGTTCTGTATAAAATGAAAATGCTAATTAGGATAATTATAATTGGCTATGTCAGCCTATCTATAAACCCGTAGTATATTGTAGAACATGTAGGTTTAGGAACCCATGCAAAGGTAGTGCTCGCATAGGTGTACTGCTGAGGTGCCCAGTGTCATTTTAAAGGCAGGCCTCCCTTGCTGGCTGCTTTTAAACTAAAGTTATATGGAAATTCAACTTTGGAATTAAAAGTACTTCCAAAATCTTAAACTACCTTATTGTTACATAAAAGTCACCCCTAAGGTATGGCCTGTGTGCCCCTAGGGTTGGGTGCCATGTAACTATAAGCAGGGCCCTTATAAAAATCGTTTTATAGGCCCTGGTGAGGTAAAATAGCCAAATAAATTTTTCCCTCACTGTAGTGAATGGCCGCAATAGGCTAAAATGGGGAGACTTTATTACAATTAGCATAGTCCCCATAAGTGACAGATACCTTGAGTTTGGCATCAAATTAATTGTTATAATAAATCCCATAACTTACAATTCTTGGATTTATTATAATGAGTTCAGGGAAAGAGTTTTAAAATACTGCCTGAAAGTTGTTAACTTCAGCTCTGTAGTGCCCTTCTCTGTTTTGCCAGCCTCTGGCAGCCTTGCCAGGTTGCCCTGATGAGGTGTGAAGTGGCCTGGGCTGAACACAGAGGAACACAGAGGATGTGCCTGGAGGAGGAGATCTACCTCAGCAGATAGTGAAGCAGGAAGGAAAGAGAAAGACCAAACTAGTCTTCAAAGGAAGGGAAGACATTTGGGGCAGCTCAGCACCTCCCTCATATCCTGCAACCCCAGACATTAGGTGCCCTCTTGATTAGATTAGGAGAGGGGTGTGTGCAGGATTTGTAGCCACACTAGTGGGTTGGCTCAGCCAGATCTAACCTCCAAATATCACTTTCAGCCGTGTTGAATTTTTGAAGAATGTTGCTCCCTGGGATTGAGTTTTGACACACTTCCCAAGAAATGGTCATTAAGGGGGAACGGAGCCTGCCTTTGATTGGATACCTAGGGCCCCCCTGCTTTCCACCCAATAGAAAGGATAAATATGGCAGAGCTGCACCCACACCTCAGATCCCTACATGGAAGAACATCAGAAGAAGAAGGACTGCGCTGCTGGACCCCTGACCTGTACCTGTACACCGCACTCTGAAGGACTGCACCAGCTGCACACTTGGGCTTCACCACAAGAAGGACTTTGCCTGGCTTCAACTGGTTCAAGGAGGGACTCCCTGTTTGCTACAGGTGAAAAATAGCTAACCAGAGTCCCCTGCATCAAATCCTGAAGAAACTGACCAGCTGACCACTGTCAGGTGGCCGTTTTGGAGTTTGAGCCAGGTGCATTCTGGGAGTTAGAGTGTTCACCGTCAAGGAGCAACTCAGAGCTGCTGGAACGTTGGGGTGAGGTGTGGATTCCTAAAGGACCTTCAAAGACCTTATGGAAGAAGCTCCAGAAGTTTGGAAAAAATTGGTGAACTTTTGGGAAAAAGCTCCATAGAGGGACTGACCCGCCGCTGTGAGTTTAGCAGGCTTGCCTCAACCGCGACCCGGCCTGACTTGCAGGTTTATCCTGCTTAAGAAAATCTCCAAAAAAGTGACTAAGTCTGAATGTAGAAAGTTGACCGAGACCTCCTGAGGAGTGTATCTGAAGAGGGCTCCAGGGATGTTGGATCATGATTCAGGTTTGGCCTGGTCAAAGGATTTTCATCTCGAAAAATTGTTTAAGTCCGAATGTAGAAATCTCCACGGAGGTCTCCTGTGACACATATCTGAGGAAGGGCCCCAGGGAGGCCGGATCGGACTGGCGACTTTGTCTAACTGAAGGAAATCTTCAAGAAAACGACAAAGTCTGAAGGTAAACTTTTGCACATCATTTCATCAAGATGTGGTATTGGGTATATTTAGATGAGCTGGATGCATGATCTTGTGTGGGATCTGTGAGACTGAAGTTGGTATTTCCATACTATTTTGTGACAACATGTTACAAATACAAATTGATTTCACTAGGCGAAGAAGTATGATTGTACCATGCTGACAATGAAGTAATATGTTGATATGATCTAAAAGAGAGGGGGTACCTGACCACCACACTCTATAATGGATTTGAATAACTCAAACAACAAGGATAGGAATTGAATTATCCTCAAATAACTTTTACTAAATGAAGATAAAATGGTAGGCTTGTTTAGTTGAGTTGAAAAAAGAAAAGAGATAAATGTATTGATCAGTAGAAAAAATATTACTTGATAAATTTTTGTGATGATTATATGTGACAAAAGATTTTTGTTGTATGTGTATATTTGTTTTATATGGTGGTTATGGGGTTTTTGTTGTTTGAAATCACTAGTTTGATGGTATTTATTGTATACAGTAACTTATAGTACTACATATCCCATAATGCCACTTAAAGGCACAAGAGGGAGAAAGTATATATAGCCATTAATGGATCACTCATTTACCGTTATCAAGACCTTGTTGGTTGAATTGCGTTGGTGTTGGGTTAATCAGTTGCAGATTAAATAAGTAATTCCAAGAATCCTGTGAGTGCCGCGCTTGACTTTGTGTCAAATTTGTGTGAATTGAAATACAGGAAATCGGTCCTTCCCTGATGTGGGCACTGACGATCTGAGCGCGCCTGGAGTGGACCAATTGTTGGAATATATATATATATATATATATATATATATATATATATCGTATTTGCCCAGGAAACCTGCCCCACTTCAAAGTTTGTTCTTCGAGCATTCCCAGAAGACAGCACAAATCCGGTACGATTTGTTGCTTTTTCAAAACAGATTTATTATTTTTTCAAAGAAGTGCATATATATATATATATATATATATATATATATATAATGTATGTGCATATGTATGTACACATAAGTTATAGTTACTTTGGGGTACAAGTTATAGTTATTCAAGATAACTGTAACATGTGGATTTCTATGGTTTTGTACATATAAAATGTGAGACTAACAATAACATCCCTTTAACCTTTGGCTTTTCAAGTTAATATATATATCTATATATATATATATATATATATATTTATATATATATATATTAACTTTATAGGTTCATATATTAGGTTTATAAGTTAATATAGATATGTGTAGATATATATTAGGTTTATAAGTTAATATATTACATTTATAAGTTAGGATAGATAGATAGATAGATAGATAGATAGATAGATAGATAGATAGATAGATAGATAGATGGATAGATAGATAGATAGATAATGTTAAAACATCGATTCATAATTAAAAAATACATACATTATATTATGATAAAATATGTTAATATCCTTTGTTAATTTATAAATTGATGATTTTTTTTTAAAGTAATTATTTTAAATGAATTGTAAATGTAATGTTTGTAGTTTTCTTACATATAATAAATGTAAGCATGTTACTTTAACTGTGTTTTTAAAAAGAAATCTTAATAAAGATCATTTAATTTCATATTTTTAAATAAATTAGATGTTTAATCCATAATTAAATTAATAGTGCTGTAGCATTTTTTTTATTTTGCTCTACGTTTAAAATATATACCATTAATTTAAATTAATTTTTTCACATGCTTTACTATAAATGAATATATCTGCCCCAATTTGGGTACATTTATTACTGTGCAAGGTCCTTTTTGGCTGTAGTAAATTTAGAAGTTCAGCATCTGATTAGAAATAGGCATAATCATTTTTTGGGGGGGTCATGTCCCTTCCTGAATCCCTCCTTAGAGCTCTCCTCCCCTAACCTCCTTCCATCAGTTTTAAATATGTCCCTTTTCCCACTGGTCCCTTCTATACTTACTACTAAAAAGTAAGTATACATGTGTGAGGAGCTCCCCACATCAAAGAAAAGAGAGGTGGGGATTTATACTTCTAGGTCTATGAACTATTTGTTGTAGTATGTAGGTAGTACTCCTGCAGTACTATTCAACACCCTACACATTTTTGTTTGTGATTTTGGCCTAAAGCATGGCCTAAAGCATGGGTGAAATATAAGTTCTTCCAGCCCAATTTGCGTAATTTTCGGAATTGTTGTGTAATGCTTGTTATGTGACATTCTAAATTCATGGTCTTACATCATGTCATGTAATTATTTCATGGTATGTGCCAAAATTATAAAGTTGGAGCTCCAAAACTACATGAACAATGAGAAGATGATTGGTTTATGTTCACAGCACTTGTGTTTTTGCTACTATTTTATTTATTTAGAAATATACTAAAAATTTGTGGTAAGTGACAGCTATACATTTTATATATTTTTTTCTGGAACTTCACATATTTACATGAAAGCAAATTATAAGATATTCACACATCCCTAAAAGAATACCTGCCATCAGGCTTTTGCACAGTGGAATAAGAATTTTCCCTTAAACATCCATTCCCTTTATCACATGCTTTTCACAAACAGTAAGTCAGGCCTACTTGCTTTGTCATAATGTTGCATTATAAACAGGCAAGGTTGTGACATCTGGCATATCTTTTCTCAGTGAACCAATAAAGCCTATAACCTTTATTATGGGGTTGACACTATGACCAATACAGGATTACTGAAGTGTGCGTAAGTTGCCAATCATTATGTATAGAGTTATAAAATTACCAATACGTACAGAATTGTGGTTGGCAAACCAAAAGGCAACCCTTCTCAATAGGACCTCACAAGAATCATAACAGGGGAAACCTTTTACTGCCAGGGTTTGCCAGAGTGGTTGACCAACAACAGATCACTTGCATACTATTGTAATCTGTAGTACTACATGTAACCAAAAACCTTTCTACAGCCTGTAACGTTATATCATAACAATCCACTGCTAGAGGCTTATTAGCTTTAACAAATACTTTGGACAAGAAGCAAGCCTTTTTACTGTCTTTATCATACATCTTCATAATAAACATGTTAGAGCTTTGGCATCTGGCATAATATTGCTGTGCTTCAATCTGGCCTATAGGTATTATGATTGGCTTTAAAACATAACCAGTTGAAGCCTACTGTACTGAGAGTACACTTTCCTAGATAGCAACCATAAGGCATGCAGTCATTAAGTTACAAATGTATACACAATTACAGCTGGTAAAGCAAAATACTATCTCTCCTAAAATTTCCTAGTATGGATTCTCTCTGTGCAAGAGTTCTATACCCATGGTTTGTCAGAGGGTGTAACCAACACCAAAACCCTTGCCTACTATGGTAATAATATGAGGATCAGTGTAACAAAATACCTATCTGTATGTTTTAATACTCCGTAGTAACGATCCTGCCTTAAATGCCTATTGAATTTAAAATAACATTTTCACAAATAATATATTAACTCTACTGCCTTTTTTGTAACATTTCATGATAAACAAGATGATGCTTATAGCCATGAACATTGGCCCATAACACACTCGTTCATGCTGTATTGAGCATTAGCTTTTCCACAAGCCAGAAAGTGCAATACAGGCACTCTTTTTAGTCGAAGCAAGCAACTTCAGTCCAAATAAATCCTCTATTCAGGAAAATATACATGTGGTTGTAGCCTAAGCCCCATCATCAGCTGTGCTCGGTAAGCCCTTTATTGTTGATCCCATAACTGCCCGAGACAGCTGTACTATCGAGGCAGACATAACAATGCAGATGGATTATTGTGGTTCTGGGTTATATGGCTCTCAAATGTGCAGCTGCACTCTGAAGCCTAAAGTTAATTAAGGAATTTAGCTGTGCTGCTGCCAGAAAAAAAAAAACACCATGGAAGCATATAACCTCCGTCCCATACAAACATGTGTTCCTGTTCACCAACATGTGGGGGAGCTATAGCCCCTCTCTGTATTACTCCTCAAAGCTGTCTTTTAGGTTCATCACATAAGGTCCTCCCACAAATGTGCTAAGTCAGGTCTAAAAATGGATGTTTCTAAAAATGGATGCATTTGCAGATTGACAAAAAATAGTTCCTCTAATGGTGTCCTGTTGTACAATGCGGTCAGTTCTGCAGGCATACATTGAGAAGTGTGCAATTGCAAGAGAAAGCAGATTTATCTAAATCATGTGTTAAAGAACTTTAATGCGGTTAATATGTACATTTGTAATTTTTAACTATGTAGACAATAATACGAACAACAAAAAATATCCTATTAGTTAAGGGTCACGTATGTATGTGACGCATTACATACACAATGTTGTCTTAATAAAGCATTATCTAATAAATACATTAATGACTACATATTTCCTTGGTGCTCTTCTTGGTACTAATAGCAGCCAACAAATCTACCTCTTTATCAGACATAGGTAATCCCGCTTCTCCCATTCCTCCCTGTATAGTTCTCAGTACAATTTTAAGGACAAATACAAGTTATCAAACACGTTCTTCTAGATTTAATTCTGAAATACAATAATACATGAAGGACAAACAAATGAAAGTGCTTATATGTAACTATCTGAGTAAATGGCAGGAAAGCTTTGCAATTAATACATTGAGAAGCATATTAATTGTCAAATCCAAGTGACCAATGACAGTGATGTTTTCAATTTGTAGTACTAGAATCCTTCCTTGAAGCACTTTCATTGCGAAGAGACGGTACATCAGTAACAAGATTCAGGGGATTTACTGGGCAACCAGCAGCAGTTAATTGATTTGTAGAGACCTTATCCATCGTTTCAACATGATTTTTTACCATATTTGTCGTTACAGTTTGCATTCTCAAAATGAATGCGAAGTGAGAATCAGAGAGGGTGAGCTGAAGAAATCACATTATTTTTTAGAGTATGCAAGCATTGCTAGGCATTCGCCTCTTTTTTGATTAATTTCATGCCTGACTCAGTCAGAGATTAGGCCCTGACACAGGTTATAATTAAATATTGAAATCATGAAGTGCAAGAATGTTTAATTTTTAAAATACGAGTTTTAATTTACCTCATAGGGAGAGTAGTTCTGGTCACCTGTGGAGATGCATTACACACTACATTGCCTAATGTATGATGCCTGAATAGGGCTGAGCATACAGTTAAAGTAAACTAATGCAATTTACTGAACAGCAGTCAAATATTTATCCAGTTGATGAAGCAGACTTTATGCGAAATTCAGACAATAATTAAGAAGAAACCTTGCTTAAAGTCTGTAAACCACATGTTTTGCAAGAATTATGGCGGCTTTGGTATTTGAACCACACCAGTCGTACTTTCCTCAGTGACCAGACCATTGACATTCATCTGAAAATGTCATTGAAGTGTTTCACTCAAAAGCATAAAGTTTGTTATTACATGTGTCATGTCCAACAAGGAAGTATTTCCAGGCAAACACAGTTCCTAAGCTGTAACAGCGATATCTTTGCAATCATGAACAGCAGTTGCAGTGCATAAGGCCGTCATCACCCATGCTTCTTTTAGGACACACATTTTTCTTACAGATAATACACTGCCTGTGGTATTCTCAACTACCAAAATCCCTAAGCCAAACACTTCAGTAGATATTATGCTAGGGCACATCTGGCACCCAATGGCCAAACCTGGTTTGGCATGCAGGGTACTCTCTCTTAACTGCAACAGAGTAACTGCCCTGCACCTCAAGTTCTAAATCATAAGTTATTATCATTGAAGGTGACAAACCCACTTTGTGTATCTGACCTGGGCTCGATCGAAGTCAGCCTGAAATCACATCTAGGTCCTGGTCAACCGTGAACAGAAACTACTTATTGGCGATTTCCTTTTTCTCTATGTTTTTTCCCTTACATTCTAAAAATCCCTATCTTCAGTTTCCCTTCTTGAAATGTTGTCATTTTGGTGTGTTTCTTTTTCACTAAATAGTTATCTATTTTGGAAGTTGGATGTGGGATTTTTATTGTGCTTTGTTTTGACTTTTTAACAGTTTGTTACTGCTAAACAATTCATACATTTTCCTAAGATAAGCTTGTCTGCTCTGTGCCATAGCTTGAAGGCATTGAGTTCATTTTCAGTTATTGAAATTGTGTTTGATCCTGTCAAGTGTTTTGGTGTTATCCCTTGTGGTGGACATCCACACCAATCAATGAGATTATCAGTGAGACAATACATCAAAGTCATGGAAAGTTAAATGTCAGTTGTGGATTGGAGCACCTGCTGCGCCATGCAATATGCTGACTACGAAAATATGATTTCAGCCCTACATATGCAGCCTGACCCCTGCAGTTTATAAATCATTAGTCAATAAACTGAGGTTGACCATGCAAATATGGTAATTTTCTTGTAATCGTTATACCTTTATACGTAGACTGTACCAGGAGTGCGTAACTTAATAACAATATTAACAATTCTAATTGTGAGGTTTAAAGCAACAAAAATATAAAAGAGCTTTTTCATCACCAAAAAGCTGAAATACTTTTTTATTATAATATTTTAATCATTAAACAATACTGTGCTAATGTATGTTAGCTTACTGTGTGTTGTGAATTGGTACAAAATTGTGTCAACAATATTAATCACAAACAGTAACAAGCAGTCATCTATAAAAGTATCTCTATTATTAGAACCATGTTTCAAGGAAGGCAGTTCCTCCCCTGTAAGGCCAATATTGTCTACCAGTAAAATAATTTTAAAATGTGTATTTCTTACATCCGTTAGCGCAGGGCAATTCCATAGATATATTTTGCATTGTTTCATTGGCCAACACACATAGTCGGCATTTGCTGTCATGCCTATTACTCGTTAACCAAGGCAATAGAGAAACCAATAGCAACTGTTTCTAACACAATTTCATGTACACACATCCTTGATCTAAATATAGGTTCTCTGAGGTGTCTTACTAGACCTGAAAGAGAATACATGTCTGAAAGTGTCTTTTGTCCTGATATCAAGCTCGGTATATTTGACATTGAATTTAATTGTAGGGTCAATGTTTCCTTCAAGAGAACACAAAGCTATTCCAACAGATAAATCCAAAATATGTTTGGAGTTAATTTATAATATATAGGCTGCATACAAGCCATGTTTATATGTTACAAATCAGTTTTCAATAATGCGTGGGAATTATTTGGGGTTTTGGCAGCAGGATGGATGTGACAGTAGTACATCAACCTGGAATGTTGGCCCTTGGTCGATGACTTTGTAATTGCGCAGAGAATTGAAAGTGATCACATCCCACTGATAGCCCACCTAAAAATCCCATTGGGAAAAACCCTCAGTCACTCCCGCACCTCTGAGCTATGGAAAAATGCCTGTAAGTGACAGTCAATAGAAAATCAATTGCTTGGTGTGGGCATTCAAACTCAGATCTACAATCCGACAGAGCCGCATTCTTGTTGAAAAGGCAGCCAGGGATTATTTGAAGTATGGAAATCTACATGACCCAGAGATCATTCAGAGCTTTGAGACCCTAATCAACTTGTCATGATGTTCAGCGACCAGCAACAAGCCAACGTAGGAGGGGCAAATGGTATTGACAATTGTAATGTGGAGCGGTTTGACAACGAGTGTGGCTAGTTAAAATATGAACTCTCATTGATGCTGGAAACCAGGCATGCAACTTCTCATGGGGAAAGCCAATTAAAAGAGTGAAGGCATAAATACAAGCGCCTTGTCAAATTTAAGAAAACTCAAATCAAAGTCAGGGCCTGGAAGGCACTCATGGAAGCCTGATGTCAGAAAAACACCAGGCGTTTTTAGGAACTAGTACAGTAGGGAGTACAAATCACTGCCAGGAAGCTGGAAAATGTAAGTACATCCTCTGCCTGGTTCAACTATTTTTCAATATTCTATAGGTTCCCAAATCAGGCTAGTCTGAGCATCAAGGGCCCAGTGCTGAGGAAGGAAGAATGCTGGACTCATATCCACCCAGTAGAGGAGATCCAAAGTACCTCACTTTTAACAATGCCAGAGGGTGGAATAACAGAAAGGGAGTTTTGTGTGAGGAAGGTATGACTAGCAACCCTCAGCCAGAAACTGAACAAGGCACCAGGTCATGATGGGATCAAGGTAGAGATATACAGTTTGGAGATCAAGCACTGGGCATCTGTACTGATTATGGTATATAAGGTGATCTGGTATCAGGAGAAAGTTCCAGCATCCTGAAAGTCTGCAATAATTATCACCTTGCACAAGAATGGCCTACGGAAGGACCCATCCAACTACCACCCTATTTCACTGTTAAGTGTAGCAGGGAAAATATACGTTAAGTTACTGCACACCCACCTAGATGACTGGTTGAGTGAAAATAAGGTGATCAATACTGCACAACCTGGGTTTCCGAGAGGGCAATGAGCGATCGATCAGGCCATGCGACTCTCTAATATCTACTTGAAATATACTAGTGTTAAAAAAATCTAAGCTATATATGACGTTCATAGATTTAAAATCATCCTTTGATACTGGTAATCATGATCTTCTCTCAAACATTATGAAAGTATGGCTGTCCAGCAAAACTAGTGGCAGCTATCAAGGAACCTAATAGTAACAACGTCTCGTTGGTCAGGTGCAGTCAAAAAGGGGAAGTTTTGTAGGGCTTTGACATAGATATCTGAGTCAGACAAGGGTGTGTGTTGGCCCCAGCATTGTTTATTATCTTTATTAAAGATGTCTCTGGTTTTCTGGTGGCATTAAACCTTGATGTCCCAGTTAGCAGGGAAAATAAAATTGCAAACCTGCTCTTTGCGGACGATGCAGTCCTCCTGTCCCGCATTGAGCTGGCCATGCATATGCTCATGAAAATATTAGAGACTTACTGCTCAAAAAAGGACCTGAAGAGTAACATAGCAAAAACAAAGTACACGGTCATCAAAGGTAGTGCTAAGCTGAAGGGCTCTTTCAAAATTTGTGGAACATATCCAGACTGTGTCAACCGCTATGACTATTTAGTAGTGAGATTTAACTCCAAGTTGTCCTGGTCCCCTCAATTGATCAAGGGTGAGGCGTCACTGAGTCAATATTCTGGCAGGGTGCTTGGTTTGGCCAGAAGCCAGGGGAACAGGCTGATTGCCCCTCCCCTTGAAACCTACAGAGCTCAGGCTTTTGATGCAGGCTTGCACGGAGGAGAGGTGTGGGAGTATAAAAATGTTAATGGGCTAGTTAAAGCAGACACTCACTTTCTGCATTGCCTCCTCACACTTGGTTCTGGAACCCTAACAGCTGCTTTATGGCTTGTACTGGGTATTAGATCTATTGAGCAGCAGGCAACACTTCACCCAATTTTGTATTGGATTATGGTTGGACACAACCTAAGTTCGAAACTTACGTGACCATTGTGTGACAGGTCTGGTGTCAAGTCAAACTACCCTGGTATTGTCATGTGGCCAGCAATGTGCAGCCCATAGGATGTTCTGAATGTTGGACAAAATAAAATGACAAAAGGAACCAGACAATTTGTTAAGGAAAGGTTTTGGCACTATGTGCTCACTAACGAGCCAGGTTGGAAGCTGGAGCAGCTTTGGGCACTTAAGGCCCTCTCCTCTTTTGAATCATATATGGACTAGATTAACCCTCCCCCATTCACTCAAGAGGTCATTCAAGAAATCACTGTATGTTAAATTTAGGTCAGACACCTTGCCAGTAAAACAGTATACCAGGTTGTGCCATAAAGGAGAGTCTAGCTCATTTATTTGTGGATGTGACCTGAGGGGGAGGTGTCCATAAAGCACTTTATGTTGCTCTGCACTTTTTCAGCAGGGGTCAGAAGAGAATATCTCTGCCAGCTCTTTGTAGCTCATGCAATAGGAAGCTGAAAGCTATACAAGTATCCACATATACTTATGCAGCCTGGAGAGTAACTGGGCAGAGACATCAGTAGTGCTATAGAGGAGTTCAAATTCAAATACCAACCAACTAAAGTGAAAGGTGCTATTTGTTTAAATGCTTCTGTGAAATAGCCGTGGACACTGGAAGGACGCCACTGGTTAATGGTAGAAAGCTTGCATTACAAAGATCACCTAAAACGCTTACTTAACTATGCCTGGCTAGTAAAGGAAAAGTTGCTTATGATGCCCTCACATATACACATGATCAGGTGGTAAGTTGTAAAGTCTAAATACAAGCTTAACCTAGCAGGAGACAGGGTGCAATAAAAGGTATCATTATGTCTTATGAAGACTCATCGATCCAGTGGTTGCTTAAAGACGATGCACTAGCATTTTGTGGTGCTTAGAGTAAAATGATTGTATAAAGCTCCATACACTTGAATACGTTCTTACCCCCATCATTGTCTGCTTTGGGTAAATAGATGTAGAGCCAACCTAGACAGGGTTGGAGACAGCCACTGTGCAATGGATGCACTTCTGCCAGTCTTATGTTTACATCAGCACACACAATTAATGCTCAAGGCCCAAAGCTAAGGACATCGAGGTGGGACTCTAGGTCCTTAGATGACCATCTGTGCAAAACAGCTTTGAAGGGATATATAATTGTATATCTCTAGGACGAGTTTTTGCAGAGGGTAATCTAAGACTCAAACAGCAGCACCTTTGGCCATAAATGGTAGGGACAAAGCGTGAAGCACTTTGAAGCTGCATACATTTTTTTAAAATTAGTTTTATGTCTTTTAGTCAGAATTGATTCAGACTAGTTTAATAAAGCGATTGTAATTAGTTTACCATGTGTCCAGGGGAGAAACCCTGGCACGCACTGAACGTCATCTTTACCCCAGTACTAGATGCTTGTCGGAATGTTGTAATAAATTGGCTGTCATGTAGCCAGTGCCTCAAAGTTAATCAATGCACTTTTGCACTCCCACTTGTTCTTGCTAGTCGGTGTCTTTCTTGAATTTTTATGTTACTACAATTTTATTTTTTGCTTAATTTTAATGGGAGTATTTGCATGTGTTTACACATTGGAACTGTTTTAAAATGTAGGATATTGTGTATTACACTTATAATGGATGGCTTAGATATGTTAGACTGACACAATAAGTAAACTTGAACTTGACAGTAGTTCCTTATCTGGAACACTGAGAATTAAAATACGTCTGCTTTTTCTCTCAGCGTGTACCAGAGACAAGTGTTTTCAAACTTTAAGTTTAGGCTCTACAAGTCCTGAAATACGCATTAAACAGTTCACGTTTCCACAACTTTGCCCACTCTCATATTTCTGAAGCATTTGGAAGAGAGCTAGGTGAAATTATGTAGATTTTTTGCATGAAATTTCAAGAAGTTCCATTAAAATTTCATTAAAATTGTGCTTTTGTAGCAAGATGGGATTTGCCAGTGACACTTGTTTTACCCAAGCAGAAATCTCACATAAACAAAGTCTTGAAAAAGATGTTGGCAGGGCATTGGTTTGTGTAGAAAATGTCTTTTGGTGAGGTATTGTCTACACAAACCAGTTTTCCACTGGTATCTCATGACACTTCTTGGAGTGAGATGCACACTCAGGTAAAATTAATACACAAAATCAAGTAATGCTTACTTTCAAGAAATTTCATAAATTTCGCATAATGAAAAATATGTACTTTTCATAATTTTAACAAGCATAATTTTTTGTTTTGTCCAGTCTTAATTTGTAATAATGTTTCCGATCTATATCAAAGAAATTATTTTAGCTAAGGGCCTTTCCATTATAACTACTCTCACAGCAATTGAATGTTGGAGGAAGCTTGTGAGGGTCTCTTACATTAAAGAAATAATATTCACTTCACAAAAAGAATAGAGAAGCCACTAAAGTCTACATGTTGACAATGAACACCTATTGCAAAGCAAAATACATGCACAATCAAACTCCCGATTCTGATGAGGCCTTTAAATATTTTAGAAATTATTTATCTTAATTTTATTTGGTTTTTATAAACTGCAGCCTTTACAGTTGTATGCAAGGTTGAGGCCACCACTTCAGAGAGGTAGCAGAAGCCACCCTCCTTCCTCCTTCCTGGGGAGCCATGAGAACTCCTTCAAAAGCAGATAGGCATAGCTAGACTGAGTGAGAACATTTCCCAATGTTGCCACAATACAAGGCAGGAGGCTATACAGTATTTCATGAGATCTGATATTTTGCCCATTAAGAAGCAAGATTAGCTACTGGATTCAGGGGTAGCAGGAAGGAGCAGCCTGGCTATAAGTGTCTCCACTCGAGTCTTAAAATCTTAGTTAGCATAGTGATGAAGGCAATACCTCCTCCCTCCACCTCTAAAATCCAAAACTACGTACATCAGGGCGATTCAGAATACAAATACACTCTACTAGTGAAATGTGTGACTCCTCAAACAGGGCACAAGGTGAGCAAACTAATTAAAATGATTCTGAGCGACAGACATATCAATTCTTTACCAGCTTCTTATTGCCACGGAATCAGTTATTGTCAATTTAGCACCTAACATACCTTTCAAATACATCCACAATTCTAGCTAATGCTCCACCAAGCGAGTACGGAGGATGTGTCTAACATTTCAGCTTCATCCAGACAATTAGATACCTAGTTTTGTATTTGAGTTGCAGATCTGTATCCCTGAATCCGGATAAGAAATCACTCTCATTAATTGGTTATTAATTTGGGAGGGGGTGACACCCACCAACTTAAAACACAATCTAGCTAGGTCAAAACACAATTCTTAAAGCTTTCCTGAGCAAACCCTATTAGCTGTAGCACAAGAAGAAGGCAATATTCAGCCACCTTTGAGCCTCTTTACAAGTCTGGTGTCACTAGACCACCAGACTCACAGATGGCGTTTGGACCAACACCAATGTTGTGGTCTGAGAGCCCCATTACAACCCTGGCAGTCGGGCAACCAGAAAACAGCCAGCTCTGCCAGGATCAGAGATCCCGGCGGTCTGGAGGTAGGTGGTGGTCGTTATCCGCCACGGCAGTGCTGCAAGCAGCTCTGCCCTGGGGATTGTGACCTCATTCTCCACCAGCTGTTTCATGGCATTAGCACTGCCATGAAAAGGCTGACAGAGGACGGGCGCAGGGTGCACCAGCTGGGGCCCTGCACTGCCCATGCACTTGGCATGGGCCTCTGTGGCCAGCACCACCGCAATGTTCACTGTCTGCTATGCAGACAGTCAACATTGCAAAGATGCTGGTGCACCCTGCAGGTTATAGCATTGCCGCTGGCTCGATTACAAGACAGAGACAATGCTGTAACCTGTTTTCCGCTACACCAGTGGGTGGAAACTCAGGTTTCTGCCCGCTGACCTAGCATGAAACTCTTAATAACTCTGGCGGTGAGGTCAACGACAAGGTGGTGGCCACCCTGACGGGAATTTGATGGATGGAATTTTCTGTCCGCCAAACTCAAAATTGGGCCCTATGTGTTAAGTGCAAGCAGTACCAATACTTTTTAAAGTAGAGAACACAACTCAATGACATCCACAAATGAATTTAGAAAATTTGTGACAATTTAATGAGCATAAAGACACAACTCCACAATAATTAAAATTTGATATGCAAAACCAGAGAAAATAGTTTTTAGAATTTTAAAGCTAAAATACCTAAAAATGTAATGTCCCACTATAAAACAGCAGTTTGTGCCTTGCTAAGGGCCAGGCCTGATTTCAGGTGGACCTTAAAGGATTGGAGTTCAGAAACACCATGCTGGTTGTTTGGGTTAAAATGTTTACTTTCAGACTATGGATCTGATTTATACAGTGGCAGTAAGGGCACTCTATCACAATAGTGACAAAATAGCCTCACCGTCAACATAATGGTCTGCCTGCCCAACTTAAATACAGGCGGACCATAGGTTTTTCTGTGGCGGTCACTGCTCCATTATCGCCACAGCCGAACCTGTCTGATGGCTCTTACTTCATCAGACTATGGGCCCCATTATGAGTTTGGCAGATGAAAAACTCTGTCCGCCAAACTCCCAACAGGGTGGCTACTGCCTACACGGCGACCTCCCCACCAGAGCTATATGGGTTTCCTGCTTGGTTGGCGGGTAGAAAACTAAGTTTCCGCCCGCTGGCCTAGCGGAAAACAGGCTACAGCATTGTCTCTGGCTCATAATCAAGCCGGAAGAAATGCTGTCTCCTACAGGATGCACTAGCACCCTTGCACTGTTCTTTCTCTGCAAAGCAGGCAGTGAATGTTGCATTGGTGCTGGACGGGGGGCCCAGCACTGCCCATGCAGAGGCCTCCCTGTGCCCTGCCATGAAACCGCTGGTGGAAAACAAGGTCATAATCCCCAGGGCAGTGCTGCTTGCAGCGCTGCCCTGTCCGATTAGGACCTCTGCCAACACCAAACCACCGGAATCCAAGATCCTGGTGGGATTGGTGGTTCCCTGGCAGTCTGACCGCAAGGGTTGTAATGGCGGCGGCCCAGACTGCCACCGAGGGTATGGCTGTCTATAGAAGCAATGCAGATTTTGGCCCATATTTATACTTTTTTAGTGCCGCATTTGCGTCATTTCTTGATGCAAAAGCGGTGTAAACTTACAAATACAGTTGTATTTTGTAAGTTTGCACTGCTTGGCGTCAAAAAGCGGCGCAAATGTGGCGCTAAAAAAGTATAAATATGGACCTTTGTGTTTCAATAAATAGCTTGCCCATCCAATCCTGGGTCACACAGATGAACTGGCATTTTGGACCATATCTGTGACAGGTTAGATGGAGCCTTATTCTATTCTACTATCTATTTTACATGCAGAAATATGTAACCAGCCACTATACAATCCAACAGGCTCTCAATATCATCTCTATGTGCACCAAGAAAGTAGCCCTGAAGCAATGAAATTATCTTCTCTTCACCTGATACAAGACAGCAAAGATGGTCCCGGCTATAACACGCTGACTACGGTTCCTTCCACGTGGGTCCTTAGTCAACTCCATACTTCCAAAGCCTGCCCAAAACGAAACTGTTAAAGCCCTAAGATGAAACATTGCAGGTCTTTGGAGAAACCGAAGGATAAACTCTGGACCACATTCATAAAAAAGTGAGATATTTGATGATTCATGGAAGCATTGGCAACACTGAGAATCAGTCTAGACGGTTTTATATTTTGCAATACTAAGGAAGACAGAAAGGAGGTCTCACGACATGGTTTTTTGCAGGATTGTGAACGAGTGCAAAATAATTTTCTACAAGCAACACCTTTAAAAACCAAAAGATAAAAAAGGGCAAATGGGTGCTGGGCATTTTGAACATATGCCATCCCCCAGGTACAGTGAAGGAATTTTCTCTCAATTTCAGCAAGAACAAGAAGCCAAATAACGAGATTCCCAAGAGTCCTTGAGGTCGAACCCAGAAAAAAAAGATCCTAGTCTGTGGTGACCTAAGCATCAAATTGCACCTCATACTATCTGAGCTCAGTGAATGCGAAGACGACTTCACATGGGGAATCCCCATGCAAGTTGCAATTCAAATAGGAAATGAGAAATATTGAGTACTCTACTAATGTCAGTAGCCCTCCTGCCTTCTAATTGGTCGCACTTTATCAGATGCCCCTGTAGAAAGCACGTTAAGATTGGTCGATTGCAAAAGCATATCAGTTACATCAAACTGAATCTAGAGTCTTGGCATTAAGTTACAGACATCGCTGGAACACAGATTGGAAAGTAACCACAATCCACTCCATGTGCTGCTGTTGAGGCCTGATCAGTCAGCCTCAGAGCAGCAGTTTCCAGCTTTGCAATGTCACAATAAAACAGAACAGATAAATACACTTCAGACATTTAAGGCCCGAAAACCATTGAATCTTTCAGCAATCAAACAATGGTATTTTCTGTTCTCATCCCTCCTAAACACAACGATTGCACAAGGAGAAACAGTGAATCGCTGTTTTGAACTTCTCGTGGGTGCAACAGCCAATCTTTGGCAGGATATGAGCAACAGCTGCTACAATGGATTTAAATTCTTCATCTTGAATGGATCGAGGACAAATGCTACTTCGCAAGAGAGCCCTCTCAATTGCAACCACGAACAGACACGCCAATGCAAATGGGAATCATTTGATTTTTTGCAAAAAATGACAACATCACGGCATGAGAAGACCAAAGAATACTAACAAAATGGTTGGACTTAGTAAGATGGGGTAGTGAGGGCCATCCAAAAAGCTGAGGGGCATATTTACAAGAAAGTGAATGATGTGCCACTTTTCTTGTGCCCCCCTACCAGCATCTAACGGCCCCACGGTTGCACTATATTTCTAATACGGTGCACCATGAGGGTCGTTAGCACAATAGTGTCAACATTTTGGTGCTATTGTGACACTTTGCTACAGTAGCCGCAAACATTTTGATGCTAGTAAAGCAAAGCACCGGGCGGCCCATTGAATATAATGGGGGCGTCATTTTATAGCCTGCTCTGAGAAAGGCATTAAAAAGGATGGAAAAATGGTGCAGTGAAATGTTGTACTTTCAGTGCACCATTTTTTAGATCCTCCTTGTGCCCCAACGCCCCTTGCATACATTATGCCTGACGCAGGCATAATGTGGAGCAAGGGGTCGCAAAGTGGTGCAATGCAAGCATTGTGCACTTTGTAAATATGGTGCAGCAGAAAAGCCACCTTAGTGCCCCCCTAGCATCAAACAAATGATGCTATGGCGGTGCTAAGGTGGCGCAAGAGGCTTGTAAATATGTCTCTTAGTTTGGAAGGTAGCTCCTGAGATCTGGATACAGCACTTTACTAAGTTATACCCAGTGCTTGAAATGGAAAAATTAAAGTGCAGGTACTCTGTGCTAGAGTACCTGCTTGTTTCTGAGAAGTGCTGGTACTCTATTTGGTCTATCCAATAAATAAACTTCTCAACATCTTGAGTAAATTACACATCAACAACACAGTGAGGGTAAGGTATGGTCCGAAGGGAAATCTAAACAGGGCTTTTGAACTCACACAGAAGTTAGAGAAACCTATTCTTAAACGACATGGCAAAATGTATTTCACCCTACACCTGGATGTTCCCAAGCTGGGAGAGGACCAAATGTCAACTTCGCTATTTGCAGATGACGCAGTCCTACTGGCACACACAGAAATCACTTGTATCACCTTCTAAGCAGCTTTGAGAGCTTCTGTGAATACAAAACATTAATGATCAACACCGAAAAGTCTAAGGCCCAGATTTAAGGGGACTTAGTGCGATCTAACAACACATTAGTGTAATTTTTTTACACTATTGTGGCATTAAATGGCCAACAATGCTGTGCCATATTTACAAAGTGGCGCAATGCATGCAGTGCGCCACTTTGTAACCCCTTGTGCCACATTATGCCTGCGCCAGGCATAATGTATTGAAGGGGGGCGTAACCCCATTGGTGGGGGCCGAAAAAATGGTGCAAAGAAATCTAAGGGATTCCCTTGCATCATTTTTCCAGGCATTTTTAACTCCTACTCAGAGCAGGTGTTAAAATGGGGCACACTATTGTTTACACTGAGCACCTTTGTACTGTTCAGGGTTAGTGCCAACATTCTGATGCTATTGCCCCCTACCCTGCGCTATGGTGCTCCATATTTTAAATATGGCACACACATGGGGGCAGTAGGAGAGCACTAAGGAGTGCAAGTAAAGTGACGCTGCAGTAGGTGCAGCACCACTTTTCTTAAATATGCCCCTAGCTTCTTTATACTAAAGCTGAGGCTATAGCTAAAATCACCCTTTAAAATCAATGGCACAACAAATGAGAGTGTCTATTCCTGCATGTACCTGGGAAATATCGGTGGACGGTAACCTCACCTGGACTGAGAAAACAGTCAAAAGCATTTCTTCCACAGGCCAATACGCTGGAGCGGTATTACGAGTCCTGAATAAATGAAGCAACCAGATTAGTTGGGCAATCTTTCCCTGCCTACAAACTACAAGCTCAAATGGAGCAGAGATATATAGGCCAAAAAGGATTGACAACCTTGCAAATAACCAAGAACAGCTTTCTACGACACTTGCACCATAGCAGCCAAGGTACTCCAATAACCGCATTGAAAGCAGATGTAGAAATGCAAACAATCAAGCATCACATCCCCCTCCAACCTGCTCTGTACTAGACAAACCTGCTTTGTACTAGGCATGCCTCTGGTACAATCCTGAACTTTCAGTATATCTGAACGCACTGCAGGATCGTCACAGGAACCAAGACAATAAATCATTACCTTGGTTTAAACAAAGAGCAAAAACTGTGCTTTGACACAATGTTGAAACCACAAATATTGTGATACAGAAATACAGTGAAAAAATATTGATCAGAAAAATATTGTTTTCCTATACACGTAATGGTACAAAATTATTGAAAAAAACATTAACACTAATATAAAAAAATATCATTTTTTATTATATATGTACTTTAAAACAGACAATCTAAAAATATGTAAATATGAACCTATTTAAACATACACACAAATATATATATATATATGTGTATGTATAAGTTAATGTTTATATACACATCTATGATGTAAAACTATATAACAAATATTAATGTTAATTTATATGATAAATTATTAATATAACAAATATATATTTATGTAAACATAAAAAATATAACAAAAAAACTGCAAATACATTTAACATATTTTCAGTGTAGTTATACATAAAAAATAAATAATAAATAAAAATACATTTAACTAAAAATATGCTAAAAACTACATACATTTGTCCATATAAATAATATAAAAATGAATGCGCAAACATATAATAGTGCTATATATTTAAACAATATTCACAAAATTATTAAACTATAGCTATAATAAATAAATATACTACTCCGACTCCTATCTATACAATAGTAGGGAAATCATTGGACTCAGGAGGGGTAAAATTTACTATTTCAACTCAAGTCTGTGCAACAGCAGAGAAATCGTTGCACACCAGAAATATAAAATTTACTATTCCCACTGCAGTCGGTGCATCTGTAGGGAAAATGTTGGACTAATGAAGGCTAAAGTTCATTATTCCCACCCCAATCCATGCAACAATAGGATAAGTGATGGGCACCAGAGGGGCAATATTTATTATTCCCTTTCTAGTGTGTGCAACAGCAGATAAATTGTTGGACTCAGGAGGGATAACAATTAGTATTCCTACTCCAGTCTATGCAACAGTAGGAAAAACAATGGACTCAGGGGGAGTAAAATTTACTATTCCCACTCCAGTGTGTGCAACAGTAGGTGAAAAGTGGGACTCAGGAAATGTTAAATGTACTATTCTCACCCCAGTAAGTACAATAGTAGGGAAAGAGTTAGACTCAGTAGGGGTAAACTTTACTATTCCCAAACCAGTGTATACAACAGTAGGGAAAGGATTGGACTCAGGAGGGATAAAATGTACTATTCTCACTCCAGTTGATGCAACAGAATGGAAAGCATAAGACTCAGAAGAGATAAAATCTACTATCCCCACCCCATTTGCTGGTACAGTACAAAGAAATACTTCACTTAAAATAAACATCATATGTTAACAACTCTATTAAATACCACAGAATCTAAACTAAGTATAAAATTTAACGGCCTGATTATGACCTTGGTGGTTGGGTCGCCAGCCTACCGCTGCAGTGGTCTGGAGAATGCCGCCAAGACAGCAGCATCTAGACTACTAAATTATGACTTTCCCACGGGGCTGGTGGTGTGTCGTCGGGGCAGTCAAGGTGGGGGAATGCTTCGGCTCTAGGAGAGAGCCTGAAGCCAATGCCAGCTACACTGCTGCACCTCCAGCAAGTCAGGCGCACTGTTTCCATGCACCATGTCAAGCATGACAAACAGTGCACGCACTAACATTACAAGCATGGGCCCCAACCACAATCCACATAGACTTATCCGCCCTGGGGCTCTTCTTTGTGGCCATTTACATGCCTTTCCACCAACCTCTTCATGGCAGTGTCCCCGATATGAAAAGGTCAGTGGAAAGGCAGATCATAATACACACGGCAGTGCCAAAGCTGGCACCGCCACCATTGACTGCCGCTGTCCCTGTCCCCATTGCCACGACAGTGCAAATGTCAGTAGTTACAGCGGTCTTGTGGTGGTCCGACTGCAAGATTGTAATTGGGCGGTCGGACAATCAAGGAGATTGCAATCGGACCGCAAAAGTCACAATCAGCCCCTAAACCTTTTAATTTTAACAAACGTTTTAAAGAAAAAACTATTATACATTTTTACAATTATTATCAATTAAAACAATTAATATTCATATCATTAAAATACCACACCATATTCCTTCAAACATAACAGCTAACAATTAAAATGTTATACAAATAAAGAACAACACAATTGACCTATGAAATAATTTAAAAAAATAAAAAAACTTTTTTGAACATTTATATAGCTTCCCCCACTACTGGCAATCTAAACAACACACACCTAAGATATAACATAAAATAATTATAAATAAAAAAATAAATAAAAAAGTAATAAATAATTATCAATAAACTATGTATTAATTAACTTCCAACCCTGTAACCCTAAAAACAAAACAACACATACCTGACAACAAATCTAAAAAATATAATAATTTAACAATGTGCATAATTATCAATCAAATAATTAATATTAATTTATAATAATTATGAACTAATTTAACCACTTTGCTTCTCAACCTGCACCCCAATAAATCCCACAACCCACACCTAAAACTTAACTTTAAAAAAAATAAAAAATAAGATAATTTACGTAATTTATTATCAAATACATAATTAATAATAATTAACAATTAATGATGAATTATTTATAATTAAATTACTTCTCACCCTATAATCCTATAAAACCCACAACCTGCACCTACAAATTAACCAAAAAAATTAGATAATTTACATAATTCATTTTCAATTGAATCATTGATAATAATTAAAAAGTAATTATTAATTATAATTAAATTACTTCCCACTCTATACCTCTACAAACCCCCATTCCACTACGGTACTAAAAACTACAATAAACAATTAAATGAAATAACAACTAAACATTTACAAACTCTGGACCTCAATGCCGAACATTCCGAGAGGGAGGTTGCCGCAATGCTGGCTCCCTCCTTGCTGGGCCCATTATGACTTTCCCGATGGGCGGAAACCAAGGTTTCCACCCTTAAGCCTAGTGGGAAAGTGATGGCATCATAGTTGCTGGCTCGTAATTGAGCTGGCAGCAATGCTGCTGCCACAGGGGGCACCAGCACCCTCGCAATCATCACTGTCTGAACAGCAGACTGTGAGGTTTGTGAGGGTGCTGGGCAGGAGCTCTCCCGTGGCCCCCGCACCTCTTCTCCGCCAAACTTTTCATGGCAGTGATACCAGCTTGAAAAGGCTGGCAGAGAGCCAGGTCATAATCAGCAGAGCAGCGCAGCATGCAGCACCACCCTGGCTGATCCCGACCTCCACCACCATCAGCCCATCAGGATCACTGATCCTGGCGGAGACCAAGAACAGCTTTCTACGACAGCTCTCTGACCACCAGGGTCATAATGTGGTCATCAGACCGCCACAGCAGCGGTAGTTCTGACCGCCACATCAATGCTGGCGGTCTCAAGACTGCCAGCCTCCTAATCAGGCCCTATGTGCCTCATTGCGAGTTTGGCGGCAGGACCGTTGGACTGCGATTGTAGCAGTCCTTCGAATGGTGCCAGGCCGATGGTCCCAAGATCGCCAGATTACGAGTTCCCTACAGGACTGGTGTGACTGGCGAGGGGAGCCAGGGGACAGGATTATGGAGCTGCTTCTGGCATGCATCCCTACCTGTCGGCACGACAGGTGGATGATGGCAATTCACTATGTCGTGCATGGGACACAGTGCGCCCCCGAACCTGAAATTTTCAGGGGGCCCAATCTGGCCCTTGCCTCACTCTCTATGGGACGGTACCCCTGGAGCCCCCAGTTTGCAGCCCCTTTCCTGCCTCACCGCCAAGCTTTCCATGGCAATGGAATCACCATTGAAAGGTTGGTGGTCCTGCAGGTCGTAATGGCCATGGGGGTCCCAATGCTAGGATCTCAAACAATGGCTGCTGCAGTCAGGACTGCTGTGGTCCCCGCCGCACTGACTAGTGTGGTGCCAGAGTTCCGCTGGTGGTCTTCTGGAGGTCCGGCTGCCAAATTCATAATCCTGCGGAACAGCCGCCAAAGTTGCAGCGGTCAGACTGCCACTGCTAACATAGCGGTCCACGGACTATAAACTCATAATGAGGCCCTATATTAAAAAACATTAAGAATATTTATACAAACAATTTAGACCAGAAAAAATGTAAACATAAAGTAAAATGGAGCAATATTTTTGCAAACAATATTTTTAACATTGATATTAACAATATATATTTTTGTAAACAATATTAACAACATAGATTTTTATAACATCAATATTTACAACATAGATATTTTTAACATCAGTATTACTTACCTCTAAATTTAATATTCTTGTCAATGATATTCTGACATCACGATATTTGTGGATCACAATATTTGAATCTCAATTTTTGAAATTCAGTATCTTGTCCGAATACCAGCAAAAATGCTCACTTACATTGGATACCAGAAACTATGTCTCAACCCGAAGCTCATGTCAAAAGCAAACAGGCTGACTATCAAGAAACAATTTTGGGCTTTTGTTTAGAGGGGGAACTTAGGCAACCAAAGCACACTTCTGTCAAAATGTGAGATATTAAAACCTGGCTTCCTATGTGAACCATACTTAGACTAGTTCTTCCTGAAAGAGAAAAGATCAGTGTACATAAAATTCAGAATATGACCATCTAGGTTTTTTTTATGAACTAAGGGGCGTAACAAGTCCTTAAACAGTCTGATCAGAGCTAATGCCTTCTTGTACTTTTTGCTCCTTTGTGAAAAGTTGCTACATGCAAGGAGAACTTTTGGTAACATTGGTTTATACCCAAATGGCATATTTAATTTACTTATAAGTCCCTGGTAAAGTGGTACTATGCACTGGCTGGTGGTGCTATCCACTTTAGTAGCCCTTTAAACATGTGTCAGGTCTGTCATTGCAGCTTGTGTGCACACTTTAAACTGCCATTTTGACCTGGCAAATAGATATTTTGGAAGGCCCAACCCTTTCTTTTTAACACATATGTTGCCCTTAGTTTAGGCCCTTAAAAGCCAACAGGCCAGCATGCAATGTATTTAAAAATTAGGACATGTACTTTCAGTTTAATATGTCCTGATAGTAAAAACGATTTCATTCATATTTTAATAGTGCGAGGTCTAAGTCTCCCACAGGATAAAATTGGAGTTACCTTATTACATTTAATAACCTGTAACTTCCAAATAGGAGGAGATTAACTGTTCAGGTTTAGTGTCTTTGGAATTGTAATGAAAACTCGTATTTTATAGTAAAGTCGCATTTTCCAATATTGATTTTGATAATGCAACAATCAGAAAGTTTCTGGATCACATGACTGGGAATAGTTGGCAGTTGGTTGTGTGTTCCTCCTAGACAGCCACACACAATAAAGAGCTTAGGTGTGCCTGGAGGTGCCATAACTGCCAGAATGGGAGGGCAGAGTCCTGTTCAGTTGTAACCCCCACTTGCACCTTAATATGCTGCATTCTGCCTTCACACCAAGGATCGCATACTGCCTGTAGTTAGTCAGGAGCCAGGGCAAGGGAGGAAGGAAACCTGTGCTCTTCAAAGGGAAACCTCAGCTAGCTTTACCCACTTCAAAGGAGCACCATGTATAAATATTAGAACTCAGACACCAACTCTTCAGCACATTTCTGGAATGTGGAAGACTCTGCCAGGAATAAGGACTGCTGTGCTACTGCAAGGACTGCCACTCTGCTACACTGCTGCCTTGGAGGATTTTCTGCTCTGCTCTGCTGCCCTTCAGTCCTCCTGCCTGGGTGAGAAAGACTAGATCTGAAACCTGCACCCGGGACCACCAGAGTGACTCCAAGGACAAAGTCCCTTGTAACTAGCACCTGCACTCTTCAACTGTCAGTTCTAACCTGGAAAATGCTGCCACCCCAGTCCTTGGCCCTTGAAAGTGGGCCGAAGGTGCTCTGCTAGCATGTCTATGAATCCAGCAGGACCAACTCATCTCCTCTGCTGTGCAGCGCAAATCTGAGCAGATTGGGCGCATCACCTTTGATGTGTGGACTTTTCCCGGCACCAGTACTCCACATCGCAGTCTTGCAACTCCTCTGAACTGACTCATCTGCTTTGCTACGTGATGCATCCTTTATGTTGGAATTTGCATCACAAACCCTCATCGACAGGATCCTCAACGATGATGCAGGACCTTGCATCACAGCTCTACAGTTCTTTGTAACTGATGCCTGGCCTGGGCTGTTTGACCCATCCCCGATGCAGGACCTCACAATGCTCCTCAACCAGGATGTAAGGTACTCTTGTTCATCAGCTCTAACTGTGTCCTTGTAGTCTGCCTGTGCATTGCTGCGGTCTGAACTTGTGACTTTGTCCTGGTCTTGCGTGACTAGACGTTCACAGTTGGCACTTTCTGCTTTTTGTCTCTATTTTCACTTAGATTTTTAAAATTGTGTATCTCCAGTTGTACTGGTTGGATTTTTGTCATTTTGTGCTTCTTTTATATGCTAAAATGATTCTATTTTTGTTGTCTGGTGTGTGATCTCTTTTGCGGTCTGTTTCACGTTGTTACTGTTTGAAGTGTTGCACATATACTTTGCAAATTGCCTGAGATAAGCATGAATGCTCAGTGACTAGCTACTTGAAGGTTGAGAACAGGTTAATTTAGGGCTTATTTGTGAATTCATCCTTACAAGAAGTTTGTGGTTACTGTTTGAGTAAGGTATGGTATGTTTGTGTCAATGCTGTAACTAATCAGGACCCCTGCAAAATGAGTTCTAACTGGCTGAGAATGTCTTTTTATAGGCTTGATTCCAGAGCCTGAGAATGATTTGCAGCAGTCTACTAATATGAATGATGAATTTCAGGGGTACTTTACTGAAGTGTGTGTGCTACACTGAATTGTGATGTTCGTCCATCATTGTCGATGAAGGCCTTGACATCTCATTGATTGGTTGACCGGGCTCTGTGCATCTGAATTTAACTGAATAGTCCAGTTACGACATGGAAAGTCCTTTCACATGTTAGGCAGGCATGAGATGACATTGTTGGTGATGTGAGGGCAGCTTTGGACTTGCACAGCTCATGGTTTCTTTGAACCCCAGCAGTATGCCTTACCTCAGAGGTTTGTCAGCCTTTATGAATGAGGCTGCATGATTCTGGATGGTTCAGTGCAAGGGTTTCCCAGGTGACAGATGTTGATCTCGAAGGGCTTCAGTGAGACCTTCAGCATATCTTTGAACCAATTCTTTTGTTCTCCATGGGAGCACCTTCACTGAGTGAGTACTCCGTAGAAGAGCTGTTTGGGGATAGGCTCATCTGACATTTTACAACATGGAGAGCCCATCTGGTCTGGGCTTTCATCAGCAGTGTATGAAGTGACGGCAGTCTGGCTCTGGAGAAGACTTCAGTATCCAGCACTTTGTCCTGCCATCCAATTCTCAGAAGCTTGCACAACCAGGACATACGGAAGGCATACAGCAGAATTGGAAGCACCACTGCTTGGTACACCTTCAGCATAATTTGTAGGCTTATCCCCCAGCATTCCCCAATGATGTACTGAATTGTTTGGTATGGAAGAAAGCTGCTCCATGGCACAGTTTCACCATAGTTAAGCCTAGAGACTAGATTGACACACATATTCCCCAAAGGCTGATATAACATTAAGGGTCATATGTATGAAAGCTTTTTCCCATAGACACAGAATGGGTAAAATCCTTTGGTACATCTGGCCCTAAGTTCCTCACATTTACAGTCATTCTGATACTTCAAGATTATTCATAATTTTCACAATTGGCCAATAATCAGAATCTGGCTTTCAATCTCCCTGCTGGGACAAGTTAATTACTCAGCTGGCCAGCTGCAAGAACTAAGCCTTTCCTAGAGAATAGGACCATTTGACAGTGATTAAGTCTATTCCTGGTAAAGGAAATTTAGATCTGAGAAGGCTCATCCCAGGAGAAACAAAGTGAAGAAGTCAGACCTCTAGAGTAGGGCTGTGTGAAGTTGGTGTAATTTGCTTGCTCATAATTATGCAAAATTTGGGAAATTATGTAAATGTACTTGCAAATGCATGCAATTACACAAAATGCAAATCTGCCATTATGCACCATATGTTAGTGCAAAAGGCATCCTCTTGACAATTTTTAGCACAGGAATGCATTTACCAAAAGCACTTCATACAACAGATGCTTGCATTCTGTTTTTTTCTTGTGGATTCGCAGTAATGAAAAATTCCAGAAATTACACAAATTACTCTGACATAGTTTAAAAATAAATCAGGCCTAGGCTAGAACCAATCACTGGAGTATCAGGTTTCATGGTAAAACACCACATAACAGAGTTAGGAAATATACCACATGGATAATGTAGTAATTGAGACAACAGTCATGTAGGACAACAGCTACTAGGGCAGGGTCTGAAACATGCTTCCCCAGGCACCAGATAACTGCTAGTTTACTTCCAGATCAAAGAGGGCAAACCTCTGTGTTGTAATGCTTAAGTGAGTCATACCTGGAACCTTGCCGTCCCTGTGTTCCAGGACCTACTTCTGGGGCTTGGAGACGCTAAGGTTCTGAGAGAAAGGCGGTTGGGGAGAGTTGAGGAGTTGTAAGATGACGGAGCACAGATCCTATCTTGGGTTGGTTTTTCTGCAATAAATCTTCATTTAACTTGCAGTGTTTGTCTTGCTATAACACTGGCGACGATCTACCAACCCTGAACCCATGGACTCACCGGCCACTTGATTTTTGGATCTGCGCTTCCGCTTATGGTGTTTGAGACTAAGGAGCCTACAAACTGAAGATTGCTGGAGGAGTACTTGAGGTACTGTTCCACAACGGAGACTTTCTACCTGTTCCCGTGTGGAGACAGCTTTCGAACAAAGCAAGCTTGTGCTGTGGCCGTTGTCTCCTGTCGGAGCGTGCCCTCTCTCTCGTGCACCCTCGCGCCTCCTTGCGCGCATGTTTATTTGTGGAACGTGACAATCCTGACGTCACGCGTGCCTTAGGGAGAGCGGTTCAGGATCTAGACCGCTACTTGCAGAACTTGGCAACCCTAACGTCACGCGTATCTTTGGTGTTTTTTGTGCAAGCGGTTCAAGATTTCAGGATTGAACTACAGCTAATGAGATGTGTGCTAAACGTCCAAGCCGATAATCGTCCAAGTATAGTTGTCTTTCCCTGTATTCATCGGTTTCCACAATTTCAACAAAGGAAAAAAAAAAGGAAAAACAACTCATATTTTCTTGTTTTCTTCATTTATTTATTTTTACTTGTGTTTTGATAAAATTGTTACACTGCTACTAAAATCTGACGATTTTAACTTAATTTTCCTGTGCGCTACTGTGGCTACACCTACTATGTCACAACCACCTTCTTTCTTATCTGACAAAGGTGACCCCATTCTCCCATGGAAAAGGTGGAAAAACCTTTTTGATTCTTATTTAATAGCTATTGGTGGAGAAAAAATTTCCCCAGCCAGGAAACAAGCGGTTCTTCTACACAACTTGGGAATTGAAGGCAGAAATATATATGACAGTTTGGAACCTTTGGCTATTGGTGGAGCGGATGGTGATCCTAGAGATATTTTTGAGATGTCAGTGGCAATCCGTTCAGCACATTTCAAATCCAAACTTAATGTTGTGTTGGAGAGACATACATTTTTCGCCAGATCTCAAGGTATCACTGAGAGTGTAGGGAATTTCGTAGCTGCCTTACGCACTTTGGCACGCACCTGTGATTTTGGTGAAATCACAAACTCTCTTATTCGCGACCAAATTGTGCGCTGTACCAATAGTAAAAAGATTCAGGAAAAACTTTTAACGAAAAACCCCGACTTAAGAGAAGCCATTGCCATCGTTGAAGGAATGGAGAGTACTAGCAACTGGATCAAAGAAATGAATCATACTGAAGGGGACAATATGGCTACTGTGCAATTACCAAAGGTTCAAGAAGAAGTTTCTAGGGTTAGCAACGACTTTAAAGCACAAGCATCCATTCAAGAGAAGAAAAGAGACATTAAAGGGTTGCGTTGTTACCGTTGTGGCAACGCGGGTCATGCTGCTAACAGTGCCAATTGTTTTGCACGTAACTCCTTATGCAGAAAGTGTGGGAGGAAGGGCCATTATGCTAGAGTTTGCAACAACGATAAGAGCAACATTGATTGTGTTACCGATAATATCAATAAGATGGTATTATGTGTGTGTCAAGAGATTGACCATGTTGGGCAGGTTTCGGGCACAATAGATGAGGGACCCATGATCATTCCTGAATGCACTATTAAACTTGATAATAGAGCAGTTATGGTTTTAGCATACTCGGGTTCTCCCTACACTATGTTTGGTGTTAAGAACTGGCAAGCCATTTTCGGGGAGTCTCTGGACTCTCTCATTGAAGCCGACATCAACCCGGTCAGCTATGGGGGAACCAGAATAGAGATAGTAGGATATAGAGTCATGAAGATACAATTCCAAGACAGAGTGACCATAGGAAAGGTTTATGTAGCTAAACGCGGTAATAACTTGTTAGGATGGCGACACCAACGAGACATGGGTATTAAATTAGATCCCAATGCAGACAATCAAGTCATGGTGGTAAACATTGAAGATGATCCGTTACAGATTTGTAATGAGTTTCCGAGTGTGTTCAGTGATAGTTTAGGGTGCCTAACAAATTTTGAACACAAGATTATCCTTAAAAAAAAATGCTGTGCCAATTGTACATAAAGTTAGAAGAGTACCTAAGTTAATGCTAGAACCTCTCAAAGCAGAACTTAATAAGTTACTTGAAGCAGGAGTTATTGAAGAGATAGAGGCGGTCATTCTGACCCTGGCGGTCAAAGACCGCCAGGGCGGAGGCCCGCGGGAGCACCGCCGACAGGCCGGCGGTGCTCCAATGGGGATTCCGACCGCGGCGGTAAAGCCGCGGTCGGACCGGCACCACTGGCGGGCTCCCGCCAGTGTACCGCCGCCCCATTGAATCCTCCACGGCGGCGCAGCTTGCTGCACCGCCGCGGGGATTCCGACCCCCCCTACCGCCATCCAGATCCCGGCGGTCCGACCGCCGGGATCCGGATGGCGGTAGGGGGGGTCGCGGGGCCCCTGGGGGCCCCTGCAGTGCCCATGCCACTGGCATGGGCATTGCAGGGGCCCCCGTAAGAGGGCCCCTACATGTATTTCACTGTCTGCTGCGCAGACAGTGAAATACGCGACGGGTGCAACTGCACCCGTCGCACAGCTTCCACTCCGCCGGCTCGATTCCGAGCCGGCTTCATCGTGGAAGCCTCTTTCCCGCTGGGCTGGCGGGCGGTCTGAAGGCGACCGCCCGCCAGCCCAGCGGGAAAGTCAGAATTACCGCCGCGGTCTTTCGACCGCGGAACGGTAACCTGACGGCGGGACTTTGGCGGGCGGCCTCCGCCGCCCGCCAAGGTCAGAATGACCGCCAGAGTCTTCAGAGTGGTTAGCCCCTGTTGTTTTGGCACCCAAGGATAATGGGAAATGCATCTGGATGTGTGTGGACCTCAGGGATCTTAACAAATACATTTGGATAGATCGCCAACCCCTACCCAACATTACAGAGGAATTGTCAAGTTTAGGTGGGTCTAGAGTTTTTAGTGTATTGGATCTTTCCTCGGATTACCATCAGATTGTCTTGCATCCCGAGTCCAGGCATCTCACCTCCTTCGTTACACCTTTGGGGGCTTACCAATTCTTGAGGATGCCTTTTGGCCTAGCCTTGGCGGCTGCGTGTTTCCAACGCATCATGAAAAAAATCTTGGGGGAGGTCGCAGGCACGTTGTGTTTCCAGGATGACATTCTAGTTCATGGTAAAACGGTAGCTGATCATGGCAAGGTATTAAGGGTGGTTTTAAGTAAGTTAGCAGAGGCCAGTTTTACTGTTATGAAGGAAAAATGTACGTTCAGAGTCACTTCTGTGTCATACCTGGGGCACACCATTTCAGGTGAAGGGATCACACCCAAGTTGGAACTGGTGGATGCTATAATGCGGGCACCTGAACCTAGAGACAAGGATGATGTGAGGTCATTCCTGGGGTTGGCGGAGTATTATTCTAAATTTATTCCCAATTTTTCTAGCGCGACTCAACCCTTGAGACCCCTTTTAAAGAAGGGGTGTGAGTTCATCTGGGAGGAAGAATGTATGACTGCTTTCTCTTTTGTCAAGAACTGTATTGGAGTGATGCCCACCTTAGGACATTTCGATGTGTGTGCGAAAACGTTCTTGTACACTGATGCTAGCATCAAGGGTCTTGGTGCTGTTCTTGTGCAGAGAGTTGGTCAGGAGGAGAAGGTAATAGCTTTTGCTTCTCGTTCTCTTAAAGAGGCGGAACAAAACTATTCGGTCTTAGAAAGAGAGGCCCTTGCCTGTATGTGGGCGGTTAAACACTTCAGGTTTTATTTGTGGGGCCTACCTTTTGTGGTGAGGACGGATCACAGACCCCTTGTCCAAATTTTTTCTCCTAAGAAAAATGAAGAATTAACCCCGAGAATACAGAGGTGGACAGAAGGATTGTTAGAGTATAATTTTATTGTAGAGTATGTGCCTGGACCGAAGAATGTTGTGGTGGATTTTCTGTCCCGTTCTTCAGTTGACAGAGGTGATGAAGTAGATGATGAGGTCATGGTTGGTTGGGTAAGGGAAACGGCCATCAACGAAGAGGAGTGGAAGTTAGCTGCAGAAAAGGACTCGGACAGACATAAGCTTAGTGAATTTATTATTAGGGGATGGCCAGAGTTTAGGGATATACCTGACTCATTAAAAGGCTATTGGAATGTGAGAAATGAACTTTCCTTAAATGGGAGTGAGTTGTTTAGGGGAAGCAAATCTATTCCTCCCATGGGGCTGAGAAGTAAAATTTTGAATCTGGCTCACGAGGGGCATCTGGGCAGGAGTTTAACTAAATCCAGACTTAGAACCATCTATTGGTGGCCAGGGCTGGATAGTGAAGCTGAAGCTGTTGTGAAAGATTGCTTGTGTTGTGCACATAATGACAAGAGCAAAGTGGTGGCGAGAGCGCCTCTCTCTCCCGTCGAGGTCCCGGATAAACCCTGGGTGAAACTAGGTCTTGATTTCATGGGACCCTTCCATCTGTTACCACAGAATTAACGATGTGTCATGCTCATGGTGGATTATGCATCCAAATGGGTAGTGACTAAATGTGTGAATTCAATTGATACCCGTACTGTGATTGAATTTTTGGAAGAGGAGTTTTCTAAAGAGGGAATACCTAGTTATTTAGTCACGGACAATGGAGTGCAGTTGATTTCACAAGATATGAAGACATTTCTAGACTCCCTTGCTATTGTGCATTTGAGAACGGCCTTGTACCTGCCACAAGCAAATGGTTTAGCTGAGCGTATGAATAGGATGGTGAAGGCTTGTGTGCAGGAAGCTATTCAGACTAGGACTCCCTTGTGGTGGGCACATCGCAACACTCCAAATAGCATCACCAACATAGCCCCTTTTGAGTACATGAGAGGAAGGTTGGGTCGTACTAAGTTATTACCGGCATGGTTCAGCAACACTCTACATCGGGTTGATTTGGACCCAGATAGGTTTGATAAGGCACCTAGTCTCCGAGATAAGTACCAACACAATTACAAGTTGCGTTTTGATGCTAAGCATTGTGCTGGCAAGGTGAGGTGGAGGGTTGGTGACCTAGTGTTGGTGAAGAATCCGAGTTTTAAAACCAAGGGTAAATCATCCTTCAAGGGCCCTTTCCGCATCAGGGAAGTAAAGAAAAATGTTGTGATCCTGGACAATGGGGATGTGTGGAGCATATCCAGAATAGCTAAATGGTCTGGTGTGGAGAACTCCTCTACTGGTGTCGAGAGCTCTTCCACCTTGAATGTTTGGAGAGGAAATCTCTCTACAAACATTTCCATGGAGTCTACTAATGTTCCGTCCAGACTACGCTCTAAACCAATCTGGATGAAAGACTATGGCCCTCATTCCGACCCTGGCGGTCATAGACCGCCAGGGTCGCGGATGACTGAAGCACCGCCAACAGGCTGGTGGTGCTTCAAAGCCCATTCCGACCGCGGCGGTAAAGCCGCGGTCGGAAAACCGGGTCCGGCGGTTTCCCACCGGATTTCCCCCGGCTGGGCTAATCCTCCATGGCGGCGCTGCAAGCAGCGCCGCCATGGGGATTCCTACCCCCTTCCCACCAGCCTGTTTCTGGCGGTTTTTACCGCCAGGAACAGGATGGCGGGAAAGGGTGTCCTGGGGCCCCCTAACAGGGCCCCATCATGCTTTTCACTGTCTGCCTAGCTTGCCTAGCAGACAGTGAAAAGCCCGACGGGTGCAACTGCACCCGTCGCACACCTGCAACACCGCCGGCTCCATTCGGAGCCGGCTTCAGTGTTGCAGGCCCCTTTCCCGCTGGCCCGGCGGGAAATTTGGAATGGCCCCAGCGGTCTTTTGACCGCGGGGCGGCCGAATGGCGGTTCCCTCCAGGCGGGCGGCAACCGCAGCCCGCCGGGGTCAGAATGACCCCCTATGTTTCTTAATGTGTTGTTAGTTGCGGGTTATTTTAACACTGTATTTTCCCATCTCTTTATTTCTTTGTTTGTTTTTGTTCTGTTTGGGTTTTGGGACATCAATGTATAGGGAGGGGGATGTGTTGTAATGCTTAAGTGAGTCATACCTGGAACCTTGCCATCCCTGTGTTCCAGGACCTACTTCTGGGCCTTGGAGACGCTAAGGTTCTGAGAGAAAGGCGGTTGGGGAGACTTGAGGAGTTGTAAGATGACGGAGCACGGATCCTATCTTGAATTGGTTTTCCTGCAATAAATCTTCATTTAACTTGCAGTGTTTGTCTTGCTATAACACTCTGTAAAGAGTTAGTGGATGCAGAAGATCGTATTTGCCAACATTGTTTGCTTTGACTCCTTTGCTTGAAGTTACAGCTCCTACCGGGGATTCCATTCCCATGTTTGTTGTTTTTCTCCTTTGTTGGTCTTCCTTCTCTGCCTCATTTGTACTGACCCCTGTATTTGTTTTTCTTCATATCTTCGTATATTGACTCTGTTGCTGGTTTTAATCTTGCTTCAGTCATCTTCTGTGATTGGATTAGTTAATTGGTAACATATTTTTGGTCTGACTTTGGATTTCTCCTTTTATCTTGGTGACAATGATTTAGCTTTCCGGTGGATTTTGAGGGCGGTAAGTTTAAAGAAAATTGTACTCGGTCTTCCAGGTCATAAAATCTATGACCTACCAAGGATTTTTTCCCAGCATTTTATGTATTTCTGGAGCCAGGTTTGTAGTTCAATGTCTCTGCGGTGTAGAGATCTTTGCTCTTAGATTTAGAGGCTGCTTTGCAGGACGAAAGCAATACACTCACACTGCACAGTATTAAATTTGAATGTTTTTTGACAATAACACAATTTTAAATCTTATTAATGGGTGCAGTGCTTTGATGTTGTTTTCATTGAGTTTTGGTTGTACAATTCTATTTGAATTATTTTGGTGACAACCTGCCAAATGCATAAGCAGTGACTTTATTGACTTCACCCCGTTATATTGTGTTCAGTATATGTGGGGGTACTGTAGTTTTGGGATTCAGTGCTCGTTGGGGCGAAAGATGCAAGAGGATGTCATCACAGGTATTTCCACCTGCCGTCTTGTATACATTTGCACCATCATCTGTATATTTGGAAATGAATCGATATTATTGAGTGTTGTGTGCACATTAAAGTTTTCCTGTTTAATAAGAAATAGGACTGACTGGAAAATGATTAATTTAGTTTTGTTTGTTGCATGCCCAAAGGTTATGGTACTAGCCCATACCATCTCCTCTAATTAAGCCTTGGACTTTAATGCCCAGTTACCCTAAAAGACTCAAATGTTAAAAAGAGATAGTTGGTTCCCAGTAAAAGCAAGGGTGTGGTCTTATTACTTGTGAAAGACTCAAAGCCATTCCAACCAATATCCTACTTTCCTACAAATTGGTTAAGTTACAAGCTGGCACTGACATTTCTTTGTTTGGTGCTCATTCTCCCATCAGAGTTATGACTTCTAAAACTTACTGGACCAGAGCTATATCCGAAGATATTGTGAGAGAAGCTGACTGGTTTTCATTTTTTACTTTTAAAGCTTTTTCTTGTTAGCCAACAACCCATGCACCATCATCTGTTATAAATTCACCTTAGAAAAGCATAATAAAAGTGCGCGGTTTTCACATAAAAAAGGGATTTTCCAACTGTTAATTAGGAGTGGGAGATAAACTCCACTCTGCCCTTGGATTTGGTGGAATTTTTGCCTCTTCGATTTATTATTTGTAATGTGGAGTTCCGGGCAAATTCCACCAACCCCTGTGTGACAGAATGTTTTCTCGCGATCAGTTTGCCAATGGAAAGTTAGCAAGCATGACCAAGAAGTGGCGTCCGCCATGGTGGTTTCGGGTGCTAGGAGGGCACCCGGTGAGATTTTCTCACTGCAAGTCACAACCGGTCACGGTGAGAAAGCTGCCACTCAAGTAGAAAATCTATTTGAGTGGCAGCAAAATCAGATTGGCACACCACATGTTCCGTTCACAATGATTTTTTAGTATGAAACGAGCTACCGAAGCTAAAAATCAGTGTGAGCAGCTTGATCTGCCTATTTTCGTCTGTTTCTGGTAGTCATCGAACTCCCACGGATTTTCATGTAACTCCGTGGAGAAAAGTTCTGGGAGTTCCAACCACCCCAGTATTAATTTAGGAATGTCAGACTTTTTTTGGAAGACATAAAGAGCGTATTTCCCACCATTAATGTATGCTCAATGATAGGATTTCAGTCTTGAAGTCACCCTTGTACCTCTTTTGATTTTGAATATTATTGAGCTTGCTTCTTATTAAAGTGCCACATACAGTAGTTCCTTAATCGTCCTGTATAGTCTTCAGAAGATGGAAAAACTCCACAAGTAGATTTCATCATCTGCATCAAAAAGAAGAAAAACTGGGCTTTGAGGGGGTGTATATATAGGATACTGATTGTACACCTTTGTGATTTACATTAGTATTTCGCCTGAAAGGTTTTCTAGGTAGTGTAGTTTGTACAGGTTCCGTTATTTCTTCTGTTGTCATTAAATGATTATAAAATATAGGATAAAAAGATAGCATATTACCCACCTTCCAGTCTTAAACAAAATGAGAACTTTCCTACCTTAAATCTTGGAAAATGAGCAGTTTTTTTCCCTCTTTGGTACATGCAATGCATGTATATTTGTCTTTTTTTGTGAATTGTAAGATATAGTCAATATTTTATTATTACATTATTTTTTCCGAATGCAACTTGTGTGTCCCTTTCACTTTTTTCAAATATCTATTTTAATTCTTTTATTACTTTACATTTTCCCAGGTTGTGTTTAGAAAACGCATGAACTGTCTAATTTACGGGATGGAGTTTTATTCATTCTTAAAGTAGATTAGTTCGCCCTATTTCGATTGTAATTTTCTCTCTGGAAAATCCCCTAGCAATTTGGACACCCATCGTATATAAGCCTAGAGCCTCCAGCCTGATAGGATGGGCCAGATTCTTTTGGTGCCCCAAGGGCTGGAGGGACAGGTATTAGGCCTCCCTCAGACAAAGCACGTTTAATCTCCTACTTAATCCCTGTCAAGAGGCTCGGGGAGAGGAGTCAGGGGTGTAGAAGATGTAGAAGAATTTCAGATCCACCCCAAAAATCCACAGTTTTTAGTATATGGGGTGTGCTCAGCAAGTGCCACTAATAAAAGGAAATGATGCTGGGTATGGAGGGGAACATATATGTTTGTAGGATTCCTTTCTAATTTATATTGGCCCACAGCGAATGTCTGTACTTGTCAGATAATTTGCATATAGGGCATTTCTTGCTGGACCTGAGAGGGACATTAGGGAAACCATTCTCACGTCTTCTCACAAGACTCGTTGCTTACAATCTCACTACCTAGGCTTCGTGTAGGGCACTTCTGGGATACACCATTACTAAAGGAGAGATGATGTGCCCCCTCAAGATGAAGTGAAGAGAGATTAGATATCTCACTAGTGCATCTGAGCCACAAGAGCATACGAAAGTGAGTCTAGATATTACTAATTACCCCAAGCAAGTGTATTTTCCCAGCTTTCTGGAAAACGGTGGTTCTGCAGAAATCCGCGGCTGTGGTTATTTGCCCTGCTGCATCACGGATTGCTGTAAATGAAGGGACATATTTAAAAGCCCCTAGCACCACCTTACATTGACTTAGCATCATTTATTTACGCTAAGGAGGTCCTAAAGTGGCTGTTCCTCCACGCTGTATTTAAAAAGTGGTGCGGTGCTTGCATTAAGCCACTTTGCAACCCCTTGCTCCACATTATGCCTGCATCAGGGATAATGCATGCAAGGAGGTGCTTCAATGCAGAGAGGCCCGAAAAAAGGTGCAGTGAAATTTACAACATTTCACTATGCCACCTTTTGCATCATTTTCAATGCCTGCTCAGAGAAGGCATTAAAGTGACGCACCCATTTTAACCAATGGGTCTCCATGTGCTTTGATGAACCAGCATCACATTTTTTTACACTATTGCAGCAAAGCTCCACAATAGCATCCAAAATGTTAACGCTATGGTCCTAACAACCGTCATGGTGTGCCATATTGTGAATATTGTCCAACCATGGTGTCGTAAGATGGGGCAGGGGCAATGCAAGAAAAGTGGAACAGTGGAACCGATGTGCCACTTTCTTGCAAATATGCCTGATACTTCGTAGTTAGCCACACAACCAGGGTCAGACTCTGCACCAAAAGCAGCCCTGGTAAATTTTTACCAGAGGAGCCCCCATACTGCATGAGTAGTGACCATTTGCGAGTGGGCATCATTACTCACTCCACCATGAAAGGGTGGGGGCCGAGGAGGGTTATGACCAGAAGTGGTCATGGGGTATGAGACGGAGAGGAGGGGCTGAGGAGGATCTTTTAAAATTGGGCTTGCTCCTAGTGGCCCTGTCTTTGTTGCCTGATGTGCTGTGACATGGAGGTCACTGACTGAATTTTGTTTGTCTTCCAGATAAGTGAGCAGCACGGGGGCTTGGTGTAGCAATGGGATTCGTTTGCAAAGAGTTTAATAGGGGTATTGTTGAAAGAGTGTGAATATTTGAGCTCTTTGAGCACATTACTTGTCCCAATATATTAGGGTCTCTGGGACATGGCAAGGCACTTACGCATGAGAAGACTTGCATTTGTGACCATTTTGTGTCTCATTTAGATGTCCCTGATTTTCTGGCTACATTGCAGGGCTGCACTACACCACTGGTTAGAGTTTCCAATTATGCAACCATATGACGAAGGTGCAAGTTGCGGTGCTGGATCGAAATATATGAGTTGCACATTTGACTGAAGTGCTACAATGTCCTTCAGTTGAGGTGGTGTGTTTATAAAGGGTATATCAAAGATATTAGCAATTTTAACCAACTTCCTTAGTTTAAGAGGCTGTGAGGTCCCAGAAGCTGGTTTTACACTTGTTTGCTTATCAGCCATGGATCATTTAGCCAGAGCTGATGATCATTTGAAAGGCCATAAGGTATCTTTGTTTAAATTTGGAATTTTGTGTTTACATTTGCACACACAAATATAAAGTTTGCGCCATCTAGTAGCCACTATCAGCAATGGACAGCAATGCTATGGCTAGTAGTTGCTTGCTTCTGGCTGTCAAAGCAGAGCCTGGATAGGAAAAGGGAGAAGCAGGTTGTCTTATTTGGGGCTGCAAAGAGGGGTGCAGGAGTTCATCTTACCAGGGCCGCAAACATTCTCTACAACCTAGTAATTGTTCATTTTTGTATTTTAGTAACAACATTTACCAACTAATTTACTCGATGGAAAATGTTCTTGCAGTGCCAGGACCATTTCCTGAGGTAACGTATCTAGCTCGCCAAAGGCTAGGATAAACGCACACTCATTGATATGGGTTTGTGTTGGCTGGTCTCGGATTTGTGGTACCTTTTGGGTGATCAGGGGCCAGGGCACAATGTAATGGCACAAAACAGAGGATGGGCTTAGCTGGACTTTATGTTGCCTTTATCAGGGGAAGACTGACATAATGTCATTAATCATGTCTCTGCGTGTACTGCTAGGGGGGGCAAAAGGAGCTATAAATAACACTCTCTATTTGTCCAAACGCCTTGTACCATTACTTCTAAGGCCTCTTTTGCTTGTCCATACTATAAGCCGTGATTGATAAGGGTTTGATACCTGGTACACGCTCTCTGTACCATCAGTAACAAGGGTTTTTTACCTTTTAGGATGGCACCTAAGTGAGTGTGCTCCAAAGCAACTCAAGAGATTCAAGATGAGGTTGCTCCTACACCACAGAGGCAGTTCATGAAATTATGGGCAGCAGCACAACAGTACGTAATGAACTGGGCCCTCAGTAGAGTTGAATATGGTCCAGGAGCAGCCGCACCAAAGAGAGCAAGGCGGGAGCCATTTAGGTTCAGAGAGACCTCTGCAGGCTCAAGAGAGATCATGTTAACAGCAACATTCCCAAGTGTAGCAGTAACAAGTGCTGCACGTGGGTTCCCAGCATTCAGTCTAGGAGGTGGATGCAATGTGGATACACACGCCTCGGTTTCCACTGGGCAGTGGAATTAGCAACACCATCTTGGGGGTGGTAGGACAGCAAACAAGTATTATTTCACCTACTAAACATGCCAAGGCAACTGAGGAAAGTGTTGGGCAACCATCTCAATCGCTAGACCCCGGGCATCAGATGGCACCACTGCTGGTGGCGCAGGATCAGGTGTAACTAACTAGTTGGCAGTGTACTGGCACTAATAGAGGGTTCCCTCAGGCCTCAGCAGCCTGTGCTTGGAAATACAAGTCTTGTCGATATTGTGAAAGGAAGTGTCAACCAAGCAGCTATGGTATGGGGGGTCTGCAGTGTCCAGTGTGAAAAACACAATAAGGCACACCAGTGCTTTGTAGGGCAGCTCTCGGGGTAATGGCCAAGATGTTCAGAAACGGGTCATAGTTTCAGGGACTCCTACCACCAACATAGTGGCAGTACCATCGAGCACTGAGCAGGTGCCTGCATATGGGCAGACCGAGGGCTTAACAGTGCCTCAGGCTGCCCAGATTTCCCATTTGTCAAGAGTAGCATTCAGAAATGCTAATCCAACAGTCTGCCCACCTGGGTCCATAGCGTGGCATGTACCAGCTGAAATGAAAGAATGTATAAGGGAGAGTTTTGGGATGCTTTTGAGCTTATCAATGCAGTGGTGCTGCCAGAATAGTGAAGGCAAGGTAGGGATGGAGATTTTCCAAGACAATGTGGGTGGATAGATCACTGAAGAACTGGGTGACAGGTTTTGCCATTTATGCAGCACTCCTTAGGGAAAGGTTTCCCTCCTTGGTTCCACAAGCCATGGGTTATATTTCCCTCATTTGTAGTGCGGCATCAGACTGCCCAGGGGCAGCTAAGATATAGTACAACATGAAGCTGAGGCAGATGAAGGTGTTCTGCCCAGAAATCACATGGGATCAGAAAACAAATTAATTTGTGGCATGCAGAATTTGAAGTTGCACACATTAGAGCTAACTCATACCATTCCTTTCAGTACAATAGACAAGGAGATGAGAAGAGAAACATGTTAGCAATTCAACAGGAAAGAAATTGCAAAATGGGCTGCTTGTAAATTCAAGCACATCTGCTCCTACTGTGGTGGGTAAGAGAACCCTGGAGCTAAATGCTTAAAGAAATTCAGGAAGCCCAGGGATCAGCACCTAAACCTCATTAGTTTAACTCAAGCAACACAGAAAGACTTTCTTCCCCATCATGATCACACACGGAACAGCCAGATAAAGACTTCAGGTGACATGCCTCTTCCTGGAAATAATATCCAAAACCCGATTTTGATGCTACCTTCTTTAACCAAAGCAGAATCCTTCATCCGTTTGCATGTCCTGGCTCATCTGCTGGAAAGATATAACAAGACGCATGAGGCTTCTATCCTTAACAATGGATATCGCATACCAGCCAATGTAATACACAACCTTCTCCTCCCAAAAAAATCAAAAGTCTGTCATAGCCCAGCCCGATAATGCCAAAGAAAGGATTTGGAAAGAGGTGCAAGCAGGTAGGGTGGTTTGCTCTTTCCTCAAGCCACCATTAGAGAATCTAGTTTTCTCCCCACTGGGTCTAGTACCTAAGAAAGAATTTGGCAAATTCAGGCTCATCCATAACTTTCCTCTCCCCCAGGACATTCAGTTAATGATGGTCTAGATGCCAGCATGTGTGCGATCGGGTACATGTCATTTGATGATGCCCTTAACAAGCTGCGAGCACTGGGTAGAGGGACCCTTATGGCCAAATCTAACATCCAGTCAGCATTCAGGCTGTTGCCAGTACATCCACGTGATTTTCACCCCTCAGGATTTACATTTGACAAGTGCATGCCCATGGGCTGTGCAGTCGCGTGTGCTCATTGTGAAACTTTAGTCATTTTCTGGATTGAGCAGTTTGAGATCTGTTGGTGTCAGACAACATTGTTCATTACATGGATGAATTCCTTTTCATGGGTCCACCAGAGTCCCGGGCTTGCAAACATGCCCTGAAAGGTTTCCAAGAATTAACTAAACTAGTGGGGACCTATTAGCTGTGGAAAAACAGAGGGGCCTAGGACTTGGATGACTTTTCTTGCATTGAGAATAATTCAGAGGAGGGAGTATGCAGGCTCCCACTGACTAACATTGAGGAAATCTGGACAACCTAATTGGATTGCCTTAGTTCTACCAAGGTGACCCTCCACCAGTTACAGAGGTTGGTGGAGCAGCTTAACTTTGCACTCAGCTTCATCCCCATAGGGAGTGTCTATTCCAGGAATATTGCCAGGGCCATGCTGGACTTCAAAGCCAAGTATGACCACACCCATCTCTCAAGAGAGGTTAGAAAGGATCTGTACATATGGGGGAATTCTTGCAAGAGTTTAATGGATCAGTGATTTAACCATGGCCGGTACTGAGTGATGCTGAACTATCCCTGCACACAGATGCGGCAGGGAGTGCGGACCTCAGAGCTATCCTGGGGAACAAGCGGTGTATGCAACGTTGGCCAGAGAATTGGTTTGAGAGAGGCTTGACCAAAAACCTGACATTCATTGAACTTTTTCCTATTATAGTGGTGTTACAAATTTGGAGGTTTCAGCTCACTAGCAGTAGAATCATTTTTTGGTCAGATAACATGTCACTCTTCTCTGCTATAAATAACCAAAGAGTGCAGTGCCCACTCATCCTACACCATCTCAAATCTATGATTTACGTCTGTCTCATAGAGAATGTGCACTTCAGGATGAAGCATTTTGCAGGAGTTGAGAACACAGTAGCTGATGTGTTGTCTCATTTTAAGTTGGCAGATTTCAGATCTCAACTACCAGAAGCAGTCAAGGGGATGCCTCCTTTCCTTGCAGGCCTATGGAAGCCTGGTGTCCCATTGTCCAGGAGCTAATAACAGCAGCACTGGCACCTGGAACAAAGTGAGCATATGAAGCTGCAAGGCAGACATATCAGGCCTCCATGCCAGAGTGTAGAAAGGAGTGTCTCTTTCAAACATCCACCATATTGTCTTTTTTGGGTGTGCAACAGGAGGTGGGAAGTCAGTGGCACCAGTGAAGCATCAGCTGTCAGCAACGGCCTTATTTGCTGGTCCCTGGGGAGTGGCAGACCCCACTAAGGTCTTTAGAGTAAAAAAAGCCCTTCAGGGGTGGGAGCAGCTATTGCCCACCAGTCAGGACAGCAGGAGACCGATTGATATAGCTAGACTCTAGCAGTTTTTAGGAGTCTTACCCAAGGTATGTTCTTTCCCTTTTGAGGTCATGAATTTCCGCTTGGCTTATTCTATGGACTTCTGCAGAGCATTTCAAATTTCAGAATTAATAGCTAGGTCACAGGCTGACAGACAAGCGGGATTAAGTGACGGGATGTGGTACTTGATGTGCATTCAGTCAGGGTGTTAACAGATCCAAAACTGAACTCAGGGGTAAGGACATATAGGTACAGCTAGGTGAGGCACCACTCAGCCATGGCTGTCCGTTATCTTTCGCCAGATATTACC